>NC_091451.1:705815-1354130 GCF_964237555.1 Oryctolagus cuniculus
AAACCTGAGAAAACATGATATTTGTATTTGTAAACATGACATTGGATGCATTTCCTGAACAGAAAATTGTGCTTTTCTCCAAAACCACTTTCACGGTGATTTTTTGGTTAAATTTCACTTCAAAACTACAACAATTTGTCCAGATACTCCTAGATGAATACAAAACTATCTGGTGATTTGTAGCTATCTCAATTCCAGATCTTGCTACACCCTCTGGTGTGTTTGTGTTTTCTGGATATTCTCTATGGACTTTAAGGTTTTGAATGCATTTTAGCAGGACCCTTTTTGTTTTCTGCTGGCAAACGCTAATTGGTTCCACATGGAGTCAAATACTCCACACATTCGAGTTTTCTAGGAACAAAGCTTCAGAAACCTGAAAAAACATAATATTTCTTTCTGTAAACATGACATTGGATACATTTGCCGAACAGAAAGATTGTGCTTTTCTCCAAAACCACTTTCACGGTGATTTATTGGTTAAATTTCACTTCAAAACTACAACAATTTGTCCAGATACTCCTGCATGAAAACAAAACTATCTGGTGATTTGTAGCTATCTCAATCCCAGATCTTGCTACAGCCTCTGTGTGTGTTTGTGTTTTCTGGATATTCTCTATGGACTTTAAGGTTTTGAATGCATTTTAGCAGGACCCTTTTTGTTTTCTGCTGGCAAACGCGAATTGGTTCCACCTGGAGTCAAATACTCCACACATTCGAGTTTTCTAGGAAGACAGCTCCAGAAACCTGAGAAAACATGATATTTGTATTTGTAAACATGACATTGGATTCATTTCCTGAATAGAAAGATTGTGCTTTTCTCCAAAACCACTTTCACGGTGATTTTTTGGTTAAATTTCACTTCAAAACTACAACAATTTGTCCAGATACTCCTGCATGAAAACAAAACTATCTGGTGATTTGTAGCTATCTAAATCCCAGATCTTGCTACAGCCTCTGTGTGTGTTTGTGTTTTCTGGATATTCTCTATGGATTTTAAGGTTTTGAATGCATTTTAGCAGAACCCTTTTTGTTTTCTGCTGGCAATCGCTAATGGGTTCCACCTGGAGTCAAATCCTCCACACATTCGAGTTTTCTGGGATGATAGCTCCAGAAACCTGAGAAAACATGATTTTTGTATTTGTAAACATGACATTGGATGCATTTCCTGAACAGAAAGATTGTGCTTTTCTCCAAAACCACTTTCTGGGTGATTTTTTGGTTAAATTTCACTTCAAAACTACAACAATTTGTCCAGATACTCCTAGATGAATACAAAACTATCTGGTGATTTGTAGCTATCTCAATTCCATATCTTGCTACACCCTCTGGTGTGTTTGTGTTTTCTGGATATTCTCTATGGACTTTAAGGTTTTGAATGCATTTTAGCAGGACCCTTTTTGTTTTCTGCTGGCAAACGCTAATTGGTTCCACCTGGAGTCAAATACTCCACACATTCGAGTTTTCTAGGAACAAAGCTTCAGAAACCTGAGAAAACATAATATTTCTTTCTGTAAATATGACATTGGATACAGTTGCCGAACAGAAAGATTGTGCTTGTCTCCCAAACCACTTTCACGGTGATTTTTTGGTTAAATTTCACTTCAAAACTACAACAATTTGTCCAGATACTCCTGGATGAAAGCAAAACTATCTGGTGATTTGTAGCTATCTCAATCCCAGATCTAGCTACAGCCTCTGTGTGTGTTTGTGTTTTCTGGATATTCTCTAGGGACTTTAAGGTTTTGAATGCATTTTAGCAGGACCCTTTTTGTTTTCTGCTGGCAAACGCTAATTGGTTCCACCTGGAGTCAAATGCTCCACACATTCGAGTTTTCTAGGAAGAAAGCTTCAGAAACCTGAGAAAAGATAATATTTGTTTCTGTAAACATGCCATTGGATACATTTGCCAAACAGAAAGATTGTGCTTGTCTCCAAAACCACTTTCATGGTGATTTTTTGGTTAAATTTCACTTCAAAACTACAACAATTTGTCCAGATACTCCTGGATGAAAACAAAACTATCTGGTGATTTGTAGCTATCTCAATCCCAGATCTTGCTACAGCCTCTGTGTGTGTTTGTGTTTTCTGGATATTCTCTATGGACTTTACGGTTTTGAATGCATTTTAGCAGGACCCTTTTTGTTTTCTGCTGGCAAACGCGAATTGGTTCCACCTGGAGTCAAATACTCCACACATTCAAGTTTTCTAGGAAGAAAGCTACAGAAACCTGAGATAACATGATATTTCTTTCTGTAAACATAACATTGGATACATTTGCCAAACAGGAAGATTGTGCTTTTCTCCAAAACCACTTTCACGGTGATTTTTGGTTAAATTTCACCAGAAATCCACAACAATTTGTCCAGAAACTCCTGGATGAAAAAAAACTGTCTGGTGATTTGTAGCTATATCAATCCCAGATCTTGCTACAGCCTCTGTGTGTGTTTGTGTTTTCTGGATATTCTCTATGGACTTTAAGGTTTTGAATGCATTTTAGCAGGACCCTTTTTGTTTTCTGCTGCCAAACGCTAATTGGTTCCACCTGGAATCAAATCCTCCACACATTCGAGTTTTCTAGGAAGAAAGCTTCAGAAACCTGGGAAAACATGATATTTGTATTTATAAACATGTCCTTGGATTCATTTGCTTAACAGAAAGATTGTGGTTTTCTCCAAAACCACTTTCACGGTGATTTTTT
The DNA here is from genome assembly GCF_964237555.1 of Oryctolagus cuniculus. Classification (NCBI taxonomy): domain Eukaryota; kingdom Metazoa; phylum Chordata; class Mammalia; order Lagomorpha; family Leporidae; genus Oryctolagus; species Oryctolagus cuniculus. The sequence continues at coordinate 708,514 of NC_091451.1, forward strand.
GGTGAAATTTCACTTCAAAACTACAACAATTTGTCCCGATACTCCTGGATGAAAACAAAACTATCTGGTGATTTGTAGCTATCTCAATCCCAAATCTTGCTACAGCCTCTGTGTGTGTTTGTGTTTTCTGGATATTCTCTATGGACTTTAAGGTTTTGAATGCATTTTAGCAGGACCCTTTTTGTTTTCTGCTGGCAAAGGCTAATTGGTTCCACCTGGAGTCAAACACTCCACACATTCGAGTTTTCTAGGAAGAAAGCTTCAGAAACCTGAGAAAACATGATATTTCTTTCTGTAAACATGACATTGGATACATTTTCCGAAGAGAAAGATTGTGCTTTTCTCCAAAACCACTTTCACGGTGCTTTTTGGTTAAATTTCACCCGAAATCCACAACAATTTGTCCAGAAACTCCTGGATGAAAACAAAACTATCTGGTGATTTGTAGCTATCTCAATCCCAGATCTTGCTACAGCCTCTGTGTGTGTTTGTGTTTTCTGGATATTCTCTATGGACTTTAAGGTTTTGAATGCATTTTAGCAGGACCCTTTTTGTTTTCTGCTGGCAAACGCTAATTGGTTCCACCTGGAGTCAAACACTCCACACATTCGAGTTTTCTAGGAAGAAAGCTCCAGAAACCTGAGAAAACATGATATTTGTATTTGTAAACATGACATTGGATTCATTTCCTGAACAGAAAGATTGTGCTTTTCTCCAAAACCACTTTCTCGGTGATTTTTGGTGAAATGTCACTTCAAAACTACAACAATTTGTGCAGATACTCCTGGATGAAAACAAAACTATCTGGTGATTTGTAGCTATCTCAATCCCAGATCTTGCTACAGCCTCTGTGTGTGTTTGTGTTTTCTGGATATTCTCTATGGACTTTAAGGTTTTGAATGCATTTTAGCAGGACCCTTTTTTTTTTCTGCTGGCAAACGCTAATTGGTTCCACCTGGAGTCAAATAATCCACACATTCGAGTATTCTAGGAAGAAAGCTTCAGAAACCTGAGACAACATGATATTTCTTTCTGTAAACATGACATTGGATGCATTTGCCGAACAGGAAGATTGTGCTTTTCTCCAAAACCAGTTTCCCGGTGATTTTGGGTTAAATTTCACCGGGATGCTACAACATTTTGTCCAGATACTCTGGATGAAAACAAAACTATCTGGTGCGTTGTGGCTATCTCAATCCCAGATCTTGCTACAGCCTCTGTGTTTGTTTGTGTTTTCTGGACTTTCTCTATGGACTTTACGGTTTTGAATGCATTTTAGCATGTAAGTTTTTCTTTTCAGATGGCAAACGCTAATTGGTTCCACCTGGAGTCAAATCCTCCACACATTCGAGTTTTCTAGGAAGAAAGCTTCAGAAACCTGAGAAAACATGATATTTCTTTCTGTAAACATGACATTGGATGCATTTGCCGAACAGGAAGATTGTGATTTTCTGCAAAACCACTTTCACGGTGGTTTTTGGTTAAATTTCACCCGAAATCCACAACAATTTGTCCAGATACTCTGGATGAAAACAAAACTATCTGGTGTGTTGTGGCTATCTCAATCCCAGATCTTGCTACAGCCTCTATGTTTGTTTGTGTTTTCTGGACCTTCTCTATGGACTTTACGGTTTTGAATGCATTTTAGCATGTACGTTTTTGTTTTCAGCTGGCAAACGCTAATTGGTTCCACCTGGAGTCAAATACCCCACACATTCGAGTATTCTAGGAAGAAAGCTTCAGAAACCTGAGAAAACATGATATTTCTTTCTGTAAACATGACATTGGATGCATTTGCCGAACAGGAAGATTGTGCTTTTCTCCAAAACAACTTTCACCGTGAGTTTGGGTTAAATTTCACCCGAAATCCACAACAATTTGTCCAGATACTCTGGATGAAAACAAAACTATCTGGTGTGTTGTGGCTATCTCAATCCCAGATCTTGCTACAGGCTCTGTGTTTGGTTGTGTTTTCTTGACATTCTCTGTGGACTTTACGGTTTTGAATGCATTTTAGCATGGAAGTTTTTGTTTTCAGCTGGCAAACGCTAATTGGTTCCCTCTGGAGTCTAACACGCCACACATTCGAGTTTTCTAGGAAGAAAGCTTCAGAAACCTGAGAAAACATGATATTTCTTTCTGTCAATATGACATTGGATGCATTTGCCGAACAGGAAGATTGTGATTTTCTCCAAAACCACTTTCACGGTGATTTTGGGTTAAGTTTCACCGGGATACTACAACATTTTGTCCAGATACTCTGGATGAAAACAAAACTATCTGGTGTGTTGTGGCTATCTAAATCCCAGATCTTGCTACAGCCTCTGTGTTTGTTTGTGTTTTCTGGACATTCTCTATGGGCTTTACGGTTTTGAATGCATTTTAGCATGTAAGTTTTTGTTTTCAGCTGGCAAACGCTAATTTGTTCCCTCTGGAGTCTAATACGCCACACATTCGAGTTTTCTAGGAAGAAAGCTTCAGAAACCTGAGAAAACATGATATTTCTTTCTGTAAACATGACAGTGGATGCATTTGCCGAACAGGAAGATTGTGCTTTTCTCCAAAACAACTTTCACCGTGAATTTGGGTGAAATTTCACCCGAAATCCACAACAATTTGTCCAGATACTCTGGATGAAAACAAAACTATCTGGTGTGTTGTGGCTATCTCAATCCCAGATCTTGCTACAGCCTCTGTGTTTGTTTCTGTTTTCTGGACCTTCTGTATGGACTTTACGGTTTTGAAAACATTTTAGCATGTAAGTTTTTGTTTTCAGCTGGCAAACGCTAATTGGTACCATCTGGAATCTAATATGCCACACATTCGAGTTTTCTAGGAAGAAAGCTTCAGAAACCTGAGAAAACATGATATTTCTTTCTGTAAACATGACATTGGATGCATTTGCCAAACAGGAAGATTGTGCTTTTCTACAAAACCACTTTCACGGTGATTTTTGGTTAAGTTTCACCCGAAATCCACAACAATTTGTCCAGATACTCTGGATGAAAACAAAACTATCTGGAGTGTTGTGGCTATCTCAATCCCACATCTTGCGACAGCCTCTGTGTTTGTTTGTGTTTTCTGGACATTCTCTATGGACTTTACGGTTTTGCATGCATTTTAGCATGTAAGTTTTTGTTTTCAGCTGGCAAACGCTAATTGGTTCCACCTGGAGTCTAATACGCCACACATTCGAGTTTTCTAGGAAGAAAGCTTCAGAAACCTGAGAAAACATGATATTTCTTTCTGTAAACATGACATTGGATGCATTTGCCGAACAGGAAGATTGTGCTTTTCTGCAAAACCACTTTCCCAGTGATTTTGGTTTAAGTTTCACCCGAAATCCACAACAATTTCTCCAGATACTCTGGATGAAAACAAAACTATCTGGTGTGTTGTGGCTATCTCAATCCCAGATCTTGCTACAGCCTCTGTGTTTGTTTGTGTTTTTTGGACCTTCTCTATGGACTTTACGGTTTTGAATGCATTTTAGCATGTACGTTTTTGTTTTCAGCTGGCAAACGCTAATTGGTTCCACCTGGAGTCTAATACGCCACACATTCGAGTTTTCTAGGAAGAAAGCTTCAGAAACCTGAGAAAACATGATATTTCTTTCTGTAAACATGACATTGGATGCAGTTGCCGAACAGGAAGATTGTGCTTTTCTCCAAAACCATTTTCACCGTGATTTTTGGTGAAGTTTCACCCGAAAACCAGAACAATTTGTCCAGATACTCTGGATGAAAACAAAATTATCTGGTGTGTTGTGGCTATCTCAATCCCACATCTTGCTACAGCCTCTGTGTGTGTTTGTGTTTTCTGGACATTCTCTATGGACTTTACTGTTTTGAATGCATTTTAGCATCCAAGTTTTTGTTTTCAGCTGGCAAACGCTAATTGGTACCACCTGGAGTCTCATATGCCACACATTCGAGTTTTCTAGGAAGAAAGCTTCAGAAACCTGAGAAAACATGATATTTCTTTCTGTAAACATAACATTTGCTGTATTTGCCATACAGGAAGCATGAGCTTTTCTCCAAAACCACTTTCACGGTGATTTTTGGTTAAATTTCACCAGGATACTACAACATTTTGCCCAGATACTCTGGATGAAAACAAAACTCTCTGGTGTGTTGCGGCTATCTCAATCCCAGATCTTGCTACAGCCTCTGTGTTTGTTTGTGTTTTCTGGACATTCTCTATGGATTTTACGGTTTTGAATGCATTTTAGCATCCAAGTTTTTGTTTTCAGCTGGCAAACGCTAATTGGTTCCACCTGGAGTCAAATCCTCCACACATTCGAGTTTTCTAGGAAGAAAGCTTCAGAAACCTGAGAAAACATGATATTTCTTTTTGTGAACATGACAGTGGATGCATTTGCCGAACAGGAAGATTGTGCTTTTCTCCAAAACCACTTTCACGGTGATTTTTGGTTAAATTTCCCAGGATACTCCAACATTTTGTCCAGATACTCTGGATGAAAACAAAACTATCTGGTGTGTTGTGGCTATCTCAATCCCACATCTTGCTACAGCCTCTGTGTTTGTTTGTGTTTTCTGGACATTCTCTATGGACTTTACGGTTTTGAATGCATTTTAGCATGTACGTATTTGTTTTCAGCTGACAAACGCTAATTGGTTCCACCTGGAGTCAAATCCTCCACACATTCGAGTTTTCTAGGAAGAAAGCTTCAGAAACCTGAGAAAACATGATATTTCTTTCTGTAAACATGACATTGGATGCATTTGCCGAACAGGAAGATTGTGCTTTTCTCCAAAACCACTTTCACGGTGATTTTTGGTTAAGTTTCACCCGAAATCCACAACTATTTGTCGAGATACTCTGGATGAAAACAAAACTATCTGGTGTGTTGTGGCTATCTCAATCACAGATCTTGCTACAGCCTCTGTGTTTCTTTGTGTTTTCTAGACATTCTCTATGGACTTTACTGTTTTGAATGCATTTTAGCATGTAAGTTTTTGTTTTAAGCTGGCAAACGCTAATTGGTTCCACCTGGAGTCTCATACGCCACACATTCGAGTTTTCTAGGAAGAAAGCTTCAGAAACCTGAGAAAACATGATATTTCTTTCTGTAAACATGACATTGGCTGTACTTGCCATACAGGAAGCATGAGCTTTTCTCCAAAACCACTTTCACGGTGATTTTTGGTTAAGTTTCACCAGGATACTACAACATTTTGTCCAGATACTCTGGATGAAAACAAAACTCTCTGGTGTGTTGTGGCTATCTCAATCAAACATCTTGCTACAGCCTCTGTGTTTGTTTGTGTTTTCTGGACATTCTCTATGGACTTTACGGTTTTGAATGCATTTTAGCATGTAAGTTTTTGTTTTCAGCTGGCAAACGCTAATTGTTTCCACCTGGAGTCAAATCCTCCACACATTCGAGTTTTCTAGGAAGAAAGCTTCAGAAACCTGAGAAAACATGACATTTCTTTCTGTAAACATGACAGTGGATGCATTTGCTGAACAGGAAGATTGTGCTTTTCTCCAAAACCACTTTCACGGTGAATTTTTTTTAAGTTTCACCCGAAATCCACAACATTTTGTCCAGATACTCTGGATGAAAACAAAACTCTCTGGTGTGTTGTGGCTATCTCAATCCCACATCTTGCTACAGCCTCTGGTGTGTTTGTGTTTTCTGGACATTCTCTATGGACTTTACGGTTTTGAATGCATTTTAGCATGTACGTTTTTGTTTTCAGCTGACAAACGCTAATTGGTTCCACCTGGAGTCTAATACGCCACACATTCGAGTTTTCTAGGAAGAAAGCTTCAGAAACCTGAGAAAACATGATATTTCTTTCAGTAAACATGACATTGGATGCATTTGCCGAACAGGAAGATTGTGCTTTTCTCCAAAACCACTTTCACGGTGCTTTTTGGTTAAGTTTCACCCGAAATCCACAACATTTTGTCCAGATACTCTGGATGAAACCAAAACTATCTGGTGGGTTGTGGCTATCTCAATCCCACATCTTGCTACAGCCTCTGTGTTTGTTTGTGTTTTCTGGACATTCTCTATGAACTTTACGGTTTTGAATGCATTGTAGCATGTAAGTTTTTGTTTTCAGCTGGCAAACGCTAATTGGTTCCACCTGGAGTCTAATACGCCACACATTCGAGTTTTCTAGGAAGAAAGCTTCAGAAACCTGAGAAAACATGATATTCCTTTGTGTAAGCATGACATTGGATGCATTTTCCGAACAAGAAGATTGTGCTTTTCTCCAAAACCACTTTCACGGTGATTTTTGGTTAAATTTCACCAGGATAATACAACATTTTGTCCAGATACTCTGGATGAAAACAAAACTCTCTGGTGAGTGGTGGCTATCTCAATCCCACATCTTGCTACAGCCTCTGTGTTTGTTTGTGTTTTCTGGACATTCTCTATGGACTTTACGGTTTTGAATGCATTTTAGCATGTAAGTTTTTGTTTTCAGCTGGCAAATGCTAATTGGTTCCACCTGGAGTCTAATACGCCACACATTCGAGTTTTCTAGGCAGAAAGCTTCAGAAACCTGAGAAAACATGATATTTCTTTCTGTAAACATGACATTGGCTACATTTGTCGAACAGGAAGCATGAGCTTTTCTCCAAAACCACTTTCACGGTGATTTTTGGTTAAAGTTCACCAGGATACTTCAACATTTTGTCCAGATACTCTGGATGAAAACAAAACTATCTGGTGTGTTGTGGCTATCTAAATCCCACATCTTGCTACAGCCTCTGTGCTTGTTTGTGTTTTCTGGACATTCTCTATGGACTTTACGGTTTTGAATGCATTTTAGCATGTAAGTTTTTGTTTTCAGCTGGCAAACGCTAATTGGTTCCACCTGGAGTCAAATCCTCCACACATTCGAGTTTTCTAGGAAGAAAGCTTCAGAAACCTGAGAAAACATGATATTTGTATTTATAAACATGTCCTTGGATTCATTTGCTGAACAGAAAGATTGTGGTTTTCTCCAAAACCACTTTCACGGTGATTTTTTGGTGAAATTTCACTTCAAAACTACAACAATTTGTCCCGATACTCCTGGATGAAAACAAAACTATCTGGTGATTTGTAGCTATCTCAATCCCAAATCTTGCTACAGCCTCTGCGTTTGTTTGTGTTTTCTGGATATTCTTTATGGACTTTAAGGTTTTGAATGCATTTTAGCAGGACCCTTTTTGTTTTCTGCTGGCAAAGGCTAATTGGTTCCACCTGGAGTAAAACACTCCACACATTCGAGTTTTCTAGGAAGAAAGCTCCAGAAACCTGAGAAAACATGATATTTCTTTCTGTAAACATGACATTGGATACATTTTCCGAAGAGAAAGATTGTGCTTTTCTCCAAAACAACTTTCACGGTGATTTTTGGTTAAATTTCACCCGAAATCCACAACAATTTGTCCAGAAACTCCTGGATGAAAACAAAACTATCTGGTGATTTGTAGCTATCTCAATCCCAGATCTTGCTACAGCCTCTGTGTGTGTTTGTGTTTTCTGGATATTCTCTATGGACTTTAAGGTTTTGAATGCATTTTAGCAGGACCCTTTTTGTTTTCTGCTGGCAAACGCTAATTGGTTCCACCTGGAGTCAAACACTCCACACATTCGAGTTTTCTAGGAAGAAAGCTCCAGAAACCTGAGAAAACATGATATTTGTATTTTTAAACATGACATTGGATTCATTTACTTAACAGAAAGATTGTGCTTTTCTCCAAAACCACTTTCTCGGTGATTTTTGGTGAAATGTCACTTCAAAACTACAACAATTTGTGCAGATTCTCCTGGATGAAAACAAAACCATCTGGTGATTTGTAGCTATCTCAATCCCAGATCTTGCTACAGCCTCTGTGTGTGTTTGTGTTTTCTGGATATTCTCTATGGACTTTAAGGTTTTGAATGCATTTTAGCAGGACCCTTTTTTTTTTCTGCTGGCAAACGCTAATTGGTTCCACCTGGAGTCAAATACTCCACACATTCGAGTTTTCTAAGATGAAATCTTCAGAAACCTGAGAAAACATGATATTTCTTTCTCTAAACCTGACATTGGATGCATTTGCCGAACCGGAAGATTGTGCTTTTCTCCAAAACCATTTTCACGGTGTTTTTTGGTTAAATTTCACCCGAAATCCACAACATTTTGTCCAGATACTCTGGATGAAAACAAAACTATCTGGTGTGTTGTGACTATCTCAATCCCAGATCTTGCTACAGCCTCTGTGTTTGGTTGTGTTTTCTGGACATTCTCTATGGACTTTACGGTTTTGAATGCATTTTAGCATGTATGTTTTTATTTTCAGCTGGCAAACGCTAATTGGTTCCACCTGGAGTCTAATACGCCACACATTCGAGTTTTCTAGGAAGAAAGCTTCAGAAACCTGAGAAAACATGATATTTCTTTCAGTAAACATGACATTGGATGCATTTGCCGAACAGGAAGATTGTGCTTTTCTCCAAAACCACTTTCCCGGTGATTTTGGGTTAAATTTCACTGGGATACTACAACATTTTGTCCAGATACTCTGGATGAAAACAAAACTATCTGGTTGTTGTGTCTATCTCAATCCCAGATCTTGCTACAGCCTCTGTGTTTGTTTGTGTTTTCTGGACATTCTGTATGTACTTTACGGTTTTGAAAGCATTTTAGCATGTACGTTTTTGTTTTCAGCTGGCAAACCCTAATTGGTTCCACCTGGAATCTAATATGCCACACATTCGAGTTTTCTAGGAAGAAAGCTTCAGAAACCTGAGAAAACATGATATTTCTTTCTGTAAACATGACATTGGATGCATTTGCCGAACAGGAAGATTGTGCTTTTCTCCAAAACCACTTTCACCGTGATTTTGGGTTAAGTTTCACCCAAAATCCACAACAATTTGTCCAGATACTCTGGATGAAAACAAAACTATCTGGTGTATTGTGGCTATCTCAATCCCAGATCTTGCCACAGCCTCTGTGTTTGTTTGTGTTTTCTGGACCTTCTCTATGGACTTTACGGTTTTGAATGCATTTTAGCATGTAAATTTTTGTTTTCAGCTGGCAAACACTAATTGGTTCCACCTGGAGTCAAATACTCCACCCATTCGAGTTTTCTAGGAATAAAGCTCCAGAAACCTGAGAAAACATGATATTTCTTTCTGTAAACCTGACATTGGATGCATTTGCCGAACAGGAAGATTGTGCTTTTCTGCAAAACCACTTTCCCGGTGATTTTGGGTTAAATTTCACCGGGATGCTACAACATTTTGTCCAGATACTCTGGATGAAAACAAAACTATCTGGTGCGTTGTGGCTATCTAAATCCCAGATCTTGCTACAGCCTCTGTGTTTGTTTGTGTTTTCTGGACTTTCTCTATGGACTTTACGGTTTTGAATGCATTTTAGCATGTAAGTTTTTGTTTTCAGATGGCAAACGATAATTGGTTCCACCTGGAGTCTAATACGCCACACATTCGAGTTTTCTAGGAAGAAAGCTTCAGAAACCTGAGAAAACATGATATTTCTTTCTGTAAACATGACATTGGATGCATTTGCCGAACAGGAAGATTGTGATTTTCTGCAAAACCACTTTCACGGTGATTTTTGGTTAAATTTCACCCGAAATCCACAACAATTTGTCCAGATACTCTGGATGAAAACAAAACTATCTGGTGTGTTGTGGCTATCTCAATCCCAGATCTTGCTACAGCCTCTATGTTTGTTTGTGTTTTCTGGACATTCTCTATGGACTTTACGGTTTTGAATGCATTTTAGCATGTACGTTTTTGTTTTCAGCTGGCAAACGCTAATTGGTTCCACCTGGAGTCTAATACGCCACACATTCGAGTTTTCTAGGAAGAAAGCTTCAGAAACCTGAGAAAACATGATATTTCTTTCTGTAAACATGACATTGGATGCATTTGCCGAACAGGAAGATTGTGCTTTTCTCCAAAACAACTTTCACCGTGAGTTTGGGTTAAATTTCACCCGAAATCCACAACAATTTGTCCAGATACTCTGGATGAAAACAAAACTATCTGGTGTGTTGTGGCTATCTCAATCCCAGATCTTGCTACAGGCTCTGTGTTTGGTTGTGTTTTCTGGACATTCTCTGTGGACTTTACGGTTTTGAATGCATTTTAGCATGGAAGTTTTTGTTTTCACCTGGCAAACGCTAATTGGTTCCCTCTGGAGTCTAACACGCCACACATTCGAGTTTTCTAGGAAGAAAGCTTCAGAAAGCTGAGAAAACATGATATTTCTTTCTGTCAATATGACATTGGATGCATTTGCCGAACAGGAAGATTGTGATTTTCTCCAAAACCACTTTCACGGTGATTTTGGGTTAAGTTTCACCGGGATACTACAACATTTTGTCCAGATACTCTGGATGAAAACAAAACTATCTGGTGTGTTGTGGCTATCTCAATCCCAGATCTTGCTACAGCCTCTGTGTTTGTTTGTGTTTTCTGGACATTCTCTATGGGCTTTACAGTTTTGAATGCATTTTAGCATGTAAGTTTTTGTTTTCAGCTGGCAAACGCTAATTTGTTCCCTCTGGAGTCTAATACGCCACACATTCGAGTTTTCTAGGAAGAAAGCTTCAGAAACCTGAGAAAACATGATATTTCTTTCTGTAAACATGACATTGGATGCATTTGCCGAACAGGAAGATTGTGCTTTTCTCCAAAACAACTTTCACCGTGATTTTTGGTTAAATTTCACCCGAAATCGACAACAATTTGTCCAGATACTCTGGATGAAAACAAAACTATCTGGTGTGTTGTGGCTATCTCAATCCCAGATCTTGCTACAGCCTCTGTGTTTGTTTCTGTTTTCTGGACCTTCTGTATGGACTTTACGGTTTTGAAAACATTTTAGCATGTAAGTTTTTGTTTTCAGCTGGCAAACGCTAATTGGTTCCACCTGGAATCTAATATGCCACACATTCGAGTTTTCTAGGAAGAAAGCTTCAGAAACCTGAGAAAACATGATATTTCTTTCTGTAAACATGACATTGGATGCATTTGCCAAACAGGAAGATTGTGCTTTTCTACAAAACCACTTTCACGGTGATTTTTGGTTAAGTTTCACCCGAAATCCACAACAATTTGTCCAGATACTCTGGATGAAAACAAAACTATCTGGAGTGTTGTGGCTATCTCAATCCCAGATCTTGCTACAGCCTCTGTGTTTGTTTGTGTTTTCTGGACATTCTCTATGGACTTTACGGTTTTGCATGCATTTTAGCATGTAAGTTTTTGTTTTCAGCTGGCAAACGCTAATTGGTTCCACCTGGAGTCTAATACGCCACACATTCGAGTTTTCTAGGAAGAAAGCTTCAGAAACCTGAGAAAACATGATATTTCTTTCTGTAAACATGACATTGGATGCATTTGCCGAACAGGAAGATTGTGCTTTTCTCCAAAACCACTTTCCCAGTGATTTTGGTTTAAGTTTCACCCGAAATCCACAACAATTTCTCCAGATACTCTGGATGAAAACAAAACTATCTGGTGTGTTGTGGCTATCTCAATCCCAGATCTTGCTACAGCCTCTGTGTTTGTTTGTGTTTTTTGGACCTTCTCTATGGACTTTACGGTTTTGAATGCATTTTAGCCTGTAAGTATTTGTTTTCAGCTGGCAAACGCTAATTGGTTCCACCTGGAGTCTAATACGCCACACATTCGAGTTTTCTAGGAAGAAAGCTTCAGAAACCTGAGAAAACATGAAATTTCTTTCAGTAAACAAGACATTGGATGCATTTCCCGAACAGGAAGATTGTGGTTTTCTCCAAAACCACTTTCCTGGTGATTTTTGGTTAAGTTTCACCAGGATACTACAACATTTTGTCCAGATACTCTGGATGAAAACAAAACTATCTGGTGTGTTGTGGCTATCTCAATCCCAGATCTTGCTACAGCCTCTGTGTGTGTTTGTGTTTTCTGGACATTCTCTATGGACTTTACGGTTTTGAATGCATTTTAGCATGTAAGTATTTGTTTTCAGCTGGCAAACGCTAATTGGTTCCACCTGGAGTCTAATACGCCACACATTCGAGTTTTCTAGGAAGAAAGCTTCAGAAACCTGAGAAAACATGATATTTCTTTCTGTAAACATGACATTGGATGCATTTGCCGAACAGGAAGATTGTGCTTTTCTCCAAAACCATTTTCACCGTGATTTTTGGTGAAGTTTCACCCGAAAACCACAACAATTTGTCCAGATACTCTGGATGAAAACAAAACTATCTGGTGTGTTGTGGCTATCTCAATCCCACATCTTGCTACAGCCTCTGTGTGTGTTTGTGTTTTCTGGACATTCTCTATGGACTTTACTGTTTTGAATGCATTTTAGCATCCAAGTTTTTGTTTTCAGCTGGCAAACGCTAATTGGTACCACCTGGAGTCTCATATGCCACACATTCGAGTTTTCTAGGAAGAAAGCTTCAGAAACCTGAGAAAACATGATATTTCTTTCTGTAAACATGACATTGGATGCATTTGCCGAACAGGAAGCATGTGCTTTCTCCAAAACCACTTTCACGGTGAATTTTTTTTAAGTTTCACCCGAAATCCACAACATTTTGTCCAGATACTCTGGATGAAAACAAAACTATCTGGTGTGTTGTGGCTATCTCAATCCCACATCTTGCTACAGCCTCTGTGGTTGTTTGTGTTTTCTGCACATTCTCTATGGACTTTACTGTTTTGAATGCATTTTAGCATGTAAGTTTTTGTTTTCAGCTGGCAAACGCTAATTGGTTCCACCTGGAGTCTAATACGCCACACATTCGAGTTTTCTAGGAAGAAAGCTTCAGAAACCTGAGAAAACATGATATTTCTTTCTGTAAACATGAAATTGTATACATTTGCCGAACAGGAAGATTGTGCTTTTCTCCAAAACCACTTTCACGGTGATTTTTGGTAAAGTTTCACCCGAAATCCACAACATTTTGTCCAGATACCCTGGATGAAAACAAAACTATCTGGAGTGTTCTGGCTATCTCAATCCCACATCTTGCTACAGCCTCTGTGTGTGTTTGTGTTTTCTGGACATTCTCTATGGACTTTACGGTTTTGAATGCATTTTAGCATGTAAGTATTTGTTTTCAGCTGGCAAACGCTAATTGGTTCCACCTGGAGTCTAATACGCCACACATTCGAGTTTTCTAGGAAGAAAGCTTCAGAAACCTGAGAAAACATGATATTTCTTTCTGTAAACATGACATTGGATGCATTTGCCGAACAGGAAGCATGAGCTTTTCTCCAAAACCACCTTCACGGTGATTTTTGGTTAAGTTTCACCCGAAATCCACAACATTTTGTCCAGATACTCTGGATGAAAACAAAACTATCTGGTGTGTTGTGGCTATCTCAATCCCACATCTTGCTACAGCCTCTGTGTTTGGTTGTGTTTTCTGGACATTCTCTATGAAGTTTACGGTTTTGAAAGCATTGTAGCATATAAGTTTTAGTTTTCTGCTGGCAAACGCTAATTGGTTTCACCTGGAGTCTAATACGCCACACATTCGAGTTTTCTAGGAAGAAAGCTTCAGAAACCTGAGAAAACATGATATTTCTTTCTGTAAACATGACATTGGATGCAGTTGCCGAACAGGAAGATTGTGCTTTTCTCCAAAACCACTTTCACCGTGATTTTTGGTTAAGTTTCACCTGAAATCCACAACATTTTGTCCAGATACTCTGGATGAAAACAAAACTATCTGGTGTGTTGTGGCTATCTCAATCCCACATCTTGCTACAGCCTCTGTGTTTGTTTGTGTTTTGTGGACATTCTCTATGGACTTTACGGTTTTGAATGCATTTAACATGTAAGTTTTTGTTTTCAGCTGGCAAACGCTAATTGGTTCCACCTGGAGTCTAATACGCCACACATTCGAGTTTTCTAGGAAGAAAGCTTCAGAAACCTGAGAAAACATGATATTTCTTTCTGTAAACATGACATTGGATGCAGTTGCCGAACAGGAAGATTGTGCTTTTCTCCAAAACCACTTTCACGGTGATTTTTGGTTAAGTTTCACCCGAAATCCACAACATTTTGTCCAGATAACCTGGATGAAAACAAAACTATCTGGTGTGTTGTGGCTATCTCAATCCCACATCTTGCGACAGCCTCTGTGTTTGTTTGTGTTTTCTGGACATTCTCTATGAACTTTACGGTTTTGAATGCATTGTAGCATGTACGTTTTTGTTTTCAGCTGGCAAACGCTAATTGGTTCCACCTGGAGTCTAATACGCCACACATTCGAGTTTTCTAGGAAGAAAGCTTCAGAAACCTGAGAAAACATGATATTTCTTTCTGTAAACATGAAATTGTATACATTTGCCGAACAGGAAGATTGTGCTTTTCTCCAAAACCACTTTCACGGTGATTTTTGGTAAAGTTTCACCCGAAATCCACAACATTTTGTCCAGATACCCTGGATGAAAACAAAACTATCTGGAGTGTTCTGGCTATCTCAATCCCACATCTTGCTACAGCCTCTGTGTGTGTTTGTGTTTTCTGGACATTCTCTATGGACTTTACGGTTTTGAATGCATTTTAGCATGTAAGTATTTGTTTTCAGCTGGCAAACGCTAATTGGTTCCACCTGGAGTCTAATACGCCACACATTCGAGTTTTCTAGGAAGAAAGCTTCAGAAACCTGAGAAAACATGATATTTCTTTCTGTAAACATGACATTGGATGCATTTGCCGAACAGGAAGCATGAGCTTTTCTCCAAAACCACCTTCACGGTGATTTTTGGTTAAGTTTCACCCGAAATCCACAACATTTTGTCCAGATACTCTGGATGAAAACAAAACTATCTGGTGTGTTGTGGCTATCTCAATCCCACATCTTGCTACAGCCTCTGTGTTTGGTTGTGTTTTCTGGACATTCTCTATGAAGTTTACGGTTTTGAAAGCATTGTAGCATATAAGTTTTAGTTTTCTGCTGGCAAACGCTAATTGGTTTCACCTGGAGTCTAATACGCCACACATTCGAGTTTTCTAGGAAGAAAGCTTCAGAAACCTGAGAAAACATGATATTTCTTTCTGTAAACATGACATTGGATGCAGTTGCCGAACAGGAAGATTGTGCTTTTCTCCAAAACCACTTTCACCGTGATTTTTGGTTAAGTTTCACCTGAAATCCACAACATTTTGTCCAGATACTCTGGATGAAAACAAAACTATCTGGTGTGTTGTGGCTATCTCAATCCCACATCTTGCTACAGCCTCTGTGTTTGTTTGTGTTTTGTGGACATTCTCTATGGACTTTACGGTTTTGAATGCATTTAACATGTAAGTTTTTGTTTTCAGCTGGCAAACGCTAATTGGTTCCACCTGGAGTCTAATACGCCACACATTCGAGTTTTCTAGGAAGAAAGCTTCAGAAACCTGAGAAAACATGATATTTCTTTCTGTAAACATGACATTGGATGCAGTTGCCGAACAGGAAGATTGTGCTTTTCTCCAAAACCACTTTCACGGTGATTTTTGGTTAAGTTTCACCCGAAATCCACAACATTTTGTCCAGATAACCTGGATGAAAACAAAACTATCTGGTGTGTTGTGGCTATCTCAATCCCACATCTTGCGACATCCTCTGTGTTTGTTTGTGTTTTCTGGACATTCTCTATGAACTTTACGGTTTTGAATGCATTGTAGCATGTACGTTTTTGTTTTCAGCTGGCAAACGCTAATTGGTTCCACCTGGAGTCTAATACGCCACACATTCGAGTTTTCTAGGAAGAAAGCTTCAGAAACCTGAGAAAACATGATATTTCTTTCTGTAAACATGACATTGGATGCAGTTGCCGAACAGGAAGATTGTGCTTTTCTCCAAAACCACTTTCACGGTGATTTTTGGTTAAGTTTCACCCGAAATCCACAACATTTTGTCCAGATACTCTGGATGAAAACAAAACTATCTGGTGTGTTGTGGCTATCTCAATCCCAGATCTTGCTACAGCCTCTGTGTTTGTTTGTGTTTTCTGGACATTCTCTATGGACTTTACGGTTTTGAAAGCATTTTAGCATGTAAGTTTTTGTTTTCAGCTGGCAAACGCTAATTGGTTCCACCTGGAGTCTAATACGCCACACATTCGAGTTTTCTAGGAAGAAAGCTTCAGAAACCTGAGAAAACATGATATTTCTTTCTGTAAACATGACATTGGATACATTTGCCGAACAGGAAGATTGTGCTTTTCTCCAAAACCACTTTCACGGTGATTTTTGGTAAAGTTTCAATCGAAATCCACAACATTTTGTCCAGATACCCTGGATGAAAACAAAACTATCTGGTGTGTTGTGGCTATCTCAATCCCACATCTTGCGACAGCCTCTGTGTGTGTTTGTGTTTTCTGGACATTCTCTATGCACTTTACGGTTTTGAAAGCATTTTAGCATGTAAGTTTTTGTTTTCAGCTGGCAAACGCTAATTGGTTCCACCTGGAGTCTAATACGCCACACATTCGAGTTTTCTAGGGAGAAAGCTTCAGAAGCCTGAGATAACATGATATTTCTTTCTGTAAACATGACATTGGATGCAGTTGCCGAACAGGAAGATTGTGCTTTTCTCCAAAACCACTTTCACCGTGATTTTTGGTTAAGTTTCACCCGAAATCCAAAACATTTTGTCCAGATACTCTGGATGAAAGCAAAACTATCTGGTGTGTTGTGGCTATCTCAATCCCACATCTTGCGACAGCCTCTGTGTTTGTTTGTGTTTTCTGGACATTCTCTATGGACTTTACGGTTTTGAATGCATTTAACATGTAAGTATTTGTTTTCAGCTGGCAAACGCTAATTGGTTCCACCTGGAGTCTAATACGCCACACATTCGAGTTTTCTAGGAAGAAAGCTTCAGAAGCCTGAGAAAACATGATATTTCTTTCTGTAAACATGACATTGGATGCATTTGCCGAACAGGAAGCATGAGCTTTTCTCCAAAACCACTTTAACGGTGATCTTTGGTTAAGTTTCACCTGAAATCCACAACATTTTGTCCAGATACTCTGGATGAAAACAAAACTATCTGGTGTGTTGTGGCTATCTCAATCCCAGATCTTGCTACAGCCTCTGTGTTTGTTTGTGTTTTCTGGACATTCTCTATGGACTTTACGGTTTTGAAAGCATTTTAGCATGTAAGTTTTTGTTTTCAGCTGGCAAACGCTAATTGGTTCCACCTGGAGTCTAATACGCCACACATTCGAGTTTTCTAGGAAGAAAGCTTCAGAAACCTGAGAAAACATGATATTTCTTTCTGTAAACATGACATTGGATGCATTTCCCGAACAGGAAGCATGAGCTTTTCTCCAAAACCACTTTCACGGTGATTTTTGGTTAAGTTTCAACCGAAATCCACAACATTTTGTCCAGATACTCTGGATGAAAGCAACTATCTGGTGTGTTGTGGCTATCTCAATCCCACATCTTGCTACAGCCTCTGTGTTTGTTTGTGTTTTCTGGACATTCTCTATGAAGTTTACGGTTTTGAAAGCATTGTAGCATATAAGTTTTAGTTTTCTGCTAGCAAACGCTAATTGGTTTTACCTGGAGTCTAATACGCCACACATTCGAGTTTTCTAGGAAGAAAGCTTCAGAAACCTGAGAAAACATGATATTTCTTTCTGTAAACATGACATTGGATGCAGTTGCCGAACAGGAAGATTGTGCTTTTCTCCAAAACCACTTTCACCGTGATTTTTGGTTAAGTTTCACCTGATATCCACAACATTTTGTCCAGATACTCTGGATGAAAACAAAACTATCTGGTGTGTTGTGGCTATCTCAATCACACATCTTGCGACAGCCTCTGTGTTTGTTTGTGTTTTCTGGACATTCTCTATGGACTTTACGGTTTTGAATGCATTTAACATGTAAGTTTTTGTTTTCAGCTGGCAAACGCTAATTGGTTCCACCTGGAGTCTAATACGCCACACATTCGAGTTTTCTAGGAAGAAAGCTTCAGAAACCTGTGAAAACATGATATTTCTTTCTGTAAACATGACATTGGATGCATTTGCCGAACAGGAAGATTGTGCTTTTCTCCAAAACCACTTTCACGGTGATTTTTGGTTACGTTTCACCCGAAATCCACAACATTTTGTCCAGATACTCTGGATGAAAGCAAAACTATCTGGTGTGTTGTGGCTATCTCAATCCCACATCTTGCTACAGCCTCTGTGTTTGTTTGTGTTTTCTGGACATTCTCTATGAACTTTACGGTTTTGAATGCATTGTAGCATGTAAGTTTTTGTTTTCAGCTGGCAAACGCTAATTGGTTCCACCTGGAGTCTAATACGCCACACATTCGAGTTTTCTAGGAAGAAAGCTTCAGAAACCTGAGAAAACATGATATTTCTTTCTGTAAACATGACATTGGATGCATTTGCCGAACAGGAAGATTGTGCTTTTCTCCAAAACCACTTTCACGGTGATTTTTGGTTAAGTTTCACCCGAAATCCACAACATTTTGTCCAGATACTCTGGATGAAAACAAAACTATCTGGTGTGTTGTGGCTATCTCAATCCCACATCTTGCTACAGCCTCTGTGTTTGTTTGTGTTTTCTGGACATTCTTTATGGACTTTACGGTTTTGAAAGCATTTTAGCATGTAAGTTTTTGTTTTCAGCTGGCAAACGCTAATTGGTTCCACCTGGAGTCTAATACGCCACACATTCGAGTTTTCTAGGAAGAAAGCTTCAGAAACCTGAGAAAACATGATATTTCTTTCTGTAAACATGACATTGGATGCATTTGCCGAACCGGAAGCATGAGCTTTTCTCCAAAACCACCTTCACGGTGATTTTTGGTTAAGTTTCAACTGAAATCCACAACATTTTGTCCAGATACTCTGGATGAAAGCAAAACTATCTGGTGTGTTGTGGCTATCTCAATCCCACATCTTGCTACAGCCCCTGTGTTTGTTTGTGTTTTCTGGACATTCTCTATGAAGTTTACGGTTTTGAAAGCATTGTAGCATATAAGTTTTAGTTTTCTGCTGGCAAACGCTAATTGGTTCCACCTGGAGTCTAATACGCCACACATTCGAGTTTTCTAGGAAGAAAGCTTCAGAAACCTGAGAAAACATGATATTTCTTTCTGTAAACATGACATTGGATGCATTTGCCGAACAGGAAGCATGAGCTTTTCTCCAAAACCACCTTCACGGTGATTTTTGGTTAAGTTTCACCCGAAATCCACAACATTTTGTCCAGATACTCTGGATGAAAACAAAACTCTCTGGTGTGTTGTGGCTATCTCAATCCCATATCTTGCTACAGCCTCTATGTTTGTTTGTGTTTTCTGGACATTCTCTATGGACTTTACGGTTTTGAATGCATTTTAGCATGTACGTTTTTGTTTTCAGCTGGCAAACGCTAATTGGTTCCACCTGGAGTCTAATACGCCACACATTCGAGTTTTCTAGGAAGAAAGCTTCAGAAACCTGAGAAAACATGATATTTCTTTCTGTAAACATGACATTGGATGCATTTGCCGAACCTGAAGCATGAGCTTTTCTCCAAAACCACCTTCACGGTGATTTTTGGTTAAGTTTCAACTGAAATCCACAACATTTTGTCCAGATACTCTGGATGAAAGCAAAACTATCTGGTGTGTTGTGGCTATCTCAATCCCACATCTTGCTACAGCCCCTGTGTTTGTTTGTGTTTTCTGGACATTCTCTATGAAGTTTACGGTTTTGAAAGCATTGTAGCATA
Source organism: Oryctolagus cuniculus (assembly GCF_964237555.1). Classification (NCBI taxonomy): domain Eukaryota; kingdom Metazoa; phylum Chordata; class Mammalia; order Lagomorpha; family Leporidae; genus Oryctolagus; species Oryctolagus cuniculus. The sequence goes on from NC_091451.1 coordinate 728,241, forward strand.
TAAGTTTTAGTTTTCTGCTGGCAAACGCTAATTGGTTCCACCTGGAGTCTAATACGCCACACATTCGAGTTTTCTAGGAAGAAAGCTTCAGAAACCTGAGAAAACATGATATTTCTTTCTGTAAACATGACATTGGATGCAGTTGCCGAACAGGAAGATTGTGCTTTTCTCCAAAACCACTTTCACCGTGATTTTTGGTTAAGTTTCACCTGAAATCCACAACATTTTGTCCAGATACTCTGGATGAAAACAAAACTATCTGGTGTGTTGTGGCTATCTCAATCCCACATCTTGCGACAGCCTCTGTGTTTGTTTGTGTTTTCTGGACATTCTCTATGGACTTTACGGTTTTGAATGCATTTAACATGTAAGTTTTTGTTTTCAGCTGACAAACGCTAATTGGTTCCACCTGGAGTCTAATACGCCACACATTCGAGTTTTCTAGGAAGAAAGCTTCAGAAACCTGAGAAAACATGATATTTCTTTCTGTAAACATGACATTGGATGCAGTTGCCGAACAGGAAGATTGTGCTTTTCTCCAAAACCACTTTCACGGTGATTTTTGGTTAAGTTTCACCCGAAATCCACAACATTTTGTCCAGATACTCTGGATGAAAACAAAACTATCTGGTGTGTTGTGGCTATCTCAATCCCACATCTTGTGACAGCCTCTGTGTTTGTTTGTGTTTTCTGGACATTCTCTATGAACTTTACGGTTTTGAATGCATTGTAGCATTTACGTTTTTGTTTTCAGCTGGCAAACGCTAATTGGTTCCACCTGGAGTCTAATACGCCACACATTCGAGTTTTCTAGGAAGAAAGCTTCAGAAACCTGAGAAAACATGATATTTCTTTCTGTAAACATGACATTGGATGCATTTGCCGAACAGGAAGATTGTGCTTTTCTCCAAAACCACTTTCACGGTGATTTTTGGTTACGTTTCACCCGAAATCCACAACATTTTGTCCAGATACTCTGGATGAAAGCAAAACTATCTGGTGTGTTGTGGCTATCTCAATCCCACATCTTGCGACAGCCTCTGTGTTTGTTTGTGTTTTCTGGACATTCTCTATGAACTTTACGGTTTTGAATGCATTGTAGCATGTAAGTTTTTGTTTTCAGCTGGCAAACGCTAATTGGTTCCACCTGGAGTCTAATACGCCACACATTCGAGTTTTCTAGGAAGAAAGCTTCAGAAACCTGAGAAAACATGATATTTCTTTCTGTAAACATGACATTGGATGCATTTGCCGAACAGTAAGATTGTGCTTTTCTCCAAAACCACTTTCACGGTGATTTTTGGTTAAGTTTCACCCGAAATCCACAACATTTTGTCCAGATACTCTGGATGAAAACAAAACTATCTGGTGTGTTGTGGCTATCTCAATCCCACATCTTGCTACAGCCTCTGTGTTTGTTTGTGTTTTCTGGACATTCTCTATGGACTTTACGGTTTTGAATGCATTTTAGCATGTAAGTTTTTGTTTTCAGATGGCAAACGCTAATTGGTTCCACCTGGAGTCTAATACGCCACACATTCGAGTTTTCTAGGAAGAAAGCTTCAGAAACCTGAGAAAACATGATATTTCTTTCTGTAAACATGACATTGGATACATTCACCGAACAGGAAGATTGTGCTTTTCTCCAAAACCACTTTCACGGTGATTTTTGGTAAAGTTTCACCCGAAATCCACAACATTTTGTCCAGATACCCTGGAAGAAAACAAAACTATCTGGTGTGTTGTGGCTATCTCAATCCCACATCTTGCTACAGCCTCTGTGTTTGTTTGTGTTTTCTGGACATTCTCTATGGACTTTACGGTTTTGAATGCATTTTAGCATGTACGTTTTTGTTTTCAGCTGGCAAACGCTAATTGGTTCCACCTGGAGTCTAATACGCCACACATTCGAGTTTTCTAGGAAGAAAGCTTCAGAAACCTGAGAAAACATGATATTTGTATTTGTAAACATGACATTGGATGCATTTGCCGAACAGGAAGATTGTGCTTTTCTCCAAAACCACTTTCACGGTGATTTTTTTGTTAAAATTCACCCGAAATCCACAACAATTTGTCCAGATACTCCTGGATGAAAACAAAATTATCTGGAGTGTTGTGGCTATCTCAATCCCAGATCTTGCTACAGCCTCTGTGTTTGTTTCTGTTTTCTGGACATTCTCTATGGACTTCATGGTTTTGAATGCATTTTAGCATGTAAGGTTTTGTTTTTAGCTGCCAAACGCTAATTGGTTCCACCTGGAGTCAAATACTCCACACATTCCAGTTTTCTAGGAAGAAAGCTTCAGAAACCTGAAAAAACATGATATTTCTTTCTGTAAACAAGACATTGGATGCATTTGCCGAACAGGAAGATTGTGCTTTTCTCCAAAACCACTTTCACGGTGATTTTTTGGTTAAATTTCACTTCAAAACTTCAACAATTTGTCCAGATACTCCTGGATGAAAACAAAACTATCTGGTGTGTTGTGGCTATCTCAATCCCAGATCTTTCTACAGCCTCTGTGTTTGTTTGTGTTTTCTGGACATTCTCTATGGACTTGATGATATTGAATGCATTTTAGCATGTAAGGTTTTGTTTTGAGCTGCCAAACGCTAATTGGTTCCACCTGGAGTCAAATCCTCCACACATTCGAGTTTTCTAGGAAGAAAGCTTCAGAAACCTGAGAAAACATGATATTTGTATTTGTTAACATGACATTGGATGCATTTGCCGAACAGGAACATTAGCTTTTCTCCAAAACCACTTTCACGGTGATTTTTTGGTTAAATTTCACTTCAAAACTTCAACAATTTGTCCTGATACTCCTGGATGAAAACAAAACTATCTGGTGTGTTGTGGCTATCTCAATCCCAGATCTTTCTACAGCCTCTGTGTTTGTTTGCGTTTTCTGGACATTCTCTATGGGTTTTACAGTTTTGAATGCACTTTAGCATATAAGTTTTTGTTTTTAGCTGCCAATTGCTAATTGGTTCCACCTGGAGTCAAATCCTCCACACATTCGAGTTTTCTAGGAAGAAAGCTTCAGAAACCTGAGAAAACATGATATTTGTATTTGTTAACATGACATTGGATACATTTGCAAAACAGGAAGATTGTGCTTTTCTCCAAATCCACTTTCACGGTGATTTTTGGTTAAATTTCACCCGAAATCCACAACAATTTGTCCAGATACTCCTGGATGAAAACAAAATTATCTGGAGTGTTGTGGCTATCTCAATCCCAGATCTTGCTACACCCTCTGTGTTTGTTTGTGTTTTCTGGACATTCTCTATGGACTTTACGGTTTTAAATGCATTTTAGCATGTAAGGTTTTGTTTTTAGCTGCCAAACGCTAATTGGTTCCACCTGGAGTCAAATACTCCACACATTCGAGTTTTCTAGGAAGAAAGCTTCAGAAACCTGAGAAAACATGATTTTGGATTTGTAAACATGACATTGGATGCATGTACCGAACAGGAAGATTGTGCTTTTCTCCAAAACCACTTTCACGGTGATTTTTTGGTTAAATTTCACCCGAAATCCACAACAATTTGTCCAGATACTCCTGGATGAAAACAAAATTATCTGGAGTGTTGTGGCTATCTCAATCCCAGATCTTGCTACAGCCTCTGTGTTTGTTTCTGTTTTCTGGACATTCTCTATGGACTTTACGGTTTTGAATGCATTTTAGCATGTAAGGTTTTGTTTTTAGCTGGCAAACGCTAATTGGTTCCACCTGGAGTCAAATCCTCCACACATTCGAGTTTTCTAGGAAGAAAGCTTCAGAAACCGGAGAAAACATGAGATTTGTATTTGTAAACATGACATTGGATGCATTTACCGAACAGGAAGATTGTGCTTTTCTCCAAAACCACTTTCACGGTGATTTTTTGGTTAAATTTCACCCGAAATCCACAACAATTTTTCCAGATATTCCTGGATGAAAACAAAACTATCTGGTGTGTTGTGGCTATCTCAATCCCAGATCTTGCTACAGCCTCTGTGTTTGTTTCTGTTTTCTGGACATTTTCTATGGACTTTATGGTTTTGAATGCATTTTAGCATGTAAGTTTTTGTTTTCTGCTGGCAAACGCTAATTGGTTCCACCTGGAGTCAAATCCTCCACACATTCGAGTTTTCTAGGAAGAAAGCTTCAGAAACCTGAGAAAACATGAATTTTGTATTTGTAAACATGACATTGGATGCATTTGCCAAACAGGAAGATTGTGCTTTTCTCCAAAACCACTTTCACGGTGATTTTTTGTTAAATTTCAGTTCAAAACTTCAACAATTTGTCCAGATACTCCTGGACGAAAACAAATCTATCTGGTGTGTTGTGGCTATCTCAATCCCAGATCTTGCTACAGCCTCTGTGTTTGTTTTTGTTTTCTGGACATTCTCTATGGACTTTACGGTTTTGAATGCATTTTAGCATGTAAGTTTTTGTCTTTAGCTGCCAAACGCTAATTGGTTCCACCTGGAGTCAAATCCTCCACACATTCGAGTTTTCTAGGAAGAAAGCTTCAGAAACCTGAGAAAACATGATTTTGGATTTGTAAACATGACATTCGATGCATGTACAGAACAGGAAGATTGTGCTTTTCTCCAAAACCACTTTCACGGTGATTTTTTGGTTAAATTTCACCCGAAATCCACAACAATTTGTCCAGATACTCCTGGACGAAGACAAATCTATCTGGTGTGTTGTGGCTATCTCAATCCCAGATCTTGCTACAGCCTCTGTGTTTGTTTTTGTTTTCTGGACATTCTCTATGGACTTTACGGTTTTGAATGCATTTTAGCATGTAAGGTTTTGTTTTTAGCTGGCAAACGCTAATTGGTTCCACCTGGAGTCAAATCCTCCACACATTCGAGTTTTCTAGGAAGAAAGCTTCAGAAACCTGAGAAAACATGACTTTTGTATTTGTAAACATGACATTGGATGCATTTGCCGAACAGGAAGATTGTGCTTTTCTCCAAAACCACTTTCACGGTGATTTTTTGGTTAAATTTCACCCGAAATCCACAACAATTTTTCCAGATATTCCTAGATGAAAACAAAACTATCTGGTGTGTTGTGGCTATCTCAATCCCAGATCTTGCTACAGACTCTGTGTTTGTTTCTGTTTTCTGGACATTCTCTATGGACTTCATGGTTTTGAATGCATTTTAGCATGTAAGTTTTTGTTTTCTGCTGGCAAACGCTAATTGGTTCCACCTGGAGTCAAATCCTCCACACATTCGAGTTTTCTAGGAAGAAAGCTTCAGAAACCTGAGAAAACATGAATTTTGTATTTGTAAACATGACATTGGATGCATTTGCCAAACAGGAAGATTGTGCTTTTCTCCAAAACCACTTTCACGGTGATTTTTTGTTAAATTTCAGTTCAAAACTTCAACAATTTGTCCAGATACTCCTGGACGAAAACAAATCTATCTGGTGTGTTGTGGCTATCTCAATCCCAGATCTTGCTACAGACTCTGTGTTTGTTTTTGTTTTCTGGACATTCTCTATCGACTTTACGGTTTTGAATGCATTTTAGCATGTAAGTTTTTGTCTTTAGCTGCCAAACGCTAATTGGTTCCACCTGGAGTCAAATCCTCCACACATTCGAGTTTTCTAGGAAGAAAGCTTCAGAAACCTGAGAAAACATGATTTTGGATTTGTAAACATGACATTGGATGCATTTGCCGAACAGGAAGATTGTGCTTTTCTCCAAAACCACTTTCACGGTGATTTTTTTGTTAAATTTCACCCGAAATCCACAACAATTTGTCCAGATACTCCTGGATGAAAACAAAATTATCTGGAGTGTTGTGGCTATCTCAATCCCAGATCTTGCTACAGCCTCTGTGTTTGTTTCTGTTTTCTGGACATTCTCTATGGACTTTACGGTTTTGAATGCATTTTAGCATGTAAGGTTTTGTTTTTAGCTGCCAAACGCTAATTGGTTCCACCTGGAGTCAAATACTCCACACATTCCAGTTTACTAGGAAGAAAGCTTCAGAAACCTGAAAAAACATGATATTTCTTTCTGTAAACAAGACACTGGATGCATTTGCCGAACAGGAAGATTGTGCTTTTCTCCAAAACCACTTTCACAGTGATTTTTTGGTTAAATTTCACTTCAAAACTACAACAATTTGTCTAGATACTCCTGGATGAAAACAAAACTATCTGGTGTGTTGTGGCTATCTCAATCCAAGATCTTGCTACAATCTCTGTGTTTGTTTGTGTTTTCTGGACATTCTCTATGGACTTTATGGTTTTGAATGCAGTTTACAATGTAAGGTTTTGTTTTCTGCTGGCAAACGCTAATTGCTTCCACCTGGAGTCAAATCCTCCACACATTCGAGTTTTCTAGGAAGAAAGCTTCAGAAACCTGAGAAAACATGACTTTTGTATTTGTAAACATGACATTGGATGCATTTGCCCAACAGGAAGATTGTGCTTTTCTCCAAAACCACTTTCACGGTGATTTTTTGGTTAAATTTCACTTCAAAACTTCAACAATTTGTTCAGATACTCCTGGATGAAAACAAAACTATCTGGTGTGTTGTGGCTATCTCAATCCCAGATCTTGCTACAGCCTCTGTGTTTGTTTGTGTTTTCTGGACATTCTCTATGGACTTGAAAGTTTTGAATGCATTTTAGCATGTAAGTTTTTGTTTTTAGCTGCCAAACGCTAATTGGTTCCACCTGGAGTCAAATCCTCCACACATTCGAGTTTTCTAGGAAGAAAGCTTCAGAAACCTTAGAAAACATGACTTTTGTATTTGTAAACATGACATTGGATGCATTTGCCAAACAGGAAGATTGTGCTTTTCTCCAAAACCACTTTCACGGTGATTTTTTGGTTAAATTTCACCCGAAATCCACAACAATTTTTCCAGATATTCCTAGATGAAAACAAAACTATCTGGTGTGTTGTGGCTATCTCAATCCCAGATCTTGCTACAGCCTCTGTGTTTGTTTCTGTTTTCTGGACATTCTCTATGGACTTTATGGTTTTGAATGCATTTTAGCATGTAAGTTTTTGTTTTCTGCTGGCAAACGCTAATTGGTTCCACCTGGAGTCAAATCCTCCACACATTCGAGTTTTCTAGGAAGAAAGCTTCAGAAACCTGAGAAAACATGAATTTTGTATTTGTAAACATGACATTGGATGCATTTGCCAAACCGGAAGATTGTGCTTTTCTCCAAAGCCACTTTCACGGTGATTTTTTGTTAAATTTCAGTTCAAAACTTCAACAATTTGTCCAGATACTGCTGGACGAAAACAAATCTATCTGGTGTGTTGTGGCTATCTCAATCCCAGATCTTGCTACAGACTCTGTGTTTGTTTTTGTTTTCTGGACATTCTCTATGGACTTTACGGTTTTGAATGCATTTTAGCATGTAAGTTTTTGTCTTTAGCTGCCAAACGCTAATTGGTTCCACCTGGAGTCAAATCCTCCACACATTCGAGTTTTCTAGGAAGAAAGCTTCAGAAACCTGAGAAAACATGATTTTGCATTTGTAAACATGACATTGGATGCATTTGCCGAACAGGAAGATTGTGCTTTTCTCCAAAACCACTTTCACGGTGATTTTTTTGTTAAAATTCACCCGAAATCCACAACAATTTGTCCAGATACTCCTGGATGAAAACAAAATTATCTGGAGTGTTGTGGCTATCTCAATCCCAGATCTTGCTACAGCCTCTGTGTTTGTTTCTGTTTTCTGGACATTCTCTATGGACTTCATGGTTTTGAATGCATTTTAGCATGTAAGGTTTTGTTTTTAGCTGCCAAACGCTAATTGGTTCCACCTGGAGTCAAATACTCCACACATTCCAGTTTTCTAGGAAGAAAGCTTCAGAAACCTGAAAAAACATGATATTTCTTTCTGTAAACAAGACATTGGATGCATTTGCCGAACAGGAAGATTGTGCTTTTCTCCAAAACCACTTTCACGGTGATTTTTTGGTTAAATTTCACTTCAAAACTTCAACAATTTGTCCAGATACTCCTGGATGAAAACAAAACTATCTGGTGTGTTGTGGCTATCTCAATCCCAGATCTTTCTACAGCCTCTGTGTTTGTTTGTGTTTTCTGGACATTCTCTATGGACTTGATGATATTGAATGCATTTTAGCATGTAAGGTTTTGTTTTGAGCTGCCAAACGCTAATTGGTTCCACCTGGAGTCAAATCCTCCACACATTCGAGTTTTCTAGGAAGAAAGCTTCAGAAACCTGAGAAAACATGATATTTGTATTTGTTAACATGACATTGGATGCATTTGCCGAACAGGAACATTAGCTTTTCTCCAAAACCACTTTCACGGTGATTTTTTGGTTAAATTTCACTTCAAAACTTCAACAATTTGTCCTGATACTCCTGGATGAAAACAAAACTATCTGGTGTGTTGTGGCTATCTCAATCCCAGATCTTTCTACAGCCTCTGTGTTTGTTTGCGTTTTCTGGACATTCTCTATGGGTTTTACAGTTTTGAATGCACTTTAGCATATAAGTTTTTGTTTTTAGCTGCCAATTGCTAATTGGTTCCACCTGGAGTCAAATCCTCCACACATTCGAGTTTTCTAGGAAGAAAGCTTCAGAAACCTGAGAAAACATGATATTTGTATTTGTTAACATGACATTGGATACATTTGCAAAACAGGAAGATTGTGCTTTTCTCCAAATCCACTTTCACGGTGATTTTTGGTTAAATTTCACCCGAAATCCACAACAATTTGTCCAGATACTCCTGGATGAAAACAAAATTATCTGGAGTGTTGTGGCTATCTCAATCCCAGATCTTGCTACACCCTCTGTGTTTGTTTGTGTTTTCTGGACATTCTCTATGGACTTTACGGTTTTAAATGCATTTTAGCATGTAAGGTTTTGTTTTTAGCTGCCAAACGCTAATTGGTTCCACCTGGAGTCAAATACTCCACACATTCGAGTTTTCTAGGAAGAAAGCTTCAGAAACCTGAGAAAACATGATTTTGGATTTGTAAACATGACATTGGATGCATGTACAGAACAGGAAGATTGTGCTTTTCTCCAAAACCACTTTCACGGTGATTTTTTGGATAAATTTCACCCGAAATCCACAACACTTTGTCCAGATACTCCTGGACGAAGACAAATCTATCTGGTGTGTTGTGGCTATCTCAATCCCAGATCTTGCTACAGCCTCTGTGTTTGTTTTTGTTTTCTGGACATTCTCTATGGACTTTACGGTTTTGAATGCATTTTAGCATGTAAGGTTTTGTTTTTAGCTGGCAAACGCTAATTGGTTCCACCTGTAGTCAAATCCTCCACACATTCGAGTTTTCTAGGAAGAAAGCTTCAGAAACCTGAGAAAACATGACTTTTGTATTTGTAAACATGACATTGGATGCATTTGCCGAACAGGAAGATTGTGCTTTTCTCCAAAACCACTTTCACGGTGATTTTTTGGTTAAATTTCACCCGAAATCCACAACAATTTTTCCAGATATTCCTAGATGAAAACAAAACTATCTGGTGTGTTGTGGCTATCTCAATCCCAGATCTTGCTACAGACTCTGTGTTTGTTTCAGTTTTCTGGACATTCTCTATGGACTTTATGGTTTTGAATGCATTTTAGCATGTAAGTTTTTGTTTTCTGCTGGCAAACGCTAATTGGTTCCACCTGGAGTCAAATCCTCCACACATTCGAGTTTTCTAGGAAGAAAGCTTCAGAAACCTGAGAAAACATGAATTTTGTATTTGTAAACATGACATTGGATGCATTTGCCAAACAGGAAGATTGTGCTTTTCTCCAAAACCACTTTCACGGTGATTTTTTGGTTAAATTTCACTTCAAAATTTCAACAATTTGTTCAGATACTCCTGGATGAAAACAAAACTATCTGGTGTGTTGTGGCTATCTCAATCCCAGATCTTGCTACAGCCTCTGTGTTTGTTTGTGTTTTCTGGACATTCTCTATGGACTTGAAAGTTTTGAATGCATTTTAGCATGTAAGTTTTTGTTTTTAGCTGCCAAACGCTAATTGGTTCCACCTGGAGTCAAATCCTCCACACATTCGAGTTTTCTAGGAAGAAAGCTTCAGAAACCTGAGAAAACATGACTTTTGTATTTGTAAACATGACATTGGATGCATGTACCGAACAGGAAGATTGTGCTTTTCTCCAAAACCACTTTCACGGTGATTTTTTGGTTAAATTTCACCCGAAATCCACAACAATTTGTCCAGATACTCCTGGATGAAAACAAAATTATCTGGAGTGTTGTGGCTATCTCAATCCCAGATCTTGCTACAGCCTCTGTGTTTGTTTCTGTTTTCTGGACATTCTCTATGGACTTTACGGTTTTGAATGCATTTTAGCATGTAAGGTTTTGTTTTTAGCTGGCAAACGCTAATTGGTTCCACCTGGAGTCAAATCCTCCACACATTCGAGTTTTCTAGGAAGAAAGCTTCAGAAACCGGAGAAAACATGAGATTTGTATTTGTAAACATGACATTGGATGCATTTACCGAACAGGAAGATTGTGCTTTTCTCCAAAACCACTTTCACGGTGATTTTTTGGTTAAATTTCACCCGAAATCCACAACAATTTTTCCAGATATTCCTGGAGGAAAACAAAACTATCTGGTGTGTTGTGGCTATCTCAATCCCAGATCTTGCTACAGCCTCTGTGTTTGTTTCTGTTTTCTGGACATTTTCTATGGACTTTATGGTTTTGAATGCATTTTAGCATGTAAGTTTTTGTTTTCTGCTGGCAAACGCTAATTGGTTCCACCTGGAGTCAAATCCTCCACACATTCGAGTTTTCTAGGAAGAAAGCTTCAGAAACCTGAGAAAACATGAATTTTGTATTTGTAAACATGACATTGGATGCATTTGCCAAACAGGAAGATTGTGCTTTTCTCCAAAACCACTTTCACGGTGATTTTTTGTTAAATTTCAGTTCAAAACTTCAACAATTTGTCCAGATACTCCTGGACGAAAACAAATCTATCTGGTGTGTTGTGGCTATCTCAATCCCAGATCTTGCTACAGCCTCTGTGTTTGTTTTTGTTTTCTGGACATTCTCTATGGACTTTACGGTTTTGAATGCATTTTAGCATGTAAGTTTTTGTCTTTAGCTGCCAAACGCTAATTGGTTCCACCTGGAGTCAAATCCTCCACACATTCGAGTTTTCTAGGAAGAAAGCTTCAGAAACCTGAGAAAACATGATTTTGGATTTGTAAACATGACATTCGATGCATGTACAGAACAGGAAGATTGTGCTTTTCTCCAAAACCACTTTCACGGTGATTTTTTGGTTAAATTTCACCCGAAATCCACAACAATTTGTCCAGATACTCCTGGACGAAGACAAATCTATCTGGTGTGTTGTGGCTATCTCAATCCCAGATCTTGCTACAGCCTCTGTGTTTGTTTTTGTTTTCTGGACATTCTCTATGGACTTTACGGTTTTGAATGCATTTTAGCATGTAAGGTTTTGTTTTTAGCTGGCAAACGCTAATTGGTTCCACCTGGAGTCAAATCCTCCACACATTCGAGTTTTCTAGGAAGAAAGCTTCAGAAACCTGAGAAAACATGACTTTTGTATTTGTAAACATGACATTGGATGCATTTGCCGAACAGGAAGATTGTGCTTTTCTCCAAAACCACTTTCACGGTGATTTTTTGGTTAAATTTCACCCGAAATCCACAACAATTTTTCCAGATATTCCTAGATGAAAACAAAACTATCTGGTGTGTTGTGGCTATCTCAATCCCAGATCTTGCTACAGACTCTGTGTTTGTTTCTGTTTTCTGGACATTCTCTATGGACTTCATGGTTTTGAATGCATTTTAGCATGTAAGTTTTTGTTTTCTGCTGGCAAACGCTAATTGGTTCCACCTGGAGTCAAATCCTCCACACATTCGAGTTTTCTAGGAAGAAAGCTTCAGAAACCTGAGAAAACATGAATTTTGTATTTGTAAACATGACATTGGATGCATTTGCCAAACAGGAAGATTGTGCTTTTCTCCAAAACCACTTTCACGGTGATTTTTTGTTAAATTTCAGTTCAAAACTTCAACAATTTGTCCAGATACTCCTGGACGAAAACAAATCTATCTGGTGTGTTGTGGCTATCTCAATCCCAGATCTTGCTACAGACTCTGTGTTTGTTTTTGTTTTCTGGACATTCTCTATGGACTTTACGGTTTTGAATGCATTTTAGCATGTAAGTTTTTGTCTTTAGCTGCCAAACGCTAATTGGTTCCACCTGGAGTCAAATACTCCACACATTCCAGTTTTCTAGGAAGAAAGCTTCAGAAACCTGAGAAAACATGACTTTTGTATTTGTAAACATGACATTGGATGCATGTACCGAACAGGAAGATTGTGCTTTTCTCCAAAACCACTTTCACGGTGATTTTTTGGTTAAATTTCACCCGAAATCCACAACAATTTGTCCAGATACTCCTGGATGTAAACAAAATTATCTGGAGTGTTGTGGCTATCTCAATCCCAGATCTTGCTACAGCCTCTGTGTTTGTTTCTGTTTTCTGGACATTCTCTATGGACTTTACGGTTTTGAATGCATTTTAGCATGTAAGGTTTTGTTTTTAGCTGGCAAACGCTAATTGGTTCCACCTGGAGTCAAATCCTCCACACATTCGAGTTTTCTAGGAAGAAAGCTTCAGAAACCGGAGAAAACATGAGATTTGTATTTGTAAACATGACATTGGATGCATTTACCGAACAGGAAGATTGTGCTTTTCTCCAAAACCACTTTCACGGTGATTTTTTGGTTAAATTTCACCCGAAATCCACAACAATTTTTCCAGATATTCCTAGATGAAAACAAAACTATCTGGTGTGTTGTGGCTATCTCAATCCCAGATCTTGCTACAGCCTCTGTGTTTGTTTCTGTTTTCTGGACATTCTCTATGGACTTTATGGTTTTGAATGCATTTTAGCATGTAAGTTTTTGTTTTCTGCTGGCAAACGCTAATTGGTTCCACCTGGAGTCAAATCCTCCACACATTCGAGTTTTCTAGGAAGAAAGCTTCAGAAACCTGAGAAAACATGAATTTTGTATTTGTAAACATGACATTGGATGCATTTGCCAAACAGGAAGATTGTGCTTTTCTCCAAAACCACTTTCACGGTGATTTTTTGTTAAATTTCAGTTCAAAACTTCAACAATTTGTCCAGATACTCCTGGACGAAAACAAATCTATCTGGTGTGTTGTGGCTATCTCAATCCCAGATCTTGCTACAGACTCTGTGTTTGTTTTTGTTTTCTGGACATTCTCTATGGACTTTACGGTTTTGAATGCATTTTAGCATGTAAGTTTTTGTCTTTAGCTGCCAAACGCTAATTGGTTCCACCTGGAGTCAAATACTCCACACATTACAGTTTTCTAGGAAGAAAGCTTCAGAAACCTGAAAAAACATGATATTTCTTTCTGTAAACAAGACATTGGATGCATTTGCCGAACAGGAAGATTGTGCTTTTCTCCAAAACCACTTTCACGGTGATTTTTTGGTTAAATTTCACCCGAAATCCACAACAATTTGTCCAGATACTCCTGGACGAAGACAAATCTATCTGGTGTGTTGTGGCTATCTCAATCCCAGATCTTGCTACAGCCTCTGTGTTTGTTTTTGTTTTCTGGACATTCTCTATGGACTTTACGGTTTTGAATGCATTTTAGCATGTAAGGTTTTGTTTTTAGCTGGCAAACGCTAATTGGTTCCACCTGGAGTCAAATCCTCCACACATTCGAGTTTTCTAGGAAGAAAGCTTCAGAAACCTGAGAAAACATGACTTTTGTATTTGTAAACATGACATTGGATGCATTTGCCGAACAGGAAGATTGTGCTTTTCTCCAAAACCACTTTCACGGTGATTTTTTGGTTAAATTTCACCCGAAATCCACAACAATTTTTCCAGATATTCCTAGATGAAAACAAAACTATCTGGTGTGTTGTGGCTATCTCAATCCCAGATCTTGCTACAGACTCTGTGTTTGTTTCTGTTTTCTGGACATTCTCTATGGACTTTATGGTTTTGAATGCATTTTAGCATGTAAGTTTTTGTTTTCTGCTGGCAAACGCTAATTGGTTCCACCTGGAGTCAAATCCTCCACACATTCGAGTTTTCTAGGAAGAAAGCTTCAGAAACCTGAGAAAACATGAATTTTGTATTTGTAAACATGACATTGGATGCATTTTCCAAACAGGAAGATTGTGCTTTTCTCCAAAACCACTTTCACGGTGATTTTTTGTTAAATTTCAGTTCAAAACTTCAACAATTTGTCCACATACTCCTGGACGAAAACAAATCTATCTGGTGTGTTGTGGCTATCTCAATCCCAGATCTTGCTACAGACTCTGTGTTTGTTTTTGTTTTCTGGACATTCTCTATGGACTTTACGGTTTTGAATGCATTTTAGCATGTAAGTTTTTGTCTTTAGCTGCCAAACGCTAATTGGTTCCACCTGGAGTCAAATACTCCACACATTCCAGTTTTCTAGGAAGAAAGCTTCAGAAACCTGAAAAAACATGATATTTCTTTCTGTAAACAAGACATTGGATGCATTTGCCGAACAGGAAGATTGTGCTTTTCTCCAAAACCACTTTCACGGTGATTTTTTGGTTAAATTTCACTTCAAAACTTCAACAATTTGTCCAGATACTCCTGGATGAAAACAAAACTATCTGGTGTGTTGTGGCTATCTCAATCCCAGATCTTGCTACAGCCTCTGTGTTTGTTTGTGTTTTCTGGACATTCTCTATGGACTTGATGATTTTGAATGCATTTTAGCATGTAAGGTTTTGTTTTTAGCTGCCAAACGCTAATTGGTTCCACCTGGAGTCAAATCCTCCACACATTCGAGTTTTCTAGGAAGAAAGCTTCAGAAACCTGAGAAAACATGACTTTTGTATTTGTAAACATGACATTGGATGCATTTGCCCAACAGGAAGATTGTGCTTTTCTCCAAAACCACTTTCACGGTGATTTTTTGGTTAAATTTCACTTCAAAACTTCAACAATTTGTTCAGATACTCCTGGATGAAAACAAAACTATCTGGTGTGTTGTGGCTATCTCAATCCCAGATCTTGCTACAGCCTCTGTGTTTGTTTGTGTTTTCTGGACATTCTCTATGGACTTGAAAGTTTTGAATGCATTTTAGCATGTAAGTTTTTGTTTTTAGCTGCCAAACGCTAATTGGTTCCACCTGGAGTCAAATCCTCCACGCAATCGAGTTTTCTAGGAAGAAAGCTTCAGAAACCTTAGAAAACATGACTTTTGTATTTGTAAACATGACATTGGATGCATTTGACGAACAGGAAGATTGTGCTTTTCTCCAAAACCACTTTCACGGTGATTTTTTGGTTAAATTTCACTTCAAAACTACAACTATTTGTCCAGGTACTCCTGGATGAAAACAAATCTATCTGGTGTGTTGTGGCTATCTCAATCCCAGATCTTGCTACAGCCTCTGTGTTTGTTTTTGTTTTCTGGACATTCTCTATGGACTTTACGGTTTTGAATGCATTTTAGCATGTAAGGTTTTGTTTTTAGCTGGCAAACGCTAATTGGTTCCACCTGGAGTCAAATCCTCCACACATTCGAGTTTTCTAGGAAGAAAGTTTCAGAAACCTGAGAAAACATGATATTTCTTTCTGAAAACATGACATTGGATGCATTTGCGAACAGGAAGATTGTGCTTTTTTCCGAAACCACTTTAACGGTGATTTTTTGGTTAAATTTCTCTTCAAAGTACAACAATTTGTCCTGATACTCCTGGATGAAAACAAAACTATCTGGTGTGTTGTGGCTATCTCAATCGCAGATATTGCTACAGCCTCTGTGTTTGTTTCTGTTTTCTGCACATTCTCTATGGACTTTACGGTTTTGAATGCATTTTAGCATGTAATGTTTCGTTTTTAGCTGCCAAACGCTAGTTCGTTCCACCTGGAGTCAAATCCTCCACACATTCGAGTTTTCTAGGAAAAAAGCTTCAGAAACCTGAGAAAACATGATATTTCTTTCTGTAAACATGACATTGGATGCATTTGCCGAACAGGAATATTGTGCTTTTCCCCAAAACCACTTTCACGGTGATTTTTTGGTTAAATTTCTCTTCAAAGTACAACAATTTGTCCAGATACTCCTGGATGAAAACAAAACTATCTGGTGTGTTGTGGCTATCTCAATCCCAGAACTTGCTACAGCCTCTGTGTTTGTTTGTGTTTTCTGGACATTCTCTATGGACTTTACGGTTTTGAATGCATTTTAGCATGTAAGGTTTTGTTTTTAGCTGCCAAACGCTAATTGGTTCCACCTGGAGTCAAATCCTCCACACATTCGAGTTTTCTAGGAAGAAAGCTTCAGAAACCTGAGGAAACATGACTTTTGTATTTGTAAACATGACATTGGATGCATTTGCCGAACAGGAACATTATGCTTTTCTCCAAAACCACTTTCACGGTGATTTTTTGGTTAAATTTCACTTCAAATCTACAACAATTTGTCCAGATACTCCTGGATGAAAACAAAACTATCTGGTGTGTTGTGGCTATCTCAATCCCAGATCTTCCTACAGCCTCTGTGTTTGTTTGCGTTTTCTGGACATTCTCTATGGGCTTTACAGTTTTGAATGCACTTTAGCATGTAAGTTTTTGTTTTTAGCTGCCAAATGCTAATTGGTTCCACCTGGAGTCAAATCCTCCACACATTCGAGTTTTCTAGGAAGAAAGCTTCAGAAACCTGAGAAAACATGATATTTGTATTTGTTAACATGACATTGGATACATATCCCAAACAGGAAGATTGTGCTTTTCTCCAAATCCACTTTCACGGTGATTTTTGGTTAAATTTCACCCGAAATCCACAACAATTTGTCCAGATACTCCTGGATGAAAACAAAATTATCTGGAGTGTTGTGGCTATCTCAATCCCAGATCTTGCTACACCTTCTGTGTTTGTTTGTGTTTTCTGGATATTCTCTATGGACTTGAAAATTTTGAATGCATTTTAGCATGTAAGGTTTTGTTTTTAGCTGCCAAACGCTAATTGGTTCCACCTGGAGTCAAATGCTCCACACATTCGAGTTTTCTAGGAAGAAAGCTTCAGAAACCTGAGAAAACATGACTTTTGTATTTGTAAACATGACATTGGATGTAATTGCCGAACAGGAGGATTGTGCTTTTCTCCAAAACCACTTTCACGGTGATTTTTTGGTTAAATTTCACTTCAAAATTTCAACAATTTGTTCAGATACTCCTGGATGAAAACAAAACTATCTGGTGTGTTGTGGCTATCTCAATCCCAGATCTTGCTACAGCCTCTGTGTTTGTTTGTGTTTTCTGGACATTCTCTATGGACTTGAAAGTTTTGAATGCATTTTAGCATGTAAGTTTTTGTTTTCTGCTGGCAAACGCTAATTGGTTCCACCTGGAGTCAAATCCTCCACACATTCGAGTTTTCTAGGAAGAAAGCTTCAGAAACCTGAAAAAACATGATATTTCTTTCTGTAAACAAGATATTGGATGCATTTGCCAAACAGGAAGATTGTGCTTTTCTCCAAAACCACTTTCACGGTGATTTTTTGGTTAAATTTCACTTCAAATCTGCAACAATTTGTCTAGATACTCCTGGATGAAAACAAAACTATAAGGTGTGTTGTGGCTATCTCAATCCCAGATCTTGCTACAGTCTCTGTGTTTGTTTGTGTTTTCTGGACATTCTCTATGGACTTTATGGTTTTGAATGCAGTTTAGCATGTAAGGTTTTGTTTTCTGCTGGCAAACGCTAATTGGTTCCACCTGGAGTCAAATCCTCCACACATTCGAGTTTTCTAGGAAGAAAGCTTCAGAAACCTGAGAAAACATGACTTTTGTATTTGTATACATGACATTGGATGCATTTGCCGAACAGGAAGATTGTGCTTTTCTCCAAAACCACTTTCACGGTGATTTTTTGGTTAAATTTCACTTCAAAACTTCAACAATTTGTTCAGATACTCCTGGATGAAAACAAATCTATCTGGTGTGTTGTGGCTATCTCAATCCCAGATCTTGCTACAGCCTCTGTGTTTGTTTGTGTTTTCTGGACATTCTCTATGGACTTGAAAGTTTTGAATGCATTTTAGCATGTAAGTTTTTGTTTTTAGCTGCCAAACGCTAATTGGTTCCACCTGGAGTCAAATCCTCCACACATTCGAGTTTTCTAGGAAGAAAGCTTCAGAAACCTGAGAAAACATGATATTTGTATTTGTTAACATGACATTGGATACATTTCCCAAACAGGAAGATTGTGCTTTTCTCCAAATCCACTTTCACGGTGATTTTTGGTTAAATTTCACCCGAAATCCACAACAATTTGTCCAGATACTCCTGGATGAAAACAAAACTATCTGGTGTGTTGTGGCTATCTCAATCCCAGATCTTTCTACAGCCTCTGTGTTTGTTTGCGTTTTCTGGACATTCTCTATGGGCTTTACAGTTTTGAATGCACTTTAGCATGTAAGTTTTTGTTTTTAGCTGCCGAATGCTAATTGGTTCCACCTGGAGTCAAATCCACCACACATTCGAGTTTTCTAGGAAGAAAGCTTCAGAAACCTGAGAAAACATGATATTTGTATTTGTTAACATGACATTGGATACATTTGCAAAACAGGAAGATTGTGCTTTTCTCCAAAACCACTTTCACGGTGATTTTTGGTTAAATTTCACCCGAAATCCACAACAATTTGTCCAGATACTCCTGGATGAAAACAAAATTATGTGGAGTGTTGTGGCTATCTCAATCCCAGATCTTGCTACAGCCTCTGTGTTTGTTTCTGTTTTCTGGACATTCTCTATGGACTTTACGGTTTTGAATGCATTTTAGCATGTAAGGTTTTGTTTTTAGCTGCCAAACGCTAATTGGTTCCACCTGGAGTCAAATACTCCACACATTCCAGTTTTCTAGGAAGAAAGCTTCAGAAACCTGAAAAAACATGATATTTCTTTCTGTAAACAAGACATTGGATGCATTTGCCGAACAGGAAGATTGTGCTTTTCTCCAAAACCACTTTCACGGTGATTTTTTGGTTAAATTTCACTTCAAAACTTCAACAATTTGTCCAGATACTCCTGGACGAAAACAAATCTATCTGGTGTGTTGTGGCTATCTCAATCCCAGATCTTGCTACAGCCTCTGTGTTTCTTTGTGTTTTCTGGACATTCTCTATGGACTTTACGGTTTTGAATGCATTTTAGCTTGTAAGGTTTTGTTTTTAGCTGGCAAACGCTAATTGGTTCCACCTGGAGTCAAATCCTCCACACATTCGAGTTTTCTAGGAAGAAAGCTTCAGAAACCGGAGAAAACATGAGATTTGTATTTGTAAACATGACATTGGATGCATTTACCGAACAGGAAGATTGTGCTTTTCTCCAAAACCACTTTCACGGTGATTTTTTGGTTAAATTTCACTTCAAAATTTCAACAATTTGTTCAGATACTCCTGGATGAAAACAAAACTATCTGGTGTGTTGTGGCTATCTCAATCCCAGATCTTGCTACAGCCTCTGTGTTTGTTTCTGTTTTCTGGACATTCTCTATGGACTTTACGGTTTTGAATGCATTTTAGCATGTAAGTTTTTGTTTTCTGCTGGCCAACGCTAATTGGTTCCACCTGGAGTCAAATCCTCCGCACATTCGAGTTTTCTAGGAAGAAAGCTTCAGAAACCTGAGAAAACATGAATTTTGTATTTGTAAACATGACATTGGATGCATTTGCCAAACAGGAAGATTGTGCTTTTCTCCAAAACCACTTTCACGGTGATTTTTTGTTAAATTTCAGTTCAAAACTTCAACAATTTGTCCAGATACTCCTGGACGAAAACAAATCTATCTGGTGTGTTGTGGCTATCTCAATCCCAGATCTTGCTACAGACTCTGTGTTTGTTTTTGTTTTCTGGACATTCTCTATTGACTTTACGGTTTTGAATGCATTTTAGCATGTAAGTTTTTGTCTTTAGCTGCCAAACGCTAATTGGTTCCACCTGGTGTCAAATCCTCTACACATTCGAGTTTTCTAGGAAGAAAGCTTCAGAAACCTGAGAAAACATGATTTTGCATTTGTAAACATGACATTGGATGCATTTTCCGAACAGGAAGATTGTGCTTTTCTCCAAAACCAATTTCACGGTGATTTTTTGGTTAAATTTCACCCGAAATCCACAACAATTTGTCCAGATACTCCTGGACGAAGACAAATCTATCTGGTGTGTTGTGGCTATCTCAATCCCAGATCTTGCTACAGCCTCTGTGTTTGTTTTTGTTTTCTGGACATTCTCTATGGACTTTACGGTTTTGAATGCATTTTAGCATGTAAGGTTTTGTTTTTAGCTGGCAAACGCTAATTGGTTCCACCTGGAGTCAAATCCTCCACACATTCGAGTTTTCTAGGAAAAAAGCTTCAGAAACCTGAGAAAACATGACTTTTGTATTTGTAAACATGACATTGGATGCATTTGCCAAACAGGAAGATTGTGCTTTTCTCCAAAACCACTTTCACGGTGATTTTTTGGTTAAATTTCACCCGAAATCCACAACAATTTTTCCAGATATTCCTAGATGAAAACAAAACTATCTGGTGTGTTGTGGCTATCTCAATCCCAGATCTTGCTACAGCCTCTGTGTTTGTTTCTGTTTTCTGGACATTCTCTATGGACTTTATGGTTTTGAATGCATTTTAGCATGTAAGTTTTTGTTTTCTGCTGGCAAACGCTAATTGGTTCCACCTGGAGTCAAATCCTCCACACATTCGAGTTTTCTAGGAAGAAAGCTTCAGAAACCTGAGAAAACATGAATTTTGTATTTGTAAACATGACATTGGATGCATTTGCCAAACAGGAAGATTGTGCTTTTCTCCAAAACCACTTTCACGGTGATTTTTTGTTAAATTTCAGTTCAAAACTTCAACAATTTGTCCAGATACTCCTGGACGAAAACAAATCTATCTGGTGTGTTGTGGCTATCTCAATCCCAGATCTTGCTACAGACTCTGTGTTTGTTTTTGTTTTCTGGACATTCTCTATCGACTTTACGGTTTTGAATGCATTTTAGCATGTAAGTTTTTGTCTTTAGCTGCCAAACGCTAATTGGTTCCACCTGGAGTCAAATCCTCCACACATTCGAGTTTTCTAGGAAGAAAGCTTCAGAAACCTGAGAAAACATGATTTTGGATTTGTAAACATGACATTGGATGCATTTGCCGAACAGGAAGATTGTGCTTTTCTCCAAAACCACTTTCACGGTGATTTTTTTGTTAAAATTCACCCGAAATCCACAACAATTTGTCCAGATACTCCTGGATGAAAACAAAATTATCTGGAGTGTTGTGGCTATCTCAATCCCAGATCTTGCTACAGCCTCTGTGTTTGTTTCTGTTTTCTGGACATTCTCTATGGACTTTACGGTTTTGAATGCATTTTATCATGTAAGGTTTTGTTTTTAGCTGCCAAACGCTAATTGGTTCCACCTGGAGTCAAATACTCCACACATTCCAGTTTTCTAGGAAGAAAGCTTCAGAAACCTGAAAAAACATGATATTTCTTTCTGTAAACAAGACACTGGATGCATTTGCCGAACAGGAAGATTGTGCTTTTCTCCAAAACCACTTTCACAGTGATTTTTTGGTTAAATTTCACTTCAAAACTACAACAATTTGTCTAGATACTCCTGGATGAAAACAAAACTATCTGGTGTGTTGTGGCTATCTCAATCCAAGATCTTGCTACAATCTCTGTGTTTGTTTGTGTTTTCTGGACATTCTCTATGGACTTTATGGTTTTGAATGCAGTTTACAATGTAAGGTTTTGTTTTCTGCTGGCAAACGCTAATTGGTTCCACCTGGAGTCAAATCCTCCACACATTCGAGTTTTCTAGGAAGAAAGCTTCAGAAACCTGAGAAAACATGACTTTTGTATTTGTAAACATGACATTGGATGCATTTGCCCAACAGGAAGATTGTGCTTTTCTCCAAAACCACTTTCACGGTGATTTTTTGGTTAAATTTCACTTCAAAACTTCAACAATTTGTTCAGATACTCCTGGATGAAAACAAAACTATCTGGTGTGTTGTGGCTATCTCAATCCCAGATCTTGCTACAGCCTCTGTGTTTGTTTGTGTTTTCTGGACATTCTCTATGGACTTGATGATATTGAATGCATTTTAGCATGTAAGGTTTTGTTTTGAGCTGCCAAACGCTAATTGGTTCCACCTGGAGTCAAATCCTCCACACATTCGAGTTTTCTAGGAAGAAAGCTTCAGAAACCTTAGAAAACATGACTTTTGTATTTGTAAACATGACATTGGATGCATTTGCCAAACAGGAAGATTGTGCTTTTCTCCAAAACCACTTTCACGGTGATTTTTTGGTTAAATTTCACCCGAAATCCACAACAATTTTTCCAGATATTCCTAGATGAAAACAAAACTATCTGGTGTGTTGTGGCTATCTCAATCCCAGATCTTGCTACAGCCTCTGTGTTTGTTTCTGTTTTCTGGACATTCTCTATGGACTTTATGGTTTTGAATGCATTTTAGCATGTAAGTTTTTGTTTTCTGCTGGCAAACGCTAATTGGTTCCACCTGGAGTCAAATCCTCCACACATTCGAGTTTTCTAGGAAGAAAGCTTCAGAAACCTGAGAAAACATGAATTTTGTATTTGTAAACATGACATTGGATGCATTTGCCAAACAGGAAGATTGTGCTTTTCTCCAAAGCCACTTTCACGGTGATTTTTTGTTAAATTTCAGTTCAAAACTTCAACAATTTGTCCAGATACTCCTGGACGAAAACAAATCTATCTGGTGTGTTGTGGCTATCTCAATCCCAGATCTTGCTACAGACTCTGTGTTTGTTTTTGTTTTCTGGACATTCTCTATGGACTTTACGGTTTTGAATGCATTTTAGCATGTAAGTTTTTGTCTTTAGCTGCCAAACTCTAATTGGTTCCACCTGGAGTCAAATCCTCCACACATTCGAGTTTTCTAGGAAGAAAGCTTCAGAAACCTGAGAAAACATGATTTTGGATTTGTAAACATGACATTGGATGCATTTGCCGAACAGGAAGATTGTGCTTTTCTCCAAAACCACTTTCACGGTGATTTTTTTGTTAAATTTCACCCGAAATCCACAACAATTTGTCCAGATACTCCTGGATGAAAACAAAATTATCTGGAGTGTTGTGGCTATCTCAATCCCAGATCTTGCTACAGCCTCTGTGTTTGTTTCTGTTTTCTGGACATTCTCTATGGACTTTACGGTTTTGAATGCATTTTAGCATGTAAGGTTTTGTTTTTAGCTGCCAAACGCTAATTGGTTCCACCTGGAGTCAAATACTCCACACATTCCAGTTTTCTAGGAAGAAAGCTTCAGAAACCTGAAAAAACATGATATTTCTTTCTGTAAACAAGACACTGGATGCATTTGCCGAACAGGAAGATTGTGCTTTTCTCCAAAACCACTTTCACAGTGATTTTTTGGTTAAATTTCACTTCAAAACTACAACAATTTGTCTAGATACTCCTGGATGAAAACAAAACTATCTGGTGTGTTGTGGCTATCTCAATCCAAGATCTTGCTACAATCTCTGTGTTTGTTTGTGTTTTCTGGACATTCTCTATGGACTTTATGGTTTTGAATGCAGTTTACAATGTAAGGTTTTGTTTTCTGCTGGCAAACGCTAATTGCTTCCACCTGGAGTCAAATCCTCCACACATTCGAATTTTCTAGGAAGAAAGCTTCAGAAACCTGAGAAAACATGACTTTTGTATTTGTAAACATGACATTGGATGCATTTGCCCAACAGGAAGATTGTGCTTTTCTCCAAAACCACTTTCACGGTGATTTTTTGGTTAAATTTCACTTCAAAACTTCAACAATTTGTTCAGATACTCCTGGATGAAAACAAAACTATCTGGTGTGTTGTGGCTATCTCAATCCCAGATCTTGCTACAGCCTCTGTGTTTGTTTGTGTTTTCTGGACATTCTCTATGGACTTGAAAGTTTTGAATGCATTTTAGCATGTAAGTTTTTGTTTTTAGCTGCCAAACGCTAATTGGTTCCACCTGGAGTCAAATCCTCCACGCATTCGAGTTTTCTAGGAAGAAAGCTTCAGAAACCTTAGAAAACATGACTTTTGTATTTGTAAACATGACATTGGATGCATTTGCCAAACAGGAAGATTGTGCTTTTCTCCAAAGCCACTTTCACGGTGATTTTTTGTTAAATTTCAGTTCAAAACTTCAACAATTTGTCCAGATACTCCTGGACGAAAACAAATCTATCTGGTGTGTTGTGGCTATCTCAATCCCAGATCTTGCTACAGACTCTGTGTTTGTTTTTGTTTTCTGGACATTCTCTATGGACTTTACGGTTTTGAATGCATTTTAGCATGTAAGTTTTTGTCTTTAGCTGCCAAACTCTAATTGGTTCCACCTGGAGTCAAATCCTCCACACATTCGAGTTTTCTAGGAAGAAAGCTTCAGAAACCTGAGAAAACATGATTTTGGATTTGTAAACATGACATTGGATGCATTTGCCGAACAGGAAGATTGTGCTTTTCTCCAAAACCACTTTCACGGTGATTTTTTTGTTAAATTTCACCCGAAATCCACAACAATTTGTCCAGATACTCCTGGATGAAAACAAAATTATCTGGAGTGTTGTGGCTATCTCAATCCCAGATCTTGCTACAGCCTCTGTGTTTGTTTCTGTTTTCTGGACATTCTCTATGGACTTTACGGTTTTGAATGCATTTTAGCATGTAAGGTTTTGTTTTTAGCTGCCAAACGCTAATTGGTTCCACCTGGAGTCAAATACTCCACACATTCCAGTTTTCTAGGAAGAAAGCTTCAGAAACCTGAAAAAACATGATATTTCTTTCTGTAAACAAGACACTGGATGCATTTGCCGAACAGGAAGATTGTGCTTTTCTCCAAAACCACTTTCACAGTGATTTTTTGGTTAAATTTCACTTCAAAACTACAACAATTTGTCTAGATACTCCTGGATGAAAACAAAACTATCTGGTGTGTTGTGGCTATCTCAATCCAAGATCTTGCTACAATCTCTGTGTTTGTTTGTGTTTTCTGGACATTCTCTATGGACTTTATGGTTTTGAATGCAGTTTACAATGTAAGGTTTTGTTTTCTGCTGGCAAACGCTAATTGCTTCCACCTGGAGTCAAATCCTCCACACATTCGAATTTTCTAGGAAGAAAGCTTCAGAAACCTGAGAAAACATGACTTTTGTATTTGTAAACATGACATTGGATGCATTTGCCCAACAGGAAGATTGTGCTTTTCTCCAAAACCACTTTCACGGTGATTTTTTGGTTAAATTTCACTTCAAAACTTCAACAATTTGTTCAGATACTCCTGGATGAAAACAAAACTATCTGGTGTGTTGTGGCTATCTCAATCCCAGATCTTGCTACAGCCTCTGTGTTTGTTTGTGTTTTCTGGACATTCTCTATGGACTTGAAAGTTTTGAATGCATTTTAGCATGTAAGTTTTTGTTTTTAGCTGCCAAACGCTAATTGGTTCCACCTGGAGTCAAATCCTCCACGCATTCGAGTTTTCTAGGAAGAAAGCTTCAGAAACCTTAGAAAACATGACTTTTGTATTTGTAAACATGACATTGCATGCATTTGCAAAACAGGAAGATTGTGCTTTTCTCCAAATCCACTTTCACGGTGATTTTTGGTTAAATTTCACCCGAAATCCACAAAAATTTGTCCAGATACTCCTGGATGAAAACAAAATTATCTGGAGTGTTGTGGCTATCTCAATCCCAGATCTTGCTACACCCTCTGTGTTTGTTTGTGTTTTCTGGACATTCTCTATGGACTTTACGGTTTTGAATGCATTTTAGCATGTAAGGTTTTGTTTTTAGCTGACAAACGCTAATTGGTTCCACCTGGAGTGAAATCCTCCACACATTCGAGTTTTCTAGGAAGAAAGCTTCAGAAACCTGAGAAAACATGATATTTGTATTTGTTAACATGACATTGGATACATTTCCCAAACAGGAAGATTGTGCTTTTCTCCAAATCCACTTTCACGGTGATTTTTGGTTAAATTTCACCCGAAATCCACAACAATTTGTCCAGATACTCCTGGATGAAAACAAAATTATCTGGAGTGTTGTGGCTATCTCAATCCCAGATCTTGCTACACCTTCTGTGTTTGTTTGTGTTTTCTGGACATTCTCTATGGACTTGAAAGTTTTGAATGCATTTTAGCATGTAAGGTTTTGTTTTTAGCTGCCAAACGCTAATTGGTTCCACCTGGAGTCAAATCCTCCACGCATTCGAGTTTTCTAGGAAGAAAGCTTCAGAAACCTGAGAAAACATGATTTTGGATTTGTAAACATGACATTGGATGCATTTACCGAACAGGAAGATTGTGCTTTTCTCCATAACCACTTTCACGGTGATTTTTTGGTTAAATTTCACTTCAAAATTTCAACAATTTGTTCAGATACTCCTGGATGAAAACAAAACTATCTGGTGTGTTGTGGCTATCTCAATCCCAGATCTTGCTACAGCCTCTGTGTGTGTTTGTGTTTTCTGGACATTCTCTATGGACTTGAAAGTTTTGAATGCATTTTAGCATGTAAGTTTTTGTTTTTACCTGCCAAACGCTAATTGGTTCCACCTGGAGTCAAATCCTCCACACATTCGAGTTTTCTAGGAAGAAAGCTTCAGAAACCTGAAAAAACATGATATTTCTTTCTGTAAACATGACATTGGATGCATTTGCCGAACAGGAAGATTGTGCTTTTCTCCAAAACCACTTTCACGGTGATTTTTTGGTTAAATTTCACTTCAAAACTACAACAATTTGGCTAGATACTCCTGGATGAAAAGAAAACTATCTGGTGTGTTGTGGCTATCTCAATCCCAGATCTTGCTACAGTCTCTGTGTTTGTTTGTGTTTTCTGGACATTCTCTATGGACTTTATGGTTTTGAATGCAGTTTAGCATGTAAGGTTTTGTTTTCTGCTGCCAAACGCTAATTGGTTCCACCTGGTGTCAAATCCTCCACACATTCGAGTTTTCTAGGAAGAAAGCTTCAGAAACCTGAGAAAACATGATTTTGGATTTGTAAACATGACATTGGATGCATTTTCCGAAGAGGAAGATTGTGCTTTTCTCCAAAACCAATTTCACGGTGATTTTTTGGTTAAATTTCACCCGAAATCCACAACAATTTGTCCAGATACTCCTGGACGAAGACAAATCTATCTGGTGTGTTGTGGCTATCTCAATCCCAGATCTTGCTACAGCCTCTGTGTTTGTTTTTGTTTTCTGGACATTCTCTATGGACTTTACGGTTTTGAATGCAGTTTACAATGTAAGGTTTTGTTTTTAGCTGGCAAACGCTAATTGGTTCCACCTGGAGTCAAATCCTCCACACATTCGAGTTTTCTAGGAAGAAAGCTTCAGAAACCTGAGAAAACATGACTTTTGTATTTGTAAACATGACATTGGATGAATTTGCCAAACAGGAAGATTGTGCTTTTCTCCAAAACCACTTTCACGGTGATTTTTTGTTAAATTTCAGTTCAAAACTTCAACAATTTGTCCAGATACTCCTGGACGAAAACAAATCTATCTGGTGTGTTGTGGCTATCTCAATCCCAGATCTTGCTACAGACTCTGTGTTTGTTTTTGTTTTCTGGACATTCTCTATCGACTTTACGGTTTTGAATGCATTTTAGCATGTAAGTTTTTGTCTTTAGCTGCCAAACGCTAATTGGTTCCACCTGGAGTCAAATCCTCCACACATTCGAGTTTTCTAGGAAGAAAGCTTCAGAAACCTGAGAAAACATGATTTTGGATTTGTAAACATGACATTGGATGCATTTGCCGAACAGGAAGATTGTGCTTTTCTCCAAAACCACTTTCACGGTGATTTTTTTGTTAAAATTCACCCGAAATCCACAACAATTTGTCCAGATACTCCTGGATGAAAACAAAATTATCTGGAGTGTTGTGGCTATCTCAATCCCAGATCTTGCTACAGCCTCTGTGTTTGTTTCTGTTTTCTGGACATTCTCTATGGACTTTACGGTTTTGAATGCATTTTAGCATGTAAGGTTTTGTTTTTAGCTGCCAAACGCTAATTGGTTCCACCTGGAGTCAAATACTCCTCACATTCCAGTTTTCTAGGAAGAAAGCTTCAGAAACCTGAAAAAACATGATATTTCTTTCTGTAAACAAGACACTGGATGCATTTGCCGAACAGGAAGATTGTGCTTTTCTCCAAAACCACTTTCACGGTGATTTTTTGGTTAAATTTCACTTCAAAACTACAACAATTTGGCTAGATACTCCTGGATGAAAAGAAAACTATCTGGTGTGTTGTGGCTATCTCAATCCCAGATCTTGCTACAATCTCTGTGTTTGTTTGTGTTTTCTGGACATTCTCTATGGACTTTATGGTTTTGAATGCAGTTTACAATGTAAGGTTTTTTTTCTGCTGGCAAACGCTAATTGCTTCCACCTGGAGTCAAATCCTCCACACATTCGAGTTTTCTAGGAAGAAAGCTTCAGAAACCTGAGAAAACATGACTTTTGTATTTGTAAACATGACATTGGATGCATTTGCCCAACAGGAAGATTGTGCTTTTCTCCAAAACCACTTTCACGGTGATTTTTTGGTTAAATTTCACTTCAAAACTTCAACAATTTGTTCAGATACTCCTGGATGAAAACAAAACTATCTGGTGTGTTGTGGCTATCTCAATCCCAGATCTTGCTACAGCCTCTGTGTTTGTTTGTGTTTTCTGGACATTCTCTATGGACTTGAAAGTTTTGAATGCATTTTAGCATGTAAGTTTTTGTTTTTAGCTGCCAAACGCTAATTGGTTCCACCTGGAGTCAAATCCTCCACGCATTCGAGTTTTCTACTAAGAAAGCTTCAGAAACCTTAGAAAACATGACTTTTGTATTTGTAAACATGACATTGGATGCATTTGCCAAACAGGAAGATTGTGCTTTTCTCCAAAACCACTTTCACGGTGATTTTTTGGTTAAATTTCACCCGAAATCCACAACAATTTTTCCAGATATTCCTAGATGAAAACAAAACTATCTGGTGTGTTGTGGCTATCTCAATCCCAGATCTTGCTACAGCCTCTGTGTTTGTTTCTGTTTTCTGGACATTCTCTATGGACTTTATGGTTTTGAATGCATTTTAGCATGTAAGTTTTTGTTTTCTGCTGGCAAACGCTAATTGGTTCCACCTGGAGTCAAATCCTCCACACATTCGAGTTTTCTAGGAAGAAAGCTTCAGAAACCTGAGAAAACATGAATTTTGTATTTGTAAACATGACATTGGATGCATTTGCCAAACAGGAAGATTGTGCTTTTATCCAAAGCCACTTTCACGGTGATTTTTTGTTAAATTTCAGTTCAAAACTTCAACAATTTGTCCAGATACTCCTGGACGAAAACAAATCTATCTGGTGTGTTGTGGCTATCTCAATCCCAGATCTTGC
The DNA here is from genome assembly GCF_964237555.1 of Oryctolagus cuniculus. Taxonomy (NCBI): domain Eukaryota; kingdom Metazoa; phylum Chordata; class Mammalia; order Lagomorpha; family Leporidae; genus Oryctolagus; species Oryctolagus cuniculus. The sequence goes on from NC_091451.1 coordinate 757,797, forward strand.
TACAGACTCTGTGTTTGTTTTTGTTTTCTGGACATTCTCTATGGACTTGAAAGTTTTGAATGCATTTTAGCATGTAAGTTTTTGTTTTTAGCTGCCAAACGCTAATTGGTTCCACCTGGAGTCAAATCCTCCACGCATTCGAGTTTTCTAGGAAGAAAGCTTCAGAAACCTTAGAAAACATGACTTTTGTATTTGTAAACATGACATTGCATGCATTTGCAAAACCGGAAGATTGTGCTTTTCTCCAAATCCACTTTCACGGTGACTTTTGGTTAAATTTCACCCGAAATCCACAACAATTTGTGCAGATACTCCTGGATGAAAACAAAATTATCTGGAGTGTTGTGGCTATCTCAATCCCAGATCTTGCTACACCCTCTGTGTTTGTTTGTGTTTTCTGGACATTCTCTATGGACTTTACGGTTTTGAATGCATTTTAGCATGTAAGGTTTTGTTTTTAGCTGCCAAACGCTAATTGGTTCCACCTGGAGTGAAATCCTCCACACATTCGAGTTTTCTAGGAAGAAAGCTTCAGAAACCTGAGAAAACATGATATTTGTATTTGTTAACATGACATTGGATACATTTCCCAAACAGGAAGATTGTGCTTTTCTCCAAATCCACTTTCACGGTGATTTTTGGTTAAATTTCACCCGAAATCCACAACAATTTGTCCAGATACTCCTGGATGAAAACAAAATTATCTGGAGTGTTGTGGCTATCTCAATCCCAGATCTTGCTACACCTTCTGTGTTTGTTTGTGTTTTCTGGACATTCTCTATGGACTTGAAAGTTTTGAATGCATTTTAGCATGTAAGGTTTTGTTTTTAGCTGCCAAACGCTAATTGGTTCCACCTGGAGTCAAATCCTCCACGCATTCGAGTTTTCTAGGAAGAAAGCTTCAGAAACCTGAGAAAACATGATTTTGGATATGTAAACATGACATTGGATGTAATTGCCTAACAGGAAGATTGTGCTTTTCTCCAAAACCACTTTCACGGTGATTTTTTGGTTAAATTTCACTTCAAAATTTCAACAATTTGTTCAGATACTCCTGGATGAAAACAAAACTATCTGGTGTGTTGTGGCTATCTCAATCCCAGATCTTGCTACAGCCTCTGTGTGTGTTTGTGTTTTCTGGACATTCTCTATGGACTTGAAAGTTTTGAATGCATTTTAGCATGTAAGTTTTTGTTTTTACCTGCCAAACGCTAATTGGTTCCACCTGGAGTCAAATCCTCCACACATTCGAGTTTTCTAGGAAGAAAGCTTCAGAAACCTGAAAAAACATGATATTTCTTTCTGTAAACATGACATTGGATGCATTTGCCGAACAGGAAGATTGTGCTTTTCTCCAAAACCACTTTCACGGTGATTTTTTGGTTAAATTTCACTTCAAAACTACAACAATTTGGCTAGATACTCCTGGATGAAAAGAAAACTATCTGGTGTGTTGTGGCTATCTCAATCCCAGATCTTGCTACAGCCTCTGTGTTTGTTTGTGTTTTCTGGACATTCTCTATGGACTTTATGGTTTTGAATGCAGTTTAGCATGTAAGGTTTTGTTTTCTGCTGGCAAACGCTAATTGCTTCCACCTGGAGTCAAATCCTCCACACCTTCGAGTTTTCTAGGAAGAAAGCTTCAGAAACCTGAGAAAACATGACTTTTGTATTTGTAAACATGACATTGGATGCATTTGCCGAACAGGAAGATTGTGCATTTCTCCAAAACCACTTTCACGGTGATTTTTTGGTTAAATTTCAGTTCAAAACTTCAACAATTTGTTCAGATACTCCTGGATGAAAACAAAACTATCTGGTGTGTTGTGGCTATCTCAATCCCAGATCTTGCTACAGCCTCTGTGTGTGTTTGTGTTTTCTGGAAATTCTCTATGGACTTTACAGTTTTGAATGCATTTTAGCATGTAAGTTTTTGTTTTTAGATGCCAAACGCTAATTGGTTCCACCTGGAGTCAAATCCTCCACGCATTCGAGTTTTCTAGGAAGAAAGCTTCAGAAACCTTAGAAAACATGACTTTTGTATTTGTAAACATGACATTGGATGCATTTGCCGAACAGGAATATTGTGCTTTTCTCCAAAACCACTTTCACGGTGATTTTTTGGTTAAATTTCACTTCAAAACTTCAACAATTTGTCCAGATACTCCTGGATGAAAACAAAACTATCTGGTTTGTTGTGGCTATCTCAATCCCAGATCTTGCTACAGCCTCTGTGTGTGTTTGTGTTTTCTGGACATTCTCTATGGACTTTACGGTTTTGTATGCTTTTTAGCATGTAAGTTTTTGTTTTTAGCTGCCAAATGCTAATTGGTTCCACCTGGAGTCAAATCCTCCACACATTCCAGTTTTCTAGGAAGAAAGCTTCAGAAACCTGAGAAAACATGATATTTCTTTCTGTAAACATGACATTGGATGCAGTTGCCGAACAGGAAGATTGTGCTTTTCTCCAAAACTACTTTCACGGTGATTTTTTGGTTAAATTTCACTTCAAAACTACAACAATTTGTCCAGATACTCCTGGATGAAAACAAAATATCTGGTGTGTTGTGGCTATCTCAATCCCAGATCTTTCTACAGCCTCTGTGTTTGTTTGCGTTTTCTGGACATTCTCTATGGACTTTACAGTTTTGAATGCATTTTAGCATGTAAGTTTTTGTTTTCTGCTGGCTAACGCTAATTGGTTCCACCTGGAGTCAAATCCTCCACACATTCGAGTTTTCTTGGAAGAAAGCTTCAGAAACCTGAGAAAACATGATATTTGTAATTGTAAACATGACATTGGATGCATTTGCCGAACAGGAAGATTGTGGTTTTCTCCAAAACCACTTTCACGGTGATTTTTGGTTATATTTCACCGAAATCCACAACAATTTGTCCAGATACTCCTGGATGAAAACAAAACTATCTGGTGTGTTGTGGCTATCTCAATCCCAGATCTTGCTACAGCCTCTGTGTTTGTTTCTGTATTCTGGACATTCTCTATGGACTTTACGGTTTTGAATGCATTTTAGCATGCAAGGTTTTGTTTTTAGCTGCCAAACGCTAATTGGTTCCACCTGGAGTCAAATCCTCCACACATTCGAGTTTTCTAGGAAGAAAGTTTCAGAAACCTGAGAAAACATGATATTTCTTTGTGTAAAAATGACATTGGATGCATTTGCCGAACAGAAAGATTGTGCTTTTCTCCAAAATCACTTTCATTGTTATTTTTTGGTTAAATTTCACTTCAAAACTACAACAATTTGTCCAGATACTCCTGGATGAAAACAAAACTATCTGGTTATTTTTAGCTATCTTAATCCCAGATCTTGCTACAGCCTCTGTGTGTGTTTGTGTTTTCTGGACATTCGCTATGGACTTTACGGTTTTGAAAACATTTTAGCATCTAAGTTTTGGTTTTTAGCGGCCAAACGCTAATTGGTTCCACCTGGTGTCAAATCCTCCACACATTCGAGTTTTCTAGGAAGAAAGCTTCAGAAACCTGAGAAAACATGATATTTCTTTCTGTAAACATGACATTGGATGCATTTGCCAAACAGGAAGATTGTGCTTTTCTCCAAAACTACTTTCACGGTGATTTTTGGTTAAATTTCACTTCAAAACTTCAACAATTTCTCCAGAACTCCTGGATGAAAACAAAACTATCTGGTGTGTTGTGGCTATCTCATTCCCAGATCTTGCTACAGCCTCTGTGTGTTTGTGTTTTCTGGACATTCTCTATGGACTTTAGGGTTTTGAATTCATTTTATTATGTAAGATTTGTTTTCAGCTGGAATCGCTAATTGGTTCCACCTGGAGTCAAATCCTCCACACATTCGAGTTTTCTTGGAAGAAAGCTTCAGAAACCTGAGAAAACATGATATTTCTTTCTGTAAACATGACATTGGATGCATTTGCCGAACAGGAAGATTGTGCTTTTCTCCAAAACCACTTTCACGGTGATTTTTTGGTTAAATTTTACTTCAAAACTACAACAATTTGTCCAGATACTCCTGGATAAAAACAAAACTATCTGGTGTGTTGTGGCTATCTCAATCCCAGATCTTCCAACAGCCTCTGTGTGTGTTTGTGTTTTCTGGACATTCTCTATGGACTTTACGGTTTTGAATGCATTTTAGCATGTAAGTTTTTGTTTTTAGCTGGCAAACGCTAATTGGTTCCACCTGGAGTCAAATCCTCCACACATTCGAGTTTTCTAGGAAGAAAGCTTCAGAAACCTGAGAAAAGATGATATTTCTTTCTGAAAACATGACATTGGATGCATTTGCCGAACAGGAAGATTGTGCTTTTCTCCAAAACCACTTTCAGTGTGATTTTTTGGTTAAATTTCACTTCAAAACTACAAGAATTTGTCCAGATACTCCTGGATGAAAACAAAACTATCTGGTTTGTTGTGGCTATCTCAATCCCAGATCTTGCTACAGCCTCTGTGTGTGTTTTTGTTTTCTGGACATTCTCTATGGACTTTACGTTTTGTATGCTTTTTAGCATGTAAGGTTTTTTTTTAGCTGCCAAACGCTAATTGGTTCCACCTGGAGTCAAATCCTCCACAAATTCGAGTTTTCTAGGAAGAAAGCTCCAGAAATCTGAGAAAACATGATATTTGTATTTGTAAACATGACATTGGATGCATTTGCCGAACAGGAAGATTGTGCTTTTCTTCAAAACCTCGTTTACTGTGATTTTTTGGTTAAATTTCACTTCAAAACTACAACAATTTGTACAGATACTCCTGGATGTAAACAAAATTGTCTGTTTTGTTGTGGCTATCTCAATCCCAGATCTTTCTACAGCCTCTGTGTGTGTTTGCATTTTCTGGACATTCTCTATGGACTTTACGGTTTTGTATGCATTTTCGCATGTAAGGTTTTGTTTTTAGCTGCCAAACGCTAATTGGTTCCACCTGGAGTCAAATCCTCCACACATTCGAGTTTTCTAGGAAGAAAGCTTCAGAAACCTGAGAAAACATGATATTTGTATTTGTTAACATGACATTGGATACATTTCCCAAACAGGAAGATTGTGCTTTTCTCCAAATCCGCTTTCACGGTGATTTTTGGTTAAATTTCATCCGAAATCCACAACAATAAGTCCAGATACTCCTGGATGAAAACAAAACTATCTGGTGGGTTGTGGTTATCTCAATCCCAGATCTTGCTACAGCCTCTGTGTTTGTTTCTGTTTTCTGGACATTCTCTATGGACTTTACGGTTTTGAATGCATTTTAGCATGTAAGGTTTTGTTTTTAGCTGCCAAACGCTAATTGGTTCCACCTGGAGTCAAATCCTCCACACATTCGAGTTTTCTAGGAAGAAAGCTTCAGAAACCTGAGAAAACATGGTATTTGTATTTGTAAACATGACATTGGATGCATTTGCTGAACAGGAAGATTGTGCTTTTCTCCAAAACCACTTTCATTGTGATTTTTTGGTTAAATTTCACTTCAAAACTACAACAATTTGTCCAGATACTCCTGGATGAAAACAAAACTATCTGGTTATTTTTAGCTATCTTAATCCCAGATCTTGCTACAGCCTCTGTGTGTGTTTGTGTTTTCTGGACATTCGCTATGGACTTTACGGTTTAGAATGCATTTTAGCAGGACCCTTTTTGTTTTCTGCTGCCAAACGCTAATTGGTTCCACCTGGAGTCAAATACTCCACACATTCCAGTTTTCTAGGAAGAAAGCTTCAGAAACCTGAGAAAACATGATATTTCTTTCTGTAAACATGAGATTGGATGCATTTCCCCAACAGGAAGATTGTGCTTTTCTCCAAAACCACTTTCACGGTGATTTTTTGGTTAAATTTCACTTCAAAACTACAACAATTTGTCCAGATACTCCTGGATGAAAACAAAACTATCTGGTTTGTTGTGGCTATCTCAATCCCAGATCTTGCTACAGCCTCTGTGTGTGCTTGTGTTTTCTGGACATTCTCTATGGACTTTACCGTTTTGAATGCATTTTAGCAGGACCCTTTTTGATTTCTGCTGACAAACGCTAATTGGTTCCACCTGGAGTCAAATCCTCCACACATTCGACTTTTCTAGGAAGAAAGCTTCAGAAACCTGAGAAAACATGATATTTGTATTTCTAAACATGACATTGGATGCATTTGCTGAAAAGGAAGATTGTGCTTTTCTCCAAAACCACTTTCACGGTGATTTTTTGGTTAAATTTCACTTCAAAACTAAAACAATTTGTCCAGATACTCCTGGATGAAAACAAAGATATCTGGTGATTTTTAGCTATGTCAATCCCAGATCTTGCTACAGCCTCTGTGTGTGTTTGTGTTTTCTGGACATTCTCTATGGACATTAAGGTTTTGAATGCATTTTAGCAGGACCCTTTTTGTTTTCTGCTGACAAATGCTAATTGGTTCCACCTGGAGTCAAATCCGCCACGCATTCGAGTTTTCTAGGAAGTAAGCTTCAGAAACCTGAGAAAACATGATATTTCTTTCTGTAAACATGACATTGGATGCATTTGAAAAACAGGAAGATTGTGCTATTCCCCAAAACAACTTTCACTGTGATTTTTTGGTTAAATTTCACTTCAAAACTACAACAATTTGTCCAGATACTCCTGGATGAAAACAAAACTATTTGGTGATTTTTAGCTATCTCAATCCCAGATCTTGCTACAGCCTCGGTGTGTTTGTGGTTTCTGGACATTCTCTATGACTTTACGGTTTTGAATGCACTTTAGCATATAAGTTTTTGTTTTTAGCTGCCAAACGCTAATTGGTTCCACCTGGAGTCAAATCCTCCACACATTCGAGTTTTCTAGGAAGAAAGCTTCAGAAACCTGAGTAAACATGATATTTCTTTCTGTAAACATGACATTGGATGCATTTGCCGAACAGGAAGATTGTGCTTTTCTCCAAAACCACTTTCAGGATGATTTTTGGTTAAATTTCACCCGAAATCCACAACAATTTGTCCAGATACTCCTAGGTGAAAACAAAACTATCAGGTGATTTGTGGCTATCTCAATCCCAGATCTTGGTACAGCCTCTGTGTGTGTTTGTTTTTTCTGGACATTCTCTATGGACTTTACAGTTTTGAATGCATTTTAGCATGTAAGATTTTGTTTTTAGCTGCCAAACGCTAATTGGTTCCACCTGGAGTCAAATCCTCCACACATTCGAGTTTTCTAGGAAGAAAGCTTCAGAAACCTGAGAAAACATGATATTTGTATTTGCAAACATGACATTGGATGCAATTGAAGAACAGGAAGATTGTGCTTTTCTCCAAAACCACTTTCACGGTGATTTTTGCTAAAAATTTCACTTCAAATTACAACAATTTGTCCAGATACTCCTGGATGAAAACAAAACTATCTGGTGTGTTGTGGCTATCTCAATCCCAGATCTTCCTACAGCCTCTGTGTTTGTTTGTGTTTTCTGGACATTCTCTATGACTTTACGGTTTTGAATGCACTTTAGCATGTAAGTTTTTGTTTTCAGATGGCAAACGCTAATTGGTTCCACCTGGAGTCAAATCCACCACACATTCGAGTTTTCTAGGAAGAAAGCTTCAGAAACCTGAGAAAACATGATATTTCTTTCTGTAAACATGACATTGGATGCATTTGCCGAACAGGAAGATTGTGCTTTTCTCCAAAACCACTTTCACGGTGATTTTTTGGTTAAATTTTACTTCAAAACTACAACAATTTATCCAGATACTCCTGGATGAAAACAAAACTATCTGGTGTGTTGTGGCTATCTCAATTGCAGATCTTGCTACAGCCTCGGTGTGTTTGTTTTTTCTGGACATTCTCTATGGACTTTACGGTTTTGAATGCATTTTAGCATGTAAGTTTTTGTTTTTAGCTGCCAAACGCTAATTGGTTCCACCTGGAGTGAAATCCTCCACACATTCGAGTTTTCTAGGAAGAAAGCTTCAGAAACCTGAGAAAACATGATATTTCTTTCTGTAAACATGACATTGGATGCATTTACCGAACAGGAAGATTGTGCTATTCCCCAAAACCACTTTCACTGTGATTTTTTGGTTAAATTTCACTTCAAAACTACAATTTGTCCAGATACTCCTGCATGAAAACAAAACTATTTGGTGATTTTTAGCTATCTCAATCCCAGATCTTGCTACAGCCTCTGTGTGTGTTTGTGTTTTCTGGACATTCTCTATGGACTTTACGGTTTGGAATACATTTTAGCATGCAAGTTTTTGTTTTTAGCTGCCAAACGCTAATTGGTTCCACCTGGAGTCAAATCCTCCACACATTCGAGTTTTCTAGGAAGAAAGCTTCAGAAACCTGAGAAAACATGATATTTCTTTCTGTAAACATGACATTGGATGCATTTGCCGAACAGGAAGATTGTGCTTTTCTCCAAAACCACTTTCACGGTGATTTTTTGGTTAAATTTCACCCGAAATCCACAACAATTTGTCCAGATACTCTGGATGAAAACAAAACTATCTGGTGTGTTGTGGCTATCTCCATCCCAGATCTTCCTACAGCCTCTGTGTTTGTTTGTGTTTTCTGGACATTCTCTATGGACTTTACAGTTTTGAATGCATTTTAGCATGTAAGATTTTGTTTTTAGCTGCGAAAAGCTAATTGATTCCTCCTGGAGTCAAATCCTCCACACATTCGAGTTTTCTAGGAAGAAAGCTTCAGAAACCTGAGAAAACATGATATTTGTATTTGCAAACATGACATTGGATGCAATTGAAGAATAGGAAGATTGTGCTTTTCTCCAAAACCACTTTCACGGTGATTTTTGGTTAAATTTCACTTCAAATTACAACAATTTGTCCAGATACTCCTGGATGAAAACAAAACTATCTGGTGTGTTGTGGCTATCTCAATCCCAGATCTTCCTACAGCCTCTGTGTTTGTTTGTGTTTTCTGGACATTCTCTATGACTTTACGGTTTTGAATGCACTTTAGCATGTAAGTTTTTGTTTTCAGCTGGCAAACGCTAATTGGTTCCACCTGGAGTCAAATCCTCCACACATTCGAGTTTTCTAGGAAGAAAGCTTCAGAAACCTGAGAAAACATGATATTTCTTTCTGTAAACATGACATTGGATGCAATTGAAGAACAGGAAGATTGTGCTTTTCTCCAAAAGCACTTTAACCATGATTTTTTGGATAAATTTTACTTCAAAACTACAACAATTTGTCCAGATACTCCTGGATGAAAACAAAAATATCTGGTGTGTTGTGGCTATCTCAATTGCAGATCTTGCTACAGCCTCTGTGTGTGTTTGTGTTTTCTGGACATTCTCTATGAACTTTACGGTTTTGAATGCATTTTAGCATGTAAGTTTTTGTTTTTAGCTGCCAAACGCTAATTGGTTCCACCTGGAGTGAAATCCTCCACACATTCGAGTTTTCTAGGAAGAAAGCTTCAGAAACCTGAGAAAACATGATATTTCTTTCTGTAAACATGACATTGGATGCATTTGCCGAACAGGAAGATTGTGCTATTCCCCAAAACCACTTTCACTGTGATTTTTTGGTTAAATTTCACTTCAAAACTACAACAATTTGTCCAGATACTCCTGGATGAAAACAAACTATTTGGTGATTTTTAGCTATCTCAATCCCAGATCTTGCTAGAGCCTCTGTGTTTGCTTGTGTTTTCTGGACATTCTCTATGGACTTTACGGTTTTGAATACATTTTAGCATGCAAGTTTTTGTTTTTAGCTGCCAAACGCTAATTGGTTCCACCTGGAGTCAAATACTCCACACATTCGAGTTTTCTAGGAAGAAAGCTTCAGAAACCTGAGAAAACATGATATTTCTTTCTGTAAACATGACATTGGATGCATTTGCCGAACAGGAAGATTGTGCTTTTCTCCAAATCCACTTTCACGTTGATTTTTGGTTAAATTTCACCCGAAATCCACAACAATTTGTCCAGATACTCCTGGATGAAAACAAAACAATCTGGTGTGTTGTGGCTATCTCAATCCCAGATTTTCCTACAGCCTCTGTGTTTGTTTGTGTTTTCTGGACATTCTGTATGACTTTACGGTTTTGAATGCACTTTAGCATGTAAGTTTTTGTTTTCAGCTGGCAAACGCTAATTGGTTCCACCTGGAGTCAAATCCGCCACGCATTCGAGTTTTCTAGGAAGTAAGCTTCAGAAACCTGAGAAAACATGATATTTCTTTCTGTAAACATGACATTGGATGCATTTGCCGAACAGGAAGATTGTGCTTTTCTCCAAAACCACTTTCACGGTGATTTTTTGGTTAAATTTTACTTCAAAACTACAACAATTTATCCAGATACTCCTGGATGAAAACAAAACTATCTGGTGTGTTGTGGCTATCTCAATTGCAGATCTTGCTACAGCCTCGGTGTGTTTGTTTTTTCTGGACATTCTCTATGGACTTTACGGTTTTGAATGCATTTTAGCATGTAAGTTTTTGTTTTTAGCTGCCAAACGCTAATTGGTTCCACCTGGAGTGAAATCCTCCACACATTCGAGTTTTCTAGGAAGAAAGCTTCAGAAACCTGAGAAAACATGATATTTCTTTCTGTAAACATGACATTGGATGCATTTACCGAACAGGAAGATTGTGCTATTCCCCAAAACCACTTTCACTGTGATTTTTTGGTTAAATTTCACTTCAAAACTACAATTTGTCCAGATACTCCTGCATGAAAACAAAACTATTTGGTGATTTTTAGCTATCTCAATCCCAGATCTTGCTACAGCCTCTGTGTGTGTTTGTGTTTTCTGGACATTCTCTATGGACTTTACGGTTTGGAATACATTTTAGCATGCAAGTTTTTGTTTTTAGCTGCCAAACGCTAATTGGTTCCACCTGGAGTCAAATCCTCCACACATTCGAGTTTTCTAGGAAGAAAGCTTCAGAAACCTGAGAAAACATGATATTTCTTTCTGTAAACATGACATTGGATGCATTTGCCGAACAGGAAGATTGTGCTTTTCTCCAAAACCACTTTCACGGTGATTTTTTGGTTAAATTTCACCCGAAATCCACAACAATTTGTCCAGATACTCTGGATGAAAACAAAACTATCTGGTGTGTTGTGGCTATCTCCATCCCAGATCTTCCTACAGCCTCTGTGTTTGTTTGTGTTTTCTGGACATTCTCTATGGACTTTACAGTTTTGAATGCATTTTAGCATGTAAGATTTTGTTTTTAGCTGCGAAAAGCTAATTGATTCCTCCTGGAGTCAAATCCTCCACACATTCGAGTTTTCTAGGAAGAAAGCTTCAGAAACCTGAGAAAACATGATATTTGTATTTGCAAACATGACATTGGATGCAATTGAAGAATAGGAAGATTGTGCTTTTCTCCAAAACCACTTTCACGGTGATTTTTGGTTAAATTTCACTTCAAATTACAACAATTTGTCCAGATACTCCTGGATGAAAACAAAACTATCTGGTGTGTTGTGGCTATCTCAATCCCAGATCTTCCTACAGCCTCTGTGTTTGTTTGTGTTTTCTGGACATTCTCTATGACTTTACGGTTTTGAATGCACTTTAGCATGTAAGTTTTTGTTTTCAGCTGGCAAACGCTAATTGGTTCCACCTGGAGTCAAATCCTCCACACATTCGAGTTTTCTAGGAAGAAAGCTTCAGAAACCTGAGAAAACATGATATTTCTTTCTGTAAACATGACATTGGATGCAATTGAAGAACAGGAAGATTGTGCTTTTCTCCAAAAGCACTTTAACCATGATTTTTTGGATAAATTTTACTTCAAAACTACAACAATTTGTCCAGATACTCCTGGATGAAAACAAAAATATCTGGTGTGTTGTGGCTATCTCAATTGCAGATCTTGCTACAGCCTCTGTGTGTGTTTGTGTTTTCTGGACATTCTCTATGAACTTTACGGTTTTGAATGCATTTTAGCATGTAAGTTTTTGTTTTTAGCTGCCAAACGCTAATTGGTTCCACCTGGAGTGAAATCCTCCACACATTCGAGTTTTCTAGGAAGAAAGCTTCAGAAACCTGAGAAAACATGATATTTCTTTCTGTAAACATGACATTGGATGCATTTGCCGAACAGGAAGATTGTGCTATTCCCCAAAACCACTTTCACTGTGATTTTTTGGTTAAATTTCACTTCAAAACTACAACAATTTGTCCAGATACTCCTGGATGAAAACAAAACTATTTGGTGATTTTTAGCTATCTCAATCCCAGATCTTGCTAGAGCCTCTGTGTTTGCTTGTGTTTTCTGGACATTCTCTATGGACTTTACGGTTTTGAATACATTTTAGCATGCAAGTTTTTGTTTTTAGCTGCCAAACGCTAATTGGTTCCACCTGGAGTCAAATACTCCACACATTCGAGTTTTCTAGGAAGAAAGCTTCAGAAACCTGAGAAAACATGATATTTCTTTCTGTAAACATGACATTGGATGCATTTGCCGAACAGGAAGATTGTGCTTTTCTCCAAATCCACTTTCACGTTGATTTTTGGTTAAATTTCACCCGAAATCCACAACAATTTGTCCAGATACTCCTGGATGAAAACAAAACAATCTGGTGTGTTGTGGCTATCTCTATCCCAGATCTTCCTACAGCCTCTGTGTTTGTTTGTGTTTTCTGGACATTCTGTATGACTTTACGGTTTTGAATGCACTTTAGCATGTAAGTTTTTGTTTTCAGCTGGCAAACGCTAATTGGTTCCACCTGGAGTCAAATCCGCCACGCATTCGAGTTTTCTAGGAAGTAAGCTTCAGAAACCTGAGAAAACATGATATTTCTTTCTGTAAACCTGACATTGGATGCATTTGCCAAACAGGAAGATTGTGCTATTCCCCAAAACCACTTTCACTGTGATTTTTTGGTTAAATTTCACTTCAAAACTACAACAATTTGTCCAGATACTCCTGGATGAAAACAAAACTATTTGGTGATTTTTAGCTATCTCAATCCCAGATCTTGCTACAGCCTCGGTGTGTTTGTTGTTTCTGGACATTCTCTATGACTTTACGGTTTTGAATGCACTTTAGCATATAAGTTTTTGTTTTTAGCTGCCAAACGCTAATTGGTTCCACCTGGAGTCAAATCCTGCACACATTCGAGTTTTCTAGGAAGAAAGCTTCAGAAACCTGAGAAAACATGATATTTCTTTCTGTAAACATGACATTGGATGCATTTCCCGAACAGGTAGATTCTGCTTTTCTCCAAAACCACTTTCACGGTGTTTTTTGGTTAAATTTCACCCGGATGCTACAACATTTTGTCCAGATATTCCTGGATAAAAACAAAACTATCTGGTGTGTTGTGGCTATCGCAATCCCACATCTTGCTACAGCCTCTGTGTTTGTTTGTGTTTTCTGGACATGCTCTATGGACTTTACGGTTTTGAATGCATTTTAGCTTGTAAGTTTTTGTTTCCAGCTGCCAAACGCTAATTGGTTCCACCTGGAGTCAAATCCACCACACATTCCAGCTTTCTAGAAAGAAAGCTTCAGAAACCTGAGAAAACATGATATTTGTAATTGTAAACATGACATTGGATGCATTTGCCGAACAGGAAGATTGTGGTTTTCTCCAAAACCACTTTCACGGTGATTTTAGGTTAAATTTCACCCAAAATCCACAACAATTTGTCCAGATACTCCTGGATGAAAACAAAACTATCTGGTGATTTTTAGCTATCTCAATCCCAGATCTTGCTACAACCTCTGTGTCTGTTTGCGTTTTCTGGACATTCTCTATGGACTTTAAGGTTTTGAATGCATTTCAGCATGTAAGTTTTTGTTTTTAGCTGCCAAACGCTAATTGGTTCCACCTGGAGTCAAATCCTCCACTCATTCGAGTTTTCTTGGAAGAAAGCTTCAGAAACCTCAGAAAACATAATATTTCTTTCTTTAAACATGACATTGGATGCATTTGCCGAACAGGAACATTGTGCTTTTCTCGAAAACCACTTTCACGGTGATTTTTTGGTTAAATTTCACCCGAAATCCACAACAATTTGTCCAGATACTCCTGGATGAAAACAAAACTATCTGGTGTGTTGTGGCTATCTCAATCCCAGATCTTCCTACAGCCTCTGTGTTTGTTTGTGTTTTCTGGACATTCTCTATGGACTTTACAGTTTTGAATGCATTTTAGCATGTAAGATTTTGTTTTTAGCTGCGAAACGCTAATTGATTCCTCCTGCAGTCAAATCCTCCACACATTCGAGTTTTCTAGGAAGAAAGCTTCAGAAACCTGAGAAAACATGATATTTGTATTTGCAAACATGACATTGGATGCAATTGAAGAATAGGAAGATTGTGCTTTTCTCCAAAACCACTTTCACGGTGATTTTTGGTTAAATTTCACTTCAAATTACAACAATTTGTCCAGATACTCCTGGATGAAAACAAAACTATCTGGTGTGTTGTGGCTATCTCAATCCCAGATCTTCCTACAGCCTCTGTGTTTGTTTGTGTTTTCTGGACATTCTCTATGACTTTACGGTTTTGAATGCACTTTAGCATGTAAGTTTTTGTTTTCAGCTGGCAAACGCTAATTGGTTCCACCTGGAGTCAAATCCTCCACACATTCGAGTTTTCTAGGAAGAAAGCTTCAGAAACCTGAGAAAACATGATATTTCTTTCTGTAAACATGACATTGGATGCAATTGAAGAACAGGAAGATTGTGCTTTTCTCCAAAACCACTTTAACCATGATTTTTTGGATAAATTTTACTTCAAAACTACAACAATTTGTCCAGATACTCCTGGATGAAAACAAAAATATCTGGTGTGTTGTGGCTATCTCAATCCCAGATGTTCCTATAGCCTCTGTGTGTGTTTGTGTTTTCTGGACATTCTCTATGGACTTTACGGTTTTGAATGCATTTTAGCATGTAAGTTTTTGTTTTTAGCTGCCAAACGCTAATTGGTTCCAGCTGGAGTCAAATCCTCCACACCTTCGAGTTTTCTAGGAAGAAAGCTTCAGAAACCTGAGAAAACATGATATTTCTTTCTTTAAACATGACATTGGATGCATTTGCCGAACAGGAAGATTGTGCTATTCCCCAAAACCACTTTCACTGTGATTTTTTGGTTAAATTTCACTTCAAAACTACAACAATTTGTCCAGATACTCCTGGATGAGAACAAAACTATTTGGTGATTTTTAGCTATCTCAATCCCAGATCTTGCTAGAGCCTCTGTGTTTGCTTGTGTTTTCTGGACATTCTCTATGGACTTTACGGTTTTGAATACATTTTAGCATGCAAGTTTTTGTTTTTAGCTGCCAAACGCTAATTGGTTCCACCTGGAGTCAAATACTCCACACATTCGAGTTTTCTAGGAAGAAAGCTTCAGAAACCTGAGAAAACATGATATTTGTATTTCTAAACATGACATTGGATGCATTTGCGAACAGGAAGATTGTGCTTTTCTCCAAAACCACTTTCACGGTGATTTTTTGGTTAAATATCACTTCAAAACTAAAACAATTTGTCCAGATACTCCTGGATGAAAACAAAGATATCTGGTGATTTTTAGCTATGTCAATCCCAGATCTTGCTACAGCCTCTGTGTGTGTGTGTGTTTTCTGGACATTCTCTATGGACATTACGGTTTTGAATGCATTTTAGCAGGACCCTTTTTGTTTTCTGCTGACAAATGCTAATTGGTTCCACCTGGAGTCAAATCCTCCACACATTCGAGTTTTCCAGGAAGAAAGCTTCAGAAACCTTAGAAAACATGATATTTGTATTTGTAAACATGACATTGGATGCATTTGCCGAACAGGAAGATTGTGCTTTTCTCCAAATCCACTTTCACGTTGATTTTTGGTTAAATTTCACCCGAAATCCACAACAATTTGTCCAGATACTGGATGAAAACAACACTATCTGGTGTGTTGTAGCTACCTCAATCACAGATCTTGTTACAGCCTCTGTGTTTGTGTTTTCTAGACATTCTCTATGGACTTTAAGGTTTTGAATGCACTTTAGCATGTAAGTTTTTGTTTTCAGCTGGCAAAATCAAATTGGTTCCACCTGGAGTCAAATCCGCCACACATTTGAGTTTTCTAGGAAGAAAGCTTCAGAAACCTCAGAAAACATGACTTTTGTATTTGTAAACATGACATTGGATGCATTTGCCGAACAGGAAAATTGTGCTTTTCCCCAAAACCACTTTCACGGTGATTTTTTGGTTAAATTTCACTTCAAAACTACAACAATTTGTCCAGATATTCCTGGATGAAAACAAAACTATCTGGTGTGTTCTGGCTATCTCAATCCAAGATCTTGCTGCAGCCTCTGTGTGTGTTTGTATTTTCTGGACATTCTCTATGGACTTTACGGTTTTGAATGCATTTTAGCAGGACCCTTTTTGTTTTTGGCTTCCAAACGCTAATTGGTTCCACCTGGAGTCAAATCCTCCACACATTCGAGTTTTCTAGGAAGAAAGCTTCAGAAACCTGAGAAAACATGATATTTCTTTCTGTAAACATGACATTGGATACATTTGCCGAACAGGAAGATTGTGCTTTTCTCCAAAATAACTTTCAAGGTGATTTGTTGATTAAATTTCACTTCAAATCTACAACAATTTGTCCAGATACTCTTGGATGAAAACAAAACTATCTGGTGTGTTGTGGCTATCTCAATCCCAGATCTTGCTACAGCCTCTGTGTGTGTTTGTGTTTTCTGGACATTCTCTATGGACTTGAAAGTTTTGAATGCATTTTAGCATGTAAATTTTAGTTTTTAGCTGCCAAACGCTAATTGGTTCTACCTGGAGTCAAATCCTCCACACATTCGAGTTTTCTAGGAAGAAAGCTTCAGAAACCTGAAAAAACATGATATTTCTTTCTGTAAACATGGCATGGGATGCATTTGCCGAACAGGAAGATTGTGCTTTTCTCCATATCCACTTTCCCGTTGATTTTTGTTTAAATTTCACCCAAAATCCACAAAAATTTGTCCAGATACTCCTGGATGAAAACAAAACTATCTGGTGTGTTGTGGCTATCTCAATCCCAGATCTTGCTGCAGCCTCTGTGTTTGTGTTTTCTGGACATTCTCTATGGACTTTATGGTTTTGAATGCATTTTAGCATGTAAGTTTTTGTTTTTAGCTGCCAAACGCTAATTGGTTCCACCTGGAGTCAAATACTCCACACATTCGAGTTTTCTAGGAAGAAAGCTTCAGAAACCTGAGAAAACATGATATTTGTATTTCTAAACATGACATTGGATGCATTTGTGAACAGGAAGATTGTGCTTTTCTCCAAAACCACTTTCACGGTGATTTTTTGGTTAAATTTCACTTCAAAACTTCAACAAATTGTCCAGATACTCCTGGATGAAAACAAAGATATCTGGTGATTTTTAGCTATCTCAATCCCAGATCTTGCTAAAGCCTCTCTGTGTGTTTGTGTTTTCTGGACATTCTCTATGAACATTAAGATTTTGAATGCATTTTAGCAGGACCCTTTTTGTTTTCTGCTGGCAAACGCTAATTGGTTCCACCTGGAGTCAAATCCTCCACACATTCGAGTTTTCCAGGAAGAAAGCTTCAGAAACCTTAGAAAACATGATATTTGTATTTGTAAACATGACATTGGATGCATTTGCCGAACAGGAAGATTGTGCTTTTCTCCAATTCCACTTTCACGTTGATTTTTGGTTAAATTTCACCCGAAATCCACAACAATTTCTCCAGATATACTGGATGAAATTAACACTATCTGGTGTGTTGTAGCTACCTCAATCACAGATCTTGCGACAGCCTCTGTGTTTGTGTTTTCTAGACATTCTCTATGGACTTTAAGGTTTTGAATGCACTTTAGCATGTAAGTTTTTGTTTTCAGCTGGCAAAATCAAATTGGTTCCACCTGGAGTCAAATCCTGCACACATTCGAGTTTTCTAGGAAGAAAGCTTCAGAAACCTCAGAAAACATGACTTTTGTATTTGTAAACATGAGATTGGATGCATTTGCCGAACAGGAAGATTGTGCTTTTCTTCAAAACCACTTTCACGGTGATTTTTTGGTTAAATTTCACTTCATAGTACAACAATTTGTCCAGATACTCCTGGATGAAAACAAAACAATCTGGTGTGTTGTGGCTATCTCAAACCCAGATCTTGCTACAGCCTCTGTGTTTGTTTGTGTTTTCTGGACATTCTCTATGGACTTGATGGTTTTGAATCCATTTTAGAAACTAAGGTTTTGTTTTTAGCTGGCAAACGCTAATTGGTTCCACCTGGAGTCAAATCCTCCACACATTCGAGTTTTCTAGGAAGAAACCGTCAGCAACCTGAGGAAACATGACTTTTGTATTTGTAAACCTGACATTGGATGCATTTGCCGAACAGGAACATTATGCTTTTCTCCAAAACCACGTTCACCCTGACTTTTTGGTTAAATTTCACTTCAAAACTACAATAATTTGTCCAGATACTCCTGGATGAAAACAAAACTATCTGGTGTGTTGTGGCTATCTCAATCCCAGATATTGCTACAGCCTCTGTGTGTGTTTGTGTTTTCTGGACATTCTCTATGGACTTTACCGTTTTGAATGCATTTTAGCATGTATGTTTTTGTTTTTGGCTGGCAAACGCTAATTAGTTCCACCTGGAGTCAAATCCTCCACACATTCGAGTTTTCTAGGAAGAAAGCTTCAGAAATCTGAGAAAACATGATATTTCTCTCTGTAAACATGACATTGGATGCATTTGCCGAACAGGAAGATTGTGCTTTTCTTCAAAACCTCGTTCACTTGATTTTTTGGTTAAATTTCACTTCAAAACTACAACTATTTGTCCAGATACTCCTGGTTGAAAACAAAACTATCTGGTGTGTTGTGGCTATCTCAATCCCAGATGTTCCTACAGCCTCTGTGTGTGTTTGTGTTTTCTGGACATTCTCTATGGTCTTTACGGTTTTGAATGCACTTTAGCATGTAAGTTTTTGTTTTTAGCTGCCAAACGCTAATTGGTTCCACCTGGAGTCAAATCCTCCACACATTCGAGTTTTCTAGGAAGAAAGCTTCAGAAGCCTGAGAAAACCTGATATTTCTTTCTGTAAACATGACATTGGATGCATTTGCCGAACAGGAACATTGTGCTTTTCTCCAAAACCACTTTCACGGTGATTTTTTGGTTAAATTTCACTTCAAATCTACAACAATTTGTCCAGATACTCCTGGATGAAAACAAAACTATCTGGTGTGTTGTGGCTATCTCAATCCCAGATCTTGCTACAGCCTCTGTGTTTGTTTGTGTTTTCTGGACATTCTCTATGGACTTGATGGTTTTGAATCCATTTTAGAATCTAAGGTTTTGTTTTTATCTGGCAAACGCTAATTGGTTCCTCCTGGAGTCAAATCCTCCACACATTCGAGTTTTCTAGGAAGAAACCGTCAGAAACCTGAGGAAACATGACTTTTGTATTTGTAAACATGACATTGGATGCATTTGCCGAACAGGAACATTATGCTTTTCTCCAAAACCACTTTCACGGTGATTTTTTGGTTAAATTTCACTTCAAATCTACAACAATTTGTCCAGATACTCCTGGATGAAAACAAAACTATCTGGTGTGTTGTGGCTATCTCAATCCCAGATATTGCTACAGCCTCTGTGTGTGTTTGTGTTTTCTGGACATTCTCTATGGACTTTACCGTTTTGAATGCATTTTAGCATGTATGTTTTTGTTTTTGGCTGGCAAACGCTAATTAGTTCCACCTGGAGTCAAATCCTGCACACATTCGAGTTTTCTAGGAAGAAAGCTTCAGAAATCTGAGAAAACATGATATTTCTCTCTGTAAACATGACATTGGATGCATTTGCCGAACAGGAAGATTGTGCTTTTCTTCAAAACCTCGTTCACTTGATTTTTTGGTTAAATTTCACTTCAAAACTACAACTATTTGTCCAGATACTCCTGGTTGAAAACAAAACTATCTGGTGTGTTGTGGCTATCTCAATCCCAGATGTTCCTACAGCCTCTGTGTGTGTTTGTGTTTTCTGGACATTCTCTATGGTCTTTACGGTTTTGAATGCACTTTAGCATGTAAGTTTTTGTTTTTAGCTGCCAAACCCTAATTGGTTCCACCTGGAGTCAAATCCTCCACACATTCGAGTTTTCTAGGAAGAAAGCTTGAGAAACCTGAGAAAACATGACTTTTGTATTTGTAAACATGACATTGGATGCATTTGCCGAACAGGAAGATTGTGCTTTTCTCCAAAACCACTTTCACGGTGATTTTTTGGTTAAATTTCACTTCAAAACTACAACAATTTGTCCAGATACTCCTAGATGAAAACAAAACTTTCTGGTGATTTTTAGCTATCTCAATCCCAGATCTTGCTACAGCCTCTGTGTGTGTTTGTGTTTTCTGGACATTCTCTATGGAGTTTACAGTGTTGAATGTATTTTAGCGTGTAAGTTTTTGTTTTTAGGTGGCAAACGCTAATTGGTTCCACCTGGAGTCAAATCCTCCAAACATTCGAGTTTTCTAGGAAGAAAGCTTCAGAAACCTGAGAAAACATGACTTTTGTATTTGTAAACATGACATTGGATGCATTTGCCGAACAGGAAGATTGTGCTTTTCTCCAAAACCACTTTCACGGTGATTTTTTGATTAAATTTCACTTCAAAACTGCAACAATTTGTCCAGATACTCCTGGATGAAAACAAAGATATCTGGTGATTTTTAGCTACCTCAATCCCAGATCTTGCTACAGTCTCTGTGTTTGTTTGTGTTTTCTGGACATTCTCTATGGACTTGAAAGTTTTGAATGCATTTTAGCATGTAAGTTTTTGTTTTCTGCTGCCAAACGCAAATTGGTTCCACCTGGAGTCAAATCCTCCACACATTCGAGTTTTCTAGGAAGAGAGCTTCAGAAACCTGAGAAAACATGACATTTGTATTTGTAAACCTGACATTGGATGCATTTGCCGAATAGGAAGATTGTGCTTTTCCCCAAAACCACTTTCCCGGTGATTTTTGATTCAATTTCACCAGAAATCCACAACAATTTGTCCAGATACTCCTGGAGGAAAACAAAATTATCTGGAGTGTTGTGGCTATCTCAATCCCAGATCTTGCTACAGCCTCTGTGTGTGTTTGTGTTTTCTGGACATTCTCTATGGACTTTACGGTTTTGAATGCATTTTAGCATGCGAGTTTTTGTTTTTAGCTGGCAAACGCTAATTGGTTCCACCTGGAGTCAAATCCTCCACACATTCGAGTTTTCTAGGAAGAAAGCTTCAGAAGCCTGAGAAAACCTGATATTTCTTTCTGTAAACATGACATTGGATGCATTTGCCGAACAGGAAGATTTTGCTTTTCTCCAAAACCACTTTCACGGTGATTTTTTGGTTAAATTTCACTTCAAATCTACAACAATTTGTCCAGATACTCCTGGATGAAAACAAAACTATCTGGTGTGTTGTGGCTATCTCAATCCCAGATCTTGCTACAGCCTCTGTGTTTGTTTGTGTTTTCTGGACATTCTCTATGGACTTGATGGTTTTGAATCCATTTTAGAATCTAAGGTTTTGTTTTTAGCTGGCAAACGCTAATTGGTTCCTCCTGGAGTCAAATCCTCCACACATTCGAGTTTTCTAGGAAGAAACCGTCAGAAACCTGAGGAAACATGACTTTTGTATTTGTAAACATGACATTGGATGCATTTGCCGAACAGGAACATTATGCTTTGCTCCAAAACCACTTTCACGGTGATTTTTTGGTTAAATTTCACTTCAAATCTACAACAATTTGTCCAGATACTCCTGGATGAAAACAAAACTATCTGGTGTGTTGTGGCTATCTCAATCCCAGATCTTGCTACAGCCTCTGTGTGTGTTTGTGTTTTCTGTACATTCTCTATGGACTTTACGGTTTTGAATGCATTTTAGCATGTAAGTTTTTGTTTTTAGCTGGCAAAGGCTAATTGGTTCCACCTGGAGTCAAATCCTCCACACATACGAGTTTTCCAGGAAGAAAGCTTCAGAAACCTGAGAAAACATGACATTTGTATTTGTAAACCTGACATTGGATGCATTTGCCGAATAGGAAGATTGTGCTTTTCCCCAAAACCACTTTCACGGTGATTTTTGATTCAATTTCACCAGAAATCCACAACAATTTGTCCAGATACTCCTGGATGAAAACAAAACTATCTGGTGTGTTGTGGCTATCTCAATCCCAGATCTTGATACAGCCTCTGTGTGTGTTTGTGTTTTCTGGACATTCTCTATGGACTTTAAGGTTTTGAATGCATTTTAGCATGTAAGTTTTTGTTTTTAGCTGGCAAAGGCTAATTGGTTCCACCTGGAGTCAAATCCTCCACACATTCGAGTTTTCTATGAAGAAAGCTTCAGAAACCTGAGAGAACATGATATTTCTTTCTGTAAACATGACATTGGATGCATTTGCCGAACAGGAAGATTGTGCTTTTCTCCAAAACCACTTTCACGGTGACTTTTGGTTCAATTTCACCCGAAATCCACAACAATTTGTCCAGATACTCCTGGATGAAAACAAAACTATCTGGTGTGTTGTGGCTATCTCAATCCCAGATCTTGCTACAGCCTCTGTGTGTGTTTGTGTTTTCTGGACCTTCTCTATGGACTTTACGGTTTTGAATGCATTTTAGCATGTAAGTTTTGGTTTTTAGCTGACAAACGCTAATTGGTTCCACCTGGAGTCAAATCCTCCACACATTCGAGTTTTCTAGGAAGAAACCTTCAGAAACCTGAGAAAACATGATATTTCTTTCTGTAAACATGACATTGGATGCATTTGCTGAACAGGAAGATTGTGCTTTTCTCGAAAACCACGTTCACCCTGACTTTTTGGTTAAATTTCACTTCAAAACTACAATAATTTGTCCAGATACTCCTGGATGAAAACAAAACTATCTGGTGTGTTGTGGCTATCTCAATCCCAGATATTGCTACAGCCTCTGTGTGTGTTTGTGTTTTCTGGACATTCTCTATGGACTTTACCGTTTTGAATGCATTTTAGCATGTATGTTTTTGTTTTTGGCTGGCAAACGCTAATTAGTTCCACCTGGAGTCAAATCCTCCACACATTCGAGTTTTCTAGGAAGAAAGCTTCAGAAATCTGAGAAAACATGATATTTCTTTCTGTAAACATGACATTGGATGCATTTGCCGAACAGGAAGATTGTGCTTTTCTTCAAAACCTCGTTCACTTGATTTTTTGGTTAAATTTCACTTCAAAACTACAACTATTTGTCCAGATACTCCTGGATGAAAACAAAACTATCTGGTGTGTTCTGGCTATCTCAATCCCAGATGTTCCTACAGCCTCTGTGTGTGTTTGTGTTTTCTGGACATTCTCTATGGACTTTACGGTTTTGAATGCACTTTAGCATGTAAGTTTTTGTTTTTAGCTGCCAAACGCTAATTGGTTCCACCTGGAGTCAAATCCTCCACACATTCGAGTTTTCTAGGAAGAAAGCTTGAGAAACCTGAGAAAACATGACTTTTGTATTTGTAAACATGACATTGGATGCATTTGCCGAACAGGAAGATTGTGCTTTTCTCCAAAACCACTTTCACAGTGATTTTTTGGTTAAATTTCACTTCAAATCTACAACAATTTGTCCAGATACTCCTAGATGAAAACAAAACTTTCTGGTGATTTTTAGCTATCTCAATCCCAGATCTTGCTACAGCCTCTGTGTGTGTTTGTGTTTTCTGGACATTCTCTATGGAGTTTACAGTGTTGAATGTATTTTAGCGTGTAAGTTTTTGTTTTTAGCTGGCAAACGCTAATTGGTTCCACCTGGAGTCAAATCCTCCACACATTCGAGTTTTCTAGGAAGAAAGCTTCAGAAACCTGAGAAAACATGACTTTTGTATTTTAAACATGACATTGGATGCATTTGCCGAACAGGAAGATTGTGCTTTTCTCCAAAACCACTTTCACGGTGATTTTTTGATTAAATTTCATTTCAAAACTACAACAATTTGTCCAGATACTCCTGGATGAAAACAAAGATATCTGGTGATTTTTAGCTACCTCAATCCCAGATCTTGCTACAGTCTCTGTGTTTGTTTGTGTTTTCTGGACATTCTCTATGGACTTGAAAGTTTTGAATGCATTTTAGCATGTAAGTTTTTGTTTTCTGCTGCCAAACGCAAATTGGTTCCACCTGGAGTCAAATCCTCCACACATTCGAGTTTTCTAGGAAGAGAGCTTCAGAAACCTGAGAAAACATGACATTTGTATTTGTAAACCTGACATTGGATGCATTTGCCGAATAGGAAGATTGTGCTTTTCCCCAAAACCACTTTCCCGGTGATTTTTGATTCAATTTCACCAGAAATCCACAACAATTTGTCCAGATACTCCTGGATGAAAACAAAATTATCTGGAATGTTGTGGCTATCTCAATCCCAGATCTTGCTAAAGCCTCTGTGTGTGTTTGTGTTTTCTGGACATTCTCTATGGACTTTACGGTTTTGAATGCATTTTAGCATGCGAGTTTTTGTTTTTAGCTGGCAAACGCTAATTGGTTCCACCTGGAGTCAAATCCTCCACACATTCGAGTTTTCTAGGAAGAAAGCTTCAGAAACCTGAGAAAACCTGATATTTCTTTCTGTAAACATGACATTGGATGCATTTGCCGAACAGGAACATTGTGCTTTTCTCCAAAACCACTTTCACGGTGATTTTTTGGTTAAATTTCACTTCAAATCTACAACAATTTGTCCAGATACTCCTGGATGAAAACAAAACTATCTGGTGTGTTGTGGCTATCTCAATCCCAGATCTTGCTACAGCCTCTGTGTTTGTTTGTGTTTTCTGGACATTCTCTATGGACTTGATGGTTTTGAATCCATTTTAGAATCTAAGGTTTTGTTTTTAGCTGGCAAACGCTAATTGGTTCCTCCTGGAGTCAAATCCTCCACACATTCGAGTTTTCTAGGAAGAAACCGTCAGAAACCTGAGGAAACATGACTTTTGTATTTGTAAACATGACATTGGATGCATTTGCCGAACAGGAACATTATGCTTTTCTCCAAAACCACTTTCACGGTGATTTTTTGGTTAAATTTCACTTCAAATCTACAACAATTTGTCCAGATACTCCTGGATGAAAACAAAACTATCTGGTGTGTTGTGGCTATCTCAATCCCAGATCTTGCTACAGCCTCTGTGTGTGTTTGTGTTTTCTGTACATTCTCTATGGACTTTACGGTTTTGAATGCATTTTAGCATGTAAGTTTTTGTTTTTAGCTGGCAAAGGCTAATTGGTTCCACCTGGAGTCAAATCCTCCACACATACGAGTTTTCCAGGAAGAAAGCTTCAGAAACCTGAGAAAACATGACATTTGTATTTGTAAACCTGACATTGGATGCATTTGCCGAATAGGAAGATTGTGCTTTTCCCCAAAACCACTTTCACGGTGATTTTTGATTCAATTTCACCAGAAATCCACAACAATTTGTCCAGATACTCCTGGATGAAAACAAAACTATCTGGTGTGTTGTGGCTATCTCAATCCCAGATCTTGATACAGCCTCTGTGTGTGTTTGTGTTTTCTGGACATTCTCTATGGACTTTAAGGTTTTGAATGCATTTTAGCATGTAAGTTTTTGTTTTTAGCTGGCAAAGGCTAATTGGTTCCACCTGGAGTCAAATCCTCCACACATTCGAGTTTTCTATGAAGAAAGCTTCAGAAACCTGAGAGAACATGATATTTCTTTCTGTAAACATGACATTGGATGCATTTGCCGAACAGGAAGATTGTGCTTTTCTCCAAAACCACTTTCACGGTGATTTTTGGTTCAATTTCACCCGAAATCCACAACAATTTGTCCAGATACTCCTGGATGAAAACAAAACTATCTGGTGTGTTGTGGCTATCTCAATCCCAGATCTTGCTACAGCCTCTGTGTGTGTTTGTGTTTTCTGGACCTTCTCTATGGACTTTACGGTTTTGAATGCATTTTAGCATGTAAGTTTTGGTTTTTAGCTGACAAACGCTAATTGGTTCCACCTAGTGTCATATCCTCCACACATTCGAGTTTTCTAGGAAGAAAGCTTCAGAAACCTGAGAAAACATGATATTTCTTTCTGTAAACATGACATTGGATGCATTTGCTGAACAGGAAGATTGTGCTTTTCTCGAAAACCACGTTCACCCTGACTTTTTGGTTAAATTTCACTTCAAAACTACAATAATTTGTCCAGATACTCCTGGATGAAAACAAAACTATCTGGTGTGTTGTGGCTATCTCAATCCCAGATATTGCTACAGCCTCTGTGTGTGTTTGTGTTTTCTGGACATTCTCTATGGACTTTACCGTTTTGAATGCATTTTAGCATGTATGTTTTTGTTTTTGGCTGGCAAACGCTAATTAGTTCCACCTGGAGTCAAATCCTCCACACATTCGAGTTTTCTATGAAGAAAGCTTCAGAAACCTGAGAGAACATGATATTTCTTTCTGTAAACATGACATTGGATGCATTTGCCGAACAGGAAGATTGTGCTTTTCTTCAAAACCTCGTTCACTTGATTTTTTGGTTAAATTTCACTTCAAAACTACAACTATTTGTCCAGATACTCCTGGATGAAAACAAAACTATCTGGTGTGTTCTGGCTATCTCAATCCCAGATCTTGCTACAGCCTCTGTGTGTGTTTGTGTTTTCTGTACATTCTCTATGGACTTTACGGTTTTGAATGCATTTTAGCATGTAAGTTTTTGTTTTTAGCTGGCAAAGGCTAATTGGTTCCACCTGGAGTCAAATCCTCCACACATACGAGTTTTCCAGGAAGAAAGCTTGAGAAACCTGAGAAAACATGACTTTTGTATTTGTAAACATGACATTGGATGCATTTGCCGAACAGGAAGATTGTGCTTTTCTCCAAAACCACTTTCACAGTGATTTTTTGGTTAAATTTCACTTCAAATCTACAACAATTTGTCCAGATACTCCTAGATGAAAACAAAACTTTCTGGTGATTTTTAGCTATCTCAATCCCAGATCTTGCTACAGCCTCTGTGTGTGTTTGTGTTTTCTGGACATTCTCTATGGAGTTTACAGTGTTGAATGTATTTTAGCGTGTAAGTTTTTGTTTTTAGCTGGCAAACGCTAATTGGTTCCACCTGGAGTCAAATCCTCCACACATTCGAGTTTTCTAGGAAGAAAGCTTCAGAAACCTGAGAAAACATGACATTTGTATTTGTAAACCTGACATTGGATGCATTTGCCGAATAGGAAGATTGTGCTTTTCCCCAAAACCACTTTCCCGGTGATTTTTGATTCAATTTCACCAGAAATCCACAACAATTTGTCCAGATACTCCTGGATGAAAACAAAATTATCTGGAATGTTGTGGCTATCTCAATCCCAGATCTTGCTAAAGCCTCTGTGTGTGTTTGTGTTTTCTGGACATTCTCTATGGACTTTACGGTTTTGAATGCATTTTAGCATGCGAGTTTTTGTTTTTAGCTGGCAAACGCTAATTGGTTCCACCTGGAGTCAAATCCTCCACACATTCGAGTTTTCTAGGAAGAAAGCTTCAGAAGCCTGAGAAAACCAGATCTTTCTTTCTGTAAACATGACATTGGATGCATTTGCCGAACAGGAACATTGTGCTTTTCTCCAAAACCACTTTCACGGTGATTTTTTGGTTAAATTTCACTTCAAATCTACAACAATTTGTCCAGATACTCCTGGATGAAAACAAAACTATCTGGTGTGTTGTGTCTATCTCAATCCCAGATCTTGCTACAGCCTCTGTGTTTGTTTGTGTTTTCTGGACATTCTCTATGGACTTGATGGTTTTGAATCCATTTTAGAATCTAAGGATTTGTTTTTAGCTGGCAAACGCTAATTGGTTCCTCCTGGAGTCAAATCCTCCACACATTCGAGTTTTCTAGGAAGAAAGCTTCAGAAACCTGAGAAAACATGATATTTCTTTCTGTAAACATGACATTGGATGCATTTGCTGTAAAGGAAGATTGTGCTTTTCTCCAAAACCACTTTCACGGTGATTTTTTGGTTAAAATTTACTTCAAAACTACAACAATTTGTCCAGATACTCCTGGATGAAAACAAAACTATCTGGTGTGTTGTGGCTATCTCAATCCCAGATCTTGCTACAGCCTCTGTGTTTGTTTGTGTTTTCTGGACATTCTCTATGTACTTGAAAGTTTTGAATGCATTTAGCATGTAAGGTTTTGTTTTTAGATGGCAAACGCTAATTGGTTCCACCTGGAGTCAAATCCTCCACACATTCGAGTTTTCTAGGAAGAAAGCTTCAGAAACCTGAGAAAACATGATATTTCTTTCTGTAAACATGACATTGGATGCATTTGCTGTAAAGGAAGATTGTGCTTTTCTCCAAAACCACTTTCACGGTGATTTTTTGGTTAAAATTTACTTCAAAACTACAACAATTTGTCCAGATACTCCTGGATGAAAACAAAACTATCTGGTGTGTTGTGGCTATCTCAATCCCAGATCTTGCTACAGCCTCTGTGTTTGTTTGTGTTTTCTGGACATTCTCTATGGAGTTGATGGTTTTGAATCCATTTTAGAATCTAAGGTTTTGTTTTTAGCTGGCAAACGCTAATTGGTTCCTCCTGGAGTCAAATCCTCCACACATTCGAGTTTTCTAGGAAGATACCGTCAGAAACCTGAGGAAACATGACTTTTGTATTTGTAAACATGACATTGGATGCATTTGCCGAACAGGAACATTATGCTTTTCTCCAAAACCACTTTCACGGTGATTTTTTGGTTAAATTTCACTTCAAATCTACAACAATTTGTCCAGATACTCCTGGATGAAAACAAAACTATCTGGTGTGTTGTGGCTATCTCAATCCCAGATCTTGCTACAGCCTCTGTGTGTGTTTGTGTTTTCTGTACATTCTCTATGGACTTTACGGTTTTGAATGCATTTTAGCATGTAAGTTTTTGTTTTTAGCTGGCAAAGGCTAATTGGTTCCACCTGGAGTCAAATCCTCCACACATACGAGTTTTCCAGGAAGAAAGCTTCAGAAACCTGAGAAAACATGACATTTGTATTTGTAAACCTGACATTGGATGCATTTGCCGAATAGGAAGATTGTGCTTTTCCCCAAAACCACTTTCACGGTGATTTTTGGTTCAATTTCACCCGAAATCCACAACAATTTGTCCAGATACTCCTGGATGAAAACAAAACTATCTGGTGTGTTGTGGCTATCTCAATCCCAGATATTGCTACAGCCTCTGTGTGTGTTTGTGTTTTCTGGACATTCTCTATGGACTTTACCGTTTTGAATGCATTTTAGCATGTATGTTTTTGTTTTTGGCTGGCAAACGCTAATTAGTTCCACCTGGAGTCAAATCCTCCACACATTCGAGTTTTCTAGGAAGAAAGCTTCAGAAATCTGAGAAAACATGATATTTCTTTCTGTAAACATGACATTGGATGCATTTGCCGAACAGGAAGATTGTGCTTTTCCCCAAAACCACTTTCACGATGATTTTTTGGTTAAATTTCACTTCAAAACTACAACAATTTGTCCAGATACTCCTGGATGAAAACAAAACTATCTGGTGTGTTGTGGCTATCTCAATCCCAGATGTTCCTACAGCCTCTGTGTGTGGTTGTGTTTTCTGGACATTCTCTATGGACTTTACGGTTTTGAATGCACTTTAGCATGTAAGTTTTTGTTTTTAGCTGGCAAACGCTAATTGGTTCCACCTGGAGTCAAATCCTCCACACATTCGAGTTTTCTAGGAAGAAAGCTTCAGAAACCTGAGAAAACATGACTTTTGTATTTGTAAACATGACATTGGATGCATTTGCCGAACAGGAAGATTGTGCTTTTCTCCAAAACCACTTTCACAGTGATTTTTTGGTTAAATTTCACTTCAAAACTACAACAATTTGTCCAGATATTCCTGGATGAAAACAAGGATATCTGGTTATTTTTAGCTATCTCAATCCCAGATCTTGCTACAGCCTCTGTGTGTGTTTGTGTTTTCTGGACATTCTCTAAGGACTTTACGGTTTTGAATGCATTTTAGCATGTAAGTTTTTGTTTTTAGCTGGCAAAGGCTAATTGGTTCCACCTGGAGTCAAATCCTCCACACATACGAGTTTTCCAGGAAGAAAGCTTGAGAAACCTGAGAAAACATGACTTTTGTATTTGTAAACATGACATTGGATGCATTTGCCGAACAGGAACATTATGCTTTTCTCCAAAACCACTTTCACGGTGATTTTTTGGTTAAATTTCACTTCAAATCTACAATAATTTGTCCAGATACTCCTGGATGAAAACAAAACTATCTGGTGTGTTGTGGCTATCTCAATCCCAGATCTTGCTACAGCCTCTGTGTTTGTTTGTGTTTTCTGGACATTCTCTATGGACTTGATGGTTTTGAATCCATTTTAGAATCTAAGGATTTGTTTTTAGCTGGCAAACGCTAATTGGTTCCTCCTGGAGTCAAATCCTCCACACATTCGAGTTTTCTAGGAAGAAAGCTTCAGAAACCTGAGAAAACATGATATTTCTTTCTGTAAACATGACATTGGATGCATTTGCTGTAAAGGAAGATTGTGCTTTTCTCCAAAACCACTTTCACGGTGATTTTTTGGTTAAAATTTACTTCAAAACTACAACAATTTGTCCAGATACTCCTGGATGAAAACAAAACTATCTGGTGTGTTGTGGCTATCTCAATCCCAGATCTTGCTACAGCCTCTGTGTTTGTTTGTGTCTTCTGGACATTCTCTATGTACTTGAAAGTTTTGAATGCATTTTAGCATGTAAGGTTTTGTTTTTAGATGGCAAACGCTAATTGGTTCCACCTGGAGTCAAATCCTCCACACATTCGAGTTTTCTAGGAAGAAAGCTTCAGAAACCTGAGAAAACATGATATTTCTTTCTGTAAACATGACATTGGATGCATTTGCCGAACAGGAAGATCGTGCTTTTCTGCAAAACCACGTTCACGGTCATTTTTTGGTTAAATTTCACTTCAAAACTGTAATAATTTGTCCAGATACTCCTGGATGAAAACAAAACTATCTGGTGTGTTGTGGCTATCTCAGTCCCAGATCTTGCTACAGCCTCCGTGTTTGTTTGTATTTTCTGGAAATTCTCTATGGACTTGATGGTTTTGAATCCATTTTAGAATCTAAGGTTTTGTTTTTAGCTGGCAAACGCTAATTGCTTCCTCCTGGAGTCAAATCCTCCACACATTCGAGTTTTCTAGGAAGATACCGTCAGAAACCTGAGGAAACATGACTTTTGTATTTGTAAACATGACATTGGATGCATTTGCCGAACAGGAACATTATGCTTTTCTCCAAAACCACTTTCACGGTGATTTTTTGGTTAAATTTCACTTCAAATCTACAACAATTTGTCCAGATACTCCTGGATGAAAACAAAACTATCTGGTGTGTTGTGGCTATCTCAATCCCAGATCTTGCTACAGCCTCTGTGTGTGTTTGTGTTTTCTGTACATTCTCTATGGACTTTACGGTTTTGAATGCATTTTAGCATGTAAGTTTTTGTTTTTAGCTGGCAAAGGCTAATTGGTTCCACCTGGAGTCAAATCCTCCACACATACGAGTTTTCCAGGAAGAAAGCTTCAGAAACCTGAGAAAACATGACATTTGTATTTGTAAACCTGACATTGGATGCATTTGCCGAATAGGAAGATTGTGCTTTTCCCCAAAACCACTTTCACGGTGATTTTTGGTTCAATTTCACCCGAAATCCACAACAATTTGTCCAGATACTCCTGGATGAAAACAAAACTATCTGGTGTGTTGTGGCTATCTCAATCCCAGATCTTGCTACAGCCTCTGTGTGTGTTTGTGTTTTCTGGACCTTCTCTATGGACTTTACGGTTTTGAATGCATTTTAGCATGTAAGTTTTGGTTTTTAGCTGGCAAACGCTAATTGGTTCCACCTGGAGTCAAATCCTCCACACATTCGAGTTTTCTAGGAAGAAAGCTTCAGAAACCTGAGAAAACATGATATTTCTTTCTGTAAACATGACATTGGATGCATTTGCTGAACAGGAAGATTGTGCTTTTCTCGAAAACCACGTTCACCCTGACTTTTTGGTTAAATTTCACTTCAAAACTACAATAATTTGTCCAGATACTCCTGGATGAAAACAAAACTATCTGGTGTGTTGTGGCTATCTCAATCCCAGATATTGCTACAGCCTCTGTGTGTGTTTGTGTTTTCTGGACATTCTCTATGGACTTTACCGTTTTGAATGCATTTTAGCATGTATGTTTTTGTTTTTGGCTGGCAAACGCTAATTAGTTCCACCTGGAGTCAAATCCTCCACACATTCGAGTTTTCTAGGAAGAAAGCTTCAGAAACCTGAGAAAACATGATATTTCTTTCTGTAAACATGACATTGGATGCATTTGCCGAACAGGAAGATTGTGCTTTTCCCCAAAACCACTTTCACAGTGATTTTTTGGTTAAATTTCACTTCAAAACTACAACAATTTGTCCAGATACTCCTGGATGAAAACAAAACTATCTGGTGTGTTGTGGCTATCTCAATCCCAGATGTTCCTACAGCCTCTGTGTGTGGTTGTGTTTTCTGGACATTCTCTATGGACTTTACGGTTTTGAATGCACTTTAGCATGTAAGTTTTTGTTTTTAGCTGGCAAACGCTAATTGGTTCCACCTGGAGTCAAATCCTCCACACATTCGAGTTTTCTAGGAAGAAAGCTTGAGAAACCTGAGAAAACATGACTTTTGTATTTGTAAACATGACATTGGATGCATTTGCCGAACAGGAAGATTGTGCTTTTCTCCAAAACCACTTTCACAGTGATTTTTTGGTTAAATTTCACTTCAAAACTACAACAATTTGTCCAGATATTCCTGGATGAAAACAAGGATATCTGGTTATTTTTAGCTATCTCAATCCCAGATCTTGCTACAGCCTCTGTGTGTGTTTGTGTTTTCTGGACATTCTCTAAGGACTTTACGGTTTTGAATGCATTTTAGCATGTAAATTTTTGTTTTTAGCTGGCAAACGCTAATTGGTTCCACCTGGAGTGAAATCCTCAACACATTCGAGTTTTCTAGGAAGAAAGCTTCAGAAACCTGAGAAAACATGATATTTCTTTCGGTAAACATGACAATGGATGCATTTGCCGAACAGGAAGCATGAGCTTTTCTCCAAAACCACTTTCACTGTGATTTTTTGGTTAAATTTCACTTCAAAACTGCAACAATTTGTCCAGATACTCCTGGATGAAAACAAAACTATCTGGTGTGTTGTCGCTATCTCAATCCCAGATCTTGCTACAGCCTCTGTGTGTGTTTGTGTTTTCTGGACATTCTCTATGGACTTTATGGTTTTGAATGCATTTTAGCATGTAAGTTTTTGTTTTTAGCTGGCAAACGCTAATTGGTTCCACCTGGAGTCAAATCCTCCACACATTCGAGTTTTCTAGGAAGAAAGCTTCAGAAACCTGAGAAAACATTATATTTCTTTCTTTAAACATGACATTGGATGCATTTACTGTAAAAGAAGTTTCTGCTTTTCTCCAAAACCACTTTCACTTTTTTTTTTTTTTTGGTTAAATTTTACTTCAAAACTACAACAATTTGTCCAGATACTCCTGGATGAAAACAAAACTATCTGGTGTGTTGTGGCTATCTCAATCCCAGATTTTGCTACAGCCTCTGTGTTTGTTTGTGTTTTCTGGACATTCTCTATGGACTTGAAAGTTTTGAATGCATTTTAGCATGTAAGTTTTTGTTTTCAGCTGGCAAAGTCTAATTGGTTCCACCTGGAGTCAAATCCTCCACACATTCGAGTTTTCTAGGAAGAAAGCTTCAGAAACCTGAGAAAACATGACATTTGTATTTGTAAACATGACATTGGATGCATTTGCCGAACAGGAAGATTGTGCTTTTCTCCAAAACCACGTTCACGGTGATTTTTTGGTTAAATTTCACATCAAAACTACAACAATTTGTCCACATACTCCTGCATGAAAACAAAACTATCTGGTGTGTTGTGTCTATCTCAATCCCAGATATTGCTACAGCCTCCGTGTTTGTTTGTGTTTTCTGGACATTCTCTATGGACTTTACGTTTTTGAATGCATTTTAGCATGTAAGATTTTGTTTTCAGCTGGCAAACGCTAATTGGTTCCACCTGGAGTCAAATACTCCACACATTCGAGTTTGCTAGGAAGAAAGCTTCAGAAACCTGAGAAAACATGATATTTCTTTCTTTAAACATGACATTGGATGCATTTGCTGAACAGGAAGATTGTGCTTTTCTTCAAAACCTTGTTCACTGTGATTTTTTGGTTAAATTTCACTTCAAAACTACAACAATTTGTCCAGATACTCCTGGATGAAAACAAAGCTATCTGATGTGTTCTCGCTATCTCAATCCAAGATCTTGCTACAGCCTCTGTGTGAGTTTGTGTTTTCTGGACATTCTCTATGGACTTTATGGTTTTCAATGCATTTTAGCATGTAAGTTTTTGTTTTTAGCTGGCAAACGCTAATTGGTTCCACCTGGAGTCAAATACTCCACACATTCGAGTTTTCTAGGAAGAAAGCTTCAGAAACCCTAGAAAGCATGATATTTCTTTCTGTAAACATGACATTGGATGCATTTACTGTTACAGAAGATTCTGCTTTTCTCCAAAACCACTTTCACGGTTTTTTTTTTTTTTTTTGGTTAAATTTTACTTCAAAACTACAACAATTTGTCCAGATACTCCTGGATGAAAACAAAATTATCTGGTGTGTTGTGGCTATCTCAATCCCAGATCTTGCTACCGCCTCTGTGTTTGTTTGTGTTTTCTGGACATTCTCTATGGACTTGAAAGTTTTGAATACATTTTAGCATGTAAGTTTTTGTTTTTAGCTGGCAAACGCTAATTGGTTCCACCTGGAGTCAAATCCTCCACACATTCGAGTTTTCTAGGAAGAAAGCTTCAGAAACCTGAGAAAACATGATATTTGTATTTGTAAACATGACATTGGATGCATTTGCCGAACAGGAAGATTGTGCTTTTCTCCAAAACCACGTTCACGGTGATTTTTTGGTTAAATTTCACATCAAAACTACAACAATTTGTCCACATACTCCTGCATGAAAACAAAACTATCTGGTGTGTTGTGGCTATCTCAATCCCAGATATTGCTACAGCCTCCGTGTTTGTTTGTGTTTTCTGGACATTCTCTATGGACTTTACGTTTTTGAATGCATTTTAGCATGTAAGATTTTGTTTTCAGCTGGCAAACGCTAATTGGTTCCACCTGGAGTCAAATACTCCACACATTCGAGTTTGCTAGGAAGAAAGCTTCAGAAACCTGAGAAAACATGATATTTCTTTCTTTAAACATGACATTGTATGTATTTGCTGAACAGGAAGATTGTGCTTTTCTTCAAAACCTCGTTCACTGTGATTTTTTGGTTAAATTTCACTTCAAAACTACAACAATTTGTCCAGAAACTCCTGGATGAAAACAAAACAATCTGGTGTGTTGTGGCTATCTCAATCCCAGATCTCGCTACAACCTCTGTGTGTGTTTGTGTTTTCTGGACATTCTCTATGGACTTTATGGTTTTGAATGCATTTTAGCATGAAAGTTTTTGTTTTTAGCTGGCAAACGCTAATCGGTTCCACCTAGAGTCAAATCCTCCACACATTCGAGTTTTCTAGGAAGAAAGCTTCAGAAACCTGAGAAAACATGATATTTCTTTCTGTAAACATGACATTGGATGCATTTTCCGAACAGGAAGATTGTGCTTTTCTCCAAAACCATTTTCTCGGAGTTTTTTGGTTAAATTTCACTTCAAAACTACAACAATTTGTCCAGATACTGCTGGATGAAAACAAAATTATGTGGTGATTTTTAGCTATCTCAATCCCAGATGTTCCTACAGCCTCTGTGTTTGTTTGTGTTTTCTGGAAATTCTCTGTGAAGTTTACAGTTTTGAATGCATTTTAGTATGGAAGTTTTTGTTTTTAGCTTGCAAACGCTAATTGGTTCCACCTGGAGTGAAATCCTCCACACATTCGAGTTTTCTTGGAAGAAAGCTTCAGAAACCTGAGAAAACATGATATTTCTTTCGGTAAACATGACAATGGATGCATTTTCCGAACAGGAAGATTGTGCTTTTCTCCAAAACCACTTTCACTGTGATTTTTTGGTTATATTTCACTTCAAAACTACAACAATTTGTCCAGATACTCCTGGATGAAAACAAAGCTATCTGATGTGTTGTCGCTATCTCAATCCAAGATCTTGCTACAGCCTCTGTGTGAGTTTGTGTTTTCTGGACATTCGCTATGGACTTTACGGTTTTGAATGCATTTTAGCATGTAAGATTTTGTTTTCAGCTGGCAAACGCTAATTGGTTCCACCTGGAGTCAAATACTCCACACATTCGAGTTTGCTAGGAAGAAAGCTTCAGAAACCTGAGAAAACATGATATTTCTTTCTGTAAACATGACATTGGATGCATTTACTGTTAAAGAAGATTCTGCTTTTCTCCAAAACCACTTTCACGGTTTTTTTTTTTTTGGTTAAATTTTACTTCAAAACTACAACAATTTGTCCAGATACTCCTGGATGAAAACAAAATTATCTGGTGTGTTGTGGCTATCTCAATCCCAGATCTTGCTACCGCCTCTGTGTTTGTTTGTGTTTTCTGGACATTCTCTATGGACTTGAAAGTTTTGAATGCATTTTAGCACGTAAGTTTTTGTTTTTAGCTGCCAAACGCTAATTGGTTCCACCTGGAGTCAAATCCTCCACACATTCGAGTTTTCTAGGAAGAAAGTTTAGAAACCTGAGAAAACATGACATTTGTATTTGTAAACATGACATTGGATGCATTTGCCGAACAGGAAGTTTGTGCTTTTCTCCAAAACCACATTCACGGTGATTTTTTGGTTAAATTTCACATCAAAACTACAACAATTTGTCCACATACTCCTGCATGAAAACAAAACTATCTGGTGTGTTGTGTCTATCTCAATCCCAGATATTGCTACAGCCTCCGTGTTTGTTTGTGTTTTCTGGACATTCTCTATGGACTTTACGGTTTTGAATGCATTTTAGCATGTAAGATTTTGTTTTTAGCTGCCAAACGGTAATTGGTTCCACCTGGAGTCAAATACTCCACACATTCGAGTTTGCTAGGAAGAAAGCTTCAGAAACCTGAGAAAACATGACATTTGTATTTGGAAACATGACATAGGATGCATTTGCCGAACAGCAGGATTGTGCTTTTCTCCAAAACCACTTTCACGGTGTTTTTTGGTTAAATTTCACTTCCAAACTACAACAATTTGTCCAGATACTCCTGGATGAAAACAAAATTATGTGATGATTTTGAGCTATCTCAATCCCAGATCTTGCTACAGCCTCTGTGTGTGTTTGTGTTTTCTGGACATTCTCTATGGACTTTACGGTTTTGAATGCATTTTAGCATGTAAGTTTATGTTTTTAGCTGGCAAACGCTAATTGGTTCCAGCTGGAGTCAAATCCTCCACACATTCGAGTTTTCTAGGAAGAAAGCATCAGAAACCTGAGAAAACATAACATTTGTATTTGTAAACATGACATTGGATGCATTTGCCGAACAGGAAGATTGTGCTTTTCTCCAAAACCACTTTCAAGGTGATTTTTTGGTTAAATTTCACTTCAAAACTACAACAAATTGTCTAGATACTCCTGGATGAAAACAAAGATATCTGGAGATTTTTAGCTATCTCAATCCCAGATCTTGCTACAGCCGCTGAGTGTGTTTGTGTTTTCTGGATATTCTCTATGGACTTGAAAGTTTGAATGCATTTTAGCATGTAAGGTTTTGTTTTTAGCTGCAAAACGTTAATTGGTTCCACCTGGAGTCAAATCCTCCACACATTCGAGTTTTCTAGGAAGAAAGCTCCAGAAACCTGAGAAAACATGATATTTCTTTCTGTAAACATGACATTGGATGCATTTGCCGAACAGGAAGATTGTGCTTTTCTCCAAAACCACTTTCACGGTGATTTTTTGGTTAAATTTCACCCAAAATCCACAACAATTTGTCCAGATACTCCTGGATGAAAACAAAACTATCTGGTGATTTGTAGCTATCTCAATCCCAGATCTTGCTACAGCCTCTGTGTGTGTTTGTGTTTTCTGGACATTCTCTATGGACTTTAAGGTTTTGAATGCAGTTTACAATGTAAGGTTTTGTTTTCTGCTGGCAAACGCTAATTGGTTCCACCTGGAGTCAAATCCTCCACACATTCGAGTTTTCTAGGAAGAAAGCTTCAGAAACCTGAGAAAACATGACATTTGTATTTGTAAACATGAGAATGGATGCATTTGCCGAACAGGACGATTGTGCTTTTCTCCAAAACCACTTTCACGATGATTTTTGGTTAAATTTCACTTCAAAACTACAACAATTTGTCCAGATACTCCTGGATGAAAACAAAGATATCTGGTGATTTTTACCTATCTCAATCCCAGATATTCCTACAGCCTCTGTGTGTGTTTGTGTTTTCTGGACATTCTCTATGGACTTTAAGGTTTTGAATGCATTTTAGAAGGACCCATTTGTTTTCTGCTGGCAAACGCTAATTGGTTCCACCTGGAGGCAAATCCGCCACAAATTCGAGTTTTCTAGGAAGAAAGCTTCAGAAACCTGAGAAAACATGATATTTCTTTCTGTAAACATGACATTGGATGCATTTGCCGAACAGGAAGATTGTGCTTTTCTCTAAAACCACTTTCACGGTGATTTTTTGGTTAAATTTTACTTCAAAACTTCAACAATTCGTCCAGATACTCCTGGATGAAAACAAAACTATCTGGTGTGTTGTGGCTATCTCAATCCCAGATCTTGCTACAGCCTCTGTGTGTGTTTGTGTTTTCTGGACATTCTCTATGGACTTTAAGGTTTTGAATGCATTTCAGCCTCTAAGTTTTTGTTTTGAGCTGGGAAACGCTAATTGGTTCTACCTGGAGTCAAATCCTCCACACATTCGAGTTTTCTAGGAAGAAAGCTTCAGAAACCTGAGAAAACATGACTTTTGTATTTGTAAACATGACATTGGATGCATTTGCCGAACAGGAAGAGTGTGCTTTTCTCCAAAACCACCTTCACGGTGAATTTTTGGTTAAATTTTACTTCAAAACTACAACAATTTTTCCAGATACTCGTGGATGAAAACAAAACTATTTGGTGTGTTGTGGCTAGCTCAATCCCAGATCTTGCTACAGCCTCTGTGATTGTTTGTGTTTTCTGGACAGTCTCTATGGATTTTACGGTTTTGAATGCATTTTAGCATGTAAGGTTTTGTTTTTAGCTGCCAAACGCTAACTGGTTCCACCTGGAGTCAAATCCTCCATACATTCGAGTTTTCTAGGAAGAAAGCTTCAGAAACCTGAGAAAACATGATATTTCTTTCTGTAAACATGACATTGGATGCATTTGCCGAACAGGAAGATTGTGCTTTTCCCCAAAACCACTTTCACGGTGATTTTTTGGTTAAATTTTACTTAAAAACTACAACAATTTGCCCATATACTCCTGGATGAAAACAAAACTATCTGGTGTGTTGTGGCTATCTTAATCCCAGATCTTGCTACCGCCTCTCTGTTTCTTTGTGTTTTCTGGACATTCTCTCTGGACTTTACAGTTTTGAATGCATTTTAGCAGGACCATTTTTGTTTTCTGCTGCAAGACGCTAATTGGTTCCACCTGGAGTCAAATCCTCCACACATTCGAGTTTTCTAGGAAGAAAGCTTCATAAACCTGAGAAAACATGACTTTTGTATTTGTAAACATGACATTGGATGCATTTGCCGAACAGGAAGATTGTGCTTTTCTCCAAAACCACTTTCACGGTGATTTTTTGGTTAAATTTCACTTCAAAGTACAACAATTTGTCCAGATACTCCTGGTTGAAAAGAAAACTATCTGGTGTGTTGTGGCTATCTCAATCCCAGTTCTTGCTACAGCCTCTGTGTGTGTTTGTGTTTTCTGGACATTCTCTATGGACTTTACGGTTTTGAATGCATTTTAGCAAGTAAGTTTTTGTTTTCAGTTGGCAAAAGCTAATTAGTTCCACCTGCAGTCAAATCCTCCACACATTGGAGTTTTCTAGGAAGAAAGGTTCAGAAACCTGAGAAAACATGATATTTCTATCTGTATACATGACATTGGATGCAATTGCTGAACAGGAAGTTTGTGCTTTCCTCCAAAACCACTTTCACTGTGATGTTTGTTAAATTTCATCCGAAATCCACAACAATTTGTACAGATACTCCTGGTTGAAAACAAAACTATTTGGTGTGTTGTGGCTATCTCAATCCCAGTTCTTGCGACAGCCTCTGTGTGTGTTTGTGTTTTCTGGACATTCTCTAAGGACTTTACTGTTTTGAATGCGTTTTAGCATGTACTTTTTTGTTTTTAGCTGCCAAACGCTAATTGGTTCCACCTGGAGTCAAATCCTCCACACATTTGAGTTTTTTAGGAAGAAAGCTTCAGAAACCTGAGAAAACATGATATTTCTTTCTGTAAACATGACATTGGATGCAATTGCCAAACAGGAAGATTGTGCTTTTCTCCAAAACCACTTTCACCGTTATTTTTGGTTAAATTTCTCTTAAAAACTACAACAATTTGTCCAGATACTCCTGGATGAAAACAAAACTATCTGGTTATTTTTAGCTATCTCAATCCCAGATATTGCTACAGCCTCTGTGTGTGTTTGTGTTTTCTGGACATTCTCTATGGACTTTAATGTTTTGAATGCATTTTAGCAGGACCCTTTTTGTTTTCTGCTGCTAAACGCTAATTGGTTCCACCTGGAGTCAAATCCTCCACACATTCGAGTTTTCTAGGAAGAAAGCTTCAGAAACCTGAGAAAACATGATATTTCTTTCTTTAAACATGACATTGGATGCATTTGCCGAACAGGAAGATTGTGCTTTTCCCCAAAAGCACTTTCACGGTGATTTTTTGGTTAAATTTCTCTTGAAAGTACAACAATTTGTCCAGATACTCCTGGATGAAACAAAACTATCTGGTGATTTTTAGCTATCTCAATCCCAGATCTTCCTACAGCCTCGGTGTGTGTTTGTGTTTTCTGGACATTCTCTATGGACTTTATGGTTTTGAATGCATTTTAGCAGGACCCTTTTTGTTTTCTGCTACCAAACGTAATTGGTTCCACATGGAGTCAAATCCTCCACACATTCGAGTTTTCTAGGAAGAAAGCTTCAGAAACCTGAGAAAACATGATATTTGTATTTGTAAACATGACATTGGATGCAATTGAAGAACAGGACGATTGGGCTTTTCTCCAAATCCACTTTCACAGTGACTTTTTGGTTAAATTTTACTTCTAAACTACAACAATTTGTCCAGATACTCCTGGATAAAAACAAAACTATCTGGTGTATTGTGGCTATCTCAATCCCAGATCTTGCTACAGCCTCTGTGTGTGTTTGTGTTTTCTGGACATTCTCTCTGGACTTTACAGTTTTGAATGCATTTTAGCAGGACCAATTTTGTTTTCTGCTGCAAGACGCTAATTGGTTCCACCTGGAGTCAAATCCTCCACACATTCGAGTTTTCTAGGAAGAAAGCTTCAGAAACCTGAGAAAACATGATATTTCTTTCTGTAAACATGACATTGGATGCATTTGCCGAACAGGAAGATTGTGCTCTTCTCCAAAACCACTTTCACGGTGATTTTTTGGTTAAATGTCACCCAAAATCCACAACAATTTGTCCAGATACTCCTGGATGAAAACAAAGATATCTGGTGATTTTTAGCTATCTCAATCCCAGATCTTGCTACAGCCTCTGTGTTTGTTTGTGTTTTCTGGACATTCTCTATGCACTTTACAGGTTTGAATGCATTTTAGCATGTAAGGTTTTGTTTTTAGCTGCCAAACGCTGATTGGTTCCACCTGGAGTCAAATCCTCCACACCTTCGAGTTTTCTAGGAAGAAAGCTTCAGAAACCTGAGAAAACATGATATTTCTTTCTGTAACCATGACAGTAATGCATTTGCCGAACAGGAAGATTGTGCTTTTCTCCAAAACCACTTTCACGGTGATTTTTTGGTTACATTTCAATTCAAAATGCAACAATTTGTCC
This sequence comes from Oryctolagus cuniculus, assembly GCF_964237555.1. Lineage (NCBI taxonomy): Eukaryota > Metazoa > Chordata > Mammalia > Lagomorpha > Leporidae > Oryctolagus > Oryctolagus cuniculus. Next base: position 799,939 of record NC_091451.1, read on the forward strand.
AAATATTCCTGGATGAAAACAAAACTTTCTGATGTGTTGTGGCTATCTCAATCCAAGATCTTGCTACAGCCTCTGTGTGTGTTTGTGTTTTCTGGACATTCTCTAAGGACTTTACGGTTTTGAATGCATTTTAGCATGTAAGGTTTTGTTTTTAGCTGCCAAATGCTAATTGGTTCCACCTGGAGTCAAATCCTCCACATATTCGAGTTTTCTAGGAAGAAAGCTTCAGAAACCTGAGAAAACATGATATTTCTTTCTGTAAACATGACATTGGATGCATTTGCTGAAGAGAAAGATTGTGCTTTTCACCATAAACCCCTTTCACAGTGATTTATTGGTTAAATTTCACTTCAAAATTACAACAATTTGTCCAGATACTCCTGAATGAAAACAAAACTATCTGGTGATTTTTAGCTATCTCAATCCCAGATCTTGCTACAGCTTCTGTGATTGTTTGTGTTTTTTGGATATTCTCTATGGACTTTACAGTTTTGAATGCATTTTAGCATGTAAGTTTTTGTTTTTAGCTGCCAAACGCTAATTGGTTCCACCTGGAGTCAAATCCTTCACACATTCGAATTTTCAAGGAAGAAAGCTTCAGAAACCGGAGAAAACATGATATTTCTTACTGTAAACGTGACATTGGATGCACATGCCGAACTGGAAGATTGTGCTTTTCTCCAAAACCACTTTCACGGTGATTTTTTGGTTACATTTCAATTCAAAACTACAACAATTTGTCCAGATACTCCTGGATGAAAACAAAACTATCTGGTGTGTTGTGGCTATCTCAATCCCAGATCTTGCTACAGCCTCTGTGTGTGTTTGTGTTTTCTGGACATTCTCTATGGACTTTACGGTTTTGAATGCATTTTAGCATGTAAGTTTTTGTTTTTTGCTGCCAAACGCTAATTGGTCCACCTGGAGTCAAATCCTGCACACATTCGAGTTTTCTAGGAAGAAAGCTTCAGAAACCTGAGAAAACATGATATTTCTTTCTGTAAACATGACATTGGATGCATTTGCGGAACAGGAAGATTGTGCTTTTCCCCAAAACCACTTTCACGGTGATTTTTTGGTTAAATTTCACTTCAAAACTACAACAATTTCTCCAGATACTCCTGGATAAAAACAAAACTATCTGGTGATTTGTAGCTATCTCAATCCCAGATCTTGCTACAGCCTCTGTGTGTGTTTGTGTTTTCTGGACATTCTCTATGGACTTGAAAGTTTTGAATGCATTTTAGCATGTAAGGTTTTGTTTTTAGCTGCCAAACGCTAATTGGTTCCACCTGGAGTCAAATCCTCCACACATTCGAGTTTTCTAGGAAGAAAGCTTCAGAAACCTGAGAAAACATAACATTTGTATTTGTAAACCTGACATTGGATGCATTTGCCGAACAGGAAGATTGTGCTTTTCTCCAAAACCACTTTCAAGGTGATTTTTTGGTTAAATTTCACTTCAAAACTACAACAAATTGTCTAGATACTCCTGGATGAAAACAAAGATATCTGGTGATTTTTAGCTATCTCAATCCCAGATCTTGCTACAGCCTCTGTGTGTGTTTGTGTTTTCTGGATATTCTCTATGGACTTGAAAATTTGAATGCATTTTAGCATGTAAGGTTTTGTTTTCAGCTGCAAAACGTTAATTGGTTCCACCTGGAGTCAAATCCTCCACACATTCGAGTTTTCTAGGAAGAAAGCTTCAGAAACCTGAGAAAACATGATATTTCTTTCTGTAAACATGACATTGGATGCATTAGCCGAACAGGAAGATTGTGCTTTTCTCCAAAACCACTTTCACGGTGATTTTTTTGGTTAAATTTCACCCAAAATCCACAACAATTTTCCAGATACTCCTGGATGAAAACAAAACTATCTGGTGATTTGTAGCTATCTCAATCCCAGATCTTGCTACAGCCTCTGTGTTTGTTTGTGTTTTCTGGACATTCTCTATGGACTTTAAGGTTTTGAATGCATTTTAGCAGGACCCTTTTTGTTTTCTGCTGCTAAACGCTAATTGGTTCCACCTGGAGTCAAATCCTCCACACATTCGAGTTTTCTAGGAAGAAAGCTTCAGAAACCTGAGAAAACATGACATTTGTATTTGTCAACATGAGAATGGATGCATTTGCCGAACAGGAAGTTTGTGCTTTTCTCCAAAACCACTTTCACGGTGATTTTTGGTTAAATTTCACTTCAAAACTACAACAATTTGTCCAGATACTCCTGGATGACAACAAAATTATCTGGTTATTTTTAGCTATCTCAATCCCAGATATTCCTACAGCCTCTGTGTGTGTGTGTGTTTTCTGGACATTCTCTATGGACTTTAAGGTTTTGAATGCATTTTAGCAGGACCCTTTTTGTTTTCTGCTGGCCAACGCTAATTGATTCCACCTGGAGTCAAATCCTCCACACATTCGAGTTTTCTAGGAAGAAAGCTTCAGGAACCTGAGAAAACATGATATTTCTTTCTGTAAACATGACATTGGATGCATTTGCCGAACAGGAAGATTGTGCTTCTCTCTAAAACCACTTTCACGGTGATTTTTTGGTTAAATTTTACTTCAAAACTTCAACAATTCGTCCAGATACGCCTGGATGAAAACAAAACTATCTGGTGTGTTGTGGCTATCTCAATCCCAGATCTTGCTACAGCCTCTGTGTGTGTTTGAGTTTTCTGGACATTCTCTATGGACTTTACAGTTTTGAATGCATTTTAGTATGTAAGGTTTGTTTTCTGCTGGCAAACGCTAATTGGTTCCACCTGGAGTCAAATCCTCCACACATTCGAGTTTTCTAGGAAGAAAGCTTCAGAAACCTGAGAAAACATGATATTTGTATTTGTAAACATGACATTGGATGCATTTGCCAAACAGGAAGATTGTGCTTTTCCCCAAAATCACTTTCACGGTGATTTTTTGGTTAAATTTCACCCGAAATCCACAACAATTTGTCCAGATAATCCTGGATGAAAACAAAACTATCTGGTGATTTTTAGCTATCTCAATCCAAGATCTTGCTACAGCCTCTGTGTGTGTTTGTGTTTTCTGGACATTCTCTATGGACTTTAAGGTTTTGAATGCATTTCAGCCTCTAAGTTTTTGTTTTGAGCTGGCAAACGCTAATTGGTTCTACCTGGAGTCAAATCCTCCACACATTCGAGTTTTCTAGGAAGAAAGCTTCAGAAACCTGAGAAAACATGACTTTTGTATTTGTAAACATGACATTGGATGCATTTGCCGAACAGGAAGATTGTGCTTTTCTCCAAAACCACTTTCACGGTGATTTTTTGGTTAAATTTCACCCGAAATCCACAACAATTTTTCCAGATATTCCTAGATGAAAACAAAACTATCTGGTGTGTTGTGGCTATCTCAATCCCAGATCTTGCTACAGCCTCTGTGATTGTTTGTGTTTTCTGGACATTCTCTATGGACTTTACGGTTTTGAATGCATTTTAGCATGTAAGGTTTTGTTTTTAGCTGCCAAACGCTAACTGGTTCCACCTGGAGTCAAATCCTCCATACATTCGAGTTTTCTTGGAAGAAAGCTTCAGAAACCTGAGAAAACATGATATTTTTTTCTGTAAACATGACATTGGATGCATTTGCCGAACAGGAAGATTGTGCTTTTCTCCAAAACCACTTTCACGGTGATTTTTTGGTTAAATTTCTCTTCAAAGTACAACAATTTGTCCAGATACTCCTGGATGAAAACAAAACTATCTGGTGTGTTGTGACTATCTCAATCCCAGTTCTTGCTACAGCCTCTGTGTTTGTTTGTGTTTTCTGGACATTCTCTAAGGACTTTACGGTTTTGAATGCGTTTTAGCATGTAAGGTTTTGTTTTTAGCTGCCAAACGCTAATTGGTTCCACCTGGAGTCAAATCCTCCACACATTCGAGTTTTCTAGGAAGAAAGCTTCAGAAACCTGAGAAAACATGATATATCTTTCTGTAAACATGACATTGGATGCATTTGCCGAACAGGAAGATTGTGCTTTTCTCCAAAACCAATTTCACGGTGTTTTTTGGTTAAATTTCTCTTCAAAGTACAACAATTTGTCCAGATACTCCTGGATGAAAACAAAACTATCTGGTGTGTTGTGGCTATCTCAATCCGAGATCTTGCTACAGCCTCTGTGTTTGTTTGTGTTTTCTGGACACTCTCTATGGACTTTAATGTTTTGAATGCATTTTAGGAGGACCCTTTTTGTTAACAGGTGGGAAACGCTAATTGGTTCCACTTGCAGTCAAATCCTCCACACATTCGAGTTTTCTAGGAAGAAAGCTTCAGAAACCTGAGAAAACATGATATTTCTTTCTGTAAACATGACATTGGATGTATTTGCTGAACAGGAAGTTTGTGCTTTTCTCCAAAACCACTTTCACAGTGATTTTTGTTAAATTTCACCCGAAATCCACAACAATTTGTCCAGATACTCCTGGATGAAAACAAAACTATCTGGTGTGTTGTGGCTATCTCAATCCCAGTTCTTGCTACAGCCTCTGTGTGTGTTTGTGTTTTCTGGACATTCTCTATGAACTTTACAGTTTTGAATGCATTTTAGCATGTAAGATTTTGTTTTTAGCTGGCAAAGGCTCATTGGTTCCACCTGGAGTCAAATCCTCCACACATTCGAGTTTTCTAGGAAGAAAGCTTCAGAAACCTGAGAAAACATGATATTTCTTGCTGTAAACATGACATTGGATGCATTTGCCGAACAGGAAGATTGTGCTTTTCCCTAAAACCACTTTCACCGTGATTTTTGGTTAAATTTCACTTCACAACTACAACAATTTGTCCAGATACTCCTGGATGAAAACAAAACTATCTGGTTATTTTTAGCTATCTCAATCCCAGATATTGCTACAGCCTCTGTGTGTGTTTGTGTTTTCTGGACATTCTCTATGGACTTTACGGTTTTGAATGCATTTTAGCATGTATGTTTTTGTTTTAACTGGCAAACGCTAATTGGTTCCACCTGGAGTCAAATACTCCACACATTCGAGTTTTCTAGGAAGAAAGCTTCAGAAAACTGAGAAAACATGATATTTCTTTCTGTAAACATGACATTGGATGCATTTGCCGAACAGGAAGTTTGTGCTTTTCTCCAAAACCACTTTCAAGGTGATTTTTTGGTTAAATTTTACCCGAAATCCACAACAATTTGTCCAGATAATCCTGGATGAAAACAAAACTATTTGGTGATTTTTAGCTATCTCAATCCCAGATCTTGCTACAGCCTCTATGTGTGTTTGTGTTTTCTGGACATTCTCTATGGACTTTAAGATTTTGAATGCATTTCAGCCTGTAAGTTTTTGTTTTTAGCTGGCAAACGCTAATTGGTTCCACCTGGAGTCAAATCCTCCACACATTCGAGTTTTCTAGGAAGAAAGCTTCAGAAACCTGAGAAAACATGACATTTGTATTTGTAAACATGACATTGGATGCAATTGAAGAACAGGACGATTGAGCTTTTCTCCAAATCCACTTTCACCGTTATTTTTGGTTAAATTTCTCTTAAAAACTACAACAATTTGTCCAGATACTCCTGGATGAAAACAAAACTATCTGGTGATTTTTAGCTATCTCAATCCCAGATATTGCTACAGCCTCTGTGTGTGTTTGTGTTTTCTGGACATTCTCTATGGACTTTAAGGTTTGGAATGCATTTTAGCAGGACCCTTTTTGTTTTCTGCTGCTAAACGCTAACTGGTTCCACCTGGAGTCAAATCCTCCACACATTCGAGTTTTCTAGGAAGAAAGCTTCAGATACCTGAGGAAACATGATATTTCTTTCTGTAAACATGACATTGGATACATTTGCCGAACAGGAAGATTGTGCTTTTCCCCAAAAGCACTTTCACGGTGATTTTTTGGTTAAATTTCTCTTCAAAGTACAACAATTTGTCCAGATACTCCTGGATGAAACAAAACTATCTGGTGATTTTTAGCTATCTCAATCCCAGATCTTCCTACAGCCTCGGTGTGTGTTTGTGTTTTCTGGATATTCTCTATGGACTTTACGGTTTTGAATGCATTTTAGCATGTATGTTTTTGTTTTAACTGGCAAACGCTAACTGGTTCCACCTGGAGTCAAATCCTCCACACATTCGAGTTTTCTAGGAAGAAAGCTTCAGAAACCTGAGAAAACATGATATTTGTATTTGTAAACATGACATTGGATGCAATTGAAGAACAGGACGATTGGGCTTTTCTCCAAATCCACTTTCACAGTGATTTTTTGGTTAAATTTTACTTCTAAACTACAACAATTTGTCCAGATACTCCTGGATGAAAACAAAACTATCTGGTGTGTTGTGGCTATCTCAATCCCAGATCTTGCTACAGCCTCTGTGTGTGTTTGTGTTTTCTGGACATTCTCTAAGGACTTTACGGTTTTGAATGCATTTTAGCATGTAAGTTTTTGTTTTTAGCTGCCAAACGCTAATTGGTTCCACCTGGAGTCAAATCCTCCACACATTCGAATTGTTTAGGAAGAAAGCTTCAGAAACCTGAGAAAACATGATATTTCTTTCTGTAAAGATGACATTGGATGCATTTGCCGAACAGGAAGATTGTGCTTTTCTCCAAAACCACTTTCACGGTGATTTTTTAGTTAAATTTCACTTCAAAGTACCATAATTTGTCCAGATACTCCTGGTTGAAAACAAAACTATCTGGTGTGTTGTGGCTATCTCAATCCCAGTTCTTGCTACAGCCTCTGTGTTTGTTTCTGTTTTCTGGACATTCTCTATGGACTTTAATGTTTTGAATGCATTTTAGCAAGTAAGTTTTTGTTTTCAGTTGGCAAACGCTAATTAGTTCCACCTGCAGTCAAATCCTCCACACATTCGAGTTTTCTAGGAAGAAAGCTTCAGAAAACTGAGAAAACATGATATTTCTTTCTGTAAACATGACATTGGATGCAATTGCTGAACAGGAAGTTTGTGCTTTTCTCCAAAACCACTTTCACAGTGATTTTTGTTAAATTTCATCCGAAATCCAGAACAATTTGTACAGATACTCCTGGTTGAAAACAAAACTATTTGGTGTGTTGTGGCTATCTCAATCCCAGTTCTTTCTACAGCCTCTGTGTGTGTTTGTGTTTTCTGGACATTCTCTATGGACTTTAATGTTTTGAATGCATTTTAGCAGGACCCTTTTTGTTTTCTGCTGCTAAACGCTAATTGGTTCCACCTGGAGTCAAATCCTCCACACATTCGAGTTTTCTAGGAAGAAAGCTTCAGAAACCTGAGAAAACATGATATTTCTTTCTTTAAACATGACATTGGATACATTTGCCGAACAGGAAGATTGTGCTTTTCCCCAAAAGCACTTTCACGGTGATTATTTGGTTAAATTTCTCTTCAAAGTACAACAATTTGTCCAGATACTCCTGGATGAAACAAAACTATCTGGTGATTTTTAGCTATCTCAATCCCAGATCTTCCTACAGCCTCGGTGTGTGTTTGTGTTTTCTGGATATTCTCTATGGACTTTACGGTTTTGAATGCATTTTAGCATGTATGTTTTTGTTTTAACTGGCAAACGCTAACTGGTTCCACCTGGAGTCAAATCCTCCACACATTCGAGTTTTCTAGGAAGAAAGCTTCAGAAACCTGAGAAAACATGATATTTGTATTTGTAAACATGACATTGGATGCAATTGAAGAACAGGACGATTGGGCTTTTCCCCAAAACCACTTTCACGGTGAATTTTTGGTTAAATTTCACTTCAAAACTACAACAATTTGTCCAGATACTCCTGGATGAAAACAAAGATATCTGGTGATTTTTAGCTATCTCAATCCGAGATCGTGCTACAGCTTTTGTGTGTTTTTGTGTTTTCTGGACATTCTCTATGGACTTGAAATTTTGAATGCATTTTAGCATGTAAGTTTTTGTTTTTAGCTGCCAAACGCTAATTGGTTCCACCTGGAGTCAAATCCTCCACACATTCGAGTTTTCAAGGAAGAAAGCTTCAGAAACCTGAGAAAACATGATATTTCTTTCTGTAAACATGACATTGGATGCATTTGTCGAACAGGAAGATTGTGCTTTTCTCCAAAACCACTTTCAAGGTGATTTTTTGGTTAAGTTTCACTTCAAAACTACAACAATTTGTCCGGATACTCCTGGATGAAAACAAAGATATCTGGTGATTTGTAGCTATCTCAATCCCAGATCTTGCTACAGCCTCTGTGTGTGTTTGTGTTTTCTGGATTCTCCATGGACTTTATGGTTTTGAATGCATGTTAGCAGGACGCTTTTTGTTTTCTGCTGGTAAACACTAATTGTTTCCACCTGAAGTCAAATCCTCCACACATTCGAGTTTTCTAGGAAGAAAGCTCCAGAAACCTGAGAAAACATGATATTTCTTTCTGTAAGCATGACATTAGATGCATTTGCCGAACAGGAAGACTGTGCTTTTCTCCATAACCAATTTCACGGTGATTTTTTGGTTAAATTTCACTTCAAAACTACAACAATTTGTCCAGATACTCCTGGATTAAAACAAAACTATCTGGTGTGTTGTGGCTATCTCAATCCAAGATCTTGCTACAGCCTCTGTGTTTGTTTGCGTTTTCTGGACATTCTCTATGGGCTTTACAGTTTTGAATGCATTTTATCATGTAAGGTTTTGTTTTTAGCTGCCAAACGCTAATTGGTTCCACCTGGAGTCAAATCCTCTACTCATTCGAGTTTTCTGGGAAGAATGCTTCAGAAACCTGAGAAAACATGATATTTCTTTCTGTAAACATGACATTGGATGCATTTGCCAAACAGGAATATTGTGCTTTTCTCCAAAACCACTTTCACGGTGATTTTTTGATTAAATTTTACTTCAAAACTACAACAATTTGTCCAGATACTCCTGTATGAAAACAAAGATATTTGGTGATATTTAGCTATCTCAATCCGAGATCTTGCTACAGCCTATGTGTGTGTTTGTGTTTTCTGGAAATTCTCTATGAACTTTAAGGTTTTGAATGCATTTTAGCAGGACCCTTTTTGTTTTCAGATGGCAAACGCTAATTGGTTCCATCTGGAGTCAAATCCTCCACACATTCGAGTTTTCTAGGAAGAAAGCTTCAGAAACCTGAGAAAACATGATATTTCTTTCTGTAAACATGACATTGGATGCATTTGCCGATCAGGAAGATTGTACTTTTCTCCAAAACCACTTTCACGGTGATTTTTTGGTTAAATTTCACTTCAAAACTACAACAATTTGTCCAGATACTCCTGGATGAAAACAAAACTATCTGGTGATTTTTAGTTATCTCAATCCCAGATCTTGCTACAGCCTCTGTGTGTGTTTGTGTTTTCTGGACATTCTCTATGGACTTTACGGTTTTGAATGCATTTTATCATTTAAGGTTTTGTTTTTAGCTGCCAAACGCTAATTGGTTGCACCTGGAGTCAAATCCTCCACACATTCGCGTTTTCTAGGAAGAAAGCTTCAGAAACCTGAGGAAACATGATATTTCTTTCTGTAAACATGACATAGGATGCATTTACCGAACAGGAAGATTGTGCTTTTCCCCAAAACCACCTTCACGGTGATTTTTTGGTTAAATTTCACTTCAAAACTACAACAATTTGTCCAGATACTCCTGGATGAAAACAAAGATATCTGGTGATTTTTAGCTATCTCAATCCGAGATCTTGCTACAGCTTTTGTTTGTTTTTGTGTTTTCTGGACATTCTCTATGGACTTGAAATTTTGAATGCATTTTAGCATGTAAGTTTTTGTTTTTAGCTGCCAAACGCTTATTGGTTCCACCTGGAGTCAAATCCTCCACACATTCGAGTTTTCTAGGAAGAAAGCTTCAGAAACCTGAGAAAACATGATATTTCTTTCTGTAAGCATGACATTAGATGCATTTGCCGAACAGGAAGACTGTGCTTTTCTCCATAACCAATTTCACGGTGATTTTTTGGTTAAATTTCACTTCAAAACTACAACAATTTGTCCAGATACTCCTGGATTAAAACAAAACTATCTGGTGTGTTGTGGCTATCTCAATCCCAGATCTTGCTACAGCCTGTGTTTGTTTGCGTTTTCTGGACATTCGCTATGGGCTTTACAGTTTTGAATGCATTTTATCATGTAAGGTTTTGTTTTTAGCTGCCAAACGCTAATTGGTTCCACCTGGAGTCAAATCCTCTACTCATTCGAGTTTTCTGGGAAGAATGCTTCAGAAACCTGAGAAAACATGATATTTCTTTCTGTAAACATGACATTGGATGCATTTGCCAAACAGGAATATTGTGCTTTTCTCCAAAACCACTTTCACGGTGATTTTTTGATTAAATTTTACTTCAAAACTACAACAATTTGTCCAGATACTCCTGTATGAAAACAAAGATATTTGGTGATATTTAGCTATCTCAATCCGAGATCTTGCTACAGCCTATGTGTGTGTTTGTGTTTTCTGGAAATTCTCTATGAACTTTAAGGTTTTGAATGCATTTTAGCAGGACCCTTTTTGTTTTCAGCTGGCAAACGCTAATTGGTTCCATCTGGAGTCAAATCCTCCACACATTCGAGTTTTCTAGGAAGAAAGCTTCAGAAACCTGAGAAAACATGATATTTCTTTCTGTAAACATGACATTGGATGCATTTGCCGATCAGGAAGATTGTACTTTTCTCCAAAACCACTTTCACGGTGATTTTTTGGTTAAATTTCACTTCAAAACTACAACAATTTGTCCAGATACTCCTGGATGAAAACAAAACTATCTGGTGATTTTTAGTTATCTCAATCCCAGATCTTGCTACAGCCTCTGTGTGTGTTTGTGTTTTCTGGACATTCTCTATGGACTTTACGGTTTTGAATGCATTTTATCATTTAAGGTTTTGTTTTTAGCTGCCAAACGCTAATTGGTTGCACCTGGAGTCAAATCCTCCACACATTCGCGTTTTCTAGGAAGAAAGCTTCAGAAACCTGAGGAAACATGATATTTCTTTCTGTAAACATGACATAGGATGCATTTACCGAACAGGAAGATTGTGCTTTTCCCCAAAACCACCTTCACGGTGATTTTTTGGTTAAATTTCACTTCAAAACTACAACAATTTGTCCAGATACTCCTGGATGAAAACAAAGATATCTGGTGATTTTTAGCTATCTCAATCCGAGATCTTGCTACAGCTTTTGTTTGTTTTTGTGTTTTCTGGACATTCTCTATGGACTTGAAATTTTGAATGCATTTTAGCATGTAAGTTTTTGTTTTTAGCTGCCAAACGCTAATTGGTTCCACCTGGAGTCAAATCCTCCACACATTCGAGTTTTCTAGGAAGAAAGCTTCAGAAACCTGAGAAAACATGATATTTCTTTCTGTAAACATGACATAGGATGCATTTTCCGAACAGGAAGATTGCGCTTTTCCCCAAAACCACTTTCACGGTGATTTTTTGGTTAAATTTCACTTCAAAAGTACAACAATTTGTCCAGATACTCCTGGATGAAAAAAAAAATATCTGGTGTGTTGTGGCTATCTCAATCCCAGATCTTGCTACAGCCTCTGTGTGTGTTTGTGTTTTCTGGACATTCTCTATGGACTTTACAGTTTTGAATGCATTTTAGCATGTAAGGTTTTGTTTTTAGCTGCCAAACGCTAATTGGTTCCACCTGAAGTAAAATCCTCCACTCATTCGAGTTTTCTGGGAAGAATGCTTCAGAAACCTGAGAAAACATGATATTTGTATTTGTAAACATGACATTGGATGCATTTGCCGAACAGGAAGATTGTGCTTTTCCCTAAAACCACTTTCACGGTGATTTTTTGGTTAAATTTCACCCAAAATCCACAAGAATTTGTCCAGATACTCCTGGATGAAAACAAAACTATCTGGTGTGTTGTGGCTATCTCAATCCCAGATCTTGCTACAGCCTCTGTGTTTGTGTTTACTGGACATTCTCTATGGACTTTATGGTTTTGAATGCATTTTAGCATGTAAGTTTTTGTTTTTAGCTGGCAAACGCTAATTGGTTCCACCTGGAGTCAAATCCTCCACACATTCGAGTTTTCTAGGAAGAAAGCTCCAGAAACCTGAGAAAACATGATATTTCTTTCTGTAAACATGACATTGGATGCATTTTCCGATTAGGAAGATTGTGCTTTTCTCCAAAACCACTTTCTCAGTGATTTTTTGGTTAAATTTCACTTCAAAACTTCAACAATTTGTCCAGATACTCCTGGATGAAAACAAAACTATCTGGTGTGTTGTGGCTATCTCAATCCAAGATCTTGCTACAGGCTCTGTGTTTGTTTTTGTTTTCTGGATATTCTCTATGGACTTTACAGTTTTGAATGCATTTTAGCATGTAAGTTTTTGTTTTTAGCTGCCAAACGCTAATTGGTTCCAGCTGGAGTCAAATCCTCCACACATACGAGTTTTCTAGGAAGAAAGCTTCAGAAACCTGAGAAAACATGATATTTCTTTCTGTAAACATGACATTGGATGCATTTGCCAAACAAGAAGATTCTGCTTTTCCCCAAAACCACTTTCACGGTGATTTTTGGTTAAATTTCCCTTCAAAGTACAACAATTTGTCCAGATAGTCCTGGATGAAAACAAAGATATCTGGTGATTTTTAGCTATCTCAATCTGAGATCTTGCTACAGCCTCTGTGAGTGTTTGTGTTTTCTGGAAATTCTCTGTAGACTTGAAATTTTGAATGCATTTTAGCATGTAAGTTTTTGTTTTTAGCTGGCAAACGCTAATTGGTTCCACCTGGAGTCAAATCCTCCACACATTCGAGTTTTCTAGGAAGAAAGCTTCAGAAACCTGAGAAAACATGATATTTGTATTTGTAAACATGACATTGGATGCATTTGCCGAACAGGAAGATTGTGTTTTTCTGCAAAACCACTCTCACGGTGATTGTTTGGTTAAGTTTGACTTCAAAACTACAACAATTTTTCCAGATACTCCTGGATGAAAAGAAAACTATCTGGTGTGTTCTGGATATCTCAATCCCAGATCTTGCTACAGCCCTTGTGTGTGTTTGTGTTTTCTGGACATTCTCTACGGACTTTATGGTTTTGAATGCATTTTAGCATGTAAGGTTTTGTTTTTAGGTGCCAAACGCTACTTGGTTCCACCTGGAGTCAAATCCTCCACACATTCGAGTTTTCTAGGAAGAAAGCTTCAGAAACCTGAGAAAACATGATATTTTATTTGTAAACATGACATTGGATGCATTTGCCGAACAGGAAGATTTTGCTTTTCTCCAAAACCACTTTCACCGTCATTTTTTGGTTAAATTTTACTTCACTACTACAAAAATTAGTCCAGTTACTCATGGATGAAAACAAAACTATCTGGTGTGTTGTGGCTATCTCAATCCCAGATCTTATTACAGCCTCTGTGTCTGTTTGTGTTTTCTGGACATTCTCTATGGACTTTACGGTTTTGAATGCATTTTAGCAAGTAAGTTTTTGTTTTCAGCTGGCAAACGTTAATTGGTTCCACCTGGAGTCAAATCCACCACACATTCGAGTTTTCTAGGGAGAAAGCTTCAGAAACCTGAAAAAACATGATATTTGTATTTGTAAACATGACATTGGATGCATTTGCCGAACAGGAAGATTTTGCTTTTCTCCAAAACCACTTTCACCGTGATTATTTGGTTAAATTTCACTTCACTACTACAAAAATTAGTCCAGTTACTCATGGATGAAAACAAAACTATCAGGTGATTTTTAGCTATCTCAATCCCACATCTTGCTGCAGCCCCTGTGTGTTTTTGTGTTTTCTGGACATTCTCTATGGACTTGAAATTTTGAATGCATTTTAGCATGTAAGTTTTTGTTTTTAGCTGCCAAACGCTAATTGGTTCCACCTGGAGTCAAATCCTCCACACATTCTAGTTTTCTAGGAAGAAAGCTTCAGAAACCTGAGAAAACATGATATTTCTTTCTGTAAACATGACATTGGATGCATTTGCCGAACAGGAAGATTGTGCTTTTCTCCAAAACCACTTTCACGGTGATTTTTTGGTTAAATTTTACTTCAAAACTACAACAATTTGTCCAGATACTCCTGGATGAAAACAAAACTATCTGGTGTGTTGTGGCTATCTCAATCCGAGATCTTGCTACAGCCTCTGTGTCTGTTTCTTTTTTCTGGACATTGTCTATGGACTTTATGGTTTTCAATGCGTTTTAGCATGTAATGTTTTGTTTTTAGCTGCCAAACGCTAATTGGGTCCACCTGGAGTCAAATCCTCCACACATTCGAGTTTTCTAGGAAGAAAGCTTCAGAAACCTGAGAAAACATGATATTTCTTTCTGTAAACATGACATTGGATGCATTTTCCGATTAGGAAGATTGTGCTTTTCTCCAAAACCACTTTCTCAGTGATTTTTTGGTTAAATTTCACTTCAAAACTTCAACAATTTGTCCAGATACTCCTGGATGAAAACAAAACTATCTGGTGTGTTGTGGCTATCTCAATCCAAGATCTTGCTACAGGCTCTGTGTTTGTTTTTGTTTTCTGGATATTCTCTATGGACTTTACAGTTTTGAATGCATTTTAGCATGTAAGTTTTTGTTTTTAGCTGCCAAACGCTAATTGGTTCCAGCTGGAGTCAAATCCTCCACACATACGAGTTTTCTAGGAAGAAAGCTTCAGAAACCTGAGAAAACATGATATTTCTTTCTGTAAACATGACATTGGATGCATTTGCCAAACAAGAAGATTCTGCTTTTCCCCAAAACCACTTTCACGGTGATTTTTGGTTAAATTTCCCTTCAAAGTACAACAATTTGTCCAGATAGTCCTGGATGAAAACAAAGATATCTGGTGATTTTTAGCTATCTCAATCCGAGATCTTGCTACAGCCTCTGTGAGTGTTTGTGTTTTCTGGAAATTCTCTGTAGACTTGAAATTTTGAATGCATTTTAGCATGTAAGTTTTTGTTTTTAGCTGGCAAACGCTAATTGGTTCCACCTGGAGTCAAATCCTCCACACATTCGAGTTTTCTAGGAAGAAAGCTTCAGAAACCTGAGAAAACATGATATTTGTATTTGTAAACATGACATTGGATGCATTTGCCGAACAGGAAGATTGTGTTTTTCTGCAAAACCACTCTCACGGTGATTGTTTGGTTAAGTTTGACTTCAAAACTACAACAATTTTTCCAGATACTCCTGGATGAAAAGAAAACTATCTGGTGTGTTCTGGATATCTCAATCCCAGATCTTGCTACAGCCCTTGTGTGTGTTTGTGTTTTCTGGACATTCTCTACGGACTTTATGGTTTTGAATGCATTTTAGCATGTAAGGTTTTGTTTTTAGGTGCCAAACGCTACTTGGTTCCACCTGGAGTCAAATCCTCCACACATTCGAGTTTTCTAGGAAGAAAGCTTCAGAAACCTGAGAAAACATGATATTTTATTTGTAAACATGACATTGGATGCATTTGCCGAACAGGAAGATTTTGCTTTTCTCCAAAACCACTTTCACCGTCATTTTTTGGTTAAATTTTACTTCACTACTACAAAAATTAGTCCAGTTACTCATGGATGAAAACAAAACTATCTGGTGTGTTGTGGCTATCTCAATCCCAGATCTTATTACAGCCTCTGTGTCTGTTTGTGTTTTCTGGACATTCTCTATGGACTTTACGGTTTTGAATGCATTTTAGCAAGTAAGTTTTTGTTTTCAGCTGGCAAACGTTAATTGGTTCCACCTGGAGTCAAATCCACCACACATTCGAGTTTTCTAGGGAGAAAGCTTCAGAAACCTGAAAAAACATGATATTTGTATTTGTAAACATGACATTGGATGCATTTGCCGAACAGGAAGATTTTGCTTTTCTCCAAAACCACTTTCACCGTGATTATTTGGTTAAATTTCACTTCACTACTACAAAAATTAGTCCAGTTACTCATGGATGAAAACAAAACTATCAGGTGATTTTTAGCTATCTCAATCCCACATCTTGCTGCAGCCCCTGTGTGTTTTTGTGTTTTCTGGACATTCTCTATGGACTTGAAATTTTGAATGCATTTTAGCATGTAAGTTTTTGTTTTTAGCTGCCAAACGCTAATTGGTTCCACCTGGAGTCAAATCCTCCACACATTCTAGTTTTCTAGGAAGAAAGCTCCAGAAACCTGAGAAAACATGATATTTCTTTCTGTAAACATGACATTGGATGCATTTGCCGAACAGGAAGATTGTGCTTTTCTCCAAAACCACTTTCACGGTGATTTTTTGGTTAAATTTTACTTCAAAACTACAACAATTTGTCCAGATACTCCTGGATGAAAACAAAACTATCTGGTGTGTTGTGGCTATCTCAATCCGAGATCTTGCTACAGCCTCTGTGTCTGTTTCTTTTTTCTGGACATTGTCTATGGACTTTATGGTTTTCAATGCGTTTTAGCATGTAATGTTTTGTTTTTAGCTGCCAAACGCTAATTGGGTCCACCTGGAGTCAAATCCTCCACACATTCGAGTTTTCTAGGAAGAAAGCTTCAGAAACCTGAGAAAACATGATATTTCTTTCTGTAAACATGACATTGGATGCATTTGCCGAACAGGAAGATTGTGCTTTTCTCCAAAACCACTTTCACGGTTTATTTGGTTAAATTTCACTTCAAAACTACAACAATTTGTCCAGATACTCCTGGATGAAAACAAAACTATCTGGTGTGTTGTGGCTATCTCAGTCCGAGATCTTGCTACAGCCTCTGTGTTTGTTTCTATTTTCTGGATATTCTCTATGGACTTTACAGTTTTGGATGCATTTTAGCATGTAAGGTTTTGTTTTCTGCTGGCAAACGCTAATTGGTTCCACCTGGAGTCAAATCCTCCACACATTCGAGTTTTCTAGGAAGAAAGCTTCATAAACCTGAGAAAATATGATATTTGTATTTGTAAACATGACATTGGATGCATTTGCCGAACAGGAAGATTGTGCTTTTCTCCAAAACCACTTTCACGGTGATTTTTTGCTTAAATTTCACTTCAAATCTACAACAATTTGTCCAGATACTCCTGGATGACAACAAAACTATCTGGTGCGTTGTGGCTATCTCAATCCCAGATCTTGCTACAGCCTCTGTGTGTGTTTGTGTTTTTTGGCCATTCTCTATGGACTTTACGGTTTTGAATGCACTTTAGCATGTAAATTTTTGTTTTCAGCTGGCAAACGCTAAGTGGTTCCACCTGGAGTCAAATACTCCACACATTCGAGTTTTCTAGGAAGAAAGCTTCAGAAACCTGAGAAAATATGATATTTGTGTTTGTAAACGTGACATTGGATTCATTTGCTGAACAGGAAGATTGTGCTTTTCTCTAAAACCACATTCACGGTGATTTTTTGGTTAAATTTTACTTCAAAGCTGCAAAAATTTGTCCAGATACTGCTGGATGAAAACAAAACTATCTGGTGTGTTGTGGCTATCTCAATCCCAGATCTTGCTACAGCCTTTGTGTTTGTTTGTGTTTTCTGGACATTCTCTATGGACTTTACGGTTTTGAATGCATTTTAGCAAGTAAGTTTTTGTTTTCAGTTGGCAAACGCTAATTGGTACCACCTGGAGTCTAATCCTCCACACATTCGAGTTTTCTAGGAAGAAAGCTTCAGAAACCTGAGAAAACATGATATTTCTTTCTGTAAACATGACATTGGATGCATTTGCCGAACAGGAAGATTGTGCTTTTCTCCAAAACCACTTTTACGTTGATTTTTTGGTTAAATTTCACTTCAAAACTACAACAATTTGTCCAGATACTCCTGGATGAAAACAAAACTATCTGGTGTGTTGTGGCTATCTCAATCCCAGATCTTGCAACAGCCTCTGTGTTTGTTTGTGTTTTCTGGACATTCTCTATGGACTTTACAGTTTTCAATGCAGTTTGGCATGTAAGTTTTTGTTTTTATCTGCCAAACGCTAATTGGTTCCACCTGGAGTCAAATCCGGCACACATTCGAGTTTTCTGGGAAGAAAGCTTCAGAAACCTGAGAAAACATGATATTTCTTTCTGTAAACATGACATTGGATGCATTTGCCGAACAGGAAGATTGTGCTTTTCTCCAAAACCACTTTCACGGTGATTTTTTGGTTAAGTTTCACTTCAAAAGTACAACAATTTGTCCAGATACTCCTGGATGAAAACAAAACTATCTGGTGATTTTTAGCTATCTCAATCCGAGATCTTGCTACAGCCTCTGTGTTTGTTTGTGTTTTCTGGACATTCTCTATGGACTTTACGGTATTGAATGCATTTTAGCATGTAAGTTTTTGTTTTTAGCTTTCAAACGCTAATTGGTTCCACCTGGTTTCAAATCCTCCACACATTCGAGTTTTCTAGGAAGAAAGCTCCAGAAACCTGAGAAAACATGATATTTGTATTTGTAACCATGACATTGGAGGCATTTGCCGAACAGGAAGATTGTGCTTTTCTCCAAAACAACTTTCACGGTGATTTTTTGGTTAAATTTCAATTCAAAACTACAACAATTTGTCCAGATACTCCTGGGTGAAAACAAAGATATCTGGTGATTTTTAGCTATCTCAATCCCACATCTTGCTACAGCCTCTGTGTGTGTTTGTGTTTTCTGGACATTCTCTATGGACTTTACGGTTTTGAATGCATTTTAGCAGGTCCCTTTTTGTTTTCTGCTGCCAAACACTAATTGGTTCCCCCTGGAGTCAAATCCTGCACACATTCGAGTTTTCTAGGAAGAAAGCTTCAGAAACCTGAGAAAACATGATATTTCTTTCTGTAAACATGACATTGGATGCATTTGCCGAACAGGAAGATTGTGCTTTTCTCCAAAACCACTTTCAAGGTGAGTTTTTGGTTAAATTTCACTTCAAAACTACAACAATTTGTCAAGATACTCCTGGATGAAAACAAAACTATCTGGTGTGTTCTGGCTCTCTCAGTCCCAGATCTTGCTACAGTCTCTGTGTGTGTTTGTGTTTTCTGGACATTTTCTATGGACTTTACGGATTTCAGTGCACTTTAGCATGTAAGCTTTTGTTTTCAGCTTTCAAACGCTAATTGGTTCCACCTGGAGTCAAATCCTGCACACATTCGAGTTTTCTAGGAAGAAAGCTTCAGAAACCTGAGAAAACATGATATTTGTATTTGTAAACATGACATTGGATGCATTTGCCGAACAGGAAGATTGTGCTTTTCTCCAAAAGCACTTTCACGGTGATTTTTTGGTTAAGTTTCACTTCAAAAGTACAACAATTTGTCCAGATACTCCTGGGTGAAAACAAAACTATCTGGTGATTTTTAGCTATCTCAATCGCATATCTTGCTACAGCCTCTGTGTTTGTTTATGTTTTCTTGACATTCTTATGGACTTTAAGGTTTTCAATGCATTTTAGCAAGACCCTTTTTGTTTTCTGCTGGCAAACGCTAATTGGTTCCACCTGGAGTCAAATCCTCCACACATTCGAGTTTTCTAGGAAGAAAGCTTCAGAAACCTGAGAAAACATGATATTTCTTTCTGTAAACATGACATTGGATGCATTTGCCGAACAGGAAGATTGTGCTTTTCTCCAAAACCACTTTCAAGGTGAGTTTTTGGTTAAATTTCACTTCAAAACTACAACAATTTGTCCAGATACTCCTGGATGAAAACAAAACTATCTGGTGTGTTGTGGCTATCTCAATCCCAGATCTTGCTACAGCCTCTGTGTGTGTTTGTGTTTTCTGGACATTCTCTATGGACTTTACGGTTTTGAGTGCACTTTAGCATGTAAGCTTTTGTTTTCAGCTTGCAAACGCTAATTGGTTCCACCTGGAGTCAAATCCTCCACACATTCGAGTTTTCTAGGAAGAAAGCTTCAGAAACCTGAGAAAAC
The DNA here is from genome assembly GCF_964237555.1 of Oryctolagus cuniculus. Lineage (NCBI taxonomy): Eukaryota > Metazoa > Chordata > Mammalia > Lagomorpha > Leporidae > Oryctolagus > Oryctolagus cuniculus. The sequence continues at coordinate 819,801 of NC_091451.1, forward strand.
ATGATATTTGTATTTGTAAACATGACATTGGATGCATTTGCCGAACAGGAAGATTGTGCTTTTCTACAAAACCACTTTCGCGGTGTTTTTTGGTTAAATTTCACTTCAAAACTACAACAATTTGTCCAGATACTCCTGGAGGAAAACAAAACTGTCTGGTGTGTTGTGGCTATCTCAATCCCAGATCTTGCTACATCCTCTGTGTGTGTTTGTGTTTTCTGGACATTCTCTATGGACTTTACGGTTTTGAATGCATTTTAGCAGGACCCTTTTTGTTTTCTGCTGCCAAACACTAATTGGTTCCCCCTGGAGTAAAATCCTCCACACATTCGAGTTTTCTAGGAAGAAAGCTTCAGAAACCTGAGAAAACATGATATTTCTTTCTGTAAACATGACATTGGATGCATTTGCCGAACAGGAAGATTGTGCTTTTCTCCAAATACACTTTCACAGTGATTTTTGGTTAAATTTCACCCGAAATCCACAACAATTTGTCCAGATGCTCCTGGATGAAAACAAAACTATCTGGTGTGTTGTGGCTATCTCAATCCCAGATCTTGCTACAGCCTCTGTGTTTGTTTGTGTTTTCTGGCCATTCTCTATGGACTTTACGGTTTTGAATGCATTTTAGCATGTAAGTTTTAGTTTTCAGCTGGAAAACGCTAATTGGTTCCACCTGGAGTCAAATCCTGCACACATTCGAGTTTTCTAGGAAGAAAGCTTCAGAAACCTGAGAAAACATGATATTTCTTTCTGTACCATGACATTGGATGTATTTTCCAAACAGGAAGATTGTGCTTTTATCCAAAACCACTTTCGCGGTGTTTTTTGGTTAAATTTCACTACAAAACTACAACAATTTGTCCAGATACTCCTGGAGGAAAACGAAATTATCTGGTGTGTTGTGGCTATCTCAATCCCAGATCTTGCTACAGCCTCTGTGATTGTTTGTGTTTTCTGGACATTCTCTATTGACTTTAAGGTTTTGAATGCATTTTAGCAGGACCCTATTTGTTTTCTGCTTGCAAACGCTAATTGGTTCCACCTGGAGTCAAATCCTCCGCACATTCGAGTTTTCTAGGAAGAAAGCTTCATAAACCTGAGAAAACATGATATTTCTTTCTGTAAACATGACATTGGATGCATTTGCCGAACAGGAAGATTGTGCTTTTCTCCAAAACCACTTTCAAGGTGATTTTTTGGTTAAATTTCACTTCAAAACTACAACAATTTGTCCAGATACTCCTGGATGAAAACAAAACTATCTGGTGTGTTGTGGCTCTCTCAATCACAGATCTTGCTACAGCCTCTGTGTGTGTTTGTGTTTTCTGGACATTCTCTATGGACTTTACGGATTTGAGTGCACTTTAGCATGTAAGCTTTTGTTTTCAGCTTTCAAACGCTAATTGGTTCCACCTGGAGTCAAATCCTGCACACATTCGAGTTTTCTCGGAAGAAAGCTTCAGAAACCTGAGAAAACATGATATTTCTTTCTGTAAACATGACATTGGATGCATTTGCCGAACAGGAAGATTGTGCTTTTCTCCAAAAGCACTTTCACGGTGATTTTTTGGTTAAGTTTCACTTCAAAAGTACAACAATTTGTCCAGATACTCCTGGGTGAAAACAAACCTATCTGGTGATTTTTAGCTATCTCAATCGCATATCTTGCTACAGCCTCTGTGTTTGTTTATGTTTTCTGGACATTCTTATGGACTTTAAGGTTTTCAATGCATTTTAGCAAGACCCTTTTTGTTTTCTGCTGCCAAACACTAATTGGTTCCACCTGGAGTCTAATACGCCACACATTCGAGTTTTCTAGGAAGAAAGCTTCAGAAACCTGAGAAAACATGATATTTCTTTCTGTAAACATGACATTGGATGCATTTGCCGAACAGGAAGATTGTGCTTTTCTCCAAAACCACTTTCAAGGTGAGTTTTTGGTTAAATTTCACTTCAAAACTACAACAATTTGTCCAGATACTCCTGGATGAAAACAAACCTATCTGGTGTGTTGTGGCTATCTCAATCCCAGATCTTGCTACAGCCTCTGTGTGTGTTTGTGTTTTCTGGACATTCTCTATGGACTTTGCAGTTTTGAGTGTACTTTAGCATGTAAGCTTTTGTTTTCAGCTTGCAAACGCTAATTGGTTCCACCTGGAGTCAAATCCTCCACACATTCGAGTTTTCTAGGAAGAAAGCTTCAGAAACCTGTGAAAACATGATATTTGTATTTGTAAACATGACATTGGATGCATTTGCCGAACAGGAAGATTGTGCTTTTCTCCAAAACCACTTTCGCGGTGTTTTTTGGTTAAATTTCACTACAAAACTACAACAATTTGTCCAGATACTCCTGGAGGAAAACGAAATTATCTGGTGTGTTGTGGCTATCTCAATCCCAGATCTTGCTACAGCCTCTGTGTGTGTTTGTGTTTTCTGGACATTCTCTATTGACTTTAAGGTTTTGAATGCATTTTAGCAGGACCCTTTTTGTTTTCTGCTGCCAAACGCTAATTGGTTCCACCTGGAGTCAAACACTCCACACATTCGAGTTTTCTAGGAAGAAAGCTTCAGAAACCTGAAAAACATGATATTTCTTTCTGAAACCATGACATTGGATGAATTTTCCGAACAGGAAGATTGTGCTTTTCTCCAAATCCACTTTCACGGTTATCTTTGTTTAAATTTCACCCGAAATCCACAACAATTTGTCCAGATACTCCTGGATGAAAACAAAACTATCTGGTGTGTTGTGGCTATCTCAATCCCAGATCTTGCTTCAGCCTCTGTGTTTTTTTGTGTTTTCTGGACATTCTCTATGGACTTTACGGTTTTGAATGCATTTTAGCATGTAAGTTTTTGTTTTCAGCTGGAAAACGCTAATTGGTTCCACCTGGAGTCAAATCCGCCACACATTCGAGTTTTCTAGGAAGAAAGCTTCAGAAACCTGAGAAAACGTGATATTTCTTACTGTACCATGACATTGGATGTATTTTCCGAACAGGAAGATTGTGCTTTTATCCAAAACCACTTTCGCGGTGTTTTTTGGTTAAATTTCACTTCAAAACTACAACAATTTGTCCAGATACTCCTGGAGGAAAACAAAACTATCTGGTGTGTTGTGGCTATCTCAATCCCAGATATTGCTACAGCCTCTGTGATTGTTTGTGTTTTCTGGACATTCTCTATTGACTTTAAGGTTTTGAATGCATTTTAGCAGGACCCTATTTGTTTTCTGCTGCCAAACTCTAATTTTTTCCACCTGGAGTCAAATACTCCACACATTCGACTTTTCTAGGAAGAAAGCTTCAGAAACCTGAGAAAACATGATATTTCTTTCTGTAAACATGACATTGGATGCATTTGCCAAACAGGAGGATTGTGCTTTTCTCCAAAACCATTTTCAAGGTGAGTTTTTGGTTAAATTTCACTTCAAAACTACAACAATTTGTCCAGATACTCCTGGATGAAAACAAAACTCGCTAGTGTGTTGTGGCTATCTCAATCCGAGATCTTGCTACAGCCTCTGTGATTGTTTGTGTTTTCTGGATATTCTCTATGGACTTTACAGTTTTGAATGCATTTTAGCATGTAAGTCTTAGTGTTTAGCTGGCAAAGTCTAATTGGTTCCACCTGGAGTCAAATCCTCCACACATTCGAGTTTTCTAGGAAGAAAGCTTCAGAAACCTGAGAAAACATGATATTTGTATTTCTAAGCATGACATTGGATGCATTTGCCGAACAGGAAGATTGTGCTTTTCTCCAAATCCACTTTCACGGTGATTTTTTGGTTAAGTTTCACCCGAAATCCACAACAATTGTCCAGATACTCCTGGATGAAAACAAAACTATCTGGGGTGTTGTGGCTATCTCAATCCCAGATCTTGCTTCAGCCTCTGTGTTTGTTTGTGTTTTCTTTACATTCTCTATGGACTTTACGGTTTTCAATGCATTTTAGCATGTAAGTTTTTGTTTTCAGCTGGAAACGCTAATTGATTCCACCTGGAGTCAAATCCGCCACACATTCGAGTTTTCTAGGAAGAAAGCTTCAGAAACCTGAGAAAACATGATATTTCATTCTGTAAACATGACATTGGATGCAATTGCCGAACAGGAAGATTGTGCTTTTCCCCAAAACAACTTTCACGGTGATTTTTTGATTAAATTTTACTTCAAATCTACAACAATTTGTCCAGATACTCCTGGATGAAAACAAAACTATCTGGGGATTTTTAGCTATCTCAATCGCAGATCTTGCTACAGCCTCGGTGTTTGTGTTTTCCGGACATTCTCTATGGACTTTCCGGTTTTGAATGCATTTTAGCATGTAAGTTTTTGTTTTCAGCTTGCAAACGCTAATTGGTTCCACGGGGAGTCAAATCCGCCACACATTCGAGTTTTCTAGGAAGAAAGCTTCAGTAACCTGAGAAAAGATGATATTTCTTTCTGTAAACATGACATTGGATGCATTTGCCGAACAGGAAGATTGTGCTTTTCTCCAAAACCACTTTCACGGTGATTTTTTGGTTAAATTTCACCCGAAATCCACATCAATTTGTCCAGATACTCCTGGATGAAAACAAAACTATCTGGTGATTTTTAGCTATCTCAATCCCAGATTTTGCTACAGCCTCAGTGTGTTTGTGTTTTCTGGACCTTCTCTATGGACTTTACGGTTTTGAATGCATGTTAGCATGTAAGTTTTTGTTTTCTGCTGGCAGACGCTAATTGGTTCCACTTGTTGTATTTTTGAAGTGAAGTGTAACCAAAAAATCACCGTGAAAGTGGTTTTGGAGAAAAGCACAATCTTCCTGTTGGGCAAATGCATCCAATGTCATGTTTACAGAAAGAAATATCATGTTTTCTCAGGTTTCTGAAGCTTTCTTCCTAGAAAACTCGAATGTGTGGAGGATTTGACTCCAGGTGGAACCAATTAGCGTTTGGCAGCTAAAAACAAAACCTTACATGCTAAAATGCATTCAAAACTGTAAAGTCCATAGAGAAGGTCCAGAAAACACAAACAAACACAGAGGCTGTAGCAAGATCTGGGATTGAGATTGCCACAACACACCAGATACTTTTGTTTTCATCCAGGAGTTTCTGGACAAATTGTTGTAGTTTTTAACTGAAATGTAACCAAAAAATCACCGTGAAAGTTGTTTTGGAGAAAAGCACAATCTTCCTGTTCGGCAAATGCATCCAATGTCATGTTTACAGAAAGAAATATCATGTTTTCTCAGGTTTCTAGAGCTTTCTTCCTAGAAAACTCGAATGTGTTGAGGATTTGACTCCAGGTGGAACCAATTAGCGTTTGGTAGCAAAAACAAAACCTTACATGCTAAAATGCATTCAAAACCGTAAAGTCCATAGAGAATGTTCAGAAAACAAAAACACACACAGAGGCTGTAGCAAGATCTGGGATTGAGAAAGCTAAAAATCACCAGATAGTTTTGTTTTCATCCAGGAGTATCTGGACAAATTCTTGTAGTTTTGAAGTGAAATTTAACCAAAAAATCACCGTGAAAGTGGTTTTGGAGAAAAGCACAATCTTCCTGTCCGGCAAATGCATCCAATGTCATGTTTACAGAAAGAAATATCATGTTTTCTCAGGTTTCTGAAGCTTTCTTCCTAGAAAAGTCGAATGTGTGGAGGATTTGACTCCAGGTGGAACCAATTAGCGTTTGGCAGCTAAAAATAAAACCTTACATGCTAAAATGCATTCAAAACCGTAAAGTCCATAGAGAATATCCAGAAAACACAAAAAAACACAGAGGCTGTAGCAGGATCTCAGACTGAGATAGCCACAACACACCAGATAGTTTTGTTTTCATCCAGGAGTATCTGGACAAATTGTTGTGGATTTCGGACGAAATTTAACAAAAATCACCGTGAAAGTGGTTTTGGGGAAAAGCACAATCTTCCTGTTCGGCAAATGCATCCAATGTCATGTTTACAGAAAGAAATATCATGTTTTCTCAGGTTTCTGAAGCTTTCTTCCTAGAAAACTCGAATGTGTGGAGGATTTGACTCCAGGTGGAACCAATTAGCGTTTGGCAGCTAAAAACAAAAACTTACATGCTAAAGTGCATTCAAAACCGTAAAGTCCATAGAGAATGTCCAGAAAACACAAAAAAACACAGAGGCTGTAGCAAGATCTGGTATTGAGATAGCTAAAAATCACCAGATAGTTTTGTTTTCATCCAGGAGTATCTGGACAAATTGTTGTAGATTTGAAGTGAAATGTAACCAAAAAATCACCGTGAAAGTGGTTTTGGAGAAAAGCACAATCTTCCTGTTCGGCAAATGCATCCAATGTCATGTTTACAGAAAGAAATATCATGTTTTCTCAGGTTTCTAGAGCTTTCTCCCTAGAAAAGTCGAATGTGTGGAGGATTTGACTCCAGGTGGAACCAATTAGCATTTGGCAGCTAAAAACAAAACCTTACATGCTAAAATGCATTCAAAACTGTAAAGTCCATAGAGAATGTCCAGAAAACACAAACACACACAGAGGTTGTAGCGAGATCTGGGATTGAGATAGCCACAACACACCAGATAGTTTTGTTTTCATCCAGGAGTTTCTGGACAAATTGTTGTAGTTTTGAAGTGAAATTTAACCAAAAATCACCGTGAAAGTGGTTTAGGAGAATAGCACAATCTTCCTGTTCGGCAAATGCATCCAATGTCATGTTTACAGAAAGAAATATCATGTTTTCTCAGGTTTCTGAAGCTTTCTTCCTAGAAAACTCGAAGGTGTGGAGGATTTGACTCCAGGTGGAACCAATTAGCGTTTGGCAGCTAAAAACAAAAACTTACATGCTAAAATGCATTCAAAACCGTAAAGTCCATAGAGAATGTCCAGAAAACACAAACACACACAGAGGCTGTAGCAAGATCTGGGAATGAGATAGCTAAAAATCACCAGATATCTTTGTTTTCATCCAGGAGTATCTAGACAAATTGTTGTACATTTGAAGTGAAATGTAACCAAAAAATCACCGTGAAAGTGGTTTTGGAGAATAGCACAATCTTTCTGTTCGGCAAATGCATCCAATGTCATGTTTACAGAAAGAAATATCATGTTTTCTCAGGTTTCTAGAGCTTTCTTCCTAGAAAACTCGAATGTGTGGAGGATTTGACTCCAGGTGGAACCAATTAGCGTTTGGCAGTTAAAAACAAAACCTTACATGCTAAAATGCATTCAAAACTGTAAAGTCCATAGAGAATATCCAGAAAACACAAACACACACAGAGACTGTAGCAAGATCTGGGATTGAGATAGCCACAACACACCAGATAGTTTTGTTTTCATCCAGGAGTATCTGGACAAATTGTTGTAGATTTGAAGTGAAATGTAACCAAAAAATCACCGTGAAAGTGGTTTTGGAGAAAAGCACAATCTTCCTGTTCGGCAAATGCATCCAATGTCATGTTTACAGAAAGAAATATCATGTTTTCTCAGGTTTCTAGAGCTTTCTTCCTAGAAAACTCGAATGTGTGGAGGATTTGACTCCAGGTGGAACCAATTAGTGTTTGGTAGCAAAAACAAAACCTTACATGCTAAAGTGCATTCAAAACTGTAAAGTCCATATACAATGTCCAGAAAACACAAACACACACAGAGGCTGTAGCAAGATCTGGGATTGAGATAGCCACAACACACCAGATAGTTTTGTTTTCATCCAGGAGTTTCTGGACAAATTGTTGTAGTTTTAGTGAAATTTAACCAAAAATCACCGTGAAAGTGGTTTAGGAGAATAGCACAATCTTCCTGTTCGGCAAATGCATCCAATGTCATGTTTACAGAAAGAAATATCATGTTTTCTCAGGTTTCTAGAGATTTCTTCCTAGAAAATTCGAATGTGTGGAGGATTTGACTCCTGGTGGAACCAATTAGCGTTTGGTAGCGAAAACAAAAACTTACATGCTGAAATGCATTCAAAACTGTAAAGTCCATAGAGAATATCCAGAAAACATAAACAAACACAGAGGCTGTAGCAAGATCTCAGATTGAGAGAGCCACAACACACCAGATAGTTTTGTTTTCATCCAGGAGTATCTGGACAAATTGTTTTAGTTTTGAAGTGAAATGTAACCAAAAAATCACCGTGAAAGTGGTTTTGGGGAAAAGCACAATCTTCCTGTTCGGCAAATGCATCCAATGTCATGTTTACAGAAAGAAATATCATGTTTTCTCAGGTTTCTAGAGCTCTCTGCCTAGAAAACTCGAATGTGTGGAGGATTTGACTCCAGGTGGAACCAATTAGCGTTTGGTAGCAAAAACAAAAACTTACATGCTAAAATGCATTCAAAACTGTAAAGTCCATAGAGAATGTCCAGAAAACAAAAACAAACACAGAGGCTGTAGCAAGATCTCAGATTGAGAGAGCCACAACACACCAGATAGTTTTGTTTTCATCCAGGAGTATCAGGACAAATTGTTGAAGTTTTGAAGTGAAATGTAACCAAAAAATCACCGTGAAAGTGGTTTTGGAGAAAAGCACAATCCTCTTGTTCGGCAAATGCATCCAATGTCATGTTTACAGAAAGAAATATCATGTTTTCTCAGGTTTCTAAAGCTTACTTCCTAGAAAACTCGAATGTGTGGCGGATTTGACTCCAGGTGGAATCAATTAGTGTTTGCCATCTGAAAAAAAAAACTTACATGCTAAAATGCATTCAAAACCCTAAGTTCCATAGAGAATGTCCAGAAAACACAAACACACACAGGGGCTGTAGCAATATCTGGGATTGAGATAGCCACAACACACCAGATAGTTTTGTTTTCATCCAGGAGTATCTGGACAAATTGTTGTGGATTTCGGACGAAATTTAACAAAAATCACCGTGAAAGTGGTTTTGGGGAAAAGCACAATCTTCCTGTTCGGCAAATGCATCCAATGTCATGTTTACAGAAAGAAATATCATGTTTTCTCAGGTTTCTGAAGCTTTCTTCCTAGAAAACTCGAATGTGTGGAGGATTTGACTCCAGGTGGAACCAATTAGCGTTTGGCAGCTAAAAACAAAAACTTACATGCTAAAATGCATTCAAAACCGTAAAGTCCATAGAGAATGTCCAGAAAACACAAAAAAACACAGAGGCTGTAGCAAGATCTGGTATTGAGATAGCTAAAAATCACCAGATAGTTTTGTTTTCATCCAGGAGTATCTGGACAAATTGTTGTAGATTTGAAGTGAAATGTAACCAAAAAATCACCGTGAAAGTGGTTTTGGAGAAAAGCACAATCTTCCTGTTCGGCAAATGCATCCAATGTCATGTTTACAGAAAGAAATATCATGTTTTCTCAGGTTTCTAGAACTTTCTCCCTAGAAAAGTCGAATGTGTGGAGTATTTGACTCCAGGTGGAACCAATTAGCGTTTGGCAGCTAAAAACAAAACCTTACATGCTAAAATGCATTCAAAACTGTAAAGTCCATAGAGAATGTCCAGAAAACACAAACACACACAGAGGTTGTAGCGAGATCTGGGATTGAGATAGCCACAACACACCAGATAGTTTTGTTTTCATCCAGGAGTTTCTGGACAAATTGTTGTAGTTTTGAAGTGAAATTTAACCAAAAATCACCGTGAAAGTGGTTTAGGAGAATAGCACAATCTTCCTGTTCGGCAAATGCATCCAATGTCATGTTTACAGAAAGAAATATCATGTTTTCTCAGGTTTCTGAAGCTTTCTTCCTAGAAAACTCGAAGGTGTGGAGGATTTGACTCCAGGTGGAACCAATTAGCGTTTGGCAGCTAAAAACAAAAACTTACATGCTAAAGTGCATTCAAAACCGTAAAGTCCATAGAGAATGTCCAGAAAACACAAACACACACAGAGGCTGTAGCAAGATCTGTGAATGAGATAGGTAAAAATCACCAGATATCTTTGTTTTCATCCAGGAGTATCTAGACAAATTGTTGTACATTTGAAGTGAAATGTAACCAAAAAATCACCGTGAAAGTGGTTTTGGAGAATAGCACAATCTTTCTGTTCGGCAAATGCATCCAATGTCATGTTTACAGAAAGAAATATCATGTTTTCTCAGGTTTCTGAAGCTTTCTTCCTAGAAAACTCGAATGTGTGGAGGATTTGACTCCAGGTGGAACCAATTAGCGTTTGGCAGTTAAAAACAAAACCTTACATGCTAAAATGCATTCAAAACTGTAAAGTCCATAGAGAATATCCAGAAAACACAAACACACACAGAGGCTGTAGCAAGATCTGGGATTGAGATAGCCACAACACACCAGATAGTTTTGTTTTCATCCAGGAGTATCTGGACAAATTGTTGTAGATTTGAAGTGAAATGTAACCAAAAAATCACCGTGAAAGTGGTTTTGGAGAAAAGCACAATCTTCCTGTTCGGCAAATGCATCCAATGTCATGTTTACAGAAAGAAATATCATGTTTTCTCAGGTTTCTAGAGCTTTCTTCCTAGAAAACTCGAATGTGTGGAGGATTTGACTCCAGGTGGAACCAATTAGTGTTTGGTAGCAAAAACAAAACCTTACATGCTAAAATGCATTCAAAACTGTAAAGTCCATATACAATGTCCAGAAAACACAAACACACACAGAGGCTGTAGCAAGATCTGGGATTGAGATAGCCACAACACACCAGATAGTTTTGTTTTCATCCAGGAGTTTCTGGACAAATTGTTGTAGTTTTAGTGAAATTTAACCAAAAATCACCGTGAAAGTGGTTTAGGAGAATAGCACAATCTTCCTGTTCGGCAAATGCATCCAATGTCATGTTTACAGAAAGAAATATCATGTTTTCTCAGGTTTCTAGAGATTTCTTCCTAGGAAATTCGAATGTGTGGAGGATTTGACTCCTGGTGGAACCAATTAGCGTTTGGTAGCGAAAACAAAAACTTACATGCTAAAATGCATTCAAAACTGTAAAGTCCATAGTGAATATCCAGAAAACATAAACAAACACAGAGGCTGTAGCAAGATCTCAGATTGAGAGAGCCACAACACACCAGATAGTTTTGTTTTCATCCAGGAGTATCTGGACAAATTGTTTTAGTTTTGAAGTGAAATGTAACCAAAAAATCACCGTGAAAGTGGTTTTGGAGAAAAGCACAATCTTCCTGTTCGGCAAATGCATCCAATGTCATGTTTACAGAAAGAAATATCATGTTTTCTCAGGTTTCTAGAGCTCTCTGCCTAGAAAACTCGAATGTGTGGAGGATTTGACTCCAGGTGGAACCAATTAGCGTTTGGTAGCAAAAACAAAAACTTACATGCTAAAATGCATTCAAAACTGTAAAGTCCATAGAGAATGTCCAGAAAACAAAAACAAACACAGAGGCTGTAGCAAGATCAGGGATTGAGATAGCCACAACACACCAGATAGTTTTGTTTTCATCCAGGAGTATCTGGACAAATTGTTGAAGTTTTGAAGTGAAATGTAACCAAAAAATCACCGTGAAAGTGGTTTTGGGGAAAAGCACAATCCTCTTGTTCGGCAAATGCATCCAATGTCATGTTTACAGAAAGAAATATCATGTTTTCTCAGGTTTCTAAAGCTTACTTCCTAGAAAACTCGAATGTGTGGCGGATTTGACTCCAGGTGGAATCAATTAGTGTTTGCCATCTGAAAAAAAAAACTTACATGCTAAAATGCATTCAAAACCCTAAGGTCCATAGAGAATGTCCAGAAAACACAAACACACACAGGGGCTGTAGCAAGATCTGGGATTGAGATAGCCACAACACACCAGATAGTTTTGTTTTCATCCAGGAGTATCTGGACAAATTGTTTAGGATTTCGCACGAAATTTATCAAAAATCACCGTGAAAGTGGTTTTGGAGAAAAGCACAATCTTCCTGTTCGGCAAATGCATCCAATGTCATGTTTACAGAAAGAAATATCATGTTTTCTCAGGTTTCTGAAGCTTTCTTCCTAGAAAACTCGAATGTGTGGAGGATTTGACTCCAGGTGGAACCAATTAGCGTTTGGCAGATAAAAACAAAAACTTACATGCTAAAATGCATTCAAACCTGTAAAGTCCATAGAGAATGTCCAGAAAACAAAAACACACACAGAGGCTGTAGCAAGATCTGGGATTGAGATAGCCACAACACACCAGATAGTTTTGTTTTCATCCAGGAGTATCTGGACAAATTGTTGTACTTTTGAAGTGAAATGTAACCAAAAAATCACCGTGAAAGTGGTTTTGGGGAAAAGCACAATCTTCCTGTTCGGCAAATGCATCCAATGTCATGTTTACAGAAAGAAATATCATGTTTTCTCAGGTTTCTGAAGCTTTCTTCCTAGAAAACTCGACTATGTGGCGGATTTGACTCCAGGTGGAAGCAATTAGCGTTTGACAGCTAAAAACAAAAACTTACATGCTAAAATGCATTCAAAACTGTAAAGTCCATAGAGAATATCCAGAAAACACAAACAAACACAGAGGCTGTAGCTAGATCTGGGATTGAGAAAGCTAAAAATCACGAGATAGTTTTGTTTTCATCCAGGAGTATCTGGACAAATTGTTGTAGTTTTGAAGTGAAATGTAACCAAAAAATCACCGTGAAAGTGGTTTTGGAGAATAGCACAATCCTGTTCGGCAAATGAATCCAATGTCATGTTTACAGAATGAAATATCATGTTTTCTCAGGTTTCTGAAGCTTTCTTCCTAGATAACTCGAATGTGTGGAGTATTTGACTCCAGGTGCAACCTGTTAGCGTTTGGCAGCTAAAAACAAAACCTTACATGCTAAAATGCATTCAAAACCGTAAAGTCCATAGAGAATGTCCAGAAAACACAAACACACACAGAGGCTGTAGCAAGATCTGGGATTGAGATAGCCACAACACACCAGATAGTTTTGTTTTCATCCAGGAGTATCTGGACAAATTGTTGTACTTTTGAAGTGAAATTTAACCAAAAAATCACCGTGAAAGTGGTTTTGGGGAAAAGCACAATCTTCCTGTTCGGAAAAATGCATCCAATGTCAAGTTTACAGAAAGAAATATCATGTTTTCTCAGGTTTCTGAAGCTTTCTTCCTAGAAAACTCGAATGTGTGCCGGATTTGACTCCAGGTGGAACCAATTAGCGTTTGGCAGCTAAAAACAAAAGCTTACATGCTAAAATGCATTCAAAACCATAAAGTCCATGGAGAATGTCCAGAAAACACAAACACACACAGAGGCTGTAGCAAGATCTGGGATTGAGATAGCTAAAACTCACCAGATAGTTTTGTTTTCATCCAGGAGTATCTGGACAAATTGTTGTACTTTTGAAGTGAAATTTAACCAAAAAATCACCGTGAAAGTGGTTTTGGAGAAAAGCACAATCTTCCAGTTCGGCAAATGCATCCAATGTCATGTTTACAAATACAAATATCATGTTTTCTCAGGTTTCTGAAGCTTTCGTCCTAGAAAACTCGAGTGTGTGGAGTATTTGACTCCAGGTGGAACCAATTAGCGTTTGGCAGCTAAAAACTAAACCTTACATGCTAAAATGCATTCAAAACCATAAAGTCCATAGAGAATGTCCAGAAAACACAAACACACACAGAGGCTGTAGCAAGATCTATGATTGAGATAGCCACAACACACCAGATAGTTTTGTTTTCATCCAGGAGTATCTGGACAATTTGTTGAGGATTTCCGGTGAAATTTAACAAAAATCACCGTGAAAGAGGTTTTGGGGAAAAGCACAATCTTCCTGTTTGGCAAATGCATCAATGTCATGTTTACAGAAAGAAATATCATGTTTTCTCAGGTTTCTGAAGCTTTCTTTCTAGAAAACTCGAATGTGTGGAGGATTTGACTCCAGGTGGAACCAATTAGCGTTCGCTAGCAGAAAGGAAAAAGAGTCCTGCTAAAATGCTTTCAAAACCATAAAGTCCATAGAGAATGTCCAGAAAACACAAACACACACAAGGGCTGTAGCAAGATCTGGGATTGAGATAGCCACAACACAGCAGATAGTTTTGTTTTCATCCAGGAGTATCTGGACAAATTGTTGTAGATTTGAAGTGAAATTTAACCAAAAAATCACCGTGAAAGTGATTGTGGAGAAAAGCACAATCTTCCTATTCGGCAAATGCATCCAATGTCATGTTTACAGAAAGAAATATCATGTTTTCTCAGGTTTCTGAAGCTTTCTTCCTAGAAAACTCGAATGTGTGGAGGATTTGACTCCAGGTGGAACCAATTCGCGTTTGCCAGCAGAAAACAAAACCTTACATGCTAAAATGCATTCAAAACCGTAAAGTCCATAGAGAATGTCCAGAAAACACAAACACACACAGAGGCTGTAGCAAGATCAGGGATTGAGATAGCCACAACACACCAGATAATTTTGTTTTCATCCAGCAGTATTTGGAAAAAAAGTTGTACTTTTGAAGTGAAATTTAACCAAAAATCAACGTGAAAGTGGGTTTGGAGAAAAGCACAATCTTCCTGTTCAGCAAATGCATCCAATCTCATGTTTACAAATACAAATATCATGTTTTCACAGGTTTCTGAAGCTTTCTTCCTAGAAAATTCGAATGTGTGGAGGATTTGACTCCAGGGGGAATCAATTAGCATTTGGCAGCTAAAAACTAAACCTTACATGCTAAAATGCATTCAAAACCATAAAGTCCATAGAGAATGTCCAGAAAACACAAACACACACAGAGGCTGTAGCAAGATCTGGGATTGAGATAGCCACAACACAGCAGATAGTTTTGTTTTCATCCAGGAGTATCTGGACAAATTGTTGTAGTTTTGAAGTGAAATTTAACCAAAAAATCACCGTGAAAGTGGTTTTGGGGAAAAGCACAATCTTCCTGTTCGGCAAATGCATCCAATGTCATGTTTACAGAAAGGAATATCATGTTTTCTCAGGTTTCTGGAGCTTTCTTCCTAGAAAACTCGAATGTGTGGAGGATTTGACTCCAGGTGGAACCAATTCGCATTTGGCAGCTAAAAACAAAAACTTACATGCTATAATGCATTCAAAACCTTAAAGTCCATAGAGAATATCCAGAAAACACAAACACACAGAGGCTGTAGCAAGATCTGGGATTGAGATAGCCACAACACACCAGACAGTTTTGTTTTCATCCAGGAGTATCTGGACAAATTGTTGTACTTTTGAAGTGAAATTTAACCAAAAAATCACCGTGAAAGTGGTTTTGCGGAAAAGCACAATCTTCCTGTTGGGCAAATGCATCCAATGTCATGTTTACAGAAAGAAATATCATATTTTCTCAGGTTTCTGGAGCTTTCTTCCTTGAAAAATCGAATGTGTGGAGGATTTGCCTCCAGGTGGAATCAATTATCGTTTGGTAGCTAAAAACAAAAACTTACAGGATGAAATGCATTCAAAACCGTAAAGTTCATAGAAGATATCCAGAAAACACAAACACACACAGAGGCTGTAGCAAGATCTGGGATTGAGATAGCTAAAAATCACCAGATAGTTTTGTTTTCATCCAGGAGTATCTGGACAAATTGTTGTACTTTTGAAGTGAAATTTAACCAAAAAATCGCCGTGAACGTGGTTTTGAAAAAAAGCACAATCTTCTGGTTGGCAAATGCATCCAATGTCATGCTTACAGAAAGAAATATCATGTTTTCTCAGGTTCCTGAAGCTTTCTTCCTAGAAAACTCGAATGTGTGGAGGATTTGACTCCAGGTGGAACCAATTAGCGTTTGGCAGCTAAAAACAAAAACTTACATGCTAAAATGCATTCAAAACTGTAAAGTCCATAGAGAATGTCCAGAAAACACAAACACACACAGAGGCTGTAGCAAGATCTGGGATTGAGATAGCCACAACACACCAGATAGTTTTGTTTTCATCCAGGAGTATCTGGACAAATTGTTGTAGTTTTGAAGTGAAATTTAACCAAAAAATCACCGTGAAAGTGGTTTTGGGGAAAAGCACAATCTTCCTGTTCGGAAAATGCATCCTATGTCATGTTTCCAGAAAGAAATATCATGTTTTCTCAGGTTTCTGAAGCTTTCTTCCTAGAAAAGTCGAATGTGTGGAGGATTTGACTCCAGGTGGAACCAATTCGCGTTTGGCAGCTAAAAACAAAACCTTACATGCTAAAATGCATTCAAAACCTTAAAGTCCATGGAAAATATCCAGAAAACACAAACACACACAGAGGCTGTAGCAAGATCTGGGATTGAGATAGCTACAAATCACCAGATGGTTTAGTTTTCATCCAGGAGTATCTGGACAAATTGTTGTAGTTTTGAAGTGAAATTTAACCGAAAAATCTCCGTGAAAGTGGTTTTGGAGAAAAGCACAATCTTCCTGTTGGGCAAATGCATCCAATGTCATGTTTACAAATACAAATATTATGTTTTCTCAGGTTTCTGGAGCTTTCTTCCTAGAAAAGTCGAATGTGTGGAGGATTTCACTCCAGGTGGAACCAATTAGCGTTTGGTAGCAAAAACAAAAACTTACATGCTAAAATGCATTCAAAACTGTAAACTCCATAGAGAATATCCAGAAACACAAACAAACGCAGAGGTTGAGCAAGATCTGGGATTGAGATAGCTAAAAATCACCAGATAGTTTTGTTTTCATCCAGGAGTATCTGGACAAATTGTTGTGGATTTCGGACGAAGTTTAAGAAAAATCACCGTGAAAGTGGTTTTGGGGAAAAGCACAATCTTCCTGTTGGGCAAATGCATCCAATGTCATGTTTACAAATACGAATATCATGTTTTCTCAGGTTTCTGGAGCTTTCTTCCTAGAAAACTCGAATGTGTGGAGGATTTGACTCCAGGTGGAACCAATTAGACTTTGGCAGCTAAAAACAAAACCTTACATGCTAAAATGCATTCAAAACCGTAAAGTCCATAGAAGATATCCAGAAAACACAAACACACACAGAGGCTGTAGCAAGATCTGGGATTGAGATAGCTAAAAATCAGCAGATATCTTTGTTTTCATCCAGGAGTATCTAGACAAATTGTTGTAGTTTTGAAGTGAAATTTAACCAAAAAATTATAGTGAAAGTGGTTTTGGAGAAAAGCACAATCTTCCTGTTCGGCAAATGCATCCAATGTCATGTTTACAAATACGAATATCATGTTTTCTCAGGTTTCTGGAGCTTTCTTCCTAGAAAACACGAATGTGTGCCGGATTTCACTCCAGGTGGAACCAATTAGCGTTTGGCAGCTAAAAACAAATCCTTACATGCTAAAATGCATTCAAAAGTGTAAAGTCCATAGAGAATGTCCAGAAAACACAAACACACACAGAGGCTGTAGCAAGATCTGGGATTGAGATAGCCACAATACACCAGATAGTTTTGTTTTCATCCAGGAGTATCTGGAGAAATTGTTGTAGTTTTGAAGTGAAATTTAACCAAAAAATCACCGTGAACTTGGTTTTGGAGAAAAGCACAATCTTCCTGTTGGCAAATGCATCCAATGTCATGCTTACAGAAAGAAATATCATGTTTTCTCAGGTTTCTGAAGCTTTCTTCCTAGAAAACTCGAATGTGTGGAGTATTTGACTCCAGGTGGAACCAATTAGCGTTTCCCAGCTAAAAACAAAAACTTACATGCTAAAATGCATTGAAAACTGTAAAGTCCATAGAGAATGTCCAGAAAATACAAACACACACAGAGGCTGTAGCAAGATCTGGGATTGAGATAGCCACAACACACCAGATAGTTTTGTTTTCATCCAGGAGTATCTGGACAAATTGTTGTAGATTTCGGACGAAATTTAACAAAAATCACCGTGAAAGTGGTTTTGGAGAAAAGCACAATCTTCCTGTTCGGAAAATGCATCCAATGTCATGTTTACAGAAAAAAATATCATGTTTTCTCAGGTTTCTGGAGCTTTCTTCCTAGAAAACTCGAATGTGTGGAGGATTTGACTCCAGGTGGAACCAATTAGCGTTTGCCAGCTAAAAACAAAACCTTACATGCTAAAATGCATTCAAAACCATAAAGTCCATAGAAGATATCCAGAAAACACAAACACACACAGAGGCTGTAGCAAGATCTGGGATTGAGATAGCTAAAAATCAGCAGATATCTTTGTTTTCATCCAGGAGTATCTAGACAAATTGTTGTAGTTTTGAACTGAAGTGTAACCAAAAAAATCACCATGAAAGTGGTTTTGGAGAAAAGCACAATCTTCCTGTTCGGCAAATGCATCCAATGTCATGTTTACAAATACAAATATCATGTTTTCTCAGGTTTCTAGAGCTTTCTTCCTAGAAAACTCGAATGTGTGGAGGATTTGACTCCAGGTGGAACCAATTAGCGTTTGGCATCTGCAAACCAAAACTTACATGCTAAAATGCATTCAAACCTGTAAAGTCCATAGAGAATGTCCTGAAAACACAAACACACACAGAGGCTGTAGCAAGATCTGGGATTGAGATAGCCACAACACACCAGATAGTTTTGTTTTCATCCAGGAGTATCTGGACAAATTGTTGTAGATTTGAAGTGAAATGTAACCAAAAAATCACCGTGAAAGTGGTTTTGGAGAAAAGCACAATCTTCCTGTTCGGCAAATGCATCCAATGTCATGTTTACAGAAAGAAATATCATGTTTTCTCAGGTTTCTAGAGCTTTCTTCCTAGAAAACTCGAATGTGTGGAGGATTTGACTCCAGGTGGAACCAATTAGTGTTTGGTAGCAAAAAGAAAACCTTACATGCTAAAATGCATTCAAAACTGTAAAGTCCATATAGAATGTCCAGAAAACACAAACACACACAGAGGCTGTAGCAAGATCTGGGATTGAGATAGCCACAACACACCAGATAGTTTTGTTTTCATCCAGGAGTTTCTGGACAAATTGTTGTAGTTTTAGTGAAATTTAACCAAAAATCACCGTGAAAGTGGTTTTGGAGAATAGCACAAACTTCCTGTTCGGCAAATGCATCCAATGTCATGTTTACAGAAAGAAATATCATGTTTTCTCAGGTTTCTAGAGATTTCTTCCTAGAAAATTCGAATGTGTGGAGGATTTGACTCCTGGTGGAACCAATTAGCGTTTGGTAGCAAAAACAAAAACTTACATGCTAAAATGCATTCAAAACCATAAAGTCCATAGAGAATATCCAGAAAACATAAACAAACACAGAGGCTGTAGCAAGATCTCAGATTGAGAGAGCCACAACACACCAGATAGTTTTGTTTTCATCCAGAAGTATCTGGACAAATTGTTTTAGTTTTGAAGTGAAATGTAACCAAAAAATCACCGTGAAAGTGGTTTTGGAGAAAAGCACAATCTTCCTGTTCGGCAAATGCATCCAATGTCATGTTTACAAATACAAATATCATGTTTTCTCAGGTTTCTAGAGCTCTCTGCCTAGAAAACTCGAATGTGTGGAGGATTTGACTCCAGGTGGAACCAATTAGCGTTTGGTAGCAAAAACAAAAACTTACATGCTAAAATGCATTCAAAACTGTAAAGTCCATAGAGAATGTCCAGAAAACAAAAACAAACACAGAGGCTGTAGCAAGATCTCAGATTGAGAGAGCCACAACACACCAGATAGTTTTGTTTTCATCCAGGAGTATCTGGACAAATTGTTGAAGTTTTGAAGTGAAATGTAACCAAAAAATCACCGTGAAAGTGGTTTTGGGGAAAAGCACAATCCTCTTGTTCGGCAAATGCATCCAATGTCATGTTTACAGAAAGAAATATCATGTTTTCTCAGGTTTCTAAAGCTTACTTCCTAGAAAACTCGAATGTGTGGCGGATTTGACTCCAGGTGGAATCAATTAGTGTTTGCCATCTGAAAACAAAAACTTACATGCTAAAATGCATTCAAAACCCTAAGGTCCATAGAGAATGTCCAGAAAACACAAACACACACAGGGGCTGTAGCAAGATCTGGAATTGAGATAGCCACAACACACCAGATAGTTTTGTTTTCATCCAGGAGTATCTGGACAAATTGTTGTGGATTTCGCACGAAATTTATCAAAAATCACCGTGAAAGTGGTTTTAGGGAAAAGCACAATCTTCCTGTTCGGCAAATGCATCCAATGTCATGTTTACAGAAAGAAATATCATGTTTTCTCAGGTTTCTGAAGCTTTCTTCCTAGAAAACTCGAATGTGTGCTGGATTTGATCCAGGTTTTAACCAATTAGCGTTTGGCAGCTAAAAACAAAAACTTACATGTTAAAATGCATTCAAAACCATAAAGTCCATAGAGAATGTCAAGAAAACACAAACACACACAGAGGCTGTAGCAAGATCTGGGATTGAGATAGCCACAACACACCAGACAGTTTTGTTTTCATCCAGGAGTATCTGGACAAATTGTTGTGGATTTCGGACGAAGTTTAAGAAAAATCACCGTGAAAGTGGTTGTGGGGAAAAGCACAATCTTCCTGTTCGGCAAATGCATCCAATGTCATGTTTGCAAATACGAATATCATGTTTTCTCAGGTTTCTGGAGCTTTCTTCCTAGAAAACTCGAATGTGTGGAGGATTTGACTCCAGGTGGAACCAATTAGCCTTTGGCAGCTAAAAACAAAACCTTACATGCTAAAATGCATTCAAAACCGTAAAGTCCATAGAAGATATCCAGAAAACACAAACACACACAGAGGCTGTAGCAAGATCTGGGATTGAGATAGCTAAAAATCAGCAGATATCTTTGTTTTCATCCAGGAGTATCTAGACAAATTGTTGTAGTTTTGAAGTGAAATTTAACCAAAAAATTATAGTGAAAGTGGTTTTGGAGAAAAGCACAATCTTCCTGTTCGGCAAATGCATCCAATGTCATGTTTACAAATACGAATATCATGTTTTCTCAGGTTTCTGGAGCTTTCTTCCTAGAAAACTCGAATGTGTGCCGGATTTCACTCCAGGTGGAACCAATTAGCGTTTGGCAGCTAAAAACAAATCCTTACATGCTAAAATGCATTCAAAAGTGTAAAGTCCATAGAGAATGTCCAGAAAACACAAACACACACAGACGCTGTAGCAAGATCTGGGATTGAGATAGCCACAATACACCAGATAGTTTTGTTTTCATCCAGGAGTATCTGGAGAAATTGTTGTAGTTTTGAAGTGAAATTTAACCAAAAAATCACCGTGAACGTGGTTTTGGAGAAAAGCACAATCTTCCTGTTCGGCAAATGCATCCAATGTCATGCTTACAGAAAGAAATATCATGTTTTCTCAGGTTTCTGAAGCTTTCTTCCTAGAAAACTCGAATGTGTGGAGGATTTGACTCCAGGTGGAACCAATTAGCGTTTCCCAGCTAAAAACAAAAACTTACATGCTAAAATGCATTCAAAACTGTAAAGTCCATAGAGAATGTCCAGAAAACACAAACAAACACAGAGGCTGTAGCAAGATCTGGGATTGAGATAGCCACAACACACCAGATAGTTTTGTTTTCATCCAGGAGTATCTGGACAAATTGTTGTGGATTTCGGACGAAATTTAACAAAAATCACCGTGAAAGTGGTTTTGGAGAAAAGCACAATCTTCCTGTTCGGAAAATGCATCCAATGTCATGTTTACAGAAAAAAATATCATGTTTTCTCAAGTTTCTGGAGCTTTCTTCCTAGAAAACTCGAATGTGTGGAGGATTTGACTCCAGGTGGAACCAATTCGCGTTTGGCAGCTAAAAACAAAAACTTACATGCTGAAATGCATTCAAAACCGTAAAGTCCATAGAAAATATCCAGAAAACACAAACACACACAGAGGCTGTAGCAAGATCTGGGATTGAGATAGCTAAAAATCAGCAGATATCTTTGTTTTCATCCAGGAGTATCTAGACAAATTGTTGTAGTTTTGAAGTGAAATTTAACCAAAAAAGCACCGTGGAAGAGGTTTTGGAGAATAGTACAATGTTCCTGTTCGGCAAATGCATCCAATGTCATGTTTACAGAAAGAAATATCATGTTTTCTCAGGTTTCTGAAGCTTTCTTCCTAGAAAACTCGAATGTGTGGAGGATTAGAATCCAGGTGGAAGCAATTAGAATTTGGAAGCTGAAAATAAAATCTTACATACTAAAATGCATTCAAAACTGTAAAGTCCATAGAAAATGTCCAGAAAACACAAGCACACACAGAGGCTGTAGCAAGATCTGGGATTGAGATAGCCACAACAAACCAGATAGTTTTGTTTTCATCCATGAGTTTCTGGACAAATTGTTGTAGTTTTGAACTGAAGTGTTACCAAAAAAATCACCATGAAAGTGGTTTTGGAGAAAAGCACAATCTTCCTGTTCGGCAAATGCATCCAATGTCATGTTTACAAATACAAATATCATCTTTTCTCAGGTTTCTAGAGCTTTCTTCCTAGAAAACTCGAATGTGTGCAGGATTTGACTCCAGGTGGAACCAATTAGCGTTTGGCATCTGCAAACCAAAACTTACATGCTAAAATGCATTCAAACCTGTAAAGTGGATAGAGAATGTCCTGAAAACACAAACACACACAGAGGCTGTAGCAAGATCTGGGATTGAGATCGCTAAAAATCACCAGATAACTTTGTTTTCATCCAGGAGTATCTGGACAAATTGTTGTAGTTTTGAAGTGAAATTTAACCAAAAAATCACCGTGAAAGTGGTTTTGGAGAATAGCACAATCTTCCTGTTCGGCAAATGCATCCAATGTCATGTTTACAGAAAGAAATATCATGTTTTCTCAGGTTTCTGAAGCTTTCTTCCTAGAAAACTCGAATGTGTGCCGGATTTGACTCCAGGTGGAACCAATTAGCGTTTGGCAGATAAAAACAAAAACTTACATGCTAAAATGCATTCAAACCTGTAAAGTCCATAGAGAATGTTCAGAAAACACAAACACACACAGAGGCTGTAGCAAGATCTGGGATTGAGATAGCTAAAAATCACCAGATAATTTTGTTTTCATCCAGGAGTATCTGGACAAATTGTTGCAGTTTTGAAGTGAAATTTAACCAAAAAATCACTGTGAAAGTGGTTTTGGAGAATAGCACAATCTTCCTGTTCGGCAAATGCATCCAATGTCATGTTTACAGAAAGAAATATCATGTTTTCTCAGGTTTCTGAAGCTTTCTTCCTAGAAAACTCGAATGTGTGCCGGATTTGACTCCAGGTGGAACCAATTATCGTTTGGTAGCAAAAACAAAAACTTACATGCTAAACTGCATTCAAAACTGTAAAGTACATAGAGAATATCCAGAAAACACAAACGAACACAGAGGCTGAGCAAGATCTGGGATTGAGATAGCCACAACACACCAGATAGTTTTGTTTTCATCCAGGAGTAACTGGACAAATTGTGGTAGTTTTGAAGTGAAATTTAACCAAAAATCACCGTGAAAGTGGTTTTGGAGAATAGCACAATCTTCCTCTTCGGCAAATGCATCCAATGTCATGTTTACAGAAAGAAATATCATGTTTTCTCAGGTTTCTGAAGCTTTCTTCCTAGAAAACTCGAATGTGTGGAATATTTGACTCCAGGTGGAACCAATTAGCGTTTGGCAGCTAAAAACAAAACCTTACATGCTAAAATGCATTCAAAACCGTAAAGTCCATAGAGAATGTCCAGCAAACACAAACACACACAGAGGCTGTAGCAAGATCTGGGATTGAGATAGCTAAAAATCACCAGATAATTTTGTTTTCATCCAGGAGTATCTGGACAAATTGTTGTAGTTTTGAAGTGAAATTTAACCAAAAAATCACTGTGAAAGTGGTTTTGGAGAATAGCACAATCTTCCTGTTCGGCAAATGCATCCAATGTCATGTTTACAGAAAGAAATATCATGTTTTCTCAGGTTTCTGAAGCTTTCTTCCTAGAAAACTCGAATGTGTGCCGGATTTTACTCCAGGTGGAACCAATTATCGTTTGGTAGCAAAAACAAAAACTTACATGCTAAACTGCATTCAAAACTGTAAAGTACATAGAGAATATCCAGAAAACACAAACGAACACAGAGGCTGAGCAAGATCTGGGATTGAGATAGCCACAACACACCAGATAGTTTTGTTTTCATCCAGGAGTAACTGGACAAATTGTGGTAGTTTTGAAGTGAAATTTAACCAAAAATCACCGTGAAAGTGGTTTTGGAGAATAGCACAATCTTCCTCTTCGGCAAATGCATCCAATGTCATGTTTACAGAAAGAAATATCATGTTTTCTCAGGTTTCTGAAGCTTTCTTCCTAGAAAACTCGAATGTGTGGAATATTTGACTCCAGGTGGAACCAATTAGCGTTTGGCAGCTAAAAACAAAACCTTACATGCTAAAATGCATTCAAAACCGTAAAGTCCATAGAGAATGTCCAGCAAACACAAACACACACAGAGGCTGTAGCAAGATCTGGGATTGAGATAGCCACAACAAAGCAGATAGTTTTGTTTTCATCCAGGAGTTTCTGGACAAATTGTTGTAGTTTTGAAGTGAAATTTAACCAAAAAAATTACCATGAAAGTAGTTTTGGAGAAAAGCACAATCTTCCTGTTCGGCAAATGCATCCAATGTTATGTTTACAAATAAAAATATCATGTTTTCTCAGGTTTCTGAAGCTTTCTTCCTAGAAAACTCGAATGTGTGGAGGATTTGACTCCAGGTGGAACCAATTAGCGTTTGGCAACTGCAAACCAAAACTTACATGCTAAAATGCATTCAAACCTGTAAAGTCCATAGTGAATGTCCTGAAAACACAAAAACACACAGAGGTTGTAGCAAGATCTGGGATTGAGATCGCTAAAAATCCCCAGATAATTTTGTTTTCATCCAGGAGTAATTGGACAAATTGTTGTAGTTTTGAAGTGAAATTTAACCAAAAAATCACCAGGAAAGTGGTTTTGGAGAAAAGCACAATCTTCCTGTTCGGCAAATGCACCCAATGTCATGTTTACAGAAAGAAATATCATGTTTTCTCAGGTTTCTGAAGCTTTCTTCCTAGAAAACTCGAATGTGTGGAGGATTTGACTCCAGGTGGAACCAATTAGCGTTTGGCAGCTAAAAACAAAACCTTACATGCTAAAATGCATTCAAAACTCTAAAGTCCATAGAGAATGTCCAGAAAACACAAACACAAACAGAGGCTGTAGCAAGATCTGGGATTGAGATAGCCACAACAGACCAGATAGTTTTGTTTTCATCCAGGAGTATCTGGAAAATTGTTGTAGTTTTGAAGTGAAATTTAACCAAAAAATCTCCATGAAAGTGGTTTTGGGGAAAAGCACAATCTTCCTGTTCGGCAAATGCATCCAATGTCATGTTTACAGAAAGAAATATCATGTTTTCTCAGGTTTCTGAAGCTTTCTTCCTAGAAAACTCGAATGTGTGCCGGATTTGACTCCAGGTGGAACCAATTAGCGTTTGGCAGATAAAAACAAAAACTTACATGCTAAAATGCATTCAAACCTGTAAAGTCCATAGAGAATGTTCAGAAAACACAAACACACACAGAGGCTGTAGCAAGATCTGGGATTGAGATAGCTAAAAATCACCAGATAATTTTGTTTTCATCCAGGAGTATCTGGACAAATTGTTGCAGTTTTGAAGTGAAATTTAACCAAAAAATCACTGTGAAAGTGGTTTTGGAGAATAGCACAATCTTCCTGTTCGGCAAATGCATCCAATGTCATGTTTACAGAAAGAAATATCATGTTTTCTCAGGTTTCTGAAGCTTTCTTCCTAGAAAACTCGAATGTGTGCCGCATTTGACTCCATGTGGAACCAATTATCGTTTGGTAGCAAAAACAAAAACTTACATGCTAAACTGCATTCAAAACTGTAAAGTACATAGAGAATATCCAGAAAACACAAACGAACACAGAGGCTGAGCAAGATCTGGGATTGAGATAGCCACAACACACCAGATAGTTTTGTTTTCATCCAGGAGTAACTGGACAAATTGTGGTAGTTTTGAAGTGAAATTTAACCAAAAATCACCGTGAAAGTGGTTTTGGAGAATAGCACAATCTTCCTCTTCGGCAAATGCATCCAATGTCATGTTTACAGAAAGAAATATCATGTTTTCTCAGGTTTCTGAAGCTTTCTTCCTAGAAAACTCGAATGTGTGGAATATTTGACTCCAGGTGGAACCAATTAGCGTTTGGCAGCTAAAAACAAAACCTTACATGCTAAAATGCATTCAAAACCGTAAAGTCCATAGAGAATGTCCAGCAAACACAAACACACACAGAGGCTGTAGCAAGATCTGGGATTGAGATAGCTAAAAATCACCAGATAATTTTGTTTTCATCCAGGAGTATCTGGACAAATTGTTGTAGTTTTGAAGTGAAATTTAACCAAAAAATCACCGTGAAAGTGGTTTTGGAGAATAGCACAATCTTCCTGTTCGGCAAATGCATCCAATGTCATGTTTACAGAAAGAAATATCATGTTTTCTCAGGTTTCTGAAGCTTTCTTCCTAGAAAACTCGAATGTGTGCCGGATTTGACTCCAGGTGGAACCAATTATCGTTTGGTAGCAAAAACAAAAACTTACATGCTAAACTGCATTCAAAACTGTAAAGTACATAGAGAATATCCAGAAAACACAAACGAACACAGAGGCTGAGCAAGATCTGGGATTGAGATAGCCACAACACACCAGATAGTTTTGTTTTCATCCAGGAGTAACTGGACAAATTGTGGTAGTTTTGAAGTGAAATTTAACCAAAAATCACCGTGAAAGTGGTTTTGGAGAATAGCACAATCTTCCTCTTCGGCAAATGCATCCAATGTCATGTTTACAGAAAGAAATATCATGTTTTCTCAGGTTTCTGAAGCTTTCTTCCTAGAAAACTCGAATGTGTGGAATATTTGACTCCAGGTGGAACCAATTAGAATTTGGAAGCTGAAAATAAAATCTTACATGCTAAAATGCATTCAAAACTGTAAAGTCCATAGAAAATGTCCAGAAAACAAAAGCACACACAGAGGCTGTAGCAAGATCTGGGATTGAGATAGCCACAACAAAGCAGATAGTTTTGTTTTCATCCAGGAGTTTCTGGACAAATTGTTGTAGTTTTGAAGTGAAATTTAACCAAAAAAATTACCATGAAAGTAGTTTTGGAGAAAAGCACAATCTTCCTGTTCGGCAAATGCATCCAATGTTATGTTTACAAATAAAAATATCATGTTTTCTCAGGTTTCTGAAGCTTTCTTCCTAGAAAACTCGAATGTGTGGAGGATTTGACTCCAGGTGGAACCAATTAGCGTTTGGCAACTGCAAACCAAAACTTACATGCTAAAATGCATTCAAACCTGTAAAGTCCATAGTGAATGTCCTGAAAACACAAAAACACACAGAGGTTGTAGCAAGATCTGGGATTGAGATCGCTAAAAATCCCCAGATAATTTTGTTTTCATCCAGGAGTAATTGGACAAATTGTTGTAGTTTTGAAGTGAAATTTAACCAAAAAATCACCAGGAAAGTGGTTTTGGAGAAAAGCACAATCTTCCTGTTCGGCAAATGCACCCAATGTCATGTTTACAGAAAGAAATATCATGTTTTCTCAGGTTTCTGAAGCTTTCTTCCTAGAAAACTCGAATGTGTGGAGGATTTGACTCCAGGTGGAACCAATTAGCGTTTGGCAGCTAAAAACAAAACCTTACATGCTAAAATGCATTCAAAACTCTAAAGTCCATAGAGAATGTCCAGAAAACACAAACACAAACAGAGGCTGTAGCAAGATCTGGGATTGAGATAGCCACAACAGACCAGATAGTTTTGTTTTCATCCAGGAGTATCTGGAAAATTGTTGTAGTTTTGAAGTGAAATTTAACCAAAAAATCTCCATGAAAGTGGTTTTGGGGAAAAGCACAATCTTCCTGTTCGGCAAATGCATCCAATGTCATGTTTACAGAAAGAAATATCATGTTTTCTCAGGTTTCTGAAGCTTTCTTCCTAGAAAACTCGAATGTGTGCCGGATTTGACTCCAGGTGGAACCAATTAGCGTTTGGCAGATAAAAACAAAAACTTACATGCTAAAATGCATTCAAACCTGTAAAGTCCATAGAGAATGTTCAGAAAACACAAACACACACAGAGGCTGTAGCAAGATCTGGGATTGAGATAGCTAAAAATCACCAGATAATTTTGTTTTCATCCAGGAGTATCTGGACAAATTGTTGCAGTTTTGAAGTGAAATTTAACCAAAAAATCACTGTGAAAGTGGTTTTGGAGAATAGCACAATCTTCCTGTTCGGCAAATGCATCCAATGTCATGTTTACAGAAAGAAATATCATGTTTTCTCAGGTTTCTGAAGCTTTCTTCCTAGAAAACTCGAATGTGTGCCGGATTTGACTCCAGGTGGAACCAATTATCGTTTGGTAGCAAAAACAAAAACTTACATGCTAAACTGCATTCAAAACTGTAAAGTACATAGAGAATATCCAGAAAACACAAACGAACACAGAGGCTGAGCAAGATCTGGGATTGAGATAGCCACAACACACCAGATAGTTTTGTTTTCATCCAGGAGTAACTGGACAAATTGTGGTAGTTTTGAAGTGAAATTTAACCAAAAATCACCGTGAAAGTGGTTTTGGAGAATAGCACAATCTTCCTCTTCGGCAAATGCATCCAATGTCATGTTTACAGAAAGAAATATCATGTTTTCTCAGGTTTCTGAAGCTTTCTTCCTAGAAAACTCGAATGTGTGGAATATTTGACTCCAGGTGGAACCAATTAGCGTTTGGCAGCTAAAAACAAAACCTTACATGCTAAAATGCATTCAAAACCGTAAAGTCCATAGAGAATGTCCAGCAAACACAAACACACACAGAGGCTGTAGCAAGATCTGGGATTGAGATAGCTAAAAATCACCAGATAATTTTGTTTTCATCCAGGAGTATCTGGACAAATTGTTGTAGTTTTGAAGTGAAATTTAACCAAAAAATCACTGTGAAAGTGGTTTTGGAGAATAGCACAATCTTCCTGTTCGGCAAATGCATCCAATTTCATGTTTACAGAAAGAAATATCATGTTTTCTCAGGTTTCTGAAGCTTTCTTCCTAGAAAACTCGAATGTGTGCCGGATTTGACTCCAGGTGGAACCAATTAGCGTTTGGCAGCTAAAAACAAAACCTTACATGCTAAAATGCATTCAAAACTCTAAAGTCCATAGAGAATGTCCAGAAAACACAAACACAAACAGAGGCTGTAGCAAGATCTGGGATTGAGATAGCCACAACAAAGCAGATAGTTTTGTTTTCATCCAGGAGTATCTGGAAAATTGTTGTAGTTTTGAAGTGAAATTTAACCAAAAAATCTCCATGAAAGTGGTTTTGGGGAAAAGCACAATCTTCCTGTTCGGCAAATGCATCCAATGTCATGTTTAAAGAAAGAAATATCATGTTTTCTCAGGTTTCTGAAGCTTTCTTCCTAGAAAACTCGAATGTGTGCCGGATTTGACTCCAGTAGGAACCAATTAGCGTTTGGTAGCAAAAACAAAAACTTACATGCTAAAATGCATTCAAAACTGTAAAGTCCATAGAGAATATCCAGAAAACGCAAAGGAACACAGAGGCAGAGCAAGATCTGGGATTGAGATAGACACAACACACCAGATAGTTTTGTTTTCATCCAGGAGTATCTGGACAAATTGTTGTGGATTTCAGGTGAAATTTAACCAAAAATCACCGTGAAAGTGGTTTTGGAGAAAAGCACAATCTTCCTGTTCGGCAAATGCATCCAATGTCATGTTTACAGAAAGAAATATCATGTTTTCTCAGGTTTCTGAAGATTTCTTCCTAGAAAACTCGAATGTGTGGAGGATTTGACTCCAGGTGGAACCAATTAGCGTTTGGCAGCTAAAAACAAAACCTTACATGCTAAAATGCATTCAAAACCTTAAAGTCCATAGAGAATGTCCAGAAAACACAAACACACACAGAGGCTGTAGCAAGATCTGGGATTGAGATAGCCACAACACACCAGATAGTTTTGTTTTCATCCAGGAGTATCTGGACAAATTGTTGTACTTTTGAAGTGAAATTTAACCAAAAAATCTCCATGAAAGTGGTTTTGGGGAAAAGCACAATCTTCCTGTTCGGCAAATGCATCCAATGTCATGTTTAAAGAAAGAAATATCATGTTTTCTCAGGTTTCTGAAGCTTTCTTCCTAGAAAACTCGAATGTGTGGAGGATTTGACTCCAGTTGGAACCAATTAGCGTTTGGTAGCAAAAACAAAAACTTACATGCTAAAATGCATTCAAAACTGTAAAGTCCATAGAGAATATCCAGAAAACGCAAAGGAACACAGAGGCTGAGCAAGATCTGGGATTGAGATAGCCACAACACACCAGATAGTTTTGTTTTCATCCAGGAGTATCTGGACAAATTATTGTGGATTTCAGGTGAAATTTAACCAAAAATCACCGTGAAAGTGGTTTTGGAGAAAAGCACAATCTTCCTGTTCGGCAAATGCATCCAATGTCATGTTTACAGAAAGAAATATCATGTTTTCTCAGGTTTCTGGAGCTTTCTTCCTAGAAAACTCGAATGTGTGGAGGATTTGACTCCAGGTGGAATCAATTATCATTTGGCAGCTAAAAACTAAACCTTACATGCTAAAATGCATTCAAAACCGTAAAGTTCATAGAGAATGTCCAGAAAACACACACAAACACAGAGGCTGTAGCAAGATCTGGGATTGAGATAGCTAAAAATCACCAGATAGTTTTGTTTTCATCCAGGAGTATCTGGACAAATTGTTGTAGTTTTGAAGTTAAATTTAACCAAAAAATCACCGGGAAAGTGGTTTTGGAGAATAGCACAATCTTCCTGTTTAGCAAATGCATCCAATGTCATGTTTACAGAAAGAAATATCATGTTTTCTCAGGTTTCTGAAGCTTTCTTCCTAGAAAACTCGAATGTGTGGAGGATTTGACTCCAGGTGGAACCAATTAGCGTTTGGCAGCTAAAAACAAAACCTTACATGCTAAAATGCATTTAAAACTGTAAAGTCCATAGAGAATGTCCAGAAAACACAAACACACACAAAGGTTGCAGCATGATCTCGGATTGATATAGCCACAACACACCAGATAGTTTTGTTTTCATCCAGGAGTTTCTGGACAAATTGTTTTAGTTTTGAACTGAAATGTAACCAAAAATCACCATGAAAGTGGTTTTGGAGAGATTTTTGTTAAATTTCACCCGAAATCCACAACAATTTGTCCAGATACTCCTGGATGAAAACAAAACTATCTGGTGATTTTTAGCTATCTCAATCCCAGATCTTGCTACAGCCTCTGTGTTTGTGTTTTCTGGACATTCTCTATGAACTTTACGGTTTTGAATGCATTTTAGCATGTAAGGTTTCGTTTTTAGCTGCCAAAGGCTAATTGGTTCCACCTGGAGTCAAATCCTCCACACATTCGAGTTTTCTAGGAAGAAAGCTCCAGAAACCAGAGAAAACATGATATTTCTTTCTGTAAACATGACATTGGATGCATTTGCCGAACAGTAAGATTGTGCTTTTCTCCAAAACCACTTTCACGGTGATTTTTGTTAAATTTCACCTGAAATCCACAACAATTTGTCCTGATACTCCTGGATGAAAACAAAACTATCTGGTGTGTTGTGGCTATCTCAATCCCAGATCTTGCTACAGCGTCTGTGTTTGTTTGTGTTTTCTGGACATTCTCTATGGACTTTATAGTTTTGAATGCATTTTAGCATGTAAGGATTTGTTTTTAGCTGCCAAACGCTAATTGGTTCCACCTGGAGTCAAATCCTCCACACATTCGAGTTTTTTAAGAAGAAAGCTTCAGAAACCTGAGAAAACATGATATTTCTTACTGTAAACATGACATTGGATGCATTTGCCGAACAGGAAGATTGTGCTATTCTCCAAAACCACTTTCACTGTGATTTTTGGTTACATTTCACTTCAAATCTACAACAATTTGTCCAGATACTCCTGGATGAAAACAAAATTATCTGGTGATTTTTAGCTATCGCAATCCCAGATCTTGCTACAGCATCTGTGTATGTTTGTGTTTTCTGGACATTCTCTATGGACTTTACAGGTTTGAATGCATTTTAGCATGTGAGTTTTTGTTTTTATCTGCCAAACTCTAATTGGTTCCTCCTGGAGTCAAATCCGGCACACATTCGAGTTTTCTAGGAAGAAAGCTTCAGAAACCTGAGAAAACATGATATTTCTTTCTGTAAGCATGACATTGGATGCATTTGCCAAAAAGGAAGATTGTGCTTTTTACCATAAACCACTTTCACAGTGATTTTTTGGTTAAATTTCACTTCAAAACTACAACAATTTGTCCAGATACTCCTGGATGAAAACAAAACTATCTGGTGATTTGTAGCTATCTCAATCCCAGATCTTGCTACAGCCTCTGTGTTTGTGGTTTCTGGACATTCTCTATGGACTTTACGGTTTTGAATGCATTTTAGCATGTAAGTTTTGTTTTTAGGTGGCAAACGCTAATTGGTTCCACCTGGAGTCAAATCCTCCACACATTCGAGTTTTCTAGGAAGAAAGCTTCAGAAACCTGAGAAAACATGATATTTCTTTCTGTAAACATGACATTGGATGCATTTGCCGAACAGGAAGATTGTGCTTTTCTTCAAAACCACGTTCACGGTGATTTTTTGGTTAAATTTCACTTCAAAACTACAACAATTTGTCCAGATACTCCTGGATGAAAACAAAGATATCTGGTGATTTGTAGCTATCTTCAATCCCAGATCTCGCTACAGCCTCTGTGTTTGTGTTTTCTGGACGTTCTCTATGGACTTTACGGTTTTGAATGCATTTTAGAATGTAAGTTTTTGTTTTCAGGTGCCAAAAGCTAATTCGTTCCACCTGGAGTCAAATCCTCCACACATTCGAGTTTTCTAGGAAGAAAGCTCCAGAAACCTGAGAAAACATGATATTTCTTTCTATAAACATGACATTGGATGCATTTGCCGAATAGGAATATTGTGCTTTTCTCCAAAACCACTTTCACGGTGATTTTTGTTAAATTTCACCCGAAATCCACAACAATTTGTCCAGATACTCCTGGATGAAAACAAAACTATCTGGTGTATTGTGGCTATCTCAATCCCAGATCTTGCTACAGCCTCTGTGTGTGTTTGTGTTTTCTGGACATTCTCTATGGACTTTACGGTTTTGAATGCATTTTAGCATGTAAGTATTTGTTTTTAGCTGCC
The DNA here is from genome assembly GCF_964237555.1 of Oryctolagus cuniculus. Taxonomy (NCBI): domain Eukaryota; kingdom Metazoa; phylum Chordata; class Mammalia; order Lagomorpha; family Leporidae; genus Oryctolagus; species Oryctolagus cuniculus. The sequence goes on from NC_091451.1 coordinate 852,912, forward strand.
AAACGCTAATTGGTTCCACCTGGAGTCAAATCCTCCACACATTCGAGTTTTTTGGGAAGAAAGCTTCAGAAACCTGAGAAAACATGATATTTCTTTCTGTAAGCATGACATTGGATGCATTTGCCAACTGGAAGATTGTGCTTTTCTTCAAAACCACGTTCACGGTGATTTTTTGGTTAAATTTCACTTCAAAACTACAACAATTTGTCCAGATACTCCTGGATGAAAACAAAACTATCTGGTGATTTTTAGCTATCTCAATCCCAGATCTTGCTACAGCCTCTGTGTTTGTGTTTTCTGGACATTCTCTATGAACTTTACGGTTTTGAATGCATTTTAGCATGTAAGGTTTCGTTTTTAGCTGCCAAAGGCTAATTGGTTCCACCTGGAGTCAAATACTCCACACATTCGAGTTTTCTAGGAAGAAAGCTCCAGAAACCAGAGAAAACATGATATTTCTTTCTGTAAACATGACATTGGATGCATTTGCCGAACAGTAAGATTGTGCTTTTCTCCAAAACCACTTTCACGGTGATTTTTGTTAAATTTCACCTGAAATCCACAACAATTTGTCCAGATACTCCTGGATGAAAACAAAACTATCTGGTGTGTTGTGGCTATCTCAATCACAGATCTTGCTACAGCCTCTGTGTGTGTTTGTGTTTTCTGGACATTCTCTATGGACTTTATAGTTTTGAATGCATTTTAGCATGTAAGGATTTGTATTTAGCTGCCAAACGCTAATTGGTTCCACCTGGAGTCAAATCCTCCACACATTCGAGTTTTCTAAGAAGAAAGCTTCAGAAACCTGAGAAAACATGATATTTCTTACTGTAAACATGACATTGGATGCATTTGCCGAACAGGAAGTTAGTGCTATTCTCCAAAACCACTTTCACTGTGATTTTTTGGTTACATTTCACTTCAAATCTACAACAATTTGTCCAGATACTCCTGGATGAAAACAAAATTATCTGGTGATTTTTAGCTATCGCAATCCCAGATCTTGCTACAGCATCTGTGTATGTTTGTGTTTTCTGGACATTCTCTATGGACTTTACAGGTTTGAATGCATTTTAGCATGTGAGTTTTTGTTTTTATCTGCCAAACGCTAATTGGTTCCTCCTGGAGTCAAATCCTCCACACATTCGAGTTTTCAAGGAAGAAAGCTTCAGAAACCTGAGAAAACATGATATTTCTTTCTGTAAGCATGACATTGGATGCATTTGCCGAAAAGGAAGATTGTGCTTTACTCCAAAACCACTTTCCCGCTAATTTTTTGGTTAAATTTCACTTCAAAACTACAACAATTTGTCCAGATACTCCTGGATGAAAACAAAACTATCTGGTGTGTTGTGGCTATCTCAATATCAGATCTTGCTACAGCCTCTGTGTGTGTTTGTGGTTTCTGGACATTCTCTATGGACTTTACGGTTTTGAATGCATTTTAACATGTAAGGTTTTGTTTTTAGCTGCCAAATGCTAATTGGTTCCACCTGGAGTCAAATCCTCCACACATTCGAGTTTTCTAGGAAGAAAGCTCCAGAAACCTGAGAAAACATAATATTTGTATTTGTAAACATGACATTGGATGCATTTTCCGAACAGGAAGATTGTGCTTTTTACTATAAACCACTTTCACAGTGATTTTTTGGTTAAATTTCACTTCAAAAGTACAACAATTTGTCCAGATACTCCTGGATGAAAACAAAACTATCTGGTGTGTTGTGGCTATCTCAATCCCAGATCTTGCTACAGCCTCTGTGTGTGTTTGTGTTTTCTGGACATTCTCTATGGACTTTAAGGTTTTGAATGCATTTTAGCATGTAAGGTTTTGTTTTTAGCTGCCAAACGCTAATTGGTTCCACCTGGAGTCAAATCCTCCACACATTCGAGTTTTCTAGGAAGAAATCTTCAGAAACCTGAGAAAACATGATATTTCTTTCTGTAAACATGACATTGGATGCATTTGCCGAACAGGAAGATTGTGCTTTTCTCCAAAACCACTTTCACGGTGATTTTTTGTTTAAATTTCACTTCAAAACTACAACAATTTGTCCAGATACTCCTGGATGAAAACAAAACTATCTGGTGTGTTGTGGCTATCTCAATCCCAGATCTTGCTACATCCTCTGTGTGTGTTTGTGTTTTCGGGACATTCTCTATGGACTTTACGGTTTTGAATGCATTTTAGCATGTAAGTTTTTGTTTTTGCTACCAAACGCTAATTGGTTCCACCTGGAGTGAAATCCTCCACACATTCGAGTTTTCTAGGAAGAAAGCTCTAGAACCCTGAGAAAACATGATATTTCTTTCTGTAAACATGACATTGGATGCATTTACCGAACAGGAAGATTGTGCTACTCTCCAAAACCACTTTCATGGTGACTTTTGGTTACATTTCAGTTCAAAACTACAACAATTTGTCCAGAAACTCCTGGATGAAAACAAAACTATCTGGTGTGTTGTGGCTATATCAATCCGAGATCATGCTGCAGCCTTTGTGTGTGTTTGTGTTTTCTGGACATTCTCTATGGACTTTACAGTTTTAAATGCATTTTAGCATGTAAGGTTTTGTTTTTAGCTGCCAAACGCTAATTGGTTCCACCTGGAGTCAAATCCTCCACACATTCGAGTTTTCTAGGAAGAAAGCTTCAGAAACCTGAGAAAACATGATATTTCTTTCTGTAAACATGACATTGGATGCATTTGCCAAACAGGAAGATTGTGCTATTCTCCAAAACCACTTTCCCGGTGATTTTTTGGTTAAATTTCACTTCAAAACTACAACAATTTGTCCAGATACTCCTGGATGAAAACAAAACTATCTGGTGATTTTTAGCTATCTCAATCCCGGATCTTGCTACAGCGTCTGTGTGTGTTTGTGTTTTCTGGACATTCTCTATGGACTTTACAGGTTTGAATGCATTTTAGCATGTAAGGTTTTGTTTTTAGCTGCCAAATGATAATTGATTCCACCTGGAGTCAAATCCTCCACACATTCGAGTTTTCTAGGAAGAAAGCTCCAGAAACCTGAGAAAACATGATATTTCTTTCTGTAAACATGACATTGGATGCATTTGCCGAACAGGAAGATTGTGCTTTTCTCCAAAACCACTTTCACGGTGATTTTTGGTTAAATTTCACCTGAAATCCACAATAATTTGTCCAGATACTCCTGGATGAAAACAAAACTATCTGGTGTGTTGTGTCTATCTCAATCCCAGATCTTGCTCTGCCTCTGTGTTCCTTTGCGTTTTCTGGATATTCTCTATGGACTTTACAGTTTTGAATGCATTTTAGCATGTAAGTTTTTGTTTTTGCTACCAAACGCTAATTGGTTCCTACTGGAGTCAAATCCGGCACACATTCGAGTTTTCTAGGAAGAAAGCTTCAGAAACCTGAGAAAACATGATATTTCTTTCTTTAAACATGACATTGGATGCATTTGCCGAACAGGAAGATTGTGCTTTTCCCCAAAACCACTTTCATGGAGATTTTTTGGTTAAATTTCACTTCAAAACTACAACAATTTTCCAGATACTCCTGGATGAAAACAAAACTATCTGGTCTGTTGTGGCTATCTCAATCCCAGATCTTGCTACAGCCTCTGTTTGTGTTTGTGTTTTCTGGACATTCTCTATGGACTTTAGAGTTTTGAATGCATTTTAGCATGTAAGGTTTTGTTTTTAGCTGCCAAACGCTAATTGGTTCCACCTGGAGTCAAATCCTCCACACATTCGAGTTTTCTAGGAAGAAAGCTTCAGAAACCTGAGAAAACATGATATTTCTTTCTGTAAACATGACATTGGGTGCATTTGCCGAACAGGAAGATTGTGCTTTTCTCCAAAACCACTTTCCTGGTGATTTTTTGGTTAAATTTCACTTCAAAACTACAACAATTTGTCCAATTACTCCTGGATGAAAACAAAATTATCTGGGGATTTTTAGCGATCTCAATCCCAGATCTTGCTACAACCTCTGTGTGTTTTTGTGTTTTCAGGACATTCACTATGGACTTTACAGGTTTGAATGCATTTTAGCATGTAAGTTTTGGTTTGCAGTTGCCAAACGCTAATTGGTTCCACCTGGAGTCAAATCCTCCACACATTCGAGTTTTCTAGGAAGAAAGCTTCAGAAACCTGAGAAAACATGATATTTTTATTTGTAAACATAACATTGGATGCATTTGCCGAACAGGAAGATTGTGCTTTTCTCCAAAACTACTTTCATGGTAATTTTTTTGGTTAAATTTCACTTCAAAACTACAACAATTTGTCCAGAAACTCCTGGATGAAAACAAAACTATCTGCTTTGTTGTGGCTATCTCAATCCCAGATCTTGCTACAGCCTCTGTGTGTGCTTTTGTTTTCTGGACATTTTCTATGGACTTTACAGTTTTGAATGCATTTTAGCATGTAAGATTTTATTTTCAGCTTCCAAATTCTAATTGGTTCCACCTGGAGTCAAATATTCCACACATTCGAGTTTTCTAGGAAGAAAGCTTCAGAAACCTGAGAAAACATGATATTTCTTTCTGTAAACATGACATTGGATGCATTTGCCGAAGAGGAAGATTGTGCTTTTCTCCAAAACCACTTTCACGGTGATTTTTGGTTAAATTTCACTTCAAAACTACCACAATTTGTCCAGTTACTCCTGGATGAAAACAAAACTATCTGGTGTGTTGTGGCTATCTCAATCCCAGATCTTGCTCAGCCTCTGTGTTCGTTTGTGTTTTCTGGATATTCTCTATGTACTTTACAGTTTTGAATGCAGTTTAGCATGTAAGTTTTTGTTTTTGCTACCAAACGATAATTGGTTCCACCTGGAGTCAAATCCGGCACACATTCGAGTTTTCTAGGAAGAAAGCTTCAGAAACCTGAGAAAACATGATATTTCTTTCTGTAAACATGACATTGGATGCATTTGCCGAACAGGAAGATTGTGCTATTCTCCAAAACCACTTTCACAGTGATTTTTTGGTTAAATTTCACTTCAAAACTACAACAATTTGTCCAGATACTCCTGGATGAAAACAAAATTATCTGGTGATTTTTAGCTATCTCAATCCCAGATCTTGCTACAGCCTCTGTGTGTGTTTGTGTTTGCTGGACATTCTCTATGGACTTTACGGTTTTGAATGCATTTTAGCATGTAAGGTTTTGTTTTTAGCTGCCAAACGCTAATTGGTTCCACCTGGAGTCAAATATTCCACACATTCGAGTTTTCTAGGAAGAAAGCTTCAGAAACCTGAGAAAACATGATATTTCTTTCTGTAAACATGACATTGGATGCATTTGCCGAAGAGGAAGATTGTGCTATTCTCCAAAACCACTTTCACGGTGATTTTTGGTTAAATTTCACTTCAAAACTACCACAATTTGTCCAGTTACTCCTGGATGAAAACAAAACTATCTGGTGTGTTGTGGCTATCTCAATCCCAGATCTTGCTCAGCCTCTGTGTTCGTTTGTGTTTTCTGGATATTCTCTATGTACTTTACAGTTTTGAATGCAGTTTAGCATGTAAGTTTTTGTTTTTGCTACCAAACGATAATTGGTTCCACCTGGAGTCAAATCCGGCACACATTCGAGTTTTCTAGGAAGAAAGCTTCAGAAACCTGAGAAAACATGATATTTCTTTCTGTAAACATGACATTGGATGCATTTGCTGAACAGGAAGATTGTGCTATTCTCCAAAACCACTTTCACAGTGATTTTTTGGTTAAATTTCACTTCAAAACTGCAACAATTTGTCCAGATACTCCTGGATGAAAACAAAATTATCTGGTGATTTTTAGCTATCTCAATCCCAGATCTTGCTACAGCCTCTGTGTGTGTTTGTGTTTTCTGAACATTCTCTATGGACTTTACAGGTTTGAATGCATTTTAGCATGTAAGTTTTTGTTTTTAGCTGCCAAACGCTAATTGGTTCCACCTGGAGTCAAATCCGGCACACATTCGAATTTTCAAGGAAGAAAGCTTCAGAAACCTGTGAAAACATGATATTTGTATTTGTAAACATGAGATTGGATGCATTTGCTGAACAGGAAGATTGTGCTTTTCTCCAAACCCACTTTCACGTTGATTTTTGGTTAAATTTCACTTCAAAGTACAACTTTTTTTTCCAAATACTGCTGGATGAAAACAAAATTATCTGGTGTGTTGTGGCTATCTCAATCCCTGATCTTGCTACAGCCTCTGTGTGTGTTTGTGTTTTCTGGACATTCTCTATGGACTTTACGGTTTTGAATGCATTTTAGCATGTAAGGTTTTGTTTTCTGCTGGCAAACGCGAATTGGTTCCACCTGGAGTCAAATCCTCCACACATTCGAGTTTTCTAGGAAGAAAGCTTCAGAAACCTGAGAAAACATGATATTTCTTTCTGTAAGCATGACATTGGATGCATTTGCCGAACAGGAAGATTGTGCTTTTCTCCACAACCACTTTCACGGTGATTTTTTGGTTAAATTTCACTTCAAATCTACAACAATTTGTCCAGATACTCCTGGATGAAAACAAAACTATCTGGTGTGTTGTGGCTATCTCAATCCCAGATCTTGCTACAGCCCTTGTGTGTGTTTGTGTTTTCTGGACATTCTCTATGGACTTTATGGTTTTGAATGCATTTTAGCAGGACTCTTTTTCCTTTCTGCTAGCCAACGCTAATTGGTTCCACCTGGAGTCAAATCCTCCACACATTCGAGTTTTCTAGAAAGAAAGCTTCAGAAACCTGAGAAAACATGATATTTCTTTCTGTAAACATGACATTGATGCATTTGCCAAACAGGAAGATTGTGCTTTTCCCCAAAACCTCTTTCACGGTGATTTTTGTTAAATTTCACCGGAAATCCACAACAAATTGTCCAGATAATCCTGGATGAAAACAAAACTATCTGGTGTGTTGTGGCTATCTCAATCATAGATCTTGCTACAGCCTCTGTGTGTGTTTGTGTTTTCTGGACATTCTCTATGGACTTTATGGTTTTGAATGCATTTTAGCATGTAAGGTTTAGTTTTTAGCTGCCAAACGCTAATTGGTTCCACCTGGAGTCAAATACTCCACACACTCGAGTTTTCTAGGACGAAAGCTTCAGAAACCTGAGAAAACATGATATTTGTATTTGTAAACATGACATTGGATGCATTTGCCGAACAGGAAGATTGTGCTTTTCTCCAAAACCACTTTCACGGTGATTTTTTGGTTAAATTTCACTTCAAAAGTACAACAATTTGTCCAGATACTCCTGGATGAAAACAAAACTATCTGGTGAGTTTTAGCTATCTCAATCCCAGATCTTGCTACAGCCTCTGTGTGTGTTTGTGTTTTCTGGACATTCTCCATGGACTTTATGGTTTTGAATGCATTTTAGCATGTAAGGTTTTGTTTTTAGCTGCCAAACGCTAATTGGTTCCACCTGGAGTCAAATCCGGCACACATTCGAGTTTTCTAGCAAGAAAGCTTCAGAAACCTGAGAAAACATGATATTTCTTTCTGTAAACTTGACATTGGATGCATTTTTCCGAACAGGAAGATTGTGCTTTTCCCCAAAACCACTTTCAACGTGATTTTTTGGTTAAATTTCACTTCAAAAGTACAACAATTTGTCCAGATACTCCTGGATGAAAACAAAACTATCTGGTGAGTTTTAGCTATCTCAATCCCAGATCTTGCTACAGCCTCTGTGTGTGTTTGTGTTTTCTGGACATTCTCTATGGACTTTACGGTTTTGAATGCATTTTAGCATGTGAGGTTTTGTTTTTAGCTGCCAAACGCTAATTGGTTCCACCTGGAGTCAAATCCGGCACACATTCGAGTTTCTAGGAAGAAAGCTTCAGAAACCTGAGAAAATATGATATTTCTTTCTGTAATCATGACATTGGATGCATTTGCCGAACAGCAAGATTGTGCTTATGTCCAAAACCACTTTCACGGTGATTTTTTGGTTAAATTTCTCTTTTAAACTACAACAAATTGTCTAGAGACTCCAGGATGAAAACAAAGATATCTGGTGTGTTGTGGCTATCTCAATCCCAGATCTTGCTACAGCCTCTGTGTGTGTTTGTGTTTTCTGGACTTTCTCTATGGACTTTACAGTTTTGAATGCATTTTAGCATGTAAGTTTTTGTTTTTAGCTGCCAAACGCTAACAGGTTGCACCTGGAGTCAAATACTCCACACATTCGAGTTATCTAGGAAGAAAGCTTCAAAAACCCGAGAAAACATGATATTTGTATTTGTAAACATGACATTGGATGCACTTTCCGAACAGGAAGATTGTGCTTTTCTTCAAAACCGCTTTCACGGTGTTTTTTTGATTAAATTTTACTTCAAAACTACAACATTTTGTCCAGATACTCTGGATGAAAACAAAATTATCTGGTGATTTTTAGCTATCTCAATCCCAGATCTTGCTACAGCCTCTGTGTGTGTTTGTGTTTCTGGACATTCTCTATGGACTTTACGGTTTTTAATGCATTTTAGCATGTAAGGTTTTGTTTTTAGCTGCCAAACGCTAATTGGTTCCACCTGGAGTCAAATCCGCCACACATTCGAGTTTTCTAGGAAGAAAGCTTCAGAAACCTGAGAAAACATGATATTTCATTCTGTAAACATGACATTGGATTCATTTGCCGAACAGGATTGTGCTATTCTCCAAAACCACTTTCAGGGTGATTTTTTGGTTACATTTCACTTCAAAAGTACAACAATTTGTCCAGATACTCCTGAATGAAAACAAAACTATCTGGTGTGTTGTGGCTATCTCAATCCCAGATCTTGCTACAGCCTCTGTGTGTGTTTTTGTTTTCTGGACATTCTCTATGGACTTTACAGGTTTGAATGCATTTTAGCATGTAAGTTTTTGTTTTTATCTGCCAAACGCTAATTGGTTCCACCTGGAGTCAAATCCTCCACACATTCAAGTTTTCTAGGAAGAAAGCTTCAGAAACCTGAGAAAACATGATATTTCTTTCTGTAAACATGACATTGGATGCATTTGCCGAACAGGAAGATTGTGCTTTTCTCCAAAACCACTTTCACGGTGATTTTTGATAAATTTCGTGGGAAATCCACAACAATTTGTCCAGATACTCCTGGATGAAAACAAAACTATCTGGTGTGTTGTGGCTATCTCAATCCCAGATCTTGCTACAGCCCCTGTGTGTGTTTGTGTTTTCTGGACATTCTCTATGGACCTTAGGGTTTTGAATGCATTTTAGCATGTAAGTTTTTGTTTTCAGATGGCAAACACTAATTGATTCCACCTGGAGTCAAATCCGCCACACATTCGAGTTTTCTAGGAAGTAAGCTTCAGAAACCTGAGAAAACATGATATTTCTTTCTGTAAACATGACATTGGATGCATTTGCCGAACAAGAGGATTGTGCTTTTCCCCAAAACCACTTTCACGGTGATTTTTTGGTTACATTTCACTTCAAAACTTCAACAATTTGTCCAGATACTCCTGGATGAAAACAAAACTATCTGGTGTGTTGTGGCTCTCTCAATCTGAGATCTTGCTACAGCCTCTGTGTTTGTTTTTGTTTTCTGGACATTCTCTATGGACTTTACAGTTTTGAATGCATTTTAGCATGTAAGTTTTTGTTTTAGGCTGGCAAACGCTAATTGGTTCCACCTGGAGTCAAATCCTCCACACATTCGAGTTTTCTAGGCAGAGAGCTCTAGAAACCTGAGAAAACATGATATTTCTTTCTGTAAACATGACATTGGATGCATTTGACGAACAGGAAGATTGTGCTTTTCTCCAAAACCACTTTCACGGTGATTTTTTGGTTACATTTCACTTCAAAAGTACAACAATTTGTCCAGATACTCCTGAATGAAAACAAAACTATCTGGTGTGTTGTGGCTATCTCAATCCCAGATCTTGCTACAGCCTCTGTGTGTGTTTGTGTTTTCTGGACATTCTATATGGACTTTACAGTTTTGAATGCATTTTAGCATGTAAGGTTTTGTTTTTGCTACCAAACGCTAATTGGTTCCACCTGGAGTCAAATCCTCCACACATTCGAGTTTTCTAGGAAGAAAGCTCTAGAAACCTGAGAAAACATGATATTTCTTTCTGTAAACATGACATTGGATGCATTTGCCGAACAGGAAGATTGTGCTTTTCTCCAAAACCACTTTCACGGTGATTTTTTGGTTACATTTCACTTCAAATCTACAACAATTTGTCCAGATACTCCTGGATGAAAACAAAACTATCTGGTGTGTTGTGGCTATCTCAATCCCAGATCTTGCTACAGCCTCTGTGTGTGTTTGTGTTTTCTGGATATTCTCTATGGACTTTACAGTTTTGAATGCATTTTAGCATGTAAGGTTTTGTTTTTAACTGCCAAACGCTAATTGGTTCCACCTGGAGTCAAATCCTCCACACATTCGAGTTTTCTAGGAAGAAAGCTTCAGAAACCTGAGAAAACATGATATTTCTTTCTGTAAACATGACATTGGATGCATTTGCCGAACAGAAAGATTGTGCTATTCTCCAAAACCACTTTCACGGTGATTTTTTGGTTAAATTTCACTTCAAATGTACAACAATTTGTCTAGATACTCCTGGATGAAAACAAAGATATCTGGTGATTTTTAGCTATCTCAATCCCAGATCTTGCTACAGCCTATGTGTGTGTTTGTGTTTTCTGGATATTCTCTATGGACTTCACGGTTTTGAATGCATTTTAGCATGTAAGTTTTTGTTTTTGCTACCAAACGCTAATTGGTTCCACCTGGAGTCAAATCCTCCACACATTCGAGTTTTCTAGGAAGAAAGCTCTTGAAATCTGAGAAAACATGATATTTCTTTCTGTAAACATGACATTGGATGCATTTGCCGAACAGGAAGATTGTGCTATTCTCCTAAACCACTTTCACGGTGATTTTTGGTTAAATTTCACTTCAAAACTACAACAATTTGTCCAGAAACTCCTGGATGAAAACAAAACTATCTGGTGTGTTGTGGCTATCTCAATCCCAGATCTCGCTACAACCTCTGTGTGTGTTTGTGTTTTCTGGACATTCTCTATGGACTTTACAGTTTTGAATGCATTTTAGCATGTAAGGTTTTGTTTTTAGCTGCCAAACGCTAATTGGTTCCACCTGGAGTCAAATCCTCCACACATTCGACTTTTCTAGGGAGAAAGCTCTAGAAACCTGAGAAAACATGATATTTCTTTCTGTAAACATGACATTGGATGCATTTGCCGAACAGGAAGATTGTGCTTTTCTCCAAAACCACTTTCACGGTGATTTTTTGGTTACATTTCACTTCAAATCTACAAAAATTTGTCCAGATACTCCTGGATGAAAACAAAACTATCTGGTGATTTTTAGCTATCTCAATACCAGATCTTGCTACAGCCTCTGTGTTTTTTTGTGTTTTCTGGACATTCTCTATGGACTTTACGGTTTTGAATGCATTTTAGCATGTAAGTTTTTGTTTTTGCTACCAAACGCTAATTGGTTCCACCTGGAGTCAAATCCTCCACACATTCGAGTTTTCTAGGAAGAAAGCTTCAGAAACCTGAGAAAACATGATATTTCTTTCTGTAAACATGACATTGGATGCATTTGCCGAACAGGAAGATTGTGCTTTTCCCCAAAACCACTTTCACGGTGATTTTTGTTAAATTTCGTCCGAAATCCACAACAATTTGTCCAGATACTCCTGGATGAAAACAAAACTATCTGGTGTGTTGTGGCTATCTCAGTCTGAGATCCTGCTACAGCCTCTGTGTTTTTTTGTGTTTTCTGGATATTCTCTATGGACTTTACAGTTTTGAATGCATTTTAGCATGTAAGTTTTTGTTTTTGCTACCAAACGCTAATTGGTTCCACCTGGAGTCAAATCCTCCACAGATTCGAATTTTCTTGGAAGAAAGCTCTAGAAACCTGAGAAAACATGATATTTCTTTCTGTAAACATGACATTGGATGCATTTTCCGAACAGGAAGATTGTGCTATTCTCCAAACAACTTTCACGTTGATTTTTGGTTAAATTTCACTTCAAAACTACAACAATTTGTCCAGAAACTCCTGGATGAAAACAAAAATATCTGGTGTGTTGTGGCCATCTCAATCCCAGATCTTGCTACAGCCTCTGTGTGTGTTTGTGTTTTCTGGACATTCTCTATGGACTTTAGAGTTTTGAATGCATTTTAGCATGTAAGGTTTTGTTTTTAGCTGCCAAACGCTAATTGGTTCCACCTGGAGTCAAATCCTCCACACATTCGAGTTTTCCAGGAAGAAAGCTTCAGAAACCTGAGAAAACATGATATTTCTTTCTGTAAACATGACATTGGATGCATTTGCCGAACAGGAAGATTGTTCATTTCTCCAAAACCACTTTCCCGGTGATTTTTTGGTTACATTTCACTTCAAATCTACAACAATTTGTCCAGATACTCCTGGATGAAAACAAAACTATCTGGTGATTTTTAGCTATCTCAATCCCAGATCTTGCTACAGCCTCTGTGTGTGTTTTTTTTTCTGGATATTCTCTATGGACTTTACAGTTTTGAATGCATTTTAGCATGTAAGTTTTTGTTTTTGCTACCAAACTCTAATTGGTTCCACCTGGTGTCAAATCCTCCACACATTCGAGTTTTCTAGGAAGAGAGCTCTAGAAACCTGAGAAAACATGATATTTCTTTCTGTAAACATGACATTGGATGCATTTGCCGAACAGGAAGATTGTGCTTTTCTCCAAAACCACTTTCCTGGTGATTTTTTGGTTACATTTCACTTCAAATCTACAACAATTTGTCCAGAAACTCCTGGATGAAAACAAAACTATCTGGTGTGTTGTGGCTATCTCAATCCCAGATCTTGCTACAGCCTCTGTGTGTGTTTGTGTTTCTGGACATTCTCTATGGATTTTACGGTTTTGAATGCATTTTAGCATGTAAGGTTTTATTTTTAGCTGCCAAACGCTAATTGGTTCCACCTGGAGTCAAATCCTCCACACATTCGAGTTTTCCAGGAAGAAAGCTTCAGAAACCTGAGAAAACATGATATTTCTTTCTGTAAACATGACATTGGATGCATTTGCCGAACAGGAAGATTGTTCATTTCTCCAAAACCACTTTCCCGGTGATTTTTTGGTTACATTTCACTTCAAATCTACAACAATTTGTCCAGATACTCCTAGATGAAAACAAAACTATCTGGTGATTTTTAGCTATCTCAATCCCAGATCTTGCTACAGCCTCTGTGTGTGTTTTTTTTTCTCTGGATATTCTCTATGGACTTTACAGTTTTGAATGCATTTTAGCATGTAAGTTTTTGTTTTTGCTACCAAACGCTAATTGGTTCCACCTGGAGTCAAATCCTCCACACATTCGAGTTTTCTAGGAAGAGAGCTCTAGAAACCTGAGAAAACATGATATTTCTTTCTGTAAACATGACATTGGATGCATTTGCCGAACAGGAAGATTGTGCTTTTCTCCAAAACCACTTTCACGGTGATTTTTTGGTTACATTTCAGTTCAAATCTACAACAATTTGTCCAGAAACTCCTGGATGAAAACAAAACTATCTGGTGTGTTGTGGCTATCTCAATCCCAGATCTTGCTACAGCCTCTGTGTGTGTTTGTGTTTTCTGGACATTCTCTATGGACTTTACGGTTTTGAATGCATTTTAGCATGTAAGGTTTTATTTTTAGCTGCCAAACGCTAATTGGTTCCACCTGGAGTCAAATCCTCCACACATTCGACTTTTCTAGGAAGAAAGCTTCAGAAACCTGAGAAAACATGATATTTCTTTCTGTTAACATGACATTGGATGCATTTGCCGGACAGGAAGATTGTGCTTTTCTCCAAAACCACTTTCACGGTGATTTTTTGGTTAAATTTCACTTCAAAACTACAAGAATTTGTCCAGATACTCCTGGATGAAAACAAAACTATCTGGTGATTTTTAGCTTTCTCAATCCCAGATCTTGCTACAGCCTCTGTGTGTGTTTGTGTTTTCTGGACATTCTCTATGGACTTTACGGTTTTGAATGCATATTAGCATGTAAGGTTTTGTTTTTGCTACCAAACACTAATTGGTTCCACCTGGAGTCAAATCCTCAACACATTCGAGTTTTCTAGGAAGAAAGCTCTAGAAACCTGAGAAAACATGATATTTCTTTCTGTAAACATGACATTGGATGCATTTTCCGAACAGGAAGATTGTGCTTTTCTCCAAAACAACTTTCACGGTGATTTTTTGGTTACATTTCAGTTAAAAACTACAACAATTTGTCCAGAAACTCCTGGATGAAAACAAAAGTATCTGGTGTGTTGTGGCTATCTCAATCCCAGATCTTGCTACAGCCTCTGTGTTTGTTTGTGTTTTCTGGACCTTCTCTATGGACTTTACAGTTTTGAATGCATTTTAGCATGTAAGGTTTTGTTTTTAGCTGCCAAACGCTAAATGTCCAGAAAACACAAACACACTGAGGCTGTAGCAAAATCTGGGATTGAGATAGCTAAAAATCACCAGATAGTTTTGTTTTCATCCAGGAGTATCTGGACAAATTGATGTGGATTTCGGGTGAAATTTAACCAAAAAATCACCGTGAAAGTGGTTTTGGAGAAAAGCATAATCTTCCTGTTCGGCAAATGCATCCAATGTCATGTTTACAGAAAGAAATATCATCTTTTCTCAGGTTACTGAAGCTTTCTTCCTAGAAAACTCGAATGTGCGGCGGATTTGACTCCACGTGGAACCAAATAGCGTTTGCAAGCTGAAAACAAAAACTTACATGCTAAAATGCATTCACAACCGGAAAGTCCATAGAGAATGTCCGGAAAACACAAACACCGAGGCTGTAGCAAGATCTGCGATTGAGATAGCTAAAAATCCCCAGATAGTTTTGTTTTCATCCAGGAGTATCTGGACAAATTGTTGTAGATTTGAAGTAAAATTTAATCAAAAAATCACCGTGAAAGTTGTTTTGGGGAAAAGCACAATCTTCCTGTTCGGCAATTGCATCCAATGTCATGTTTACAGAAAGAAATATCATGTTTTCTCAGGTTTCTGAAGCTTTCTTCCTAGAAAACTCGAATGTGTGGCGGATTTGACTCCAGGTGGAATCAATTAGCGTTTCCAGCTGAAAACAAAAACTTACATGCTAAAATGCATTGAAAACCGTAAAGTCCATAGAGAATGTCCAGAAAACACAAACAAACACAGAGGCTGAAGCAAGATCTGGGATTGAGATAGCCACAACACACCAGATAGTTTTGTTTTCATCCAGGAGTATCTGGACAATTGTTGTGGATTTCGGGTGAAACTTAACCAAAAAATCACCGTGAAAGTGGATTTGGAGAAAAGCACAATCTTCCTGTTCGGCAAATGCATCCAATGTCATGCTTAGAAATACAAATATCATGTTTTCTCAGGTTTCTGAAGCTTTCTTCCTAGAAAACTCGAATGTATGGCGGATTTGACTCCAGGTGGAACCAATTAGCCTTTGCCAGCTAAACACTAAGACTTACATGCTAAAATGCATTCAAAACTGTAAAGTCCATAGTGAATATCCAGAAAATACAAACAATCACAGAGGCTGTAGCAAGATCTCGGATTGAGATAGCCACAACACACTAGAGAGTTTTGTTTTCATCCAGGAGTATCTGGACAAATTGTTGTAGTTTTGAAGTGAAATTTAACCAAAAACTCACCTTGAAAATGGTTTTGGAGAAAAGCATAATCTTCCTATTCGGCAATTGCATCCAATGTCATGTTTACAGAAAGAAATATCATGTTTTCTCAGGATTCTGGAGCTTTCTTCCTAGAAAACTCGAATGTGTGGAGGATTTGACTCCAGGTGGAACGAATTAGCGTTTGGCACCTGAAAACAAAAACTTACATTCTAAAATGCATTCAAAACCGTAAAGTCCATAGAGAACGTCCAGAAAACACAAACACAGAGGCTGTAGCGAGATCTGGGATTGAAGATAGCTAAAAATCACCAGATATCTTTGTTTTCATCCAGGAGTATCTGGACAAATTGTTGTAGTTTTGAAGTGAAATGTAACCAAAAAATCACCGTGAACGTGGTTTTGAAGAAAAGCACAATCTTCCTGTTTGGCAAATGCATCCAATGTCATGTTTACAGAAAGAAATATCATGTTTTCTCAGGTTTCTGGAGCTTTCTTCCTAGAAAACTCGAATGTGTGGAGGATTTGACTCCAGGTGGAACCAATTCGCGTTTGGTAGCTAAAAACAAAAACTTACATGCTAAAATGCATTCAAAACCGTAAAGTCCATAGAGAATATCCAGAAAACACAAACAAACACAGAGGCTGTATCAAGATCTGGGATTGAGATAACTAAAAATCACCAGATATCTTTGTTTTCATCCAGGAGTATCTAGACAAATTGTAATTTTGAAGTGAAATTTAACCAAAAAATCACCGTGAAAGTGGTTTTGGAGAAAAGCACAATCTTCCTGTTCGGCAAATGCATCCAATGTCATGTTTACAGAAAGAAATATCATGTTTTCTCAGGTTTCTGAAGCTTTCTTCCTACAAAACTTGAATGTGTGGAGGATTTGACTCCAGGTGGAACCAATTAGCGTTTGCCACCTAAAAACAAATCCTTACATGCTGAAATGCATTCAAAACCGTAAAGTCCATAGAGAATGTCCAGAAAACACAAACACACACAGAGGCTGTAGCAAGATCTGGGATTGAGATAGCCACAACACACCAGATAGTTTTGTTTTCATCCAGGAGTTTCTGGACAAATTGTTGTGGATTTCGGGTGAAATTTAACAAAAATCACCGTGAAAGTGGTTTTGGAGAAAAGCACAATCTTCCTGTTCGGCAAATGCATCCAATGTCATGTTTACAAATACAAATATCATGTTTTCTCAGGTTTCTGGATCTTTCCTCATAAAAAACTCGAAAGTGTGGAGGATTAGACTCCAGGTGGAATCACATAGCGTTTGGCACCTGAAAACAAAAACTTGCACGCTAAAATGCATTCAAAACCGTAAAGCCCATAGAGAATGTCAAGAAAACACAAACACACACAGAGGCTGTAGCAAGATCTGGGATTGAGATAGCTAAAAATCACCAGAAAATTTTGTTTTCATCCAGGAGTATCTGGACAAATTGTTGTAGTTTTGAAGTGAAATTAAACCAAAAAATCACCGTGAATGTGGTTTTGGAGAATAGCACAATCTTCCTGTTCGGCAAATGCATCCAATGTCATGTTTACAGAAAGAAATATCATGTGTTCTCAGGTTTCTGAAGATTTCTTCCTAGAAAACTCGAATGTGTGGAGGATTTGACTCCAGGTGGAACCAAGTAGCGTTTGGCAGCTAAAAACAAAACCTTACATGCTAAAATGCATCAAAACCGTAAAGTCCATAGAGAATGTCCAGAAAACACAAGCACACACAGAGGCTGTAGCAAGATCTGGGATTGAGATAGCCACAACACACCAGATAGTTTTGTTTTCATCCAGGAGTTTCTGGACAAATTGTTGTAGTTTTGAACTGAAATGTAACCAAAATTCACCCTGAAAGTGGTTTTGGAGAAAAGCACAATCTTCCTGTTCGGCAAATGCATCCAATGTCATGTTTACAGAAAGAAATATCATGTTTTCTCATGTTTCTAGAGCTTCCTTCCTAGAAAACTCGAATGTGTGGAGTATTTGACTCCAGGTGGAACCAATTAGTGTTTGGTAGGAAAAACAAAAACTTACATGCTAAAATGCATTCAAAACTGTAAAGTCCATAGAGAATGTCCATAAAACACAAACACACACAGAGGTTGTAGCAAGATCTGGGATTGAGATTCCCACAACAGACCAGATAGTTATGTTTTCATCCAGGAGTATCTGGACAAATTGTGTGGATTTCAGGTAAAATTTAACAAAAATCACCGTGAAAGTGGTTTTGGAGAAAAGCACAATCTTCCTGTTCTTCAATTGCATCCAATGTCATGTTTGCAAATACAAATATCATGTTTTCTCAGGTTTCTGAAGCTTTCTTCCAAGAAAACTCGAATGTGTGGAGGATTTGACTTCAGGTGGAACCAATTAGCGTTTGCCAGCTAAAAACAAAAACTTGCATGCTAAAATGCATTCAAAACCGGAAAGTCCATAGAGAATGTTCAGAAAACAGAAACACACACAGAGGCTGTAGCAAGATCTGGGATTGAGATAGCCACAACACACCAGATAGTTTTGTTTTCATCCAGGAGTATCTGGACAAATTGTTGTGGATTTCGGGTGAAATTTAAGAAAAATCACCGTGAAAGTAGTTTTGGAGAAAAGCACAATCTTCCTGTTCGGCAAATCATCCAATGTCATGTTTCCAGAAAGAAATATCATGTTTTCTCAGGTTTCTGGAGCTTTCTTCCTAGAAAATTCGAATGTGTGGAGGATTTGACTCCAGGTGGAACGAAGTAGCGTTTGGCACCTGAAAACAAAAACTTACATGCTAAAATGCATTCAAAACCGTAAAGTCCATAGAGAATGTCCAGAAAACACAAACACAGAGGCTGTAGCGATATCTGGTATTGAAGATAGCAAAAAATCACCAGATATCTTTGTTTTCATCCAGGAGTATCTGGAGAAATTGTTGTAGATTTGAAATGAAATGTAACCAAAAAATCACCGTGAACGTGGTTTTGAAGAAAAGCACAATCTTCCTGTTCGGCAAATGCATCCAATGAAATGCTTACAGAAAGAAATATCATGTTTTCTCAGGTTTCTGAAGCTTTCTTCCTAGAAAAGTCGAATGTGTGGAGGATTTGACTCCAGGTGGAACCAAGTAGCGTTTGGCAGCTAAAACAAAAACTTACATGCTAAAATGCATTCAAAACTATAAAGTACATAGAGAATGTCCCGAAAATACAAACACACACAGACGCTGTAGCAAGATCTGGGATTGAGATAGCCACAACACACCAGATAGTTTTGTTTTCATCCAGGAGTATCTGGACAAATTGTTGTGGAATTCGGGTGAAATTTAACAAAAATCACCGTGAAAGAAGTTTTGGAGAAAAGCACAATCTTCCTGTTCGGCAAATGCATCCAATGTCATGTTTACAAATAAAATTATCATGTTTTCTCAGGTTTCTGAAGCTTTCTTCCTAGAAAACACGAATGTGTGGAGGATTTGACTCCAGGTGGAACGAATTAGCGTTTGGCAGCTAAAAACAAAACCTTACATGCTAAAATGCATTCAAACCCGTAAAGTCCATAGAGAATGTCCCAAAAACACAAACACACACAGAGGCTGTAGCAAGATCTGGGATTGAGATAGCTAAAAATCACCAGATAGTTTTGTTTTCATCCAGGAGTATCTGGACAAATTGTTGTAGTTTTGAAGTGAAATTTAACCAAAAAATCACCGTGAATGTGGTTTTGGAGAATAGCACAATCTTCCTGTTCGGCAAATGCATCCAATGTCATGTTTACAGAAAGAAATATCATGTTTTCTCAGGTTTCTGAAGATTTCTTCCTAGAAAACTCGAATGTGTGGAGGATTTAACTCCAGGTGGAACCAATTAGCATTTGGCAGCTAAAAACAAAACCTTACATGCTAAAATGCATTCAAAACCGTAAAGTCCATAGAGAATGTCCAGAAAACACAAGCACACACAGAGGCTGGAGCAAGATCTGGGATTGAGATAGCCACAACACACCAGATAGTTTTGTTTTCATCCAGGAGTTTCTGGACAAATTGTTGAAGTTTTGAAGTGAAATTTAACCGAAAAATCACCGTGAAAGTGGTTTTGGAGAAAAGCACAATCTTCCTGTTCGGCAAATGCATCCAATGTCATGTTTACAGAAAGAAATATCACGTTTTCTCATGTTTCTAGAGCTTTCTTCCTAGAAAACTCGAATGTGTGGAGTATTTCACTCCAGGTGGAACCAATTAGCGTTTGGTAGGAAAAACAAAAACTTACATGCTAAAATGCATTCAAAACTGTAAAGTTCATAGAGAATGTCCAGAAAACACAAACACACACAGAGGCTGTAGCAAGATCTGGGATTGAGATAGCCACAACAGACCAGATAGTTTTGTTTTGATCCAGTAGTATCTGGAAAAATTGTTGTAGTTTTGAAGTGAAATTAACCAAAAAATGTCCATGAAAGTGGTTTTGGGGAAAAGCACAATCTTCCTGTTCGGGAAATGCTTCCAATGTCATGTTTACAGAAAGAAATATCATGTTTTCTCAGGTTTCTGAAGCTTTCTTCCAAGAAAACTCGAATGTGCGGAGGATTTCACTCCAGGTGGAACCAATTAGCCTTTGGCAGCTAAAGACAAAAACTTGCATGCTAAAATGCATTCAAAACCGTAAAGTCCATAGAGAATGTCCAGAAAACACAAACACACACAGAGGCTGTAGCAAGATCTGGGATTGAGATAGCCACAACACACCAGATAGTTTTGTTTTCATCCAGGAGTATCTGGACAAATTGTGTGGATTTCGGGTGAAATTTAACAAAAATCACCGTGAAAGTGGTTTTGCAGAAAAGCACAATCTTCCTGTTCGGCAAATGCATCCAATGTTATGTTTACAGAAAGAAATATCATGTTTTCTCAGGTTTCTAAAGCTTTCTTCCTAGAAAACTCGAATGTGTGGAGGATTTGACTCCAGGTGGAACGAATTAGCGTTTGGCACCTGAAAACAAAAACTTACATGCTAAAATGCATTCAAAACCTTAAAGTCCATAGAGAATGTCCAGAAAACACAAACACAGAGGCTGTAGCGAGATCTGGGATTGAAGATAGCTAAAAATCACCAGATATCTTTGTTTTCCTCCAGGAGTATCTGGACAAATTGTTGTAGTTTTGAAGTGAAATGTAACCAAAAAATCACCGTGAACATGGTTTTGAAGAAAAGCACAATCTTCCTGTTCGAAGAAATGCATCCAATGAAATGCTTACAGAAGGAAATATCATGTTTTCTCAGGTTTCTGAAACCTTCTTCCTAGAAAACTCGAATGTGTGGAGGATTGACTCCAGGTGGAACCAATTAGCGTTTGGCAGCTAAAAACAAAAACTTACATGCTAAAATGCATTCAAAACTATAAAGTCAATAGAGAATGTCCAGAAAACACAAACACACACAGACGCTGTAGCAAGATCTGGGATTGAGATAGCCACAACACACCAGATAGTTTTGTTTTCATCCAGGAGTATCTGGACAAATTGTTGTGGATTTCGGGTGAAATTTAACAAAAATCACCGTGAAAGTGGTTTTGGAGAAAAGCACAATCTTCCTGTTCGGCAAATGCATCCAATGTCATGTTTACAGAAAAAAATATCATGTTTTCTCAGGTTTCTGAAGCTTTCTTCCTAGAAAACTCGAATGTGTGGAGTATTTGACTCCAGGTGGACCAATTAGCGTTTGGCAGCTAAAAACAAATCCTTACATGCTAAAATGCATTCAAAACCGTAAAGTCCATAGAGAATGTCAAGAAAACACAAACACACACATAGGCTGTAGCAACATCTGGGACTGAGATAACCACAACACACCAGATAGTGTTGTTTTCATCCAGGAGTACCTGGACAAATTGTTGTAGTTTTGAAGTGAGATTTAACCAAAAAATCACCGTGAAAGTGGTTTTGGAGAAAAGCACAATCTTCCTGTTCTGCAAATGCATCCAATTTCATGTTTACAGAAAGAACTATCATGTTTTCTCAGGTTTCTGAAGCTTTCTTCCTAGAAAACTCGAATGTGTGGAGGATTTGACTCCAGGTGGAACCAATTAGCGTTTGCCAACTGAAAAGAAAAAGGGTCCTGCTAAAATGCATTCAAAACCATAAAGTCCATAGAGAATGTCCAGAAAACACAAACACACACAGAGGCTGTAGCAAGATCTGGGATTGAGATAGCCACAACACACCAGATAGTTTTGTTTTCATCCAGGAGTATCTGGACAAATTGTTGTACTTTTGAAGTGAAATTTAACCAAAAATCACCGTGAAAGTGGTTTTGGAGAAAAGCACAATCTTTCTGTTCAGGAAATGAATCCAATCTCATGCTCACAAATACAAATATCATGTTTTCTCAGGTTTCTGAAGCTTTCTTCCTAGAAAACTCGAATGTGTGGAGGATTTGACTCCAGGTGGAACCAATTAGCGTTTGGCAGCTAAAAACTAAACCTTACATGTTAAAATGCATTCAAAACCATAAAGTCCATAGAGAATGTCCAGAAAACACAAACATACACAGAGGCTGTAGCAAGATCTGGGATTGAGATAGCCGCAATACACCAGATAGTTTTGTTTTCATCCAGGAGTATCTGGACAAATTGTAGTAGTTTTGAAGTGAGATTTAACGAAAAACTCACCGTGAAAGTGGTTTTGGAGAAAAGCACAATCTTCCTGTTTGGCATTGCATCCAATGTCATGTTTACAGAAAGAAATATCATGTTTTCTCAGGTTTCTGGAGCTTTCTTCCTAGAAAACTCGAATGTGTGGAGGATTTGACTCCAGGTGGAACCAGTTAGTGTGTGGCAGCTAAAAACAAAAACTTACATGCTAAAATGCATTCAAAACCTTAAAGTTTATAGAGAATGTCCAGAAAATACAAACACACACATAGGCTGTAGCAAGATCTGGGAATGAGATAGCTAAATATCACCAGATATCTTTGTTTTCATCCAGGAGTATCTAGACAAATTGTTGTAGTTTTGAAGTGAAATTTAACCAAAAAATCACCGTGAAAGTTGTTTTGGAGAAAAGCACAATCTTCCTGTTGGGCAAATGCATCCAATGTCATGTTTACAGAAAGAAATATCATGTTTTCTCAGGTTTCTGAAACCTTCTTCCTAGAAAACACGAATGTGTGGAGGATTTGACTCCAGGTGGAACCAATTAGCGTTTGGCAGCTAAAAAAAAAAACTTACATGCTAAAATGCATTCAAAACTGTAAAGTCCATAGAGAATGTCCAGAAAACACAAACACACACAGAGGCTGTAGCAAGATCTGGGATTGAGATAGCTACAAATCACCAGATAGTTTTGTTTTCATCTAGGAATTTCTGGTCAAATTGTTGTAGTTTTGAAGTGAAATTTAACCAAAAGTCACCGTGAAAGTGGTTTTGGAGAATAGCACAATCTTCCTATTCGGCAAATGCATCCAATGTCATGTTTACAAATAGAAATATCATGTTTTCACAGGTTTCTGAAGCTTTCTTCCTAGAAAACTCGAATGTGTGGAGGATTTGACTCCAGGTGGAACCAATTAGCGTTTGGTAGCAAAAACAAAAACTTATATGCTAAAATGCATTTAAAACTGTAAAGTCCATAGAGAATATCCAGAAAACACAAACAAACACAGAGACTGAAGCAAGATCTCAGATTGAGATAGCCACAACACCCCAGATAGTTTTGTTTTCATCCAGGAGTATCTGGACAAATTATTGTGGATTTCGGACGAAATTTAACAAAAATCACCGTGAAAGTGGTTTTGGAGAAAAGCACAATCTTCCTGTTTGGGAAATGCATCCAATGTCATGTTTACAGAAAGAAATGTCATGTTTTCTCAGGTTTCTGGAGCTTTCTTCCAAGAATACTCGAATGCGTGGAGGATTTGACTCTAGGTGGAACCAATTAGCGTTTGCCAGCAGAAAACAAAAAGGGTCCTGCTAAAATGCATTCAAAACCGTAAAGTCCATAGAGAATGTCCAGAAAACACAAACACACACAGAGGCTGTAGCAAGATCTGGGATTGAGATAGCTACAAATCACCAGATAGTTTTGTTTTCATCCAGGAGTATCTGGAGAAATTGTTGTAGTTTGAAGTGAAATTTAACCAAAAAATCACCGTGAACGTGGTTTTGACGAAAAGCACAATCTTCCTGTTGGCAAATGCATCCAATGTCATGCTTACAGAAAGAAATATCATGTTTTCTCTGGTTTCTGAAGCTTTCTTCCTAGAAAACTCGAATGTGTGGAGTATTTGACTCCAGGTGGAACCAATTAGCGTTTGGCAGCTAAAAACAAAAACTTACATGCTAAAATGCATTCAAAACCGTAAAGTCCATAGAGAATGTCCAGAAAACACAAACACACACAGAGGCTGTAGGAAGATCTGGGAATGAGATAGCTAAAAATCACCAGATATCTTTGTTTTCCTCCAGGAGTATCTAGACAAATTGTTGTACTTTTGAAGTGAAATTTAACCAAAAAATCACCGTGAAAGTGGTTTTGGAGAAAAGCACAATCTTCCTGTTGGGCAAATGCATCCAATGTCATGTTTACAGAAAGAAATATCATGTTTTCTCAGGTTTCTGAAGCTTTCTTCCTAGAAAACTCGAATGTGTGGAGGATATGACTCCAGGTGGAACCAATTAGCGTTTGCCAGCCTAAAACAAAAACTTACAAGCTAAAATGCATTCAAAACCGTAAAGTCCATAGAGAATGTCCAGAAAACACAAGCACACACAGAGGCTGGAGCAAGATCTGGGGATGAGATAGCTAAATATCACCAGATAGTTTTGTTTTCATCCAGGAGTATCTGGACAAATTCTTTTGGATTTCGGGTGAAATTTAACCAAGAATCACTGGGAAAGTGGATTTGGAGAAAATCACCATCTTCCTGTTCGGCAAATGCATCGAATGTCATGTTTACAGAAAGAAATATCATGTTTTCTCAGGTTTCTGAAGCTTTCTTCCTAGAAAACTCGAATGTGTGGAGTATTTGACTCCAGGTGGATCCAATTAGCGTTTGCCAGCAGAAAACAAAAAGGGTCCTGCTAATGTGCATTCAAAACCGTAAAGTCCATAGAGAATATCCAGAAAACACAAACACACACAGAGGCTGTAGCAAGATATGGGATTGAGGTAGCTAAAAATCACCAGATAGTTTTGTTTTCATCCAGGAGTATCTGGCGAAATTGTTGTAGTTTGAAGTGAAATTTAACCAAAAAATCACCGTGAACGTGGTTTTGAAGAAAAGCACAATCTTCCTGTTGGCAAATGCTTCCAATGTCATGCTTACAGAAAGAAATGTCATGTTTTCTCAGGTTTCTGAAGCTTTTTTCCTAGAAAACTCGAATGTGTGGAGGATTTGACTCCAGGTGGAACCAATCAGCGTTTGGCAGCTAAAAACAAAAACTTACATGCTAAAATGCATTCAAAACCGTAAAGTCCATAGAGAATGTCCAGAAAACACAAACACACACAGAGGCTGTAGCAAGATCTAGGATTGAGATAGCCACAACACACCAGATAGTTTTGTTTTCATCCAGGAGTATCTGGACAAATTGTTGTAGTTTTGAAGTGAAATTTAACCAAAAAATCACCGTGAAAGTGGTTTTGGAGAAAAGCACAATCTTCCTGTTCGGCAAATGCATCCAATGTCTTGTTTACAAATAAAAATATCATGTTTTCTCAGCTTTCTGAAGCTTTCTTCCTAGAAAACTCAAATGAGTGGAGGATTTGACTCCAGGTGGAACCAATTAGCGTTTGCCAGTAGAAAACAAAAAGGGTCCTGCTAAAATGCATTCACAACCGTAAAGTCCATAGAGAATGTCCAGAAAACACAAACACACACAGAGGCTGTAGCAAGATCTGGGATTGAGATAGCTACAAATCACCAGATAGTTTTGTTTTCATCCAGGAGTATCTGGACAAATTGTTGTAGTTTGAAGTGAAATTTAACCAAAAAATCACCGTGAAAGTGGTTTTGGAGAAAAGCACAATCTTCCTGTTCGGCAAATGCATCCAATGTCTTGTTTACAAATAAAACTATCATGTTTTCTCAGCTTTCTGAAGCTTTCTTCCTAGAAAGCTCAAATGTGTGGAGTATTTGACTCCAGGAGGAACCAATTAGCGTTTGCCAGCAGAAAACAAAAGGGTCCTGCTAAAATGCATTCAAAACCGTAAAGTCCATAGAGAATGTCCAGAAAACACAAACACACACACAGACTGTAGCATGATCTGGGATTGAGATAGCTACAAATCACCAGATAGTTTTGTTTTCATCCAGGAGTATCTGGAGAAATTGTTGTAGTTTGAAGTGAAATTTAACCAAAAAATCACCGTGAACGTGGTTTTGAAGAAAAGCACAATCTTCCTGTTGGCAAATGCATCCAATGTCATGCTTACAGAAAGAAATATCATGTTTTCTCTGGTTTCTGAAGCTTTCTTCCTAGAAAACTCGAATGTGTGGAGGATTTGAATCCAGGTGGAACCAATTAGCGTTTGGCAGCTAAAAACAAAAACTTACATGCTAAAATGCATTCAAAACCGTAAAGTCCATAGAGAATGTCCAGAAAACACAAACACACACAGAGGCTGTAGCAAGATCTGGGATTGAGATAGCTAAAAATCACCAGATATCTTTGTTTTCATCCAGGAGTATCTAGACAAATTGTTGTAATTTTGAAGTGAAATTTAACCAAAAAATCACAGTGAAAGTGGTTTTGGAGAAAAGCACAATCTTCCTGTTGGGCAAATGCATCCAATGTCATGTTTACAGAAAGAAATATCATGTTTTCTCAGGTTTCTGAAGCTTTCTTCCTAGAAAACTCGAATGTGTGGAGGATTTGACTCCAGGTGGAACCAATTAGCGTTTGCCAGCCTAAAACAAAAACTTACAAGCTAAAATGCATTCAAAACCGTAAAGTCCATAGAGAATGTCCAGAAAACAAAAACACACACAGAGGCTGTAGCAAGATCTGGGGATGAGATAGCTAAATATCACCAGATAGTTTTGTTTTCATCCAGGAGTATCTGGACAAATTCTTGTGGATTTCGGGTGAAATTTAACCAAGAATCACTGGGAAAGTGGATTTGGAGAAAATCACCATCTTCCTGTTCGGCAAATGCATCGAATGTCATGTTTACAGAAAGAAATATCATGTTTTCTCAGGTTTCTGAAGCTTTCTTCCTAGAAAACTCGAATGTGTGGAGTATTTGACTCCAGGTGGATCCAATTAGCGTTTGCCAGCAGAAAACAAAAAGGGTCCTGCTAATGTGCATTCAAAACCGTAAAGTCCATAGAGAATATCCAGAAAACACAAACACACACAGAGGCTGTAGCAAGATCTGGGATTGAGATAGCTACAAATCACCAGATAGTTTTGTTTTCATCCATGAGTATCTGGACAAATTGTTGTAGTTTTGAAGTGAAATGTAAGCAAAAAATAATGGTAAAAGTGGTTTTAGAGAAAAGCACAATCTTCCTGTTCAGCAAATGCATCCAATGTCATGTTTACAGAAAGAAATATCATGTTTTCTCAGGTTTCTGGAGCTTTCTTCCTAGAAAACTCGAATGTGTGGAGGATTTGACTCCAGGTGGAACCAATTAGTGTTTGGCAGCTAAAAACAAAACCTTACATGCTAAAATGCATTCAAAACTGTAAAGTCCATAGAGAATGTCCAGAAAACACAAACAAACACAGAGGCCGTAGCAAGATCGGGGATTGAGATAGCCACAACGCACCAAATAGTTTTGTTTTCATCCAGGAGTATCTGGACAAATTCTTGTGGATTTCGGGTGACATTTAACCAAAAAATCACAGTGAAAGTGTTTTGGAGAAAAGCACAATCTTCCTGTTCGGCAAATGCATCCAATGTCATGTTAACAAATACAAATATCATGTTTTCTCAGGTTTCTGAAGCTTTCTTCCTAGAAAACTCGAATTTGTGGAGGATTTGACTCCAGGTGAAACCAATTAGAGTTTGCCAGCAGAAAACAAAAAGTTGCATGCTAAAATGCATTCAAACCGTAAAGCCAATAGAGAATGTTCAGAAAACACAAACACACACAGAGGCTGTAGCAAGTTCTGGGATTGAGATAGCTAAAAATCACCAGACAGTTTTGTTTTCATCCAGAATTTGCACAAATTTTTGTGGTTTTAGGATGAAATTTAACAAAAATCACCGTGAAAGTGGATTTGGAGAAAAGCACAATCTTACTGTTCGGCAAATGCATCCAATGTCATGTTTACAGAAATTAATATCATGTTTTCTCAGGATTCTGAAGCTTTCTACCTAGAAAACTCGAATGTGTGGAGGATCTGACTCCAGGTGCAACCAATTAGTGTTTGCCAGCCTAAAACAAAAACTTACATGCTAAAATGCATTCAAAACCGTAAAGTCCATAGAGAATGTCCAGAAAACACAAACAAACACAGAGGCTGTAGCAACATCTGGGATTGAGAGAGCCACAACACACCAGATTGTTTTGCTTTCATCCAGGAGTATCTGGACAAATTGTTGTAGTTTTGAATTGAAATGTAACCAAAAAATCACCGTGAAAGTGGTTTTGGAGAAAAGCACAATCTTCCTGTTCAGCAAATGCATCCATTGTCATGTTTACAGAAAGAAATATCAAGTTTTCTCAGGATTCTGAAGCTTTCTACCTAGAAAACACGAATGTGTGGAGGATTAGAGTCCAGGTGGAACCAATTAGCGTTTGGCAGCTAAAAACAATAACTTACATGCTAAAATGCATTCAAAACCGTAAAGTCCATAGAGAATGTCCAGAAAACACAAACAAGCACAGAGGCTGTACCAAGATCTGGGATTGAGATAGCCACAACACACCAGATAGTTTTGTTTTCATCCAGGAGTATCTGGATAAATTGTTGTAGCTTTGAAGTGAAATTTAACCAAAAATCACCGTGAAAGTGGTTTTGGAGAAAAGCACAATCTTCCTGTTCAGCAAAGGCATCCAATGTCATGTTTACAGAAAGAAATATCATGTTTTCTCAGGTTTCTGAAGCTTTCTTCCTAGAAAACTCGAATGTGTAGAGGATTTGACTCCAGGTGGAACCAATTCGCTTTTGCCAGCAGAAACAAAAAGGGTCCTGCTAAAATGCATTCACAACCGTAAAGTCCATAGAGAATGTCCAGAAAACACAAACACAGACAGAGGATGTAGCAAGATCTGGGGATGAGACAGCTAAAAATCACCAGATAGTTTTGTTTTCATCCAGGCATATCTCGACAAATTCTTGTGGATTTCGGGTGAAATTTAACCAAAAATCACCGTGAAAGTGGTTTTGGTGAAAAGCACACTCATCCTGTTTCACAAATGCATCCAATGTCATGTTTACAGAAAGAAATCTCATGTTTTCTCAGGTTTCTGAAGCTTTCTTCCTAGAAAACTCGAATGTGTGGAGGATTTGACTCCAGGTGGAACCAATTAGCGTTTGCCAGGTGAAAACAAAAACTTACATGCTAAAATGCATTCAAAACCGTAAAGTCCATAGAGATTGTCCAGAAAACTCAAACACACACAGAGGCTGTAGCAATATTTAGGATTGAGATAGCCACAACACACCAGATAGTTTTGTTTTCATCCAGGAGTATCTGGACAAATTGTTGTGGTTTTAGGGTGAAATTTAACAAAAATCACCGTGAAAGTGGTTTTAGAAAAAAGCAAAATCTTCCTGTTCGGCAAATGCATGCAATGTCATGTTTACAGAAATTAATATCATGTTTTCTCAGGATTCTGAAGCTTTCTAACTAGAAAACTCGAATGTGTGGAGGATTTGACTCCAGGTGGAACCAATTAGCGTTTGGCAGCTAAAAACAAAAACTTACATGCTAAAATGCATTCAAAACCATAAAGTCCATAGAGAATGTCCAGAAGACACAAACACACTCAGAGGCTGTAGCAAGATCTGGGATTGAGAGAGCCACAACACACCAGATAGTTTTGTTTTCATCCAGGAGTATCTGGACAAATTGTTGTAGTTTTGAACTGAAATTTAACCAAAAAATCACCGTGAAAGTGGTTTTGGAGAAAAGCACAATCTTCCTGTTCGCAAATGCATCCAATGTCATATTTAGAGAAAGAAATATCATGTTTTCTCAGGTTTCTGAACCTTTCTTCCTAGAAAACTCAAATGTGTGGAGTATTTGACTCCAGGTGGAACCAATTAGCGTTTGCCAGCAGAAAACAAAAAGGGTCCTGCTAAAATGCATTCAAAACCATAAAGTCCATAGAGAATGTCCAGAAAACACAAACACACACAGAGGCTGTAGCAAGATCTGGGATTGAGATTGCTACAAATCACCAGATAGTTTTGTTTTCATCCAGGAGTATCTGGACAAATTGTTGTAGTTTTCAAGTGAAATTTAACCAAAAAATCACGGTGACAGATTTTTGTAGAAAAGCACAATCTTTCTGTTCGGCAAATGCATCCAATGTCATATTTACCAATACAAATATCATGTTTTCTCAGGTTTCTGAAGCTTTCTTCCTAGAAAACTCGAATGTGTGGAGGATTTGACTCGAGGTGTAACCAATTAGCATTTGCCAGCTGAAAACAAAATCTTACATGCTAAAATGAATTCAAAACCGTAAAGTCCATAGAGAATGTCCAGAAAACACAAACACACACAGAGGCTGTAGCAAGATCTGGGATTGAGATAGCTAAAAATCACCAGATAGTTTTGTTTTCATCCAGGAGTATCTGGACTAAATGTTGTAGTTTTGAAGTGAAATTGAACCAAAAAATCACAGTGAAAGTTGTATTGGAGAAAAGCACAATCATCCTGTTCGGGAAATGCATCCAATGTCATGTTTACACAAAGAAATGTCATGTTTTCTCAGGTTTCTGGAGCTTTCTTCCTAGAAAACTCGAATGTGTGGAGGCTTGACTCCAGGTGGAATCAATTAGCGTTTGGCAGCTTAAAACAAAAGCTTACATGCTAAAATGCATTCAAAACCGTAAAGTCCATAGAGAATGTCCAGAAAACACAAACAAACACAGAAGCTGTAGCAAGATCTGGAATTGAGATAGCCACAACACACCAGATAGTTTTGTTTTCATCCAGGAGTATCTGGACAAATTTTTGTGGATTTCGGTTGAAATTTAACCAAAAAATCACCCTGAAAGTGGTTTTGGAGAAAAGCAAAAACTTCCTGTCGGCAAATGCATCCAATGTCATGTTTACAGAAAGAAATATCATGTTTTCTCAGGTTTCTGAAGCTTTCTTCCTAGAAAACTCGAATGTTTAGAGGATTTGACTAAAGGTGGAACCAATTAGCGTTTGCCAGAAGAAAAAAAAAAGGGTCCTCTAAAATGCATTCAAAACCATAAAGTCCATAGAGAATGTCCAGAAAACACACTCAAACACAGAGGCTGTAGCAAGATCTGGGATTGAGATAGCCACAACACACCAGATAGTTTTGTTTTCATGCAGGAGGATCTGGACAAATTGTTGTGGATTTCTGGTGAAATTTAACAAAAAAATCACCGAGAAAGTTGTTTTGAAGAAAAGCACAATCTTTCTTTTCAGCAAATGCGTCCAATGTCATGTTTACAATACAAATATCATGTTTTCTCAGGTTTCTGAAGCTTTCTTCCTAGAAAACTCGAATGTGTGGAGGATTTGACTCCAGGTGGAACCAATTAGCGTTTGGCAGCTAAAAACAAAAAATTACATGCTAAAATGCATTCAAAACCATAAAGTCCATAGAGAATTTCCAGAAAACACAAACAAGCACAGAGGCTGTAGCAAGATCTGGGATTGAGATAGCTAAAAATCACCAGATATCTTTGTTTTCATCCAGTAGTATCTGAGCAAATTGTTGCTGTTTTGAAGTGCAATTTAACCAAAAACTCACCGTGAAAGTGGTTTTGGAGAAAAGCACAATCTTCCTGTTCGGCAAATGCATCCAATGTCATGTTTACAGAAAGAAATATCATGTTTTCTCAGGTTTCTGAAGCTTTCTTCGTAGAGAACTCGAATGTGTGGAGGATTTGACTCCAGGTGGAACCAATTAGCGTTTGCCAGCTGAAAACAAAAACTTACATGCTAAAATGAATTCAAAACCTTAAAGCCCATAGAGAATGTCCTCAATACACAAACACAGAGGCTGTAGCAAGATCTGGGATTGAGATAGCGTAAAATCACAGATATTTTTGTTTTCATCCAGGAGTATCTGGACAAAATGTAGTTTTGAAGTGAAGTTTAACCAAAAATCACCTTGAAAGTGGTTTGGAGAAAAGCACAATCATTCTGTTCAGCAAATGAATCCAGTGTCATGTTTACAAATACAAAAATCGTATTTTCTCAGGTTTCTGGAGCTTTCTTCCTAGAAAACTCGAAGGTGTGGAGAATTTGACTCCAGGTGGATCCAATTAGCGTTTGCCAGCAGAAAACCAAAAGGGTCCTGCTAAAATGCATTCAAAAACTTAAAGTCCATAGAGAATGTCCAGAAAACACAAACACAGAGGCTGTAGCAAGATCTGGGATTGAGATCCCAACAACACAGCAGATAGTTTTGTTTTCATC
The DNA here is from genome assembly GCF_964237555.1 of Oryctolagus cuniculus. Taxonomy (NCBI): domain Eukaryota; kingdom Metazoa; phylum Chordata; class Mammalia; order Lagomorpha; family Leporidae; genus Oryctolagus; species Oryctolagus cuniculus. The sequence goes on from NC_091451.1 coordinate 885,155, forward strand.
CAGGACAAATTGTTGTACTTTTGAAGTGAAATGTTACCAAAAAATCTCCATGAAAGTGGTTTTGGGGAAAAGCACAATCTTCCTGTTCGGCAAATGCATCCAATGTCATGTTTACAGAAAGAAATATCAAGTTTTCTCAGGTTTCTGAAGCTTTCTTCCTAGAAAACTCGAATGTGTGGAGGATTTGACTCCAGGTGGAACCACTTAGCGTTTGCCAGCAGAAAACAAAAAGGGTCCTGCTAAAATGCATTCAAAACCGTAAAGCCCATAGAGAATGTCCAGAAAACACAAACACACTCAGAGGCTGTAGCAAGATCTGGGATTGATATAGCCACAACACACCAGATAGTTTTGTTTTCATCCAGGAGTATCTGGACAAATTGTGGTAGTTTTCAAGTAAAATTTAACCAAAAAATCACCGTGAAAGTGATTTTGGAGAAAAGCACAATCTTACTGTTCGGCAAATGCATCCAATGTCATGTTTACAGAAATTAATATCATGTTTTCTCAGGATTCTGAAGCTTTCTACCTAGAAAACTCGAATGTGTGGAGGATTTGACTCCAGGTGCAACCAATTAGTGTTTGCCAGCCTAAAACAAAAACTTACATGCTAAAATGCATTCAAAACCGTAAAGTCCATAGAGAATGTCCAGAAAACACAAACAAACACAGAGGCTGTAGCAACATCTGGGATTGAGAGAGCCACAACACACCAGATTGTTTTGCTTTCATCCAGGAGTATCTGGACAAATTGTTGTAGTTTTGAATTGAAATGTAACCAAAAAATCACCGTGAAAGTGGTTTTGGAGAAAAGCACAATCTTCCTGTTCAGCAAATGCATCCATTGTCATGTTTACAGAAAGAAATATCAAGTTTTCTCAGGATTCTGAAGCTTTCTACCTAGAAAACACGAATGTGTGGAGGATTAGAGTCCAGGTGGAACCAATTAGCGTTTGGCAGCTAAAAACAATAACTTACATGCTAAAATGCATTCAAAACCGTAAAGTCCATAGAGAATGTCCAGAAAACACAAACAAGCACAGAGGCTGTACCAAGATCTGGGATTGAGATAGCCACAACACACCAGATAGTTTTGTTTTCATCCAGGAGTATCTGGACAAATTGTTGTAGCTTTGAAGTGAAATTTAACCAAAAATCACCGTGAAAGTGGTTTTGGAGAAAAGCACAATCTTCCTGTTCAGCAAAGGCATCCAATGTCATGTTTACAGAAAGAAATATCATGTTTTCTCAGGTTTCTGAAGCTTTCTTCCTAGAAAACTCGAATGTGTAGAGGATTTGACTCCAGGTGGAACCAATTCGCTTTTGCCAGCAGAAACAAAAAGGGTCCTGCAAAAATGCATTCACAACCGTAAAGTCCATAGAGAATGTCCAGAAAACACAAACACAGACAGAGGATGTAGCAAGATCTGGGGATGAGACAGCTAAAAATCACCAGATAGTTTTGTTTTCATCCAGGCATATCTCGACAAATTCTTGTGGATTTCGGGTGAAATTTAACCAAAAATCACCGTGAAAGTGGTTTTGGTGAAAAGCACACTCATCCTGTTTCACAAATGCATCCAATGTCATGTTTACAGAAAGAAATCTCATGTTTTCTCAGGTTTCTGAAGCTTTCTTCCTAGAAAACTCGAATGTGTGGAGGATTTGACTCCAGGTGGAACCAATTAGCGTTTGCCAGGTGAAAACAAAAACTTACATGCTAAAATGCATTCAAAACCGTAAAGTCCATAGAGATTGTCCAGAAAACTCAAACACACACAGAGGCTGTAGCAATATTTAGGATTGAGATAGCCACAACACACCAGATAGTTTTGTTTTCATCCAGGAGTATCTGGACAAATTGTTGTGGTTTTAGGGTGAAATTTAACAAAAATCACCGTGAAAGTGGTTTTAGAGAAAAGCACAATCTTCCTGTTCGGCAAATGCATCCAATGTCATGTTTACAGAAATTAATATCATGTTTTCTCAGGATTCTGAAGCTTTCTAACTAGAAAACTCGAATGTGTGGAGGATTTGACTCCAGGTGGAACCAATTAGCGTTTGGCAGCTAAAAACAAAAACTTACATGCTAAAATGCATTCAAAACCATAAAGTCCATAGAGAATGTCCAGAAGACACAAACACACTCAGAGGCTGTAGCAAGATCTGGGATTGAGAGAGCCACAACACACCAGATAGTTTTGTTTTCATCCAGGAGTATCTGGACAAATTGTTGTAGTTTTGAACTGAAATTTAACCAAAAAATCACCGTGAAAGTGGTTTTGGAGAAAAGCACAATCTTCCTGTTCGCAAATGCATCCAATGTCATATTTAGAGAAAGAAATATCATGTTTTCTCAGGTTTCTGAACCTTTCTTCCTAGAAAACTCAAATGTGTGGAGTATTTGACTCCAGGTGGAACCAATTAGCGTTTGCCAGCAGAAAACAAAAAGGGTCCTGCTAAAATGCATTCAAAACCATAAAGTCCATAGAGAATGTCCAGAAAACACAAACACACACAGAGGCTGTAGCAAGATCTGGGATTGAGATTGCTACAAATCACCAGATAGTTTTGTTTTCATCCAGGAGTATCTGGACAAATTGTTGTAGTTTTCAAGTGAAATTTAACCAAAAAATCACGGTGACAGATTTTTGTAGAAAAGCACAATCTTTCTGTTCGGCAAATGCATCCAATGTCATATTTACCAATACAAATATCATGTTTTCTCACGTTTCTGGAGCTTTCTTCCTAGAAAACTCGAATGTGTGGAGGATTTGACTCCAGGTGTAACCAATTAGCATTTGCCAGCTGAAAACAAAATCTTACATGCTAAAATGCATTCAAAACCGTAAAGTCCATAGAGAATGTCCAGAAAACACAAACACACACAGAGGCTGTAGCAAGATCTGGGATTGAGATAGCTAAAAATCACCAGATAGTTTTGTTTTCATCCAGGAGTATCTGGACTAAATGTTGTAGATTTTGAAGTGAAATTGAACCAAAAAATCACAGTGAAAGTTGTATTGGAGAAAAGCACAATCATCCTGTTCGGGAAATGCATCCAATGTCATGTTTACACAAAGAAATGTCATGTTTTCTCAGGTTTCTGGAGCTTTCTTCCTAGAAAACTCGAATGTGTGGAGGCTTGACTCCAGGTGGAATCAATTAGCGTTTGGCAGCTTAAAACAAAAGCTTACATGCTAAAATGCATTCAAAACCGTAAAGTCCATAGAGAATGTCCAGAAAACACAAACAAACACAGAAGCTGTAGCAAGATCTGGAATTGAGATAGCCACAACACACCAGATAGTTTTGTTTTCATCCAGGAGTATCTGGACAAATTTTTGTGGATTTCGGTTGAAATTTAACCAAAAAATCACCCTGAAAGTGGTTTTGGAGAAAAGCAAAAACTTCCTGTCGGCAAATGCATCCAATGTCATGTTTACAGAAAGAAATATCATGTTTTCTCAGGTTTCTGAAGCTTTCTTCCTAGAAAACTCGAATGTTTGGAGGATTTGACTAAAGGTGGAACCAATTAGCGTTTGCCAGAAGAAAAAAAAAAGGGTCCTCTAAAATGCATTCAAAACCATAAAGTCCATAGAGAATGTCCAGAAAACACACTCAAACACAGAGGCTGTAGCAAGATCTGGGATTGAGATAGCCACAACACACCAGATAGTTTTGTTTTCATGCAGGAGGATCTGGACAAATTGTTGTGGATTTCGGGTGAAATTTAACAAAAAAATCACCGAGAAAGTTGTTTTGAAGAAAAGCACAATCTTTCTTTTCAGCAAATGCGTCCAATGTCATGTTTACAATACAAATATCATGTTTTCTCAGGTTTCTGAAGCTTTCTTCCTAGAAAACTCGAATGTGTGGAGGATTTGACTCCAGGTGGAACCAATTAGCGTTTGGCAGCTAAAAACAAAAAATTACATGCTAAAATGCATTCAAAACCATAAAGTCCATAGAGAATTTCCAGAAAACACAAACAAGCACAGAGGCTGTACCAAGATCTGGGATTGAGATAGCTAAAAATCACCAGATATCTTTGTTTTCATCCAGTAGTATCTGAGCAAATTGTTGCTGTTTTGAAGTGCAATTTAACCAAAAACTCACCGTGAAAGTGGTTTTGGAGAAAAGCACAATCTTCCTGTTCGGCAAATGCATCCAATGTCATGTTTACAGAAAGAAATATCATGTTTTCTCAGGTTTCTGAAGCTTTCTTCGTAGAGAACTCGAATGTGTGGAGGATTTGACTCCAGGTGGAACCAATTAGCGTTTGCCAGCTGAAAACAAAAACTTACATGCTAAAATGAATTCAAAACCTTAAAGCCCATAGAGAATGTCCTCAATACACAAACACAGAGGCTGTAGCAAGATCTGGGATTGAGATAGCGTAAAATCACAGATATTTTTGTTTTCATCCAGGAGTATCTGGACAAAATGTAGTTTTGAAGTGAAGTTTAACCAAAAATCACCTTGAAAGTGGTTTGGAGAAAAGCACAATCATTCTGTTCAGCAAATGAATCCAGTGTCATGTTTACAAATACAAAAATCGTATTTTCTCAGGTTTCTGGAGCTTTCTTCCTAGAAAACTCGAAGGTGTGGAGAATTTGACTCCAGGTGGATCCAATTAGCGTTTGCCAGCAGAAAACCAAAAGGGTCCTGCTAAAATGCATTCAAAAACTTAAAGTCCATAGAGAATGTCCAGAAAACACAAACACAGAGGCTGTAGCAAGATCTGGGATTGAGATCCCAACAACACAGCAGATAGTTTTGTTTTCATCCAGGACAAATTGTTGTACTTTTGAAGTGAAATGTTACCAAAAAATCTCCATGAAAGTGGTTTTGGGGAAAAGCACAATCTTCCTGTTCGGCAAATGCATCCAATGTCATGTTTACAGAAAGAAATATCAAGTTTTCTCAGGTTTCTGAAGCTTTCTTCCTAGAAAACTCGAATGTGTGGAGGATTTGACTCCAGGTGGAACCACTTAGCGTTTGCCAGCAGAAAACAAAAAGGGTCCTGCTAAAATGCATTCAAAACCGTAAAGCCCATAGAGAATGTCCAGAAAACACAAACACACTCAGAGGCTGTAGCAAGATCTGGGATTGATATAGCCACAACACACCAGATAGTTTTGTTTTCATCCAGGAGTATCTGGACAAATTGTGGTAGTTTTCAAGTAAAATTTAACCAAAAAATCACCGTGAAAGTGGATTTGGGGAAAAGCACAGTCTTCCTGTTCGGCAAATGCATCCAATGTCATGTTTACAGAAAGAAATATCATGTTTTCTCAGGTTTCTGAAGCTTTCTTCGTAGAGAACTCGAATGTGTGGAGGATTTGACTCCAGGTGAAACCAATTAGCATTTGGCAGCTAAAAACAAAAAAACTTAAATGCTAAAATGCATTCAGAACCGTAAAGTCCACAGAGAATGTCCAGAAAACACAAACACAGAGGCTGTATCAAAATATCGGATTGAGATAGCCACAACACACCAGATAATTTTGTTTTCATCCAGGAGTATCTGGACAAATTGTTGTAGTTTTGAAGTGAAATTTAACCAAAAAATCACCCTGACAGAGGTTTTGGAGAAAAGCAAAATCTTCCTGTTCGGCAAATGCATCCAATGTCATGTTTACAGATACAAATATCATGTTTTCTCATGTTTCTAGAGCTTTCTCCCTAGAAAACTCGAATGTGTGGAGGATTTGACTCCAGGTGGAACCAATTAGCGTTTGCCAGCTGAAAACAAAAAAAATTACATGCTAAAATGCATTCAAAGACATCAAGTCCATAGGGAATTTACAGAAAACACAAACACAGAGGCTGTAGCAAGGTCTGGGATTGAGATAGCTAAAAATGACCAAATAGTTTTGTTTTCATCCAGGAGTATCTGGACAAATTCTCGGGGATTTCGGGTGAAATTTAACCAAAAAATCACCGTGAAAGTGGTTTTGGAGAAAAGCACAATCTTCCTGTTCGGCAAATGCATCCAATGTCATGTTTACAGAAAGAAATATCATGTTTTCTCAGGTTTTTGAAGCTTTCTTCCTAGAAAACTCGAATGTGTGGAGGATTAGACTCCAGGTGGAACCAATTAGCGTTTGCCAGCTGAAAACAAAAACTTACATGCTAAAATGCATTCAAAGACATCAAGTCCATAGAGAATTTACAGAAAACACAAACACAGAGGCTGTAGCAAGGTCTGGGATTGAGATAGCTAAAAATGACCAAATAGTTTTGTTTTCATCCAGGAGTATCTGGACAAATTCTCGGGGATTTCGGGTGAAATTTAACCAAAAAATCACCGTGAAAGTGGTTTTGGAGAAAAGCACAATCTTCCTGTTTGGCAAATGCATCCAATGTCATGTTTACAAATACAAATATCATGTTTTCTCAGGTTTCTGGACCTTTCTTCCTAGAAAACTCGAATGTGTGGAGGATTTGACTCCACGTGGAACCAATTAGCGTTTGGCAACTGCAAACCAAAACTTACATGCTAAAATGCATTCAAAACTGTAAAGTCCATAGAGAATGTCCAGAAAACACAAACACAGAGCTGTAGCATGATCTGGGACTGAGGTAGCCACAAAACACCAGATAGTTTTGTTTTCATCCAGGAGTATCTGGACAAATTGTGGTAGTTTTCAAGTAAAATTTAACCAAAAAATCACCGTGAAAGTGGTTTTGGAGAAAAGCACAATCTTCCTGTTCGGCAAATGCATCCAATGTCATGTTTACAGAAAGAAATATCATGTTTTCTCAGGTTTCTGAAGCTTTCTTCGTAGAGAACTCGAATGTGTGGAGGATTTGACTCCAGGTGAAACCAATTAGCATTTGCCAGCTGAAAACAAAATCTTACATGCTAAAATGCATTCAAAACCGTAAAGTCCATAGAGAATGTCCAGAAAACACAAACACACACAGAGGCTGTAGCAAGATCTGGGATTGAGATAGCTAAAAATCACCAGATAGTTTTGTTTTCATCCAGGAGTATCTGGACTAAATGTTGTAGATTTTGAAGTGAAATTGAACCAAAAAATCACAGTGAAAGTTGTATTGGAGAAAAGCACAATCATCCTGTTCGGGAAATGCATCCAATGTCATGTTTACACAAAGAAATGTCATGTTTTCTCAGGTTTCTGGAGCTTTCTTCCTAGAAAACTCGAATGTGTGGAGGCTTGACTCCAGGTGGAATCAATTAGCGTTTGGCAGCTTAAAACAAAAGCTTACATGCTAAAATGCATTCAAAACCGTAAAGTCCATAGAGAATGTCCAGAAAACACAAACAAACACAGAAGCTGTAGCAAGATCTGGAATTGAGATAGCCACAACACACCAGATAGTTTTGTTTTCATCCAGGAGTATCTGGACAAATTTTTGTGGATTTCGGTTGAAATTTAACCAAAAAATCACCCTGAAAGTGGTTTTGGAGAAAAGCAAAAACTTCCTGTCGGCAAATGCATCCAATGTCATGTTTACAGAAAGAAATATCATGTTTTCTCAGGTTTCTGAAGCTTTCTTCCTAGAAAACTCGAATGTTTGGAGGATTTGACTAAAGGTGGAACCAATTAGCGTTTGCCAGAAGAAAAAAAAAAGGGTCCTCTAAAATGCATTCAAAACCATAAAGTCCATAGAGAATGTCCAGAAAACACACTCAAACACAGAGGCTGTAGCAAGATCTGGGATTGAGATAGCCACAACACACCAGATAGTTTTGTTTTCATGCAGGAGGATCTGGACAAATTGTTGTGGATTTCGGGTGAAATTTAACAAAAAAATCACCGAGAAAGTTGTTTTGAAGAAAAGCACAATCTTTCTTTTCAGCAAATGCGTCCAATGTCATGTTTACAATACAAATATCATGTTTTCTCAGGTTTCTGAAGCTTTCTTCCTAGAAAACTCGAATGTGTGGAGGATTTGACTCCAGGTGGAACCAATTAGCGTTTGGCAGCTAAAAACAAAAAATTACATGCTAAAATGCATTCAAAACCATAAAGTCCATAGAGAATTTCCAGAAAACACAAACAAGCACAGAGGCTGTACCAAGATCTGGGATTCAGATAGCTAAAAATCACCAGATATCTTTGTTTTCATCCAGTAGTATCTGAGCAAATTGTTGCTGTTTTGAAGTGCAATTTAACCAAAAACTCACCGTGAAAGTGGTTTTGGAGAAAAGCACAATCTTCCTGTTCGGCAAATGCATCCAATGTCATGTTTACAGAAAGAAATATCATGTTTTCTCAGGTTTCTGAAGCTTTCTTCGTAGAGAACTCGAATGTGTGGAGGATTTGACTCCAGGTGGAACCAATTAGCGTTTGCCAGCTGAAAACAAAAACTTACATGCTAAAATGAATTCAAAACCTTAAAGCCCATAGAGAATGTCCTCAATACACAAACACAGAGGCTGTAGCAAGATCTGGGATTGAGATAGCGTAAAATCACAGATATTTTTGTTTTCATCCAGGAGTATCTGGACAAAATGTAGTTTTGAAGTGAAGTTTAACCAAAAATCACCTTGAAAGTGGTTTGGAGAAAAGCACAATTATTCTGTTCAGCAAATGAATCCAGTGTCATGTTTACAAATACAAAAATCGTATTTTCTCAGGTTTCTGGAGCTTTCTTCCTAGAAAACTCGAAGGTGTGGAGAATTTGACTCCAGGTGGATCCAATTAGCGTTTGCCAGCAGAAAACCAAAAGGGTCCTGCTAAAATGCATTCAAAAACTTAAAGTCCATAGAGAATGTCCAGAAAACACAAACACAGAGGCTGTAGCAAGATCTGGGATTGAGATCCCAACAACACAGCAGATAGTTTTGTTTTCATCCAGGACAAATTGTTGTACTTTTGAAGTGAAATGTTACCAAAAAATCTCCATGAAAGTGGTTTTGGGGAAAAGCACAATCTTCCTGTTCGGCAAATGCATCCAATGTCATGTTTACAGAAAGAAATATCAAGTTTTCTCAGGTTTCTGAAGCTTTCTTCCTAGAAAACTCGAATGTGTGGAGGATTTGACTCCAGGTGGAACCACTTAGCGTTTGCCAGCAGAAAACAAAAAGGGTCCTGCTAAAATGCATTCAAAACCGTAAAGCCCATAGAGAATGTCCAGAAAACACAAACACACTCAGAGGCTGTAGCAAGATCTGGGATTGATATAGCCACAACACACCAGATAGTTTTGTTTTCATCCAGGAGTATCTGGACAAATTGTGGTAGTTTTCAAGTAAAATTTAACCAAAAAATCACCGTGAAAGTGGATTTGGGGAAAAGCACAGTCTTCCTGTTCGGCAAATGCATCCAATGTCATGTTTACAGAAAGAAATATCATGTTTTCTCAGGTTTCTGAAGCTTTCTTCGTAGAGAACTCGAATGTGTGGAGGATTTGACTCCAGGTGAAACCAATTAGCATTTGGCAGCTAAAAACAAAAAAACTTAAATGCTAAAATGCATTCAGAACCGTAAAGTCCACAGAGAATGTCCAGAAAACACAAACACAGAGGCTGTATCAAAATATCGGATTGAGATAGCCACAACACACCAGATAATTTTGTTTTCATCCAGGAGTATCTGGACAAATTGTTGTAGTTTTGAAGTGAAATTTAACCAAAAAATCACCCTGACAGAGGTTTTGGAGAAAAGCAAAATCTTCCTGTTCGGCAAATGCATCCAATGTCATGTTTACAGATACAAATATCATGTTTTCTCATGTTTCTAGAGCTTTCTCCCTAGAAAACTCGAATGTGTGGAGGATTTGACTCCAGGTGGAACCAATTAGCGTTTGCCAGCTGAAAACAAAAAAAATTACATGCTAAAATGCATTCAAAGACATCAAGTCCATAGGGAATTTACAGAAAACACATACACAGAGGCTGTAGCAAGGTCTGGGATTGAGATAGCTAAAAATGACCAAATAGTTTTGTTTTCATCCAGGAGTATCTGGACAAATTCTCGGGGATTTCGGGTGAAATTTAACCAAAAAATCACCGTGAAAGTGGTTTTGGAGAAAAGCACAATCTTCCTGTTCGGCAAATGCATCCAATGTCATGTTTACAGAAAGAAATATCATGTTTTCTCAGGTTTTTGAAGCTTTCTTCCTAGAAAACTCGAATGTGTGGAGGATTAGACTCCAGGTGGAACCAATTAGCGTTTGCCAGCTGAAAACAAAAACTTACATGCTAAAATGCATTCAAAGACATCAAGTCCATAGAGAATTTACAGAAAACACAAACACAGAGGCTGTAGCAAGGTCTGGGATTGAGATAGCTAAAAATGACCAAATAGTTTTGTTTTCATCCAGGAGTATCTGGACAAATTCTCGGGGATTTCGGGTGAAATTTAACCAAAAAATCACCGTGAAAGTGGTTTTGGAGAAAAGCACAATCTTCCTGTTTGGCAAATGCATCCAATGTCATGTTTACAAATACAAATATCATGTTTTCTCAGGTTTCTGGACCTTTCTTCCTAGAAAACTCGAATGTGTGGAGGATTTGACTCCACGTGGAACCAATTAGCGTTTGGCAACTGCAAACCAAAACTTACATGCTAAAATGCATTCAAAACTGTAAAGTCCATAGAGAATGTCCAGAAAACACAAACACAGAGCTGTAGCATGATCTGGGACTGAGGTAGCCACAAAACACCAGATAGTTTTGTTTTCATCCAGGAGTATCTGGACAAATTGTGGTAGTTTTCAAGTAAAATTTAACCAAAAAATCACCGTGAAAGTGGTTTTGGAGAAAAGCACAATCTTCCTGTTCGGCAAATGCATCCAATGTCATGTTTACAGAAAGAAATATCATGTTTTCTCAGGTTTCTGAAGCTTTCTTCGTAGAGAACTCGAATGTGTGGAGGATTTGACTCCAGGTGAAACCAATTAGCATTTGGCAGCTAAAAACAAAAAAACTTAAATGCTAAAATGCATTCAGAACCGTAAAGTCCACAGAGAATGTCCAGAAAACACAAACACAGAGGCTGTATCAAAATATCGGATTGAGATAGCCACAACACACCAGATAATTTTGTTTTCATCCAGGAGTATCTGGACAAATTGTTGTAGTTTTGAAGTGAAATTTAACCAAAAAATCACCCTGACAGAGGTTTTGGAGAAAAGCAAAATCTTCCTCTTCGGCAAATGCATCCAATGTCATGTTTACAGAAAGAAAGATCATGTATTCTCAGGTTTTTGAAGCTTTCTTCCTGGAAAACTCGAATGTGTGGAGGATTAGACTCCAGGTGGAACCAATTAGCGTTTGCCAGCTGAAATCAAAAACTTACATGCTAAAATGCATTCAAAGACATCAAGTCCATAGGGAATTTACAGAAAACACAAACACAGAGGCTGTAGCAAGGTCTGGGATTGAGATAGCTAAAAATGACCAAATAGTTTTGTTTTCATCCAGGAGTATCTGGACAAATTCTCGGGGATTTCGGGTGAAATTTAACCAAAAAATCACCGTGAAAGTGGTTTTGGAGAAAAGCACAATCTTCCTGTTTGGCAAATGCATCCAATGTCATGTTTACAAATACAAATATCATGTTTTCTCAGGTTTCTGGACCTTTCTTCCTAGAAAACTCGAATGTGTGGAGGATTTGACTCCACGTGGAACCAATTAGCGTTTGGCAACTGCAAACCAAAACTTACATGCTAAAATGCATTCAAAACTGTAAAGTCCATAGAGAATGTCCAGAAAACACAAACACAGAGGCTGTAGCAAGATCTGGGACTGAGGTAGCCACAAAACACCAGATAGTTTTGTTTTCATCCAGGAGTATCTGGCCAAAATGCTGTAGTTTTGAAGTAAAATTTAACCCAAAAATCACCCTGAAAGTGGGTTTGGAGAAAAGCACAATCTTCCTCTTCGGCAAATGCATCCAATATAATGCTTACAGAAAGAAATATCATGTTTTCTCAGGTTTCTGGAGCTATCTTCCTAGAAAACTCGAATGTGTGGAGTATTTGACTCCAGGTGGAACCAATTAGCGTTTGCCAGGAGAAAACCAAAAGGGTCCTGCTAAAATGCATTCAAAACCATAAAGTCCATAGAGAATGTACAGAAAACACAAACACAGAGGCTGTAACAGGATCTGGGATTGAGATAGCTAAAAATCACCAAATAGTTTTGTTTTCATCCAGGAGTATCTGGACAAATTCTTGTGGATTGCGGGTGAAATTTAACCAAAAAATCACCGTGAAAGTGGTTTTGGAGAAAAGCACAATCTTCCTTTTCAGCAAATGCATCCAATGTCATGTTTACAAATACAAATATCATGTTTTCTCAGCTTTCTGAAGCTTTATTCCCAGAAAACTCGAATGTGTGGAGGATTTGACTCCAGGTGGAACCAATTAGCATTTGCCAGAGGAAAACAAATACTTACATGCTAAAATGCATTCAAAACGGTAAAGTCCATAGAGAATGTCCAGAAAACACAAACAAACACAGAGGCTGTAGCAAGATCTGGGATTGAGATAGCCACAACACACCAGATAGTTTTGTTTTCATCCAGGAGTATCTGGACAAATTGTTGTAGTTTTGAAGTAAAATTTAACCAAAAAATCACCGTGAAAGTGGTTTTGGAGAAAAACACAATCTTCCTGTTCGGCAAATGCATCCAATGTCATGATTACAGAAAGAAATATCATGTTTTCTCAGGATTCTGAAGCTTTCTTCCTAGAAAACTCGAATGTGTGGAGGATTTGACTCCAGGTGGAACCAATTAGCGTTTGCCAGTTAAAAACAAAAACTTACATGCTGAAATGCATTCAAAACCTTAAAGTCCATAGAGAATGTACAGAAAACACAAACACAGAGGCTGTAGCATTATCTGGGATTGAGATAGCTAAAAATCACCAGATAGTTTTGTTTTCATCCAGGAGTATCTGGACAAATTCTTGTGGATTACGGGTGAAATTTAACCAAAAATCACCGCGAAAGTGGTTTTGGAGAAAAGCACAATCTTCCTGTTCGGCAAATGCATCCAATGTCATGTTTACAAATACAAATATCATGTTTTCTCAGGTTTCTGAAGCTTTCTTCCTAGAAAACTCGAATGTGTGGCGTATTAGACTCCAGGTGGAACCAATTAGCGTTTGCCAGCTAAAAACAAAAACTTATATGCTAAAATGCATTCAAAACTGTAAAGTCCATAGAGAATGTCCAGAAAACACAAACACAGAGGCTGTAGCAAGATCTGGGACTGAGATAGCCACAACACACCAGATAGTTTTGTTTTCATCCAGGAGTATCTGGACAAATTGTTGTAGTTTTGAAGTAAAATTTAACCAAAAAATCACCTTGAAAGTGCTTTTGGAGAAAAGCACAATCTTCCTGTTCGGCAAATGCATCCAATGTCATGTTTACAGAAAGCAATATCATGTTTTCTCAGGTTTCTGAAGCTTTCTTCGTAGAGAACTCGAATGTGTGGAGGATTTGACTCCAGGTGGAACCAATTAGCGTTTGCCAGTTAAAAACAAAAACTTACATGCTAAAATGCATTCAAAACCTTAAAGTCCATAGAGAATGTACAGAAAACACAAACACAGAGGCTGTAGCAGGATCTGGGATTGAGATAGCCACAACACACCAGATAGTTTTGTTTTCATCCAGGAGTATCTGGACAAATTCTTGTGGATTGCGGGTGAAATTTAACCAAAAATCACCGTGAAAGTGGTTTTGGAGAAAAGCACAATCTTCCTGTTCGGCAAATGCATCCAATGTCATGTTAACAGAAAGAAATATCATGTTTTCTCAGGTTTCTGAATCTTTCTTCCTAGAGAACTCGAATGTGTGGAGGATTTGACCCCAGGTGGAACCAATTAGCGATTGCCAGCAGAAAACAAAAAGAGTCCTACTAAAATGCATTCAAAAACTTAAAGTCCATAGAGAATGTCCAGAAAACACAAACACACACAGAGGCTGTAGCAAGATCTGGGATTGAGATAGCTAAAAATCAGCAGATATCTTTGTTTTCATCCAGGAGTATCTGGACAAATTTTTGTAGTTTTGAAGTGAAATTCAACCAAAAAATCACCGTGAAAGTGGTTTTGGAGAAAAGCACAATCTTCCTGTTCGGCAAATGCATCCAATATCATGTTTACAAATACAAATATCATGTTTTCTCAGGTTTCTGAAGCTTTCTTCCTAGAAAACTCGAATGTGTGGAGGATTTGTCTCCAGGTGGAACAAATTAGCGTTTGGCAGCTAAAAACAAAACCTTACATGCTAAAATGCATTCAAAACCATAAAGTCCATAGAGAATGTCCAGAAAACACAAACACACACAGAGGCTGTAGCAATATCTGGGATTGAGATAGCTAAAAATCACCAGATAGTTTTGTTTTCATCCAGGAGTATCTGGATAAATTTTTGTGGATTTCGGGTAAAATTTAACCAAAAAATCACCGTGAAAGTTGTTTTGGAGAAAAGCACAATCTTCCTGTTCCACAAGTGCATCCAATGTCATGTTTACAAAAAGAAATATCATGTTTTCTCAGGTTTCTGGAGGTTTCTTCCTAGAAAACTCGAATGTGTGGAGGATTTGACTCCAGGTGGAACCAATTAGCGTTTGGCAGCTAAAAACAAAAACTTACATGCTAAAATGCATTCAAAACCGTAAAGTCCATAGAGAATGTCCAGAAAACACAAACAAACACAGAGGCTGTAGCAAGATCTGGGATTGAGATAGCCACAACACACCAGATAATTTTGTTTTCATTCAGGAGTATCTGGACAAATTGTTGTAGTTTTGAATTGAAATGTAACAAAATATCCCCGTTAAAGTGGTTTTGGGGAAAAGCACAATCTCACTGTTCTGCAAATGCATCCAAAGTCCTGTTTACAGAAAGAAATATCATGTTTTCTCAGGTTTCTGAAGCTTTCTTCCTAGAATACTCGAAGGTGTGGAGGAGTTGACTCCTGGTGGAACCAATTAGCGTTTGCCAGCAGAACACAAAAAGAGTCCTGCTAAAATTCATTCAAAACCTTAACATCCACAGAGAATGCCCAAAAAACTCAAACACACACAGAGGCTGTAGCAAGATCTGGGATTGAGTTAGCTAAAAATCACCAGATAGTTTTGTTTTCATCCAGGAGTATCTGGACAAATTGTTGTAGTTTTGAAGTGAAATGTAACCAAAAAATCCCCATTAAAGTGGTTTTGGAGAAAAGCACAATCTTCCTGTTCGGCAAATGCAACCAATGTCAAGTTTACAGAAAGAAATATCATGTTTTCTCAGGTTTCTGAAGCTTTCTTCCTAGAAAATTGGAATGTGTGGAGGATTTGACTCCAGGTGGAACCAATTAGCGTTTTCCAGCAGAACACAAAAAGAGTCCTGCTGAACTGCATTTAAAACCGTAAAGTCCACAGAGAATGCCCAGAAAACACAAACACACACAGAGGCTGTAACAAGATCTGGGATTGAGATAGCTAAAAATCACCAGATATCTTTGTTTTCCTCCAGGAGTATCTGGACAAATTGTTGTAGTTTGAAGTGAAATTTAACCAAAAATCACCGTGAAAGTGGTTTTGGAGAAAAGCACAATCTTCCTGTTCGGCAAATGCATCCAATGTGATGTTTACAGAAAGAAATATCATGTTTTCTCAGGTTTCTGAAGCTTTCTTCCTAGAAAACTGGAATGTGTGGAGGATTTGACTCCAGGTGGAACCAATTAGCGTTTGCCAGTTAAAAACAAAAACTTACATGCTGAAATGCATTCAAAACCTTAAAGTCCATAGAGAATGTACAGAAAACACAAACACACACAGAGGCTGTAGCAAGATCTGGGATTCAGATTGCTAAAAATCACGATAGTTTTGTTTTCATCCAGGAGTATCTGGACAAATTGTTGCAATTTTGAAGTGAAATTTAACCAAAAAATAACCGTGAAAGTAGTTTTGGGGAAAAGCACAATCTTCCTGTTCGGCAAATGCATCCAATGTCATGTTTACAGAAAGAAATATCATGTTTTTTCAGGTTTCTGAAGCTTTCTTCGTAGAGAACTCGAATGTGTGGAGGATTTGAGCCCAGGTGGAACCAATTAGTGATTGCCAGCAGAAAACAAAAAGAGTCCTACTAAAATGCATTCAAAACCTTAAAGTCCATAGAGAATGTCCAGAAAACACAAACACACACAGAGGCTGTAGCAAGATCTGGGATTGAGATAGCTCAAAATCACCAGATATCTTTATTTTCATCCAGGAGTATCTGGACAAATTGTTGTAGTTTTGAAGTGAAATTTAACCAAAAATCACCGTGAAAGTGGTCTTGGAAAAAAGCACAATCTTCCTGTTCGGCAAATGCATCCAATGTCATGTTTACAGAAAGAAATATCATGTTGTCTCAGGTTTCTGGAGCTTTCTTCCTAGAAAACTCGAATGTGTGGAGGATTTGACTCCAGGTGGAACCAATTAGCGTTTGGCAGATTAAAACAAAAGCTTACATGCTAAAATGCATTCAAAACCGTAAAGTCCATAGAGAATGTCCAGAAAACACAAACACACACAGAGGCTGTAGCAAGATCTGGGATTGAGATAGCCACAACACACCAGATAGTTTTGTTTTCATCCAGGAGTATCTGGACAAATTGTGGTGGATTTCGGGTGAAATTTAACAAAAATCACCGTGGAAGTGGTTTTGGAGAAAAGCCCCAACTTCCTGTTCAGCAAAGGCATCCAATGTCATGTTTACAGAAAGAAATATCATGTTTTCTCAGGTTTCTGGAGGTTTCTTCCTAGAAAACTCGAATGTGTGGAGGATTTGACTCCAGGTGGAACCAATTAGCGTTTGGTAGCTAAAAACAAAAACTTACATGCTAAAATGCATTCAAAACCGTAAAGTCCATAGAGAATGTCCAGAAAACACAAACAAACACAGAGCCTGTAGCAAGATCTGGGATTGAGATAGCCACAACACACCAGATAATTTTGTTTTCATCCAGGAGTATCTGGACAAAATGTTGTATATTGAAGTGAAATTTAACCAAAAAATCACCGTGAAAGTGGTTTTGGAGAAAAGCACTATCTCACTGTTCTGCAAATGCTTCCAAAGTCCTCTTTACAGAAAGAAATATCATGTTTTCTCAGGTTTCTGAAGCTTTCTTCCTAGAAACTCCAAGGTGTTGACGATTTGACTCCAGGTGGAACCAATTAGCGTTTGGCAGCTAAAAACAAAAGCTTTCATGCTAAAATGCATTCATAACCGTAAAGTCCATAGAGAATGTCCAGAAAACACAAACACACACAGAGGCTGTAGCAAGATCTGGGATTGAGATGGCCACAACACACCAGATAGTGTTGTTTTCATCCAGGAGTATCTGGACAAATTGTTGTACTTTGAAGTAAAATGTAACTAAAAAATCACCGTGAAAGTGGTTTAGGGGAAACGCAAAATCTTCCTGTTCAGCAAATGCATCCAAGGTCATGTTTATAGAAAGAAATTTCATGTTTTCTCAGGTTTCTGAAGCTTTCTTCCTAGAAAACTGGAAGGTGTGGAGGATTTGACTGAAGGTGGAACCAATTAGCGTTTGCCAGCTAAAAACAAAAACTTACATGCTAAAATGCATTCAAAACCGTAAAGTCCATAGAGAATGTCCAGAAAACACAAACACAGAAGCTGTAGCAAGATCTTGGATTGAGATAAGCAGAACACACCAGATAGTTTTGTTTTCATCCAGGAGTATCTGGACAAATTGTTGTGGATTTCGGGTGAAATTTAACCAAAAAATCACTGTGAAAGTTGTTTTGGAGAAAAGCAAAATCTGCCTGTTCAGCAAATGCATCCAATGTTATGTTTACAGAAAGAAATATCATGTTTTCTCAGGTTTCTGAAGCTTTCTTCCTAGAAAACTCAAATGTGTGGAGGATTTGACTCCAGGTGGAACCAATTAGCGTTTACCAGCAGAAAACAAATGGGTCCTGCTAAAATGCATTTGAAAGTTAAAGTACATAGTGAATGTCCAGAAGACACAAACACACACAGAGGCTGTAGCAAGATGTGGGATTGAGATAGCCACAACACACCAGATAGTTTTGTTTTCATCCAGGAGTATCTGGACAAATTCTTGTAGTTTTGATTTGAAATTTTACCAAAAAATCACCGTGAAAGTGGTTTTGGAGAAAAGCACAATCTTCCTGTTCGGCAAATGCATCCAATGTCATGTTTACAGAAAGAAATATAATGTTTTCTCAGGTTTCTGGAGCTTTCTTCCTAGAAAACTCGAATGTGTGGAGGATTTGACTCCAGGTGGAACCAATTAGCGTTTCCCAGCAGAAAACAAATGGGTCCTGCTAAAATGCATTCGAAAGTTAAAGTCCATAGAGAATGTCCAGAAGACACAAACAAACACAGAGGCTGTAGAAAGATCTGGGAATGAGATAGCCACAACACACCAGATAGTTTTGTTTTCATCCAGGAGTATCTGGACAAATTGTTGTACTTTTGAAGTAAATTTTAACCAAAAATCACCGTGAAAGTGGTTTTGGATAAAAGCACAATCTTCTGTTCGGCAAATGCCTCCAATGTCATGGTTACAGAAAGAAATATCATGTTTTCTCAGGTATCTGAAGCTTTCTTCCTAGAAAACTCGAATGTGTGGAGGATTTGACTCCAGGTGGAACCAATTAGCGTTTGGCAGCTAAAAACAAAAACTTACATGCTAAAATGCATTCAAAACCATAAAGTCCATAGAGAATGTCCAGAAAACACTAACATACACAGAGGCTGTAGCAAGATCTGGGATTGAGATAGGCACAACACACCAGATAGTTTTGTTTTCATCCAGGAGTATCTGGACAAATTGTTGTAGTTTTGAACTGAAATGTAACAAAAAATCACCGTGAAAGTGGTTTTGGGGAAAAGCACAATCTCCCTGTTCTGCAAATGCATCCAAAGTCCTGTTTACAGAAAGAAATATCCTGTTTTCTCAGGTTTCTGAAGCTTTCTTCCTAGAATACTCGACTGTGTGGAGGATTTGACTCCAGGTGGAACCAATTAGCGTTTGCCAGCAGAAAACAAAAAGAGTCCTGCTAAAATTCATTCAAAACCTTAAAGTCCACAGAGAATGCCCAGAAAACACAAACAAACACAGAGGCTGTAGCAATATCTGGGATTGAGATAGCTAAAAATCACCAGATATCTTTGTTTTCATCCAGGAGTATCTGGACAAATTGTTGTAGTTTTGAAGTGAAATTTAACCAAAAAATCACCGTGAAAGTGGTTTTTGAGAGTAGCACAATCTTCCTGTTCGGCAAATGCATCCAATGTCATGTTTACAGAAAGAAATATCATGTTTTCTCAGGTTTCTGAAGCTTTCTTCCTAGAAAACTCGAAGGTGTGGAGGATTTGACACCAGGTGGAACCAATTAGCATTTGGCAGTTAAAAACAAAACCTTACATGCTAAAATGCATTCGAAACCGTAAAGTCCATAGAGAATGTACAGAAAACACAAACACACCGAGGCTGTAGCAAGATCTTGGATTCAGATAGCTAAAAATCACCAGATAGTTTTGTTTTCATCCAGGAGTATCTGGACAAATTGTTGTGGATTTCAGGTGAAATTTAACCAAAAAATCACCGTGAAAGTGATTTTGGAGAAAAGCACAATCTTCCTGTTGGGCAAATGCATCCAATGTCATGTTTACAGAAAGAAATATCATGTTTTCTCAGGTTTCTGAAGCTTTCTTCCTAGAAAAATAGAATGTGTGGAGGATTTGACTCCAGGTGGAACCAATTAGCGTTTGCCAGCAGAAAACAAATGGGTCCTGCTAAAATGCATTGGAAAGTTAAAGTCCATAGAGAATGTCCAGAAGACACAAACAAACACAGAGGCTGTAAGAAGATCTGGTATTGTGATAGCCAAAACACACCAGATAGTTTTGTTTTCATCCAGAAATATCTGGACAAATTGATGTAGTTTTGAAGTGAACTTTAATGAAAAATCACCGTGAAAGTTGTTTTGGAGAAAAGCACAATCTCCCTGTTTGGCAAATGCATCCAATGTCATGTTTACAGAAAGAAATATCATGTTTTCTCAGGTTTCTGAAGCTTTCTTCCTAGAAAACTCGAAGGTGTGGAGGATTTGACTCCAGGTGGAACCAATTAGCGTTTGGCAGCTAAAAACAAAACCTTACATGCTAAAATGCATTCAAAACCGTAAAGTCCATAGAGAATGTCCAGAAAACACACACAAACACAGAGGCTGTAGCAAGATCTCGGATTGAGAGAGCCACAACACACCAGATAGTTTTGTTTTCATCCAGGAGTATCTGGACAAATTGTTGTGGATTTCGGGAGAAATTTAACCAAAAAATCACCGAGAAAGTTGTTTTGGAGAAAAGCACAATCTGCCTGTTCGGCAAATGCATCCAATGTTATGTTTACAGAAAGAAATATCATGTTTTCTCAGGTTTCTAAAGCTTTCTTCCTAGAAAACTCGAATGTGTGGAGGATTTGACTCCAGGTGGAACCAATTAGCGTTTGGCAGCTAAAAACAAAACCTTACATTCTAAAATGCATTCAAAACCGTAAAGTCCATAGAGAATGTCCAGAAAACACAAACAAACACAGAGGCTGTAGAAAGATCTGGGAATGAGATAGCCACAACACACCAGATAGTTTTGTTTTCATCCAGGAGTACCTGGACAAATTGTTGTACTTTTGAAGTAAAATTTAACCAAAAAATCACCGTGAAAGTGGTTTTGGAGAAAAGCACAATCTTCCTTTTCGGCAAATGCATCCAATGTCATGGTTACAGAAAGCAATATCATGTTTTCTCAGGTATCTGAAGCTTTCTTCCTAGAAAACTGGAATGTGTGGAGGATTTGACTCCAGGTGGAACCAATTAGCGTTTGGCAGCTAAAAACAAAACCTTACATGCTAAAATGCTTTCAAAACCGTAAAGTCCATAGAGAATGTACAGAAAAAACAAACACACCGAGGCTGTAGCAAGATCTTGGATTCAGATAGCTAAAAATCACCAGATAGTTTTGTTTTCATCCAGGAGTATCTGGACAAATTGTTGTGGATTTCAGGTGAAATTTAACCAAAAAATCACCGTGAAAGTGATTTTGGAGAAAAGCACAATCTTCCTGTTTGGCAAATGCATCCAATGTCATGTTTACAGAAAGAAATATCATGTTTTCTCAGGTTTCTGAAGCTTTCTTCTTAGAAAACTCGAATGTGTGGAGGATTTGACTCCAGGTGGAACCAATTAGCGTTTGGTAGCAAAAACTAAAACTTACATGCTAAAATGCATTCAAAACCGTAAAGTCCATAGAGAATGTCCAGAAAACAGAAACACAGAGGCTGTAGGAAGATCTTTGATTGAGATAGGCACAACACACCAGATAGTTTTGTTTTCATCCAGGAGTATCTGGACAAATTGTTGTGGATTTCGGGTGAAATTTAACCAAAAAATCACCGTGCAAGTTGTTTTGGAGAAAAGCACAATCTTCCTGTTCTGCAAATGCATCCAATGTTATGTTTGCAGAAAGAAATATCATGTTTTCTCAGGTTTCTGAAGCTTTCTTCCTAGAAAACTCGAATGTGTGGAGGATTTGACTCCAGGTGGAACCAATTAGCATTTGCCAGCAGAAAACAAATGGGTCCTGCTAAAATGCATTCGAAAGTTAAAGTCCATAGAGAATGTCCAGAAGACACAAAAAAGCACAGAGGCTGTAAGAAGATCTGGTATTGTGATAGCCACAACACACCAGATAGTTTTGTTTTCATCCAGAAATATCTGGACAAATTGTTGTAGTTTTGAAGTGAAATTTAACGAAAAATCACCGTGAAAGTGGTTTTCGAGAATAGCACAATCTTCCTGTTCGGCAAATGCATCCAATGTCATGTTTACAGAAAGAAATATCATGTTTTCTCAGGTTTCTGAAGCTTTCTTCCTAGAAAACTCAAATGTGTGGAGGATTTGACTCCAGGTGGAACCAATTAGCGTTTTCCAGCAGAAAACAAATGGGTCCTGCTAAAATGCATTCGAAAGTTAAAGTCCATAGAGACTGTCCAGAAGACACAAACAAACACAGAGGCTGTAGAAAGATCTGGGAATGAGATAGCCACAACACACCAGATAGTTTTGTTTTCATCCAGGAGTATCTGGACAAATTGTTGTACTTTTGAAGTAAAATTTAACCAAAAATCACCGTGAAAGTGGTTTTCGATAAAAGCACAATCTTCCTGTTCGGCAAATGCCTCCAATGTTATGTTTACAGAAAGAAATATCATGTTTTCTCAGGTTTCTGAAGCTTTCTTCCTAGAAAACTCGAATGTGTGGAGGATTTGACTCCAGGTGGAACCAATTAGCGTTTGGCAGCTAAAAACAAAACCTTACATGCTAAAATGCATTCAAAACCGTAAAGTCCATAGAGAATGTCCAGAAAACACAAACAAACACAGAGGCTGTAGAAAGATCTGGGAATGAGATAGCCACAACACACCAGATAGTTTTGTTTTCATCCAGGAGTACCTGGACAAATTGTTGTACTTTTGAAGTAAAATTTAACCAAAAAATCACCGTGAAAGTGGTTTTGGAGAAAATCACAATCTTCCTTTTCGGCAAATGCATCCAATGTCATGGTTACAGAAAGCAATATCATGTTTTCTCAGGTATCTGAAGCTTTCTTCCTAGAAAACTGGAATGTGTGGAGGATTTGACTCCAGGTGGAACCAATTAGCGTTTGGCAGCTAAAAACAAAACCTTACATGCTAAAATGCATTCGAAACCGTAAAGTCCATAGAGAATGTACAGAAAACACAAACACACCGAGGCTGTAGCAAGATCTTGGATTTAGATAGCTAAAAATCACCAGATAGTTTTGTTTTCATCCAGGAGTATCTGGACAAATTGTTGTGGATTTCAGGTGAAATTTAACCAAAAAATCACCGTGAAAGTGATTTTGGAGAAAAGCACAATCTTCCTGTTTGGCAAATGCATCCAATGTCATGTTTACAGAAAGAAATATCATGTTTTCTCAGGTTTCTGAAGCTTTCTTCTTAGAAAACTCGAATGTGTGGAGGATTTGACTCCAGGTGGAACCAATTAGCGTTTGGTAGCAAAAACTAAAACTTACATGCTAAAATGCATTCAAAACCGTAAAGTCCATAGAGAATGTCCAGAAAACAGAAACACAGAGGCTGTAGGAAGATCTGGGATTGAGATAGGCACAACACACCAGATAGTTTTGTTTTCATCCAGGAGTATCTGGACAAATTGTTGTGGATTTCGGGTGAAATTTAACCAAAAAATCACCGTGCAAGTTGTTTTGGAGAAAAGCACAATCTTCCTGTTCTGCAAATGCATCCAATGTTATGTTTGCAGAAAGAAATATCATGTTTTCTCAGGTTTATGAAGCTTTCTTGCTAGAAAACTCGAATGTGTGGAGGATTTGACTCCAGGTGGAACCAATTAGCGTTTGCCAGCAGAAAACAAATGGGTCCTGCTAAAATGCATTCGAAAGTTAAAGTCCATAGAGAATGTCCAGAAGACACAAAAAAACACAGAGGCTGTAAGAAGATCTGGTATTGTGATAGCCACAACACACCAGATAGTTTTGTTTTCATCCAGAAATATCTGGACAAATTGTTGTAGTTTTGAAGTGAAATTTAACGAAAAATCACCGTGAAAGTGGTTTTCGAGAATAGCACAATCTTCCTGTTCGGCAAATGCATCCAATGTCATGTTTACAGAAAGAAATATTATGTTTTCTCAGGTTTCTGAAGCTTTCTTCCTAGAAAACTCGAATGTGTGGAGGATTTGACTCCAGGTGGAACCAATTAGCGTTTTCCAGCAGAAAACAAATGGGTCCTGCTAAAATGCATTCGAAAGTTAAAGTCCATAGAGACTGTCCAGAAGACACAAACAAACACAGAGGCTGTAGAAAGATCTGGGAATGAGATAGCCACAACACACCAGATAGTTTTGTTTTCATCCAGGAGTATCTGGACAAATTGTTGTACTTTTGAAGTAAAATTTAACCAAAAAATCACCGTGAAAGTGGTTTTCGATAAAAGCACAATCTTCCTGTTCGGCAAATGCCTCCAATGTCATGGTTACAGAAAGAAATATCATGTTTTCTCAGGTATCTGAAGCTTTCTTCCTAGAAAACTGGAATGTGTGGAGTATTTGACTCCATGTGGAACCAATTAGAGTTTGGCAGCTAAAAACAAAAACTTACATGCTAAAATGCATTCGAAAGTGTAAAGTCCATAGAGAATGTCCAGAAAACACAAACACACACAGAGGCTGTAGCAAGATCTGGGATTGAGATACCCACAACACACCAGATTGTTTTGTTTTCATCCAGGAGTATCTGGACAAATGGTTGTAGTTTTGAAGTGAAATTTAACCAAAAAATCACCATGAAAGTGATTTTGGAGAAAAGCACAATCTTCCTGTTCGGCAAATGCATCCAATGTCATGTTTACAGAAAGAAATATCATGTTTTCTCAGGTTTCTGAAGCTTTCTTCCTAGAAAACTCGAATGTGTGGAGGATTTGACTCCAGGTGGAACGAATTAGTGTTTGCCAGCAGAAAAGAAAACCTTACATACTGAAATGCATTCAAAACCGTAAAGTCCATAGAGAATGTCCAGAAAACACAAACACACACAGAGGCTGTAGCAAGATCTGGGAATGAGATAGCCACAACACACCAGATAGTTTTGTTTTCATCCAGGAGTATCTGGACAAATTGTTGTAGTTTTGAAGTGAAATTTAACCAAAAAATCACTGTGAAAGTGGTTTTGGGGAAAAGCACAATCTTCTTGTTCTGCAAATGCATCCAAAGTCCTGTTTACAGAAAGAAATATCCTGTTTTCTCAGGTTTCTGAAGGTTTCTTCCTAGAATACTCGACTGTGTGGAGGATTTGACTCCAGGTGGAACCAATTAGCGTTTGACAGCAGAAAACAAAAAGGGTCCTGCTAAAATGCATTCAAAACCTTAAAGTCCATAGAGAATATCCAGAAAACACAAACACACACAGAGGCTGTAGCAATATCTGGGATTGAGATAGCTACAAATCACCAGATATCTTTGTTTTCATCCAGGAGTATCTGGACAAATTGTTGTAGTTTTGAAGTGAAATTTAACCAAAAAATCACCATGAAAGTGGTTTTGGAGAAAAGCACAATCTTCCTGTTCGGCAAATGCATCCAATGTCATGTTTACAGAAAGAAATATCATGTTTTCACAGGTTTCTGAAGCTTTCTTCCTAGAAACCTCGAAGGTGTGGAGGATTTGACTCCAGGTGGAACCAATTAGCGTTTGGCAGCTAAAAACAAAACCTTACATGCTAAAATGCATTCAAAACCTTAAAGTCCATAGAGAATATCCAGAAAACACAAACACACACAGAGGCTGTAGAAAGATCTGGGATTGAGATAGCCACAACACACCAGATAGTTTTGTTTTCATCCAGGAGTATCTGGACAAATTGTTGTGGATTTCGGGTGAAATTTAACCAAAAAATCACCGTGAAAGTTGTTTTGGAGAAAAGCACAATCTGCCTGTTCGGCAAATGCATCCAATGTTATGTTTACAGAAAGAAATATCATGTTTTCTCAGGTTTCTGGAGCTTTCTTCCTAGAAAACTCGAATGTGTGGAGGATTTGACTCCAGGTGGAACCAATTAGCGTTTCCCAGCAGAAAACAAATGGGTCCTGCTAAAATGCATTCGAAAGTTAAAGTCCATAGAGAATGTCCAGAAGACACAAACAAACACAGAGGCTGTAGAAAGATCTGGGAATGAGATAGCCACAACACACCAGATAGTTTTGTTTTCATCCAGGAGTATCTGGACAAATTGTTGTACTTTTGAAGTAAATTTTAACCAAAAATCACCGTGAAAGTGGTTTTGGATAAAAGCACAATCTTCTGTTCGGCAAATGCCTCCAATGTCATGGTTACAGAAAGAAATATCATGTTTTCTCAGGTATCTGAAGCTTTCTTCCTAGAAAACTCGAATGTGTGGAGGATTTGACTCCAGGTGGAACCAATTAGCGTTTGGCAGCTAAAAACAAAAACTTACATGCTAAAATGCATTCAAAACCATAAAGTCCATAGAGAATGTCCAGAAAACACTAACATACACAGAGGCTGTAGCAAGATCTGGGATTGAGATAGGCACAACACACCAGAGAGTTTTGTTTTCATCCAGGAGTATCTGGACAAATTGTTGTAGTTTTGAACCGAAATGTAACAAAAAATCACCGTGAAAGTGGTTTTGGGGAAAAGCACAATCTCCCTGTTCTGCAAATGCATCCAAAGTCCTGTTTACAGAAAGAAATATCCTGTTTTCTCAGGTTTCTGAAGCTTTCTTCCTAGAATACTCGACTGTGTGGAGGATTTGACTCCAGGTGGAACCAATTAGCGTTTGCCAGCAGAAAACAAAAAGAGTCCTGCTAAAATTCATTCAAAACCTTAAAGTCCACAGAGAATGCCCAGAAAACACAAACACACACAGAGGCTGTAGCAATATCTGGGATTGAGATAGCTAAAAATCACCAGATATCTTTGCTTTCATCCAGGAGTATCTGGACAAATTGTTGTAGTTTTGAAGTGAAATTTAACCAAAAAATCACGGTGAAAGTGGTTTTTGAGAGTAGCACAATCTTCCTGTTCGGCAAATGCATCCAATGTCATGGTTACAGAAAGAAATATCATGTTTTCTCAGGTTTCTGAAGCTTTCTTCCTAGAAAACTCGAAGGTGTGGAGGATTTGACTCCAGGTGGAACCAATTAGCATTTGGCAGTTAAAAACAAAACCTTACATGCTAAAATGCATTCGAAACCGTAAAGTCCATAGAGAATGTACAGAAAACACAAACACACCGAGGCTGTAGCAAGATCTTGGATTCAGATAGCTAAAAATCACCAGATAGTTTTGTTTTCATCCAGGAGTATCTGGACAAATTGTTGTGGATTTCAGGTGAAATTTAACCAAAAAATCACCGTGAAAGTGATTTTGGAGAAAAGCACAATCTTCCTGTTTGGCAAATGCATCCAATGTCATGTTTACAGAAAGAAATATCATGTTTTCTCAGGTTTCTGAAGCTTTCTTCCTAGAAAACTCGAATGTGTGGAGGATTTGACTCCAGGTGGAACCAATTAGCGTTTGGTAGCAAAAACTAAAACTTACATGCTAAAATGCATTCAAAACCGTAAAGTTCATAGAGAATGTCCAGAAAACACAAACAAACACAGAGGCTGTATCAAGATCTGGGATTGAGATAGCCACAACACACCAGATAGTTTTGTTTTCATCCAGGAGTATCTGGACAAATTGTTGTGGATTTCGGGGGAAATTTAACCAAAAAATCACCGTGAAAGTTGTTTTGGAGAAATGCACAATCTGCCTGTTCGGCAAATGCATCCAATGTTATGTTTACAGAAAGAAATATCATGTTTTCTCAGGTTTCTGAAGCTTTCTTCCTAGAAAAATAGAATGTGTGGAGGATTTGACTCCAGGTGGAACCAATTAGCGTTTGCCAGCAGAAAACAAATGGGTCCTGCTAAAATGCATTGGAAAGTTAAAGTCCGTAGAGAATGTCCAGAAGACACAAACAAACACAGAGGCTGTAAGAAGATCTGGTATTGTGATAGCCAAAACACACCAGATAGTTTTGTTTTCATCCAGAAATATCTGGAAAAATTGATGTAGTTTTGAAGTGAAATTTAATGAAAAATCACCGTGAAAGTTGTTTTGGAGAAAAGCACAATCTCCCTGTTTGGCAAATGCATCCAATGTCATGTTTACAGAAAGAAATATCATGTTTTCTCAGGTTTCTGAAGCTTTCTTCCTAGAAAACTCGAAGGTGTAAAGGATTTGACTCCAGGTGGAACCAATTAGCGTTTTCCAGCAGAAAACAAATGGGTCCTGCTAAAATGCATTCGAAAGTTAAAGTCCATAGAGACTGTCCAGAAGACACAAACAAACACAGAGGCTGTAGAAAGATCTGGGAATGAGATAGCCACAACACACCAGATAGTTTTGTTTTCATCCAGGAGTATCTGGACAAATTGTTGTACTTTTGAAGTAAAATTTAACCAAAAATCACCGTGAAAGTGGTTTTCGATAAAAGCACAATCTTCCTGTTCGGCAAATGCCTCCAATGTTATGTTTACAGAAAGAAATATCATGTTTTCTCAGGTTTCTGAAGCTTTCTTCCTAGAAAACTGGAATGTGTGGAGGATTTGACTCCATGTGGAACCAATTAGCGTTTGGCAGCTAAAAACAAAACCTTACATGCTAAAATGCTTTCAAAACCGTAAAGTCCATAGAGAATGTACAGAAAACACAAACACACCGAGGCTGTAGCAAGATCTTGGATTCAGATAGCTAAAAATCACCAGATAGTTTTGTTTTCATCCAGGAGTATCTGGACAAATTGTTGTGGATTTCAGGTGAAATTTAACCAAAAAATCACCGTGAAAGTGATTTTGGAGAAAAGCACAATCTTCCTGTTTGGCAAATGCATCCAATGTCATGTTTACAGAAAGAAATATCATGTTTTCTCAGGTTTCTGAAGCTTTCTTCTTAGAAAACTCGAATGTGTGGAGGATTTGACTCCAGGTGGAACCAATTAGCGTTTGGTAGCAAAAACTAAAACTTACATGCTAAAATGCATTCAAAACCGTAAAGTCCATAGAGAATGTCCAGAAAACAGAAACACAGAGGCTGTAGGAAGATCTGGGATTGAGATAGGCACAACACACCAGATAGTTTTGTTTTCATCCAGGAGTATCTGGACAAATTGTTGTGGATTTCGGGTGAAATTTAACCAAAAAATCACCGTGCAAGTTGTTTTGGAGAAAAGCACAATCTTCCTGTTCTGCAAATGCATCCAATGTTATGTTTGCAGAAAGAAATATCATGTTTTCTCAGGTTTATGAAGCTTTCTTGCTAGAAAACTCGAATGTGTGGAGGATTTGACTCCAGGTGGAACCAATTAGCGTTTGCCAGCAGAAAACAAATGGGTCCTGCTAAAATGCATTCGAAAGTTAAAGTCCATAGAGAATGTCCAGAAGACACAAAAAAACACAGAGGCTGTAAGAAGATCTGGTATTGTGATAGCCACAACACACCAGATAGTTTTGTTTTCATCCAGAAATATCTGGACAAATTGTTGTAGTTTTGAAGTGAAATTTAACGAAAAATCACCGTGAAAGTGGTTTTCGAGAATAGCACAATCTTCCTGTTCGGCAAATGCATCCAATGTCATGTTTACAGAAAGAAATATTATGTTTTCTCAGGTTTCTGAAGCTTTCTTCCTAGAAAACTCGAATGTGTGGAGGATTTGACTCCAGGTGGAACCAATTAGCGTTTTCCAGCAGAAAACAAATGGGTCCTGCTAAAATGCATTCGAAAGTTAAAGTCCATAGAGACTGTCCAGAAGACACAAACAAACACAGAGGCTGTAGAAAGATCTGGGAATGAGATAGCCACAACACACCAGATAGTTTTGTTTTCATCCAGGAGTATCTGGACAAATTGTTGTAATTTTGAAGTAAAATTTAACCAAAAAATCACCGTGAAAGTGGTTTTCGATAAAAGCACAATCTTCCTGTTCGGCAAATGCCTCCAATGTCATGGTTACAGAAAGAAATATCATGTTTTCTCAGGTATCTGAAGCTTTCTTCCTAGAAAACTGGAATGTGTGGAGTATTTGACTCCATGTGGAACCAATTAGCGTTTGGCAGCTAAAAACAAAAACTTACATGCTAAAATGCATTCGAAAGTGTAAAGTCCATAGAGAATGTCCAGAAAACACAAACACACACAGAGGCTGTAGCAAGATCTGGGATTGAGATACCCACAACACACCAGATTGTTTTGTTTTCATCCAGGAGTATCTGGACAAATGGTTGTAGTTTTGAAGTGAAATTTAACCAAAAAATCACCATGAAAGTGATTTTGGAGAAAAGCACAATCTTCCTGTTCGGCAAATGCATCCAATGTCATGTTTACAGAAAGAAATATCATGTTTTCTCAGGTTTCTGAAGCTTTCTTCCTAGAAAACTCGAATGTGTGGAGGATTTGACTCCAGGTGGAACCAATTAGTGTTTGCCAGCAGAAAAGAAAACCTTACATACTGAAATGCATTCAAAACCGTAAAGTCCATAGAGAATGTCCAGAAAACACAAACACACACAGAGGCTGTAGCAAGATCTGGGAATGAGATAGCCACAACACACCAGATAGTTTTGTTTTCATCCAGGAGTATCTGGACAAATTGTTGTAGTTTTGAAGTGAAATTTAACCAAAAATCACCGTGAAAGTGGTTTTGGTGAAAAGCACAATCTTCTTGTTCTGCAAATGCATCCAAAGTCCTGTTTACAGAAAGAAATATCCTGTTTTCTCAGGTTTCTGAAGGTTTCTTCCTAGAATACTCGACTGTGTGGAGGATTTGACTCCAGGTGGAACCAATTAGCGTTTGACAGCAGAAAACAAAAAGGGTCCTGCTAAAATGCATTCAAAACCTTAAAGTCCATAGAGAATATCCAGAAAACACAAACACACACAGAGGCTGTAGCAATATCTGGGATTGAGATAGCTACAAATCACCAGATATCTTTGTTTTCATCCAGGAGTATCTGGACAAATTGTTGTAGTTTTGAAGTGAAATTTAACCAAAAAATCACCATGAAAGTGGTTTTGGAGAAAAGCACAATCTTCCTGTTCGGCAAATGCATCCAATGTCATGTTTACAGAAAGAAATATCATGTTTTCACAGGTTTCTGAAGCTTTCTTCCTAGAAACCTCGAAGGTGTGGAGGATTTGACTCCAGGTGGAACCAATTAGCGTTTGGCAGCTAAAAACAAAACCTTACATGCTAAAATGCATTCAAAACCGTAAAGTCCATAGAGAATGTCCAGAAAACACAAACAAACACAGAGGCTGTAGCAAGATCTGGGATTGAGATAGCCACAACACACCAGATAGTTTTGTTTTCATCCAGGAGTATCTGGACAAATTGTTGTGGATTTCGGGTGAAATTTAACCAAAAAATCACCGTGAAAGTTGTTTTGGAGAAAAGCACAATCTGCCTGTTCGGCAAATGCATCCAATGTCATGTTTACAGAAAGAAATATCATGTTGTCTCAGGTTTCTGAAGCTTTCTTCCTAGACAACTCGAAAGTGTGGAGTATTTGACTCCAGGTGGAACCAATTAGCCTTTGCCAGCAGAAAACAAATGGGTCCTGCTAAAATGCATTCGAAAGTTAAAGTCCATAGAGAATGTCCAGAAGACACAAAAAAACACAGAGGCTGTAAGAAGATCTGGTATTGTGATAGCCACAACACACCAGATAGTTTTGTTTTCATCCAGAAATATCTGGACAAATTGTTGTAGTTTTGAAGTGAAATTTAACGAAAAATCACCGTGAAAGTGGTTTTCGAGAATAGCACAATCTTCCTGTTCGGCAAATGCATCCAATGTCATGTTTACAGAAAGAAATATTATGTTTTCTCAGGTTTCTGAAGCTTTCTTCCTAGAAAACTCAAATGTGTGGAGGATTTGACTCCAGGTGGAACCAATTAGCGTTTTCCAGCAGTAAACAAATGGGTCCTGCTAAAATGCATTCGAAAGTTAAAGTCCATAGAGAATGTCCAGAAGACACAAACAAACACAGAGGCTGTAGAAAGATCTGGGAATGAGATAGCCACAACACACCAGATAGTTTTGTTTTCATCCAGGAGTATCTGGACAAATTGTTGTAGTTTTGAAGTAAAATTTAACCAAAAATCACCGTGAAAGTGGTTTTCGATAAAAGCACAATCTTCCTGTTCGGCAAATGCCTCCAATGTTATGTTTACAGAAAGAAATATCATGTTTTCTCAGGTTTCTGAAGCTTTCTTCCTAGAAAACTCGAATGTGTGGAGGATTTGACTCCAGGTGGAACCAATTAGCGTTTGGCAGCTAAAAACAAAACCTTACATGCTAAAATGCATTCAAAACCGTAAAGTCCATAGAGAATGTCCAGAAAACACAAACAAACACAGAGGCTGTAGAAAGATCTGGGAATGAGATAGCCACAACACACCAGATAGTTTTGTTTTCATCCAGGAGTATCTGGACAAATTGTTGTACTTTTGAAGTAAAATTTAACCAAAAAATCACCGTGCAAGTGGTTTTGGAGAAAAGCACAATCTTCCTTTTCGGCAAATGCATCCAATGTCATGGTTACAGAAAGCAATATCATGTTTTCTCAGGTATCTGAAGCTTTCTTCCTAGAAAACTGGAATGTGTGGAGGATTTGACTCCAGGTGGAACCAATTAGCGTTTGGCAGCTAAAAACAAAACCTTACATGCTAAAATGCTTTCAAAACCGTAAAGTCCATAGAGAATGTACAGAAAACACAAACACACCGAGGCTGTAGCAAGATCTTGGATTCAGATAGCTAAAAATCACCAGATAGTTTTGTTTTCATCCATGAGTATCTGGACAAATTGTTGTGGATTTCAGGTGAAATTTAACCAAAAAATCACCGTGAAAGTGATTTTGGAGAAAAGCACAATCTTCCTGTTTGGCAAATGCATCCAATGTCATGTTTACAGAAAGAAATATCATGTTTTCTCAGGTTTCTGAAGCTTTCTTCTTAGAAAACTCGAATGTGTGGAGGATTTGACTCCAGGTGGAACCAATTAGCGTTTGGTAGCAAAAACTAAAACTTACATGCTAAAATGCATTCAAAACCGTAAAGTCCATAGAGAATGTCCAGAAAACAGAAACACAGAGGCTGTAGGAAGATCTGGGATTGAGATAGGCACAACACACCAGATAGTTTTGTTTTCATCCAGGAGTATCTGGACAAATTGTTGTGGATTTCGGGTGAAATTTAACCAAAAAATCACCGTGCAAGTTGTTTTGGAGAAAAGCACAATCTTCCTGTTCTGCAAATGCATCCAATGTTATGTTTGCAGAAAGAAATATTATGTTTTCTCAGGTTTATGAAGCTTTCTTGCTAGAAAACTCGAATGTGTGGAGGATTTGACTCCAGGTGGAACCAATTAGCGTTTGCCAGCAGAAAACAAATGGGTCCTGCTAAAATGCATTCGAAAGTTAAAGTCCATAGAGAATGTCCAGAAGACACAAAAAAACACAGAGGCTGTAAGAAGATCTGGTATTGTGATAGCCACAACACACCAGATAGTTTTGTTTTCATCCAGAAATATCTGGACAAATTGTTGTAGTTTTGAAGTGAAATTTAACGAAAAATCACCGTGAAAGTGGTTTTCGAGAATAGCACAATCTTCCTGTTCGGCAAATGCATCCAATGTCATGTTTACAGAAAGAAATATCATGTTTTCTCAGGTTTCTGAAGCTTTCTTCCTAGAAAACTCGAATGTGTGGAGGATTTGACTCCAGGTGGAACCAATTAGCGTTTTCCAGCAGAAAACAAATGGGTCCTGCTAAAATGCATTCGAAAGTTAAAGTCCATAGAGACTGTCCAGAAGACACAAACAAACACAGAGGCTGTAGAAAGATCTGGGAATGAGATAGCCACAACACACCAGATAGTTTTGTTTTCATCCAGGAGTATCTGGACAAATTGTTGTACTTTTGAAGTAAAATTTAACCAAAAAATCACCGTGAAAGTGGTTTTCGATAAAAGCACAATCTTCCTGTTCGGCAAATGCCTCCAATGTCATGGTTACAGAAAGAAATATCATGTTTTCTCAGGTATCTGAAGCTTTCTTCCTAGAAAACTGGAATGTGTGGAGTATTTGACTCCATGTGGAACCAATTAGAGTTTGGCAGCTAAAAACAAAAACTTACATGCTAAAATGCATTCGAAAGTGTAAAGTCCATAGAGAATGTCCAGAAAACACAAACACACACAGAGGCTGTAGCAAGATCTGGGATTGAGATACCCACAACACACCAGATTGTTTTGTTTTCATCCAGGAGTATCTGGACAAATGGTTGTAGTTTTGAAGTGAAATTTAACCAAAAAATCACCATGAAAGTGATTTTGGAGAAAAGCACAATCTTCCTGTTCGGCAAATGCATCCAATGTCATGTTTACAGAAAGAAATATCATGTTTTCTCAGGTTTCTGAAGCTTTCTTCCTAGAAAACTCGAATGTGTGGAGGATTTGACTCCAGGTGGAACCAATTAGTGTTTGCCAGCAGAAAAGAAAACCTTACATACTGAAATGCATTCAAAACCGTAAAGTCCATAGAGAATGCCCAGAAAACACAAACAAACACAGAGGCTGTAGCAAGATCTGGGATTGAGATAGCCACAACACACCAGATAGTTTTGTTTTCATCCAGGAGTATCTGGACAAATTGTTGTAGTTTTGAAGTGAAATTTAACCAAAAAATCACCGTGAAAGTGGTTTTGGGGAAAAGCACAATCTCCCTGTTCTGCAAATGCATCCAAAGTCCTGTTTACAGAAAGAAATATCATGTTTTCTCAGGTTTCTGAAGCTTTCTTCCTAGAATACTCGAAGGTGTGGAGGATTTGACTCCAGGTGGAACCAATTAGCGTTTGCCAGCAGAAAACAAATGGGTCCTGCTAAAATTCATTCAAAACCTTAAAGTCCACAGAGAATGCCCAGAAAACACAAACACACACAGAGGCTGTAGCAATATCTGGGATTGAGATAGCTAAAAATCACCAGATATCTTTGTTTTCATCCAGGAGTATCTGGACAAATTGTTGTAGTTTTGAAGTGAAATTTAACCAAAAAATCACCGTGAAAGTGGTTTTGGAGAATAGCACAATCTTCCTCTTCGGCAAATGCATCCAATGTCATGTTTACAGAAAGAAATATCATGTTTTCTCAGGTTTCTGAAGCTTTCTTCCTAGAAAACTCGAAGGTGTGGAGGATTTGACTCCAGGTGGAACCAATTAGCGTTTGGCAGCTAAAAACAAAACCTTACATGCTAAAATGCATTCAAAACCGTAAAGTCCATAGAGAATGTCCAGAAAACACACACAAACACAGAGGCTGTAGCAAGATCTCGGATTGAGAGAGCCACAACACACCAGATAGTTTTGTTTTCATCCAGGAGTATCTGGACAAATTGTTGTGGATTTTGGGAGAAATTTAACCAAAAAATCACCGTGAAAGTTGTTTTGGAGAAAAGCACAATATTCCTATTTGGAAAATGTATCCAATGTTATGTTTACAGAAAGAAATATCATGTTTTCTCAGGTTTCTGAAGCTTTCTTCCTAGAAAACTCGAATGTGTGGAGGATTTGACTCCAGGTGGAACCAATTAGCGTTTGGCAGCTAAAAACAAAACCTTACATGCTAAAATGCATTCAAAACCGTAAAGTCCATAGAGAATGTCCAGAAAACAGAAACACAGAGGCTGTAGGAAGATCTGGGATTGAGATAGGCACAACACACCAGATAGTTTTGTTTTCATCCAGGAGTACCTGGACAAATTGTTGTACTTTTGAAGTAAAATTTAACCAAAAAATCACCGTGCAAGTTGTTTTGGAGAAAAGCACAATCTTCCTGTTCGGCAAATGCATCCAATGTTATGTTTGCAGAAAGAAATATCATGTTTTCTCAGGTTTCTGAAGCTTTCTTCCTAGAAAACTCAAATGTGTGGAGGATTTGACTCCAGGTGGAACCAATTAGCTTTTGCCAGCAGAAAACAAATGGGTCCTGCTAAAATGCATTCGAAAGTTAAAGTCCATAGAGACTGTCCAGAAGACACAAACAAACACAGAGGCTGTAGAAAGATCTGGGAATGAGATAGCCACAACACACCAGATAGTTTTGTTTTCATCCAGGAGTATCTGGACAAATTGTTGTACTTTTGAAGTAAAATTTAACCAAAAATCACCGTGAAAGTGGTTTTCGATAAAAGCACAATCTTCCTGTTCGGCAAATGCCTCCAATGTCATGGTTACAGAAAGAAATATCATGTTTTCTCAGGTATCTGAAGCTTTCTTCCTAGAAAACTGGAATGTGTGGAGTATTTGACTCCATGTGGAACCAATTAGCGTTTGGCAGCTAAAAACAAAAACTTACATGCTAAAATGCATTCGAAAGTGTAAAGTCCATAGAGAATGTACAGAAAACACAAACACACACAGAGGCTGTAGCAAGATCTGGGATTGAGATAGCCACAACACACCAGATAGTTTTGTTTTCATCCAGGAGTATCTGGACAAATGGTTGTAGTTTTGAAGTGAAATTTAACCAAAAAATCACCGTGAAAGTGATTTTGGAGAAAAGCACAATCTTCCTGTACGGCAAATGCATCCAATGTCATGTTTACAGAAAGAAATATCATGTTTTCTCAGGTTTCTGAAGCTTTCTTCCTAGAAAACTCGAATGTGTGTAGGATTTGACTCCAGGTGGAACCAATTAGTGTTTGCCAGCAGAAAAGAAAACCTTACATACTGAAATGCATTCAAAACCGTAAAGTCCATAGAGAATGCCCAGAAAACACAAACAAACACAGAGGCTGTAGCAAGATCTGGGATTGAGATAGCCACAACACACCAGATAGTTTTGTTTTCATCCAGGAGTATCTGGACAAATTGTTGTAGTTTTGAAGTGAAATTTAACCAAAAAATCACCGTGAAAGTGGTTTTGGGGAAAGCACAATCTCCCTGTTCTGCAAATGCATCCAAAGTCCTGTTTACAGAAAGAAATATCATGTTTTCTCATGTTTCTGAAGCTTTCTTCCTAGAATACTCGAAGGTGTGGAGGATTTGACTCCAGGTGGAACCAATTAGCGTTTGCCAGCAGAAAACAAATGGGTCCTGCTAAAATTCATTCAAAACCTTAAAGTCCACAGAGAATGCCCAGAAAACACAAACACACACAGAGGCTGTAGCAATATCTGGGATTGAGATAGCTAAAAATCACCAGATATCTTTGTTTTCATCCAGGAGTATCTGGACAAATTGTTGTAGTTTTGAAGTGAAATTTAACCAAAAAATCACCGTGAAAGTGGTTTTTGAGAGTAGCACAATCTTCCTCTTCGGCAAATGCATCCAATGTCATGTTTACAGAAAGAAATATCATGTTTTCTCAGGTTTCTGAAGCTTTCTTCCTAGAAAACTCGAAGGTGTGGAGGATTTGACTCCAGGTGGAACCAATTAGCGTTTGGCAGCTAAAAACAAAACCTTACATGCTAAAATGCATTCAAAACCGTAAAGTCCATAGAGAATGTCCAGAAAACACACACAAACACAGAGGCTGTAGCAAGATCTCGGATTGAGAGAGCCACAACACACCAGATCGTTTTGTTTTCATCCAGGAGTATCTGGACAAATTGTTGTGGATTTTGGGAGAAATTTAACCAAAAAATCACCGTGAAAGTTGTTTTGGAGAAAAGCACAATATTCCTATTTGGAAAATGTATCCAATGTTATGTTTACAGAAAGAAATATCATGTTTTCTCAGGTTTCTGAAGCTTTCTTCCTAGAAAACTCGAATGTGTGGAGGATTTGACTCCAGGTGGAACCAATTAACGTTTGGCAGCTAAAAACAAAACCTTACATGCTAAAATGCATTCAAAACCGTAAAGTCCATAGAGAATGTCCAGAAAACACAAACAAACACAGAGGCTGTAGAAAGATCTGGGAATGAGATAGCCACAACACACCAGATAGTTTTGTTTTCATCCAGGAGTACCTGGACAAATTGTTGTACTTTTGAAGTAAAATTTAACCAAAAAATCACCGTGCAAGTGGTTTTGGAGAAAAGCACAATCTTCCTGTTCGGCAAATGCATCCAATGTCATGGTTACAGAAAGAAATATCATGTTTTCTCAGGTATCTGAAGCTTTCTTCCTAGAAAACTGGAATGTGTGGAGGATTTGACTCCAGGTGGAACCAATTAGCGTTTGGCAGCTAAAAACAAATCCTTACATGCTAAAATGCTTTCAAAACCGTAAAGTCCATAGAAAATGTACAGAAAACACAAACACACCGAGGCTGTAGCAAGATCTTGGATTGAGATAGCTAAAAATCACCAGATAGTTTTGTTTTCATCCAGGAGTATCTGGACAAATTGTTGTGGATTTCAGGTGAAATTTAACCAAAAAATCACCGTGAAAGTGATTTTGGAGAAAAGCACAATCTTCCTGTTTGGCAAATGCATCCAATGTCATGTTTACAGAAAGAAATATCATGTTTTTTCAGGTTTCGGAAGCTTTCTTCCTAGAAAACTCGAATGTGTGGAGGATTTGACTCCAGGTGGAACCAATTAGCGTTTGGTAGCAAAAACTAAAACTTACATGCTAAAATGCATTCAAAACCGTAAAGTCCATAGAGAATGTCCAGAAAACAGAAACACAGAGGCTGTAGGAAGATCTGGGATTGAGATAGGCACAACACACCAGATAGTTTTGTTTTCATCCAGGAGTATCTGGACAAATTGTTGTGGATTTCGGGTGAAATTTAACCAAAAAATCACCGTGCAAGTTGTTTTGGAGAAAAGCACAATCTTCCTGTTCGGCAAATGCATCCAATGTTATGTTTGCAGAAAGAAATATCATGTTTTCTCAGGTTTCTGAAGCTTTCTTCCTAGAAAACTCAAATGTGTGGAGGATTTGACTCCAGGTGGAACCAATTAGCGTTTGCCAGCAGAAAACAAATGGGTCCTGCTAAAATGCATTCGAAAGTTAAAGTCCATAGAGACTGTCCAGAAGACACAAACAAACACAGAGGCTGTAGAAAGATCTGGGAATGAGATAGCCACAACACACCAGATAGTTTTGTTTTCATCCAGGAGTATCTGGACAAATTGTTGTACTTTTGAAGTAAAATTTAACCAAAAATCACCGTGAAAGTGGTTTTCGATAAAAGCACAATCTTCCTGTTCGGCAAATGCCTCCAATGTCATGGTTACAGAAAGAAATATCATGTTTTCTCAGGTATCTGAAGCTTTCTTCCTAGAAAACTGGAATGTGTGGAGTATTTGACTCCATGTGGAACCAATTAGCGTTTGGCAGCTAAAAACAAAAACTTACATGCTAAAATGCATTCGAAAGTGTAAAGTCCATAGAGAATGTCCAGAAAACACAAACACACACAGAGGCTGTAGCAAGATCTGGGATTGAGATAGCCACAACACACCAGATAGTTTTGTTTTCATCCAGGAGTATCTGGACAAATGGTTGTAGTTTTGAAGTGAAATTTAACCAAAAAATCACCGTGAAAGTGATTTTGGAGAAAAGCACAATCTTCCTGTTCGGCAAATGCATCCAATGTCTGTTTACAGAAAGAAATATCATGTTTTCTCAGCTTTCTGAAGCTTTCTTCCTAGAAAACTCGAATGTGTGTAGGATTTGACTCCAGGTGGTACCAATTAGTGTTTGCCAGCAGAAAAGAAAACCTTAAATACTGAAATGCATTCAAAACCGTAAAGTCCATAGAGAATGCCCAGAAAACACAAACAAACACAGAGGCTGTAGCAAGATCTGGGATTGAGATAGCTACAAATCACCAGATAGTTTTGTTTTCATCCAGGAGTATCTGGACAAATTGTTGAAGTTTTGAAGTGAAATTTAACCAAAAAATCACCGTGAAAGTGGTTTTGGGGAAAAGCACAATCTCCCTGTTCTGCAAATGCATCCAAAGTCCTGTTTACAGAAAGAAATATCATGTTTTCTCAGGTTTCTGAAGCTTTCTTCCTAGAAAACTCGAATGTGTGTAGGATTTGACTCCAGGTGGAACCAATTAGCATTTGCCAGCAGAAAACAAAAAGGGTCCTGCTAAAATTCATTCCAAACCTTAAAGTCCACAGAGAATGCCCAGAAAACACAAACACACACAGAGGCTGTAGCAATATCTGGGATTGAGATAGCTAAAAATCACCAGATATCTTTGTTTTCATCCAGGAGTATCTGGACAAATTGTTGTAGTTTTGAAGTGAAATTTAACCAAAAAATCACCGTGAAAGTGGTTTTTGAGAGTAGCACAATCTTCCTGTTCGGCAAATGCAGCCAATGTCATGTTTACAGAAAGAAATATCATGTTTTCTCAGGTTTCTGAAGCTTTCTTCCTAGAAAACTCGAATGTGTTGGGTATTTGACTCCAGGTGGAACCAATTAGCATTTGGCAGTTAAAAACAAAACCTTAGATGCTGAAATGCATTCGAAAGTGTAAAGTCCATAGAGAATGTCCAGAAAACACACACAAACACAGAGGCTGTAGCAAGATCTGGGATTGAGATAGCCACAACACACCAGATAGTTTTGTTTTCATCCAGGAGTATCTGGACA
The DNA here is from genome assembly GCF_964237555.1 of Oryctolagus cuniculus. NCBI lineage: Eukaryota > Metazoa > Chordata > Mammalia > Lagomorpha > Leporidae > Oryctolagus > Oryctolagus cuniculus. Next base: position 925,370 of record NC_091451.1, read on the forward strand.
AATTGTTGTAGTTTTGAAGTGAAATTTAACCAAAAAATCACCGTGAAAGTGGTTTTGGAGAAAAGCACAATCTTCCTGTTCGGCCAATGCATCGAATGTCATGTTTACAGAAAGAAATATCATGTTTTCTCAGGTTTCTGAAGCTTTCTTCCTAGAAACTCGAAGGTGTGGAGGATTTGACTCCAGGTGGAACCAATTAGCGTTTGGCAGCTAAAAACAAAAACTTACATGCTAAAATGCATTCAAAACCATAAAGTTCATAGAGAATGTCCAGAAAACACAAACAAACACAGAGGCTGTATCAAGATCTGGGATTGAGATAGCCACAACACACCAGAATGTTTTGTTTTCATCCAGGAGTATCTGGACAAATTGTTGTGGATTTCGGGTGAAATTTAACCAAAAAATCACCGTGAAAGTGGTTTTGGTGAAAAGCACAATCTGCCTGTTCGGCAAATGCATCCAATGTCATGTTTACAGAAAGAAATATCATGTTTTCTCAGGTTTCTGAAGCTTTCTTCCTACAAAAATCGAATGTGTGGAGGACTTGACTCCAGGTGGAACCAATTAGCGTTTGCCAGCAGAAAACAAATGGGTCCTGCTAAAATGCATTGGAAAGTTAAAGTCCATAGAGAATGTCCAGAAGACACAAACAAACACAGAGGCTGTAAGAAGATCTGGTATTGTGATAGCCACAACACACCAGATAGTTTTGTTTTCATCCAGAAATATCTGGACAAACTGATGTAGTTTTGAAGTGAAATTTAATGAAAAATCACCGCGAAAGTTGTTTTGGAGAAAAGCACAATCTCCCTGTTTGGCAAATGCATCCAATGTCATGTTTACAGAAAGAAATATCATGTTTTCTCAGGTTTCTAGAGCTTTCTTCCTAGAAAACTCGAAGGTGTGGAGGATTTGACTCCAGGTGGAACCAATTAGCGTTTGGCAGCTAAATACAAAAATTTACATGCTAAAATGCATTCAAAACTGTAAAGTCCATAGAGAATGTCCAGAAAACACAAACACACACAGAGGCTGTAGCAAGATCTGGGATTGAGATAGCCACAACACACCAGATAGTTTTGTTTTCATCCAGGAGTTTCTGGACAAATTGCTGTAGTTTTGAAGTGAAATGTAACCAAAAAATCACCGTGAAAGTGGTTTTGGAGAAAAGCACAATCTTCCTGTTCGGCAAATGCATCTAATGTCATGTTTACAGAAAGAAATATCATGTTTTCTCAGGTTTCTAGAGCTTTCTTCCTAGAAAATTCGAAGGTGTGGAGGATTTGACTCCAGGCGGAACCAATTAACGTTTGGCAGCTAAAAACAAAAACTTACATGCTAAAATGCATTCAAAACGGCAAAGTCCATGGAGAATATCTAGAAAACACAAAGGAACACAGAGGCTGTAGCAAGATCTCAGATTAAGATAGCCACAACACACCAGATAGTTTTGTTTTCATCGAAGAGTATCTGGACAAATTGTTGTAGTTTTGAAGTGAAATTCAACCAAAAAACACCGTGAAAGTGGTTTTGGAGAAAAGCACAATCTTCCTGTTCGGCAAATGCATCCAATGTCATGTTTACAGAAAGAAATATCATGTTTTCTCAGGTTTCTGAAGCTTTCTTCATAGAAAACTCGAATGTGTGCCGGATTTGACTCCAGGTGGAACCAATTAGCGTTTGGCAGCTAAAAACAAAAACTTACATGCTAAAATGCATTCAAAACCGTAAAGTCCATAGAGAATGTCCAGAAAACACAAACACACACAGAGGCTGTAGCAAGATCTGGGATTGAGATAGCTACAAATCACCAGATAGTTTTGTTTTCATCCAGGAGTATCTGGACAAATTGTTGTAGTTTTGAAGTGATATTTAACCAAAAAATCACCAAGAACGTGGTTTTGAAGAATAGCACAATCTTCCTGTTCGGCAAATGCATCCTATGTCATGTTTACAGAAAGAAATATCATGTTTTCTGAGGTTTCTGGAGCTTTCTTCCTAGAAAACTCGAATGTTTGAAGGATTTGACTCCAGGTGGAACCAATTAGCGTTTGGCAGCTAAAAACAAAACCTTACATGCTAAAATGCATTCACAACCATAAAGTTCATAGAGAATGTCCTGAAAACTCTAACACAGAGTCTGTAGCAAGATCTGGGATTGAGATAGCCACAACAAACCAAATAGTTTTGTTTTCATACAGGAGTATCGGGACAAATTGTTGTAGTTTTGAAGTGAAATGTAACCAAAAAATCACCGTGAAAGTGATTTTAGAGAAAAGCACAATCTTCCTGTTCGGCAAATGCATCCAATGTCATGTTTACAGAAAGAAATATCATGTTTTCTCAGGTTTCTGAAGCTTTCTTCCTAGAAAACTCGAATGTGTGGCGTATTTGACTCCAGGTGGAACCAATTAGCGTTTGGCAGCTAAACACAAAAGCTTACATGCTAAAATTCATTCAAAACCGTAAAGTCCATAGAGAATGTCCAGAAAACACAAACACACACAGAGGCTGTAGCAGTATCTGGGATTGAGATAGCCACAACACACCAGATAATTTTGTTTTCATCCAGGAGTATCTGGACAAATTGTTGTGGATTTTGGATGAAATTTGACAAAAATCACCGTGAAAGTGGTTTTGGGGAAAAGCACAATCTTCCTGTTCGGCAAATGCATCTAATGTCATATTTATAGAAAGAAATATCATGTTTTCTCAGGTTTCTGGAGCTTTCTTCCTAGAAAACTCGAAGTTGTGGAGGATTTGACTCCAGGTGGAACCAATTCCTGTTTGGCAGCTAAAAACAAAAACTTACATGCTAAAATGCATTCAAAACCTTAAAGTCCATAGAGAATATCTAGAAAACACAAACGAACACAGAGGCTGTAGCAAGATCTCAGATTAAGATAGCCACAACTCACCAGATAGTTTTGTTTTCATCCAGGAGTATCTGGACAAATTGTTGTGGATTTCGGGTGAAATTTAACCAAAAATCACCGTGAAAGTGGTTTTGGGGAAAATCACAATCTTCCTGTTCGGCAAATGCATCCAATGTCATGTTTACAGAAAAAAAAATATCATGTTTTCTCAGGTTTCTGCAGCTTTCTTCCTAGAAACCTCGAATGTGTGGAGTATTTGACTCCAGGTGGAACCAATTAGCGTTTGCCAGCAGAAAACAAAAAGGGTCCTGCAAAAGTGCATGCTAAACCTTAAAGTCCATAGAGAATATCCAGAAAACACAAACACACACAGAGGCTGTAGCAAGATCTGGGATTGAGATAGCTACAAATCACCAGATAGTTTTGTTTTCATCCAGGAGTATCTGGACCAATTGTTGTAGTTTTGAAGTGAAATTTAACCAAAAAATCAATGTGAAAGTGGTTTTGGAGACAAGCACAATCTTCCTGTTCAGCAAATGTATCCAATGTCATGTTTACAGAAAGAAATATCATGTTTTCTCAGGTTTCTGAAGCTTTCTTCCTAGAAAACTCGAATGTGTGGAGTATTTGACTCCAGGTGGAACCAATTAGCGTTTGGCAGCAGAAAACAAAAAGGGTCCTGCTAAAATGCATTCAAAACCTTAAAGTCCATAGAGAATATCCAGAAAACACAAACACACACAGAGGCTGTAGCAAGATCTGGGATTGAGATAGCTACAAATCACCAGATAGTTTTGTTTTCATCCAGGAGTATCTGGACAAATTGTTGTAGTTTTGAAGTGAAATTTAACCAAAAAATCACCGTGAAAGTGGTTTTGGAGACAAGCACAATCTTCCTGTTCAGTAATTGTATCCAATGTCATGTTTACAGAAAGAAATATCATGTTTCCTCAGGTTTGTGAAGCTTTCTTCCTAGAAAACTCGAATGTGTGGAGTATTTGACTCCAGGTGGAACCAATTAGCGTTTGCCAGCAGAAAACAAAAAGGGTCCTGCTAAAATGCATTCAAAACCTTAAAGTCCATAGAGAATATCCAGAAAACACAAACACACACAGAGGCTGTAGCAAGATCTGGGATTGAGATAGCTACAAATCACCAGATAGTTTTGTTTTCCTCCAGGAGTATCTGGACAAATTGTTGTGGATTTCGGGTGAAATTTAACCAAAAATCACCGTGAAAGTGGTTTTGGGGAAAATCACAATCTTCCTGTTCGGCAAATGCATCCAAAGTCATGTTTACAGAAAAAAATATCATGTTTTCTCAGGTTTCTGGTGCTTTCTTCCTAGAAAACTCGAATGTGTGGAGGATTTGACTCCAGGTGGAACCAATTAGCGTTTGCCAGCAGAAAACAAAAAGGGTCCTGCTAAAATGCATTCAAAACCGTAAAGTCCATAGAGAATATCCAGAAAACACAAACACACACAGAGGCTGTAGCAAGATCTGGGATTGAGATAGCTACAAATCACCAGATAGTTTTGTTTTCATCCAGGAGTATCTGGACAAATTGTTGTGGATTTCGGGTGAACTTTAACCAAAAATCACCGTGAAAGTGGTTTTGGGGAAAATCACAATCTTCCTGTTCGGCAAATGCATCCAAAGTCATGTTTACAGAAAAAAATATCATGTTTTCTCAGGTTTCTGGTGCTTTCTTCCTAGAAAACTCGAATGTGTGGAGGATTTGACTCCAGGTGGAACCAATTAGCGTTTGCCAGCAGAAAACAAAAAGGGTCCTGCTAAAATGCATTCAAAACCTTAAAGTCCATAGAGAATATCCAGAAAACACAAACACACACAGAGGCTGTAGCAAGATCTGGGATTGAGATAGCTACAAATCACCAGATAGTTTTGTTTTCATCCAGGAGTATCTGGACAAATTGTTGTAGTTTTGAAGTGAAATTTAACCAAAAAATCACCGTGAAAGTGGTTTTGGAGAAAAGCACAATCTTCCTGTTCAGCAAATGTATCCAATGTCATGTTTACAGAAAGAAATATCATGTTTCCTCAGGTTTGTGAAGTTTTCTTCCTAGAAAACTCGAATGTGTGGAGTATTTGACTCCAGGTGGAACCAATTAGCGTTTGCCAGCAAAAAACAAAAAGGGTCCTGCTAAAATGCATTCAAAACCTTAAAGTCCATAGAGAATATCCAGAAAACACAAACACACACAGAGGCTGTAGCAAGATCTGGGATTGAGATAGCTACAAATCACCAGATAGTTTTGTTTTCATCCAGGAGTATCTGGACAAATTGTTGTAGTTTTCAAGTGAAATTTAACCAAAAAATCACCGTGAAAGTGGTTTTGGAGAAAAGCGAAATCTTTCTGTTCAGCAAATGAATCCAATGTCATGTTTACAGAAAGAAATATCATGTTTTCTCAGATTTCTGAAGCTTTCTTCCTAGAAAACTCGAATGTGTGTAGTATTTGACTCCAGGTGGAACCAATTAGCCTTTGCCAGCAGAAAACAAAAAGGGTCCTGCTTAAATGCATTCAAAACCTTAAAGTCCATAGAGAATATCCAGAAAACACAAACACACACAGAGGCTGTAGCAAGATCTGGGATTGAGATAGCTACAAATCACCATATAGTTTTATTTTCATCCAGGAGTATCTGGACAAATTGTTGTGGATTTCGGGTGAAATTTAACCAAAAATCACCGTGAAAGTGGTTTTGGAGAAAAGCACAATCTTCCTGTTTGGCAAATGTATCCAATGTCATGTTTATAGAAAGAAATAGGTTTTCTCAGGTTTCTGAAGCTTTCTTCCTAGAAAACTCGAATGTGTGGAGTGTTTGACTCCAGGAGGAACCAATTAGCCTTTGCCAGCAGAAAACAAACAGGGTCCTGCTAAAATGCATTCAAAACCTTAAAGTCCATAGAGAATATCCAGAAAACACAAACACACACAGAGGCTGTAGCAAGATCTGGGATTGAGATAGCTACAAATCACCAGATAGTTTTGTTTTCCTCCAGGAGTATCTGGACAAATTGTTGTACTTGCGAAGTGAAATTTAACCAAAAAATCACCGTGAAAGTGGTTTTGGAGAAAAGCACAATCTTCCTGTTCGGCAAATGTATCCAATGTCATGTTTACAGAAAGAAATATCATGTTTTCTCAGGTTTCTGAATCTTTCTTCCTAGAAAACTCGAATGTGTGCAGTGTTTGACTCCAGGTGGAACCAATTAGCGTTTGCCAGCAGGAAACAAAATGGGTCCTGCTAAAATGCATTCAAAACCTTAAAGTCCATAGAGAATATCCAGAAAACACAAACACACACAGAGGCTGTAGCAAGATCTGGGATTGAGATAGCTACAAATCACCAGATAGTTTTGTTTTCCTCCAGGAGTATCTGGACAAATTGTTGTGGATTTCGGGTGAAATTTAACCAAAAAATCACCGTGAAAGTGGTTTTGGAGAAAAGCACAATATTCCTATTTGGAAAATGTATCCAATGTCATGTTTACAGAAAGAAATATCATGTTTTCTCAGGTTTCTGAAGCTTTCTTCCTAGAAAACCCGAATGTGTGGAGTATTTGACTCCAGGTGGAACCAATTAGCATTTGCCAGCAGAAAACAAAAAGGGTCCTGCTAAAATGCATTCAAAACCTTAAAGTCCATAGAGAATATCCAGAAAACACAAACACACACAGAGGCTGTAGCAAGATCTGGGATTGAGATAGCTACAAATCACCAGATAGTTTTGTTTTCATCCAGGAGTATCTGGACAAATTGTTGTAGTTTTGAAGTGAAATTTAACCAAAAAATCACCGTAAAAGTGGTTTTGGAGACAAGCACAATCTTCCTGTTCAGCAAATGTATCCAATGTCATGTTTACAGAAAGAAATATCATGTTTTCTCAGGTTTCTGAAGCTTTCTTCCTAGAAAACTCGAATGTGTGGAGTATTTGACTCCAGGTGGAACCAATTAGCGTTTGCCAGCAGAAAACAAAAAGGGTCCTGCTAAAATGCATTCAAAACCTTAAAGTCCATAGAGAATATCCAGAAAACACAAACACACACAGAGGCTGTAGGAAGATCTGGGATTGAGATAGCTACAAATCACCAGATAGTTTTGTTTTCATCCAGGAGTATCTGGACCAATTGTTGTAGTTTTGAATTGAAATTTAACCAAAAAATCACCGTGAGAGTGGTTTTGGAGAAAAGCACAATCTTTCTGTTCGGCAAATGAATCCAATGTCATGTTGGCAAATACAAATATCATGTTTTCTCATATTTCTGAAGCTTTCTTCCTAGAAAACTCGAATGTGTGGAGTATTTGACTCCAGGTGGAACCAATTAGCCTTTGCCAGCAGAAAACAAAAAGGGTCCTGCTTAAATGCATTCAAAACCGTAAAGTCCATAGAGAATGTCCAGAAAACACAAACAGACACAGAGGCTGTAGCAAGATCTGGGATTGAGATAGCTACAAATCACCAGATAGTTTTGTTTTCATCCAGGAGTATCTGGACAAATTGATGTAGTTTTGAAGTGAAATTTAATCAAAAAATCACCATGAAAGTGGTTTTGGAGAAAAGCACAATCTTCCTGTTCGGCAAATGTATCCAATGTCATGTTTACAGAAAGAAATATCATGTTTTCTCAGGTTTCTGAAGCTTTCTTCCTAGAAAACTCGAATGTGTGGAGTATTTGACTCCAGGTGGAACCAATTAGCGTTTGCCAGCAGAAAACAAAAAGGGTCCTGCTAAAATGCATTCAAAACCTTAAAGTCCATAGAGAATATCCAGAAAACACAAACACACTCAGAGGCTGTAGCAAGATCTGGGATTGAGATAGCTACAAATCACCAGATAGTTTTGTTTTCATCCAGGAGTATCTGGACAAATTGTTGTAGTTTTGAAGTGAAATTTCACCAAAAAATCACCGTGAAAGTGGTTTTGGAGAAAAGCACAATCTTCCTGTTCGGCAAATGTATGCAAAGTCATGTTTACAGAAAGAAATATCGTGTTGTCTCAGGTTTCTGAAGCTTTCTTCCTAGAAAACTCGAATGTGTGAGGATTTGACTCCAGGTGGAACCAATTCGCGTTTGCCAGCAGAAAACAAAAAGGGTCCTCCTAAAATGCATTCCAAAGCTTAAAGTCCATAGAGAATATCCAGAAAACACAAACACACACAGAGGCTGTAGCAAGATCTGGGATTGAGATAGCTACAAATCACCAGATAGTTTTGTTTTCATCCAGGAGTATCTGGACAAATTGTTGTAGTTTTGAAGTGAAATTTAACCAAAAAATCACCGTGAAAGTGGTTTTGGAGAAAAGCACAATCTTCCTGTTCGGCAAATGTATCCAATGTCATGTTTACAGAAAGAAATATCATGTTTTCTCAGGTTTCTGAAGCTTTCTTCCTAGAAACCTCGAATGTGTGGAGTGTTTGACTCCAGGTGGAACCAATTAGCTTTTGGCAGCAGGAAACAAAATGGGTCCTGCTAAAATGCATTCAAAACCTTAAAGTCCATAGAGAATATCCAGAAAACACAAACACACACAGAGGCTGTAGCAAGATCTGGGATTGAGATAGCTACAAATCACCAGATAGTTTTGTTTTCATCCAGGAGTATCTGGACAAATTGTTGTGGATTTCGGGTGAAATTTAACCAAAAATCACCATGAAAGTGGTTTTGGAGAAAAGCACAATCTTCCTGTTTGGCAAATGTATCCAATGTCATGTTTATAGAAAGAAATAGGTTTTCTCAGGTTTCTGAAGCTCTCTTCCTAGAAAACTCGAATGTGTGGAGTGTTTGACTCCAGGAGGAACCAATTAGCCTTTGCCAGCAGAAAACAAACAGGGTCCTGCTAAAATGCATTCAAAACCTTAAAGTCCATAGAGAATATCCAGAAAACACAAACACACACAGAGGCTGTAGCAAGATCTGGGATTGAGATAGCTACAAATCACCAGATAGTTTTGTTTTCATCCAGGAGTATCTGGACCAATTGTTGTAGTTTTGAAGTGAAATTTAACCAAAAAATCACCGTGAAAGTGGTTTTGGAGAAAAGCACAATCTTCCTGTTCGGCAAATGTATCCAATGTCATGTTTACAGAAAGAAATATCATGTTTTCTCAGGTTTCTGAAGCTTTCTTCCTAGAAACCTCGAATGTGTGGAGTGTTTGACTCCAGGTGGAACCAATTAGCGTTTGCCAGCAGGAAACAAAATGGGTCCTGCTAAAATGCATTCAAAACCTTAAAGTCCATAGAGAATATCCAGAAAACACAAACACACACAGAGGCTGTAGCAAGATCTGGGATTGAGATAGCTACAAATCACCAGATAGTTTTGTTTTCCTCCAGGAGTATCTGGACAAATTGTTGTGGATTTCGGGTGAAATTTAAGCAAAAATCACCGTGAAAGTGGTTTTGGAGAAAAGCACAATATTCCTATTTGGAAAATGTATCCAATGTCATGTTTACAGAAAGAAATATCATGTTTTCTCAGGTTTCTGGAGCTTTCTTCCTAGAAAACCCGAATGTGTGGAGTATTTGACTCCAGGTGGAACCAATTAGCGTTTGCCAGCAGAAAACAAAAAGGGTCCTGCTAAAATGCATTCAAAACCTTAAAGTCCATAGAGAATATCCAGAAAACACAAACACACACAGAGGCTGTAGCAAGATCTGGGATTGAGATAGCTACAAATCACCAGATAGTTTTGTTTTCATCCAGGAGTATCTGGACAAATTGTTGTAGTTTGAAGTGAAATTTAATCAAAAAATCACCATGAAAGTGGTTTTGGAGAAAAGCACAATCTTCCTGTTCGGCAAATGTATCCAATGTCATGTTTACAGAAAGAAATATCATGTTTTCTCAGGTTTCTGAAGCTTTCTTCCTAGAAAACTCGAATGTGTGGAGTATTTGACTCCAGGTGGAACCAATTAGCGTTTGCCAGCAGAAAACAAAAAGGGTCCTGCTAAAATGCATTCAAAACCTTAAAGTCCATAGAGAATATCCAGAAAACACAAACACACACAGAGGCTGTAGCAAGATCTGGGATTGAGATAGCTACAAATCACCAGATAGTTTTGTTTTCCTCCAGGAGTATCTGGACAAATTGTTGTACTTGCGAAGTGAAATTTAACCAAAAAATCACCGTGAAAGTGGTTTTGGAGAAAAGCACAATCTTCCTGTTCGGCAAATGTATCCAATGTCATGTTTACAGAAAGAAATATCATGTTGTCTCAGGTTTCTGAAGCTTTCTTCCTAGAAAACTCGAATGTGTGGAGTGTTTGACTCCAGGTGGAACCAAGTAGTGTTTGCCAGCAGAAAACAAATAGGGTACTGTTAAAATGCATTCAAAACCTTAAAGTCCATAGAGAATATCCAGAAAAAACTAACACACACAGAGGATGTAGGAAGATCTGGGATTGAGACAGCTACAAATCAGCAGATAGTTTTGTTTTCATCCAGGAGTATCTGGACAAATTGTTGTGGATTTCGGGTGAAATTTAACCAAAAATCACCGTGAAAGTGGTTTTAGAGAAAAGCACAATCTTCCTGTTCGGCAAATGTATCCAATGTCATGTTTACAGAAAAAATATCATGTTTTCTCAGGTTTCTGAAGCTTTCTTCCTAGAAAACTCGAATGTGTGGAGTGTTTGACTCCAGGTGGTACCAATTAGCGTTTGCCAGCAGAAAACAAAAAGGGTCCTCTCCCATTCCCACCACCATGTTCAACAGGGAGAGGGAAGAGATGTATAATTTGGGACATGCTCAGGCTGACTTGCCCCAAGTGGTGGAGTTGGAAGCATACCAGGGTATTCCAATTCAATCCCATCGAGGTGGCATGTACCAATGCCATCTCACTGTTCCAGGTGATCAATTTCAGTTCACAGGTGGTCATGGTGAAGGGACTGGGAGTCAAAGGGAGCACATAGACAAGTCTAGTACCTGCTAATGCTAACTGATGGAGTAAATAAAGGGGAGAGTGATCCAACATGGGAAGTGAGATACTCAGCAGACTCATAGAATGGCAGATGTCCTAAATAGCACTCTGGCCTCAGAATCAGCCCTAAAGGCATTCGGAGCTGGCTGAAAAGCTCATGAGAGTATTTCAGGCATGGAAAGCCAAGACACTCTGGCAAAAGATCTCTGTGAGTGAGATCCCGGTGGAAAGAACAGGTCATCAAAGAAGGAGGTACCTTTCTCTGAAGGGAGGAGAGAACCTCCACTTTGACTATGACCTTGTCTAAACAAGATAAGAGTCGGAGAACTCAGAGGGCTTCCATAGCCTTGGAAACTCATGACTGGAGCATAGGGAGATTACTGATGCCATAGACAGGAGTGTCAATTGGTAAAGTCAACAACAGGAGTCACTGTGCACTTACTCCTCATGTAGGATCTCTATCCTTAATGTGCTGTGTATTGAGATTTAATGCTATAACGAGTACTCAAACAATATATTTCACCTTGTGTTTCTATGGGGGTGCAAACTGTTGAAATCCTTACTTAATGCATACTAAACTGATCCTCTGTAAAAAAAAAAAAAAAAAAAAAAAAGAAATTATCAATTCCCAACTTGACTCTCACTGGGATTAAACATGACAATAGGTCTGCTCTGATTTCATCATCATTTAAAAAAAAATCATATATTATTTATCACTTTATGTTTCTGTGTGGGAGCAAACTGTTGAAATCCATACTTAATGTATACTAAGCTGATCTTCTGTATATTAAGCTAATCGAAAATGAATCTTGATGTGAATGGAAGGGGAGAGGGAGTGGGAAAGGGGAGGGTTGTGGGTGGGAGGGATGGTATGGGGGGGAAGCCATTGTAATCCATAAGTCGTACTTTGGAAAATTATATGCATTAAATAAAAGTTTAAAAAATAAATATTTGGTGAATGAACAAGGAAAAGGTATGAAGAGTATACATGACAAAAAGACAAAGGCATTTGTTTTAGTAGAAGTTAAACTTATTTCAAACTGGATTTGATAATATTTATATTTCTTGTCATTGCATGAACATCTATCATTCTTAAAACACTGTAGAGAATGTGACTTTATTACTGTGAATGTGAAGCTCTCTATTCCCTAATTTCTATTTTTTCTACTAAAACGATAATTTTTCAAATGGTAAAAAAAAAAAAAAGGGTCCTGCTAAAATGCATTCAAAACCTTAAAGTCCATAGAGAATATCCAGAAAACACAAACACACACAGAGGCTGTAGCAAGATCTGGGATTGAGATAGCTACAAATCACCAGATAGTTTTGTTTTCATCCAGGAGTATCTGGACAAATTGTTGTAGTTTTGAAGTGAAATTTAATCAAATAATCACCATGAAAGTGGTTTTGGAGAAAAGCACAATCTTCCTGTTCGGCAAATGTATCCAATGTCATGTTTACAGAAAGAAATATCATGTTTTCTCAGGTTTTTGAAGCTTTCTTCCTAGAAAACTCGAATGTGTGGAGTGTTTGACTCCAGGTGGAACCAATTAGTGTTTGCCAGCAGAAAACAAAAAGGGTACTGCTAAAATGCATTCAAAACCTTAAAGTCCATAGAGAATATCCAGAAAACACAAACACACAAAGAGGCTGTAGCAAGATCTGGGATTGAGATAGCTACAAAGCACCAGATAGCTTTGTTTTCATCCAGGAGTATCTGGACAAATTGTTGTGGATTTCGGGTGAAATTTAACCAAAAATCACCGTGAAAGTGGTTTTGGAGAAAAGCACAATCTTCCTGTTCAGCAAATGAATCCAATGTCATCGTTACAAATACAAATATCATGTTTTCTCAGGGTTCTGGACCTTTCTTCCTATAAAACTCGAATGTGTGGAGTATTTGACTCCAGGTGGAACCAATTAGCGTTTGCCAGCAGAAAACAAAAAGGGTCCTGCTAAAATGCATTCCAAACTTTAAAGCCCATAGAGAATATCCAGAGAAAGTGGTTTTGGAGAAAAGCACAAACTTCCTGTACAGCAAATGCATCCAATGTCATGTTCACAGAAAGAAATATCATGTTTTCTCAGGTTTCTGAAGCTCTCTTCCTAGAAAACTCGAATGTGTGGCGTATTTGACTCCAGGTGGAACCAATTAGCGTTTGCCAGCAGAAAACAAAAAGGGTCCTGCTAAACTGCAGTCAAAACCTTAAAGTCCATAGAGAATGTCCAGAAAACACAAACACACACAGAGGCTGTAGCAAGATCTGGGATTGAGATAGCTACAAATCACCAGAGAGTTTGTATTCATCCAGGACAAATTGATGTAGTTTTCAAGTGAAATTTAATCAAAAAATCACCGTGAAAGTGGTTTTGGAGAAAAGCACAATCTTCCTGTTCGGCAAATGTATCCAATGTTATGTTTACAGAAAGAAATATCATGTTTTCTCAGGTGTCTGAAGCTTTCTTCCTAGAAAACTGGAATGTGTGGAGTATTTGACTCCAGGTGGAAGCAATTAGCTTTTGCCAGCAGAAAACAAAAAGGGTCCTGCTAAAATGCATTCCAAACTTTAAAGCCCATAGAGAATATCCAGAAAACACAAACACACACAGAGGCTGTAGCAAGATCTGGGATTGAGATAGCTACAAATCACCAGATAGTTTTGTTTTCATCCAGGAGTATCTGGACAAATTGTTGTAGTTTTGAAGTGAAATTTAACCAAAAAATCACCGTGAAAGTGGTTTTGGAGAAAAGCACAATATTCCTGTTCGGCAAATGTATCCAATGTCATGTTTACAGAAAGAAATATCATGTTTTCTCAGGTTTCTGAAGCTTTCTTCCTAGAAAACTCGAATGTGTGGAGTATTTGACTCCAGGTGGAACCAATTAGCGTTTGGCAGCAGAAAACAAAAAGGGTCCTCCTAAAATGCATTCAAAACCTTAAAGTCCATAGAGAATATCCAGAAAACACAAGCACACTCAGAGGCTGTAGCAAGATCTGGGATTGAGATAGCTACAAATCACCAGATAATTTTGTTTTCTTCCAGGAGTATCTGGACAATTTGTTATAGTTTTGAATTGAAATTTAACCAAAAATCACCGTGAAAGTGGTTTTGGAGAAAAGCACAAACTTCCTGTTCAGCAAATGCATCCAATGTCATGCTTACAGAAAGAAATATCATGTTTTCTCAGGTTTCTGAAGCTCTCTTCCTAGAAAACTCGAATGTGTGGCGTATTTGACTCCAGGTGGAACCAATTAGCGTTTGCCAGCAGAAAACAAAAAGGGTCCTGCTAAACTGCAGTCAAAAACTTAAAGTCCATAGAGATTGTCCAGAAAACACAAACACACACAGAGGCTGTAGCAAGATCTGGGATTGAGATAGCTACAAATCACCAGAGAGTTTGTTTTCATCCAGGACAAATTGTTGTAGTTTTGAAGTGAAATTTATTCAAAAAATCACCGTGAAAGTGGTTTTGGAGAAAAGCACAATCTTCCTGTTCGGCAAATGTATCCAATGTTATGTTTACAGAAAGAAATATCATGTTTTCTCGGGTTTCTGAAGCTTTCTTCCTAGAAAACTGGAATGTGTGGAGTATTTGACTCCAGGTGGAAGCAATTAGCTTTTGCCAGCAGAAAACAAAAAGGGTCCTGCTAAAATGCATTCCAAACTTTAAAGCCCATAGAGAATATCCAGAAAACACAAACACACACAGAGGCTGTATCAAGATCTGGGATTGAGATAGCTACAAATCACCAGATAGTTTTGTTTTCATCCAGGAGTATCTGGACAAATTGTTGTAGTTTTGAAGTGAAATTTAACCAAAAAATCACCGTGAAAGTGGTTTTGGAGAAAAGCACAATCTTTCTGTTCAGCAAATGAATCCAATGTCATGTTTACAGAAAGAAATATCATGTTTTCTCAGGTTTCTGAAGCTTTCTTCCTAGAAAACTCGAATGTGTGGAGTATTTGACTCCAGGTGGAACCAATTAGCGTTTGGCAGCAGAAAACAAAAAGGGTCCTCCTAAAATGCATTCAAAACCTTAAAGTCCATAGAGAATATCCAGAAAACACAAGCACACTCAGAGGCTGTAGCAAGATCTGGGATTGAGATAGCTACAAATCACCAGATAATTTTGTTTTCTTCCAGGAGTATCTGGACAATTTGTTATAGTTTTGAATTGAAATTTAACCAAAAATCACCGTGAAAGTGGTTTTGGAGAAAAGCACAAACTTCCTGTTCAGCAAATGCATCCAATGTCATGCTTACAGAAAGAAATATCATGTTTTCTCAGGTTTCTGAAGCTCTCTTCCTAGAAAACTCGAATGTGTGGCGTATTTGACTCCAGGTGGAACCAATTAGCGTTTGCCAGCAGAAAACAAAAAGGGTCCTGCTAAACTGCAGTCAAAAACTTAAAGTCCATAGAGATTGTCCAGAAAACACAAACACACACAGAGGCTGTAGCAAGATCTGGGATTGAGATAGCTACAAATCACCAGATATCTTTGTTTTCATCCAGGACAAATTGTTGTAGTTTTGAAGTGAAATTTATTCAAAAAATCACCTTGAAAGTGGTTTTGGAGAAAAGCACAATCTTCCTGTTCGGCAAATGTATCCAATGTTATGTTTACAGAAAGAAATATCATGTTTTCTCGGGTTTCTGAAGCTTTCTTCCTAGAAAACTGGAATGTGTGGAGTATTTGACTCCAGGTGGAAGCAATTAGCTTTTGCCAGCAGAAAACAAAAAGGGTCCTGCTAAAATGCATTCCAAACTTTAAAGCCCATAGAGAATATCCAGAAAACACAAACACACACAGAGGCTGTATCAAGATCTGGGATTGAGATAGCTACAAATCACCAGATAGTTTTGTTTTCATCCAGGAGTATCTGGACAAATTGTTGTAGTTTTGAAGTGAAATTTAACCAAAAAATCACCGTGAAAGTGGTTTTGGAGAAAAGCACAATCTTTCTGTTCAGCAAATGAATCCAATGTCATGTTTACAGAAAGAAATATCATGTTTTCTCAGGTTTCTGAAGCTTTCTTCCTAGAAAACTCGAATGTGTGGAGTATTTGACTCCAGGTGGAACCAATTAGCGTTTGCCAGCAGAAAACAAAAAGGGTCCTCCTAAAATGCATTCAAAACCTTAAAGTCCATAGAGAATTTCCAGAAAACACAAACACACTCAGAGGCTGTAGCAAGATCTGGGATTGAGATAGCTACAAATCACCAGATAATTTTGTTTTCTTCCAGGAGTATCTGGACAATTTGTTGTAGTTTTGAAGTGAAATTTAACCAAAAATCACCGTGAAAGTGGTTTTGGAGAAAAGCACAAACTTCCTGTTCAGCAAATGCATCCAATGTCATGTTCACAGAAAGAAATATCATGTTTTCTCAGGTTTCTGAAGCTTTCTTCCTAGAAAACTCGAATGTGTGGTGTATTTGACTCCAGTTGGAACCAATTAGCGTTTGCCAGCAGAAAACAAAAAGGGTCCTGCTAAAATGCAGTCAAAAACTTAAAGTCCATAGAGAATGTCCAGAAAACACAAACACACACAGAGGCTATAGCAAGATCTGGGATTGAGATAGCTACAAATCACCAGATAGTTTTGTTTTCATCCAGGAGTATCTGGACAAATTGTTGTGGATTTGAAGTGAAATTTAACCAAAAAATCACCGTGAAAGTGGTTTTGGAGAAAAGCGAAGTCTTTCTGTTCAGCAAATGAATCCAATGTCATGTTTACAGAAAGAAATATCATGTTTTCTCAGGTTTCTGAAGCTTTTTTCCTAGAAAACTCGAATGTGTGGAGTATTTGACTCCAGGTGGAACCAATTAGCATTTGCCAGCAAAAAACAAAAACGTACATGCTAAAATGCATTCAAAACCGTAAAGTCCATAGAGAATATCCAGAAAACACAAACACACTCAGAGGCTGTAGCAAGATCTGGGATTGAGATAGCTACAAATCACCAGATAATTTTGTTTTCTTCCAGGAGTATCTGGACAATTTGTTGTAGTTTTGAAGTGAAATTTAACCAAAAATCACCGTGAAAGTGGTTTTGGAGAAAAGCACAAACTTCCTGTTCAGCAAATGCATCCAATGTCATGTTCACAGAAAGAAATATCATGTTTTCTCAGGTTTCTGAAGCTTTCTTCCTAGAAAACTCGAATGTGTGGTGTATTTGACTCCAGTTGGAACCAATTAGCGTTTGCCAGCAGAAAACAAAAAGGGTCCTGCTAAAATGCAGTCAAAAACTTAAAGTCCATAGAGAATGTCCAGAAAACACAAACACACACAGAGGCTATAGCAAGATCTGGGATTGAGATAGCTACAAATCACCAGATAGTTTTGTTTTCATCCAGGAGTATCTGGACAAATTGTTGTAGATTTGAAGTGAAATTTAACCAAAAAATCACCGTGAAAGTGGTTTTGGAGAAAAGCGAAGTCTTTCTGTTCAGCAAATGAATCCAATGTCATGTTTACAGAAAGAAATATCATGTTTTCTCAGGTTTCTGAAGCTTTTTTCCTAGAAAACTCGAATGTGTGGAGTATTTGACTCCAGGTGGAACCAATTAGCATTTGCCAGCAAAAAACAAAAACGTACATGCTAAAATGCATTCAAAACCGTAAAGTCCATAGAGAATATCCAGAAAACACAAACACACTCAGAGGCTGTAGCAAGATCTGGGATTGAGATAGCTACAAATCACCAGATAGTTTTGTTTTCATCCAGGAGTATCTGGACAAATTGTTGTGGATTTCGGGTGAAATTTAACCAAAAATCACCGTGAAAGTGGTTTTAGAGAAAAGCACAATCTTCCTGTTCGGCAAATGTATCCAATGTCATGTTCACAGAAAGAAATATCATGTTTTCTCAGGTTTCTGAAGCTTTCTTCCTAGAAAACTCGAATGTGTGGAGTATTTGACTCCAGGTGGAACCAATTAGCGCTTGCCAGCAGAAAACAAAAAGGGTCCTGCTAAAATGCAGTCAAAACCTTAAAGTCCATAGAGAATATCCAGAAAACACAAACACACTCAGAGGCTGTAGCAAGATCTGGGATTGAGATAGCTACAAATCACCAGATAGATTTGTTTTCTTCCAGGAGTATCTGGACAAATTGTTGTGGATTTCGGGTGAAATTTAACCAAAAAATGATAGTGACAGTGGTTTTGGAGAAAAGCACAAACTTCCTGTTCAGCAAATGCATCCAATGTCATGTTTACAGAAAGAAATATCATGTTTTCTCAGGTTTCTGAAGCTTTCTTCCTAGAAAACTCGAATGTGTGGCGTATTTGACTCCAGGTGGAACCAATTAGCGTTTGCCAGCAGAAAACAAAAAGGGTCCTCTCCCATTCCCACCACCATGTTCAACAGGGAGAGGGAAGAGATGTATAATTTGGGACATGCTCAGGCTGACTTGCCCCAAGTGGTGGAGTTGGATGCATACCAGGGTATTCCAATTCAATCCCATCGAGGTGGCATGTACCAATGCCATCTCACTGTTCCAGGTGATCAATTTCAGTTCACAGGTGGTCATGGTGAAGGGACTGGGAGTCAAAGGGAGCACATAGACAAGTCTAGTACCTGCTAATGCTAACTGATGGAGTAAATAAAGGGGAGAGTGATCCAACATGGGAAGTGAGATACTCAGCAGACTCATAGAATGGCAGATGTCCTAAATAGCACTCTGGCCTCAGAATCAGCCCTAAAGGCATTCGGAGCTGGCTGAAAAGCTCATGAGAGTATTTCAGGCATGGAAAGCCAAGACACTCTGGCAAAAGATCTCTGTGAGTGAGATCCCGGTGGAAAGAACAGGTCATCAAAGAAGGAGGTACCTTTCTCTGAAGGGAGGAGAGAACCTCCACTTTGACTATGACCTTGTCTAAACAAGATAAGAGTCGGAGAACTCAGAGGGCTTCCATAGCCTTGGAAACTCATGACTGGAGCATAGGGAGATTACTGATGCCATAGACAGGAGTGTCAATTGGTAAAGTCAACAACAGGAGTCACTGTGCACTTACTCCTCATGTAGGATCTCTATCCTTAATGTGCTGTGTATTGAGATTTAATGCTATAACGAGTACTAAAACAATATATTTCACCTTGTGTTTCTATGGGGGTGCAAACTGTTGAAATCCTTACTTAATGCATACTAAACTGATCCTCTGTAAAAAAAAAAAAAAAAAAAAGAAATTATCAATTCCCAACTTGACTCTCACTGGGATTAAACATGACAATAGGTCTGCTCTGATTTCATCATCATTTAAAAAAAATCATATATTATTTTTCACTTTATGTTTCTGTGTGGGAGCAAACTGTTGAAATCCATACTTAATGTATACTAAGCTGATCTTCTGTATATTAAGCTAATCGAAAATGAATCTTGATGTGAATGGAAGGGGAGAGGGAGTGGGAAAGGGGAGGGTTGTGGGTGGGAGGGATGGTATGGGGGGGAAGCCATTGTAATCCATAAGTCGTACTTTGGAAAATTATATGCATTAAATAAAAGTTTAAAAAATAAATATTTGGTGAATGAACAAGGAAAAGGTATGAAGAGTATACATGACAAAAAGACAAAGGCATTTGTTTTAGTAGAAGTTAAACTTATTTCAAACTGGATTTGATAATATTTATATTTCTTGTCATTGCATGAACATCTATCATTCTTAAAACACTGTAGAGAATGTGACTTTATTACTGTGAATGTGAAGCTCTCTATTCCCTAATTTCTATTTTTTCTACTAAAATGATAATTTTTCAAATGGTAAAAAAAAAAAAAGGGTCCTGCTAAAATGCATTCAAAACCTTAAAGTCCATAGAGAATATCCAGAAAACACAAACACACACAGAGGCTGTAGCAAGATCTGGGATTGAGATAGCTACAAATCACCAGATAGTTTTGTTTTCATCCAGGAGTATCTGGAAAATTGTTGTAGTTTTGAAGTGAAATTTAATCAAATAATCACCATGAAAGTGGTTTTGGAGAAAAGCACAATCTTCCTGTTCGGCAAATGTATCCAATGTCATGTTTACAGAAAGAAATATCATGTTTTCTCAGGTTTTTGAAGCTTTCTTCCTAGAAAACTCGAATGTGTGGAGTGTTTGACTCCAGGTGGAACCAATTAGTGTTTGCCAGCAGAAAACCAAAAGGGTACTGCTAAAATGCATTCAAAACCTTAAAGTCCATAGAGAATATCCAGAAAACACAAACACACACAGAGGCTGTAGCAAGATCTGGGATTGAGATAGCTACAAAGCACCAGATAGTTTTGTTTTCATCCAGGAGTATCTGGACAAATTGTTGTGGATTTCGGGTGAAATTTAACCAAAAATCACCGTGAAAGTGGTTTTGGAGAAAAGCACAATCTTCCTGTTCGGCAAATGTATCCAATGTCATGTTTACAGAAAGAAATATCATGTTTTCTCAGGTTTCTGGAGCTTTCTTCCTAGAAAACTCGAATGTGTGGAGTATTTGACTCCAGGTGGAACCAATTAGCGTTTGCCAGCAGAAAACAAAAAGGGTCCTGCTAAAATGCATTCAAAACCTTAAAGTCCATAGAGAATATCCAGAAAACACAAACACACACAGAGGCTGTAGCAAGATCTGGGATTGAGATAGCTACAAATCACCAGATAGTTTTGTTTTCATCCAAGAGTATCTGGACAAATTGTTGTAGATTTGAAGTGAAATTTCACCAAAAAATCACCGTGAAAGTGGTTTTGGAGAAAAGCACAATCTTTCTGTTCAGCAAATGAATCCAATGTCATCGTTACAAATACAAATATCATGTTTTCTCAGGGTTCTGGACCTTTCTTCCTAGAAAACTCGAATGTGTGGAGTATTTGACTCCAGGTGGAACCAATTAGCGTTTGCCAGCAGAAAACAAAAAGGGTCCTGCTAAAATGCATTCCAAACTTTAAAGCCCATAGAGAATATCCAGAAAACACAAACACACAAAGAGGCTGTATCAAGATCTGGGATTGAGATAGCTACAAATCACCAGATAGTTTTGTTTTCATCCAGGAGTATCTGGACAAATTGTTGTAGTTTTGAAGTGAAATTTAACCAAAAATCACAGTGAAAGTGGTTTTGGAGAAAAGCACAATCTTCCTGTTCGGCAAATGTATCCAATGTCATGTTTACAGAAAGAAATATCATGTTTTCTCAGGTTTCTGAAGCTTTCTTCCTCGAAAACTCGAATGTGTGGAGTATTTGACTCCAGGTGGAACCAATTAGCGTTTGCCAGCAGAAAACAAAAAGGGTCCTGCTAAAATGCATTCCAAACCTTAAAGTCCATAGAGAATATCCAGAAAACACAAACACACTCAGAGGCTGTAGCAAGATCTGGGATTGAGATAGCTACAAATCACCAGATAGTTTTGTTTTCCTCCAGGAGTATCTGGACAAATTGTTGTGGATTTCGGGTGAAATTAAGCAAAAATCACCGTGAAAGTGGTTTTGGAGAAAAGCACAATCTTCCGGTTCGGCAAATGTATCCAATGTCATGTTTACAGAAAGAAATATCATGTTTTCTCAGGTTTCTGAAGCTTTCTTCCTAGAAAACTCGAATGTGTGGAGTATTTGACTCCAGGTGGAACCAATTAGCGTTTGCCAGCAGAAAACAAAAAGGGTCCTCCTAAAATGCATTCAAAACCTTAAAGTCCATAGAGAATATCCAGAAAACACAAACACACTCAGAGGCTGTAGCAAGATCTGGGATTGAGATAGCTACAAATCACCAGATAATTTTGTTTTCTTCCAGGAGTATCTGGACAATTTGTTGTAGTTTTGAAGTGAAATTTAACCAAAAATCACCGTGAAAGTGGTTTTGGAGAAAAGCACAAACTTCCTGTTCAGCAAATGCATCCAATGTCATGTTCACAGAAAGAAATATCATGTTTTCTCAGGTTTCTGAAGCTCTCTTCCTAGAAAACTCGAATGTGTGGCGTATTTGACTCCAGGTGGAACCAATTAGCGTTTGCCAGCAGAAAACAAAAAGGGTCCTGCTAAACTGCAGTCAAAACCTTACAGTCCATAGAGAATGTCCAGAAAACACAAACACACACAGAGGCTGTAGCAAGATCTGGGATTGAGATAGCTACAAATCACCAGAGAGTTTGTTTTCATCCAGGACAAATTGATGTAGTTTTCAAGTGAAATTTAATCAAAAAATCACCGTGAAAGTGGTTTTGGAGAAAAGCACAATCTTCCTGTTCGGCAAATGTATCCAATGTTATGTTTCCAGAAAGAAATATCATGTTTTCTCGGGTTTCTGAAGCTCTCTTCCTAGAAAACTGGAATGTGTGGAGTATTTGACTCCAGGTGGAAGCAATTAGCTTTTGCCAGCAGAAAACAAAAAGGGTCCTGCTAAAATGCATTCCAAACTTTAAAGCCCATAGAGAATATCCAGAAAACACAAACACACACAGAGGCTGTAGCAAGATCTGGGATTGAGATAGCTACAAATCACCAGATAGTTTTGTTTTCATCCAGGAGTATCTGGACAAATTGTTGTAGTTTTGAAGTGAA
This sequence comes from Oryctolagus cuniculus, assembly GCF_964237555.1. Classification (NCBI taxonomy): domain Eukaryota; kingdom Metazoa; phylum Chordata; class Mammalia; order Lagomorpha; family Leporidae; genus Oryctolagus; species Oryctolagus cuniculus. Next base: position 947,727 of record NC_091451.1, read on the forward strand.
ATTTAACCAAAAAATCACCGTGAAAGTGGTTTTGGAGAAAAGCACAATATTCCTGTTCGGCAAATGTATCCAATGTCATGTTTACAGAAAGAAATATCATGTTTTCTCAGGTTTCTGGAGCTTTCTTCCTAGAAAACTCGAATGTGTGGAGTATTTGACTCCAGGTGGAACCAATTAGCGTTTGGCAGCAGAAAACAAAAAGGGTCCTGCTAAACTGCAGTCAAAAACTTAAAGTCCATAGAGATTGTCCAGAAAACACAAACACACACAGAGGCTGTAGCAAGATCTGGGATTGAGATAGCTACAAATCACCAGAGAGTTTGTTTTCATCCAGGACAAATTGTTGTAGTTTTGAAGTGAAATTTATTCAAAAAATCACCGTGAAAGTGGTTTTGGAGAAAAGCACAATCTTCCTGTTCGGCAAATGTATCCAATGTTATGTTTACAGAAAGAAATATCATGTTTTCTCGGGTTTCTGAAGCTTTCTTCCTAGAAAACTGGAATGTGTGGAGTATTTGACTCCAGGTGGAAGCAATTAGCTTTTGCCAGCAGAAAACAAAAAGGGTCCTGCTAAAATGCATTCCAAACTTTAAAGCCCATAGAGAATATCCAGAAAACACAAACACACACAGAGGCTGTATCAAGATCTGGTATTGAGATAGCTACAAATCACCAGATAGTTTTGTTTTCATCCAGGAGTATCTGGACAAATTGTTGTAGTTTTGAAGTGAAATTTAACCAAAAAATCACCGTGAAAGTGGTTTTGGAGAAAAGCACAATCTTTCTGTTCAGCAAATGAATCCAATGTCATGTTTATAGAAAGAAATATCATGTTTTCTCAGGTTTCTGAAGCTTTCTTCCTAGAAAACTCGAATGTGTGGAGTATTTGACTCCAGGTGGAACCAATTAGCGTTTGCCAGCAGAAAACAAAAAGGGTCCTCCTAAAATGCATTCAAAACCTTAAAGTCCATAGAGAATATCCAGCAAACACAAACACACTCAGAGGCTGTAGCAAGATCTGGGATTGAGATAGCTACAAATCACCAGATAATTTTGTTTTCTTCCAGGAGTATCTGGACAAATTGTTGTAGTTTTGAAGTGAAATTTAACCAAAAATCACCGTGAAAGTGGTTTTGGAGAAAAGCACAAACTTCCTGTTCAGCAAATGCATCCAATGTCATGTTCACAGAAAGAAATATCATGTTTTCTCAGGTTTCTGAAGCTTTCTTACTAGAAAACTCGAATGTGTGGTGTATTTGACTCCAGTTGGAACCAATTAGCGTTTGGCAGCAGAAAACAAAAAGGGTCCTGCTAAAATGCAGTCAAAAACTTAAAGTCCATAGAGAATGTCCAGAAAACACAAACACACACAGAGGCTATAGCAAGATCTGGGATTGAGATAGCTACAAATCACCAGATAGTTTTGTTTTCATCCAGGAGTATCTGGACAAATTGTTGTAGATTTGAAGTGAAATTTAACCAAAAAATCACCGTGAAAGTGGTTTTGGAGAAAAGCGAAGTCTTTCTGTTCAGCAAATGAATCCAATGTCATGTTTACAGAAAGAAATATCATGTTTTCTCAGGTTTCTGAAGCTTTCTTCCTAGAAAACTCGAATGTGTGGAGTGTTTGACTCCAGGTGGAACCAATTAGCATTTGCCAGCAAAAAAGAAAAACGTACATGCTAAAATGCATTCAAAACCGTAAAGTCCATAGAGAATATCCAGAAAACACAAACACACTCAGAGGCTGTAGCAAGATCTGGGATTGAGATAGCTACAAATCACCAGATAGTTTTGTTTTCATCCAGGAGTATCTGGACAAATTGTTGTGGATTTCGGGTGAAATTTAACCAAAAATCACCGTGAAAGTGGTTTTAGAGAAACGCACAATCTTCCTGTTCGGCAAATGTATCCAATGTCATGTTCACAGAAAGAAATATCATGTTTTCTCAGGTTTCTGAAGCTTTCTTCCTAGAAAACTCGAATGTGTGGAGTATTTGACTCCAGGTGGAACCAATTAGCGTTTGCCAGCAGAAAACAAAAAGGGTCCTGCTAAAATGCATTCAAAACCTTAAAGTCCATAGAGAATATCCAGAAAACACAAACACACTCAGAGGCTGTAGCAAGATCTGGGATTGAGATAGCTACAAATCACCAGATAGTTTTGTTTTCTTCCAGGAGTATCTGGACAAATTGTTGTGGATTTCGGGTGAAATTTAACCAAAAAATGATAGTGACAGTGGTTTTGGAGAAAAGCACAAACTTCCTGTTCAGCAAATGCATCCAATGTCATGTTTACAGAAAGAAATATCATGTTTTCTCAGGTTTCTGAAGCTTTCTTCCTAGAAAACTCGAATGAGTGGCGTATTTGACTCCAGGTGGAACCAATTAGCGTTTGCCAGCAGAAAACAAAAAGGGTCCTGCTAAAATGCAGTCAAAAACTTAAAGTCCATAGAGAATGTCCAGAAAACACAAGCACACACAGAGGCTGTAGCAAGATCTGGGATTGAGATAGCTACAAATCACCAGAGAGTTTTGTTTTCATCCAGGAGTATCTGGAAAAAATTGTTGTAGTTTTGAAGTGAAATTTAATCAAAAAATCACCGTGAAAGTGGTTTTGGAGAAAAGCACAATCTTCCTGTTCGGCAAATGTATCCAATGTTATGTTTACAGAAAGAAATATCATGTTTTCTCGGGTTTCTGAAGCTTTCTTCTTAGAAAACTCGAATGTGTGGAGTATTTGACTCCAGGTGGAACCAATTAGCGTTTGCCAGCAGAAAACAAAAAGGGTCCTGCTAAAATGCATTCCAAACTTTAAAGCCCATAGAGAATATCCAGAAAACACAAACACACACAGAGGCTGTAGCAAGATCTGGGATTGAGATAGCTACAAATCACCAGATAGTTTTGTTTTCATCCAGGAGAATCTGGACAAATTGTTGTAGTTTTGAAGTGAAATTTCACCAAAATATCACCGTGAAAGTGGTTTTGGAGAAAAGCACAATCTTTCTGTTCAGCAAATGAATCCAATGTCATGTTTCCAAATACAAATGTCATGTTTTCTCAGGTTGCTTGACCTTTCTTCCTAGAAAACTCGAATGTGTGGAGTATTTGACTCCAGGTGGAACCAATTAGCGTTTGCCAGCAGAAAACAAAAAGGGTCCTGCTAAAATGCAGTCAAAACCTTAAACTCCATAGAGAATGTCCAGAAAACACAAACACACACAGAGGCTGTAGCAAGATCTGGGATTGAGATAGCTACAAATCACCAGAGAGTTTTGTTTTCATCCAGGAGTATCTGGAAAAATTGTTGTGGATTTCGGGTGAAATTTAACCAAAAATCACCGAGAAAGTGGTTTTGGAGAAAAGCACAATCTTTTTGTTCAGCAAATGTATCCAATGTCATGTTTACAAATACGAATATCATGTTTTCTCAGGTTTCTGAAGCTTTCTTCCTAGAAAACTCGAATGTGTGGAGTATTTGACTCCAGGTGGAACCAATTAGCGTTTGCCAGCAGAAAACAAAAAGGGTCCTGCTAAAATGCATTCAAAACCTTAAAGTCCATAGAGAATATCCAGAAAACACAAACACACACAGAGGCTGTATCAAGATCTGGGATTGAGATAGCTACAAATCACCAGATAATTTTGTTTTCATCCAGCAGTATCTGGACAAATTGTTGTAGTTTTGAAGTGAAATTTAACCAAAAATCACCGTGAAAGTGGTTTTGGAGAAAAGCACAATATTTCTGTTCAGCAAATGCATCCAATGTCATGTTTGCAAATAGAAATATCATGTTTTCTCAGGCTTCTGGAGCTTTTTTCCTAGAAAACTCAAATGTGTGGAGTATTTGACTCCAGGTGGAACCAATTAGCTTTTGGCAGCTAAAAACAAAAACTTACATGCTAAAATGCATTCAAAACCTTAAAGTCCATAGAGAATATCCAGAAAACACAAACACACACAGAGGCTGTATCAAGATCTGGGATTGAGATAGCTACAAATCACCAGATAGTTTTATTTTCATCCAGGAGTATCTGGACAAATTGTTGTAGTTTTGAAGTGAAATTTAACCAAAAATCACCGTGAAAGTGGTTTTGGAGAAAAGCACAATCTTTCTGTTCAGCAAATGAATCCAATGTCATGTTTACAAATACAAATATCATGTTTTCTCAGGTTTCTGGAGCTTTCTTCCTAGAAAACTCGAATGTGTGGAGTATTTGACTCCAGGTGGAACCAATTAGCATTTGCCAGCAGAAAACAAAAAGGGTCTGTTAAAATGCATTCAAAACCTTAAAGTCCATAGAGAATATCCAGAAAACACAAACACACACAGAGGCTGTAGCAAGATCTGGGATTTAGATAGCTACAAATCACCAGAGAGTTTTGTTTTCATCCAGGAGTATCTGTACAAATTGTTGTGGATTTCAGGTGAAATTTTACCAAAAATCACCGTGAAAGTGGTTTTGGAGAAAAGCACAATCTTCCTGTTCGGAAAATGTATCCAATGTCATGTTTACAGAAAGAAATATCATGTTTTCTCAGGTTTCTGAAGCTTTCTTCCTAGAAAACTCGAATGTGTGGAGTATTTGACACCTGGTGGAACCAATTACCTTTTGGCAGCTAAAAACAAAAACTTACATGCTAAAATGCATTCAAAACCTTAAAGTCCATAGAGAATATCCAGAAAACACAAACACACACAGAGGCTATAGCAAGATCTGGGATTGAGATAGCTACAAATCACCAGAGAGTTTTGTTTTCATCCAGCAGTATCTGGACAAATTGTTGTAGTTTTGAAGTGAAATTTAACCAAAAATCACCGTGAAAGTGGTTTTGGAGAAAAGCACAATATTTCTGTTCAGCAAATGAATCCAATGTCATGTTTGGAAACACAAATATCATGTTTTCTCAGGTTTCTGGAGCTTTCTTCCTAGAAAACTCGAATGTGGGGCGTATTTGACTCCAGGTGGAACCAATTAGCGTTTGCCAGCAGATAACAAAAACTTACATGCTAAAATGCATTCAAAACCTTAAAGTCCATATAGAGTGTCCAGAAAATACAAACACACACAGAGGCTGTAGCAAGATCTGGGATTGAGATAGCTACAAATCACCAGAGAGTTTTGTTTTCATCCAGGAGTATCTGGACAAATTGTTGTGGATTTCGGGTGAAATTTAACCAAAAATCACCGTGAAAGTGGTTTTGGAGAAAAGCACAAACTTCCTGTTCAGCAAATGCATCCAATGTCATGCTTACAGAAAGAAATATCATGTTTTCTCAGGTTTCTGAAGCTTTCTTCCTAGAAAACTCGAATGTGTGGAGTGTTCGACTCCAGGTGGAACCAATTAGCGTTTGCCAGCAGGAAACAAAAAGGGTCCTGCTAAAATGCATTCAAAACCTTAAAGTCCATAGAGAATATCCAGAAAACACAAACACACACAGAGGCTGCAGCAAGATCTGGGATTGAGATAGCTACAAATCACCAGATAGTTTTGTTTTCATCCAGGAGTATCTGGACAAATTGTTGTAGTTTTGAAGTGAAATTTAACCAAAAAATCACCGTGAAAGTGGTTTTGGAGAAAAGCACAATCTTTCTGTTCAGCAAATGAATCCAATGTCATGTTTACAAATACAAATATCATGTTTTCTCAGGTTTCTGGAGGTTTCTTCCTAGAAAAATTGAACGTGTTGAGTATTTGACTCCAGGTGGAACCAATTAACATTTGCCAGCAGAAAACAAAAACTTACATGCTAAAATGCATTCAAAACCTTAAAGTCCATAGAGAATATCCAGAAAACACAAACACACACAGAGGCTGTAGCAAGATCTGGGATTGAGATAGCTACAAATCACCAGATAGTTTTGTTTTCATCCAGGAGTATCTGGACAAATTGTTGTGGATTTCGGGTGAAATTTAACCAAAAATCACCGTGAAAGTGGTTTTGGAGAAAAGCACAAACTTCCTGTTCAGCAAATGCATCCAATGTCATGCTTACAGAAAGAAATATCATGTTTTCTCAGGTTTCTGAAGCTTTCTTCCTAGAAAACTCGAATGTGTGGAGTGTTCGACTCCAGGTGGAACCAATTAGCGTTTGCCAGCAGGAAACAAAAAGGGTCCTGCTAAAATGCATTCAAAACCTTAAAGTCCATAGAGAATATCCAGAAAACACAAACACACACAGAGGCTGCAGCAAGATCTGGGATTGAGATAGCTACAAATCACCAGATAGTTTTGTTTTCATCCAGGAGTATCTGGACAAATTGTTGTAGTTTTGAAGTGAAATTTAACCAAAAAATCACCGTGAAAGTGGTTTTGGAGAAAAGCACAATCTTTCTGTTCAGCAAATGAATCCAATGTCATGTTTACAAATACAAATATCATGTTTTCTCAGGTTTCTGGAGGTTTCTTCCTAGAAAAATTGAACGTGTTGAGTATTTGACTCCAGGTGGAACCAATTAACATTTGCCAGCAGAAAACAAAAACTTACATGCTAAAATGCATTCAAAACCTTAAAGTCCATAGAGAATATCCAGAAAACACAAACACACACAGAGGCTGTAGCAAGATCTGGGATTGAGATAGCTACAAATCACCAGATAATTTTGTTTTCATCCACGAGTATCTGGACAAATTGTTGTGGATTTCGGGTGAAATTTAACCAAAAATCACCGTGAAAGTGGTTTTGGAGAAAAGCACAATCTTCCTGCTCGGCAAATGCATCCAATGTCATGTTTACAGAAAGAAATATCATGTTTTCTCAGGTTTCTGAAGCTTTCTTCCTAGAAAACTCGAATGTGTGGAGTGTTTGACTCCAGGTGCAACAAATTAGCATTTGCCAGCAGGAAACAAAAAGGGTCCTGCTAAAATGCATTCAGAACCTTAAAGTCCATAGAGAATGTCGAGAAAACACAAACACACACAGAGGCTGTAGCAAGATCTGGGATTGAGATAGCTACAAATCACCAGAGAGTTTTGTTTTCATCCAGGAGTATCTGGACAAATTGTTGTAGTTTTGAAGTGAAATTTAACCAAAAAATCATCGTGAAAGTGGATTGGAGAAAAGCACAATCTTTCTGTTCAGCCAATGCATCCAATGTCATGTTTACAAATACAAATATAATATTTTCTCAGGTTTCTGGAGCTTTCTTCCTAGAAAACTCGAATGTGTGGAGTATTTGACATCAGGTGGAACCAATTAGCGTTTGCCAGCAGAAAACAAAAAGGGTCCTGCTAAAATGCATTCAAAACCTTAAAGTCCATAGAGAATATCCTGAAAACACAAACACACACAGAGGCTGTAGCAAGATCTGGGATTGAGATAGCTACAAATCACCAGATAGTTTTGTTTTCATCCAGGAGTATCTGGACAAATTGCTGTGGATTTCGGGTGAAATTTAACCAAAAATCACCGTGAAAGTGGTTTTGGAGAAAAGCACAATCTTCCTGCTCGGCAAATGCATCCAATGTCATGTTTACAGAAAGAAATATCATGTTTTCTCAGGTTTCTAAAGCTTTCTTCCTAGAAAACTCGAATGTGTGGAGTGTTTGACTCCAGGTGCAACAAATTAGCATTTGCCAGCAGGAAACAAAAAGGGTCCTGCTAAAATGCATTCAAAACCTTAAAGTCCATAGAGAATGTCCAGAAACCACAAACACACACAGAGGCTGTAGCAAGATCTGGGATTGAGATAGCTACAAATCACCAGATAGTTTTGTTTTCATCCAGGAGTATCTGGACAAATTTTTTTAGTTTTGAAGTGAAATTCAACCAAAAAATCACCGTGAAAGTGGTTTTGGAGAAAAGCACAATCTTCCTGTTCGGAAAATGCATCCAATGTCATGCTTACAGAAAAAAATATCATGTTTTCTCAGGTTTGTGAAGCTTTCTTCCTAGAAAACTCTAATGTGTGGTGTATTTGACTCCAGGTGGAACCAATTAGCGTTTGCCAGCAGAAAACAAAAACTTGCATGCTAAAATGCATTCAAAACCTTAAAGTCCATGGAGAATATCCAGAAAACACAAACACACACAGAGGCTGTAGCAAGATCTGGGATTGAGATAGCTACAAATCACCAGATAGTTTTGTTTTCATCCAGGACTATCTGGACAAATTGTTGTGGATTTCGGGTGAAATTTAACCAAAAATCACCGTGAAAGTGGTTTTGGAGAAAAGCACAAGCTTCCTGTTCGGCAAATGCATCCAATGTCATGTTTACAGAAAGAAATATCATGTTTTCTCAGGTTTCTGAAGCTTTCTTCCTAGAAAACTCGAATGTGTGGAGTATTTGACTCCAGGTGGAACCAATTAGCGTTTGGCAGCAGAAAACAAAAAGGGTCCTGCTAAAATGCATTCAAAACCTTAAAGTCCATAGAGAATATACAGAAAACACAAACACACACAGAGGCTGTAGCAAGATCTGGGATTGAGATAGCTACAAATCACCAGATAGTTTTGCTTTCATCCAGGAGTATCTGGACAAATTGTTGTGGATTTCGGGTTAAATTTAACCAAAAATCACCGTGAAAGTGGTTTTGGAGAAAAGCACAATCTTCCTGTTCAGCAAATGAATCCAATGTCATGTTTACAAATACAAATATCATGTTTTCACAGGTTTCTGAAGCTTTCTTCCTAGAAAACTCGAAAGTGTGGAGTATTTGACTCCAGGTGGAACCAATTAGCGTTTGCCAGCAGAAAACAAAAAGGGTCCTGCTAAAATGCATTCAAAACCTTAAAGTCCATAGAGAATATCCAGAAAACACAAACACACACAGAGGCTGTAGCAAGATCTGGGATTGAGATAGCTACAAATCACCAGATAGTTTTGTTTTCATCCAGTAGTATGTGGACAAATTGTTGTGGATTTCGGGTGAAATTTAACCAAAAATCACCGTGAAAGTGGTTTTGGAGAAAAGCACAATCTTCCTTTTCGGAAAATGCATCCAATGTCATGTTTACAGAAAGAAATATCGTGTTTTCTCAGGTTTCTGAAGCTTTCTTCCTAGAAAACTCGAATGTGTGGAGTATTTGACTCCAGGTGGAACCAATTAGCGTTTGCCAGCAGAAAACAAATGGGTCCTGCTAAAATGCATTCAAAACATTAAAGTCCATAGAGAATATCCAGAAAACACAAACACACTCAGAGGCTGTAGCAAGATCTGGGATTGAGATAGCTACAAATCACCAGATAGTTTTGTTTTCATACAGGAGTATCTGGACAAATTGCTGTGGATTTCCGGTGAAATTTAACCAAAAATCACCGTGAAAGTGGTTTTGGAGAAAAGCACAAGCTTCCTGTTCGGCACATGTATTCAATGTCATGTTTACAAATACAAATATCATGTTTTCTCAGGTTTCTGGAGCTTTCTTCCTAGAAAACTCGAATGTGTGGAGTATTTGACTCCAGGTGGAACCAATTAGCGTTTGCCAGCAGAAAACAAAAAGGGTCCTGCTAAAATGCATTCAAAACCTTAAAGTCCATAGAGAATATCCAGAAAACACAAACACACACAGAGCCTGTAGCAAGTTCTGGGATTGAGATAGCTACAAATCACCAGATAGTTTTGTTTTCATCCAGGAGTATCTGGACAAATTGTTGAAGTTTTGAAGTGAAATTTAAACAAAAAATCACCGTGAAAGTGGTTTTGGAGAAAAGCACAATCTTCCTGTTCAGCAAATGCATCCAACGTCAAGTTTACAGAAAGAAATATCATGTTTTCTCAGGTTTCTGAAGTTTTCTTCCTAGAAAACTCGAATGTGTGGCGTATTTGACTCAGGTAGAACCAATTAAATTTTGGCAGCTAAAAACAAAAACTTACATGCTAAAATGCATTCAAAAACTTAAAGTCCATAGAGAGCGTCCAGAAAACACAAACACACACAGAGGCTGTAGCAAGATCTGGGATTGAGATAGCTACAAATCACCAGAGAGTTTTGCTTACATCCAGGAGTATCTGGACAAATTGTTGTGGATTTCGCATGAAATTTAACCAAAAATCACCGTGAAAGTGGTTTTGGAGAAAAGCACAATCTTTCTGTTCAGCAAATGAATCCAATGTCATGTTTACAAATACAAATATCATGTTTTCTCAGGTTTCTGAATCTTTCTTCCGAGAAAACTCGAATGTGTGGAGTATTTGACTCCAGGTGGAACCAATTAGCTTTTGCCAGCAGAAAACAAAAAGGGTCCTGCTAAAATGCATTCAAACCTTAAAGTCCATAGAGAATATCCAGAAAACACAAACACACACAGAGGCTGTAGCAAGATCTGGATTGAGATAGCTACAAATCACCAGATAGTTTGTTTTCATCCAGTAGTATGTGGACAAATTGTTGTGGATTTCGGGTGAAATTTAACCAAAAATCACCGTGAAAGTGGTTTTGGAGAAAAGCACAATCTTCTTGTTCAGAAAATGCATCCAATGTCATGTTTACAGAAAAAAATATCATATTTTCTCAGGTTTCTGAAGCTTTCTTCCTAGAAAACTCGAATGTGTGGAGTATTTGACTCCCAGGTGGAACCAATTAGCGTTTGCAGCAGAAAACAAATGGGTCCTGCTAAAATGCATTCAAAACCTTAAAGTCCATAGAGAATATCCAGAAAACACAAACACACTCAGAGGCTGTAGCAAGATCTGGGATTGAGATAGCTACAAATCACCAGATAGTTTTGTTTTCATCCAGGAGTATCTGGACAAATTGCTGTGGATTTCGGTGAAATTTAACCAAAAATCACCGTGAAAGTGGTTTTGGAGAAAAGCACAAGCTTCCTGTTCGGCACATGTATTCAATGTCATGTTTACAAATACAAATATCATGTTTTCTCAGGTTTCTGAGCTTTCTTCCTAGAAAACTCGAATGTGTGGGAGTATTTGACTCCAGGTGGAACCAATTAGCGTTTGGCCAGCAGAAAACAAAAAGGGTCCTGCTAAAATGCATTCAAAACCTTAAAGTCCATAGAGAATATCCAGAAAACACAAACACACACAGAGCCTGTAGCAAGTTCTGGGATTGAGATAGCTACAAATCACCAGATAGTTTTGTTTTCATCCAGGAGTATCTGGACAAATTGTTGTAGTTTTGAAGTGAAATTTAAACAAAAAATCACCGTGAAAGTGGTTTTGGAGAAAAGCACAATCTTCCTGTTCAGCAAATGCATCCAACGTCAAGTTTACAGAAAGAAATATCATGTTTTCTCAGGTTTCTGAAGTTTTCTTCCTAGAAAACTCGAATGTGTGGCGTATTTGACTCCAGGTAGAACCAATTAAATTTTGGCAGCTAAAAACAAAAACTTACATGCTAAAATGCATTCAAAACTTTAAAGTCCATAGAGAATATCCAGAAAACACAAACACACACAGAGGCTGTAGCAAGATCTGGGATTGAGATAGCTACAAATCACCAGATAGTTTTGTTTTCATCCAGGAGTATGTGGACAAATTGTTGTGGATTTCGGGTGAAATTTAACCAAAAAATCACGGTGAAAGTGGTTTTGGAGAAAAGCACAATCTTTCTGTTCGGCAAATGCATCCAATCTCATGTTTACAGAAAGAAATATTATGTTTTCTCAGGTTTCTGAAGTTTTCTTCCTAGAAAACTCGAATGTGTGGAGGATTTGACTCCAGGTGGAACCAATTAGCGTTTGCCAGCAGAAAACAAAAACTTACATGCTAAAATGCTTTCAAAACTTTAAAGTCCATAGAGAATATCCAGAAAACACAAACACACACAGAGGCTGTAGCAAGATCTGGGATTGAGATAGCTACAAATCACCAGATAGTTTTGTTTTCATCCAGGAGTATGTGGACAAATTGTTGTGGATTTCGGGTGAAATTTAACCAAAAAATCACCGTGAAAGTGGTTTTGGAGAAAAGCAAAATCTTCCTCTTTGGAAAATGCATCTAATGTCATGTTTACAGAAAGAAATATCATGTTTTCTCAGGTTTCTGAAGCTTTCTTCCTAGAAAACTCGAATGTGTGGCGTATTTGACTCCAGGTGGAACCAATTAGCGTTTGCCAGCAGAAAACAAAAAGGGTCCTGCTAAAATGCATTCAAAACCTTAAAGTCCATAGAGAATATCCAGAAAACACAAACACACACAGAGGCTGTAGCAAGATCTGGGATTGAGATAGCTACAAATCACTAGATAGTTTTGTTTTCATCCAGGAGTATCTGGACAAATTGTTGTGGATTTCGGGTGAAATTTAACCAAAAATCACCGTGAAAGTGGTTTTGGAGAAAAGCACAATCTTCCTGTTCGGCAAATGCATCCAATCTCATGTTTACAGAAAGAAATATTATGTTTTCTCAGGTTTCTGGAGCTTTCTTCCTAGAAAACTCGAATGTGTGGAGTATTTGACTCCAGGTGGAACCAATTAGCTTTTGGCAGCTAAAAACAAAACTTACATGCTAAAATGCATTCAAAACCTTAAAGTCCATAGAGAATATCCAGTAAACACAAACACACACAGAGGCTGTAGCAAGATCTGGGGTTGAGATAGCTACAAATCACCAGATAGTTTTGTTTTCATCCAGGAGTATCTGGACAAATTGTTGTAGTTTTGAAGTGAAATTTAACCAAAAATCACCGTGAAAGTGGTTTTGGAGAAAAAGCACAATCTTCCTGTTCGGCAAATGCATCCAAGGTCATGTTTAAAGAAAGAAATATCATGTTTTCTCAGGTTTCTGAAGCTTTCTTCCTAGAAAACTCGAATGTGTGGAGTGTTTCACTCCAGGTGGAACCAATTAGCATTTGCCAGCAGAAAACAAAAAGGGTCCTGCTAAAATGCATTGAAAACCGTAAAGTCCATAGAGAATGTCCAGAAAACACAAACACACACAGAGGCTGTAACAAGATCTGGGATTGAGATAGCTACAAATCACCAGAGAGTTTTGTTTTCATCCAGGAGTATCTGGACAAATTGTTGTAGTTTTGAAGTGAAATTTAACCAAAAATCACCGTGAAAGAGGTTTTGGAGAAAAGCACAATCTTCTTGTTCAGCAAATGCATCCAATGTCATGTTTACAGAAAAAAATATCATGTTTTCTCAGGTTTCTGAATCTTTCTTCCTAGAAAACTCGAATGTGTGGAGTATTTGACACCAGGTGGAACCAATTAGTTTTTGGCAGCTAAAAACAAAAACTTACATGCTAAAATGCATTCAAAACCTTAAAGTCCATAGAGAATATCCAGAAAACACAAACACACATAGAGGCTGTAGCAAGATCTGGGATTGAGATAGCTACAAATCACCATATAGTTTTGTTTTCATCCAGGAGTATCTGGACAAATTGTTGTGGATTTCGGGTGAAATTTAACCAAAAATCACCGTGAAAGTGGTTTTGGAGAAAAGCACAATCTTCCTGTTTGGCAAATGCATCCAAGGTCATGTTTACAGAAGGAAATATCATGTTTTCTCAGGTTTCTGAAGTTTCTTCCTAGAAAACTCGAATGTGTGGAGTGTTTCACTCCAGGTGGAACCAATTAGCATTTGCCAGCAGAAAACAAAAAGGGTCATGCTAAAATGCATTCAAAACCGTAAAGTCCATAGAGAATGTCCAGAAAACAAAAACACACACAGAGGCTGTAGCAAGATCTGGGATTGAGATAGCTACAAATCACCAGATAGTTTTGTTTTCATCCAGGAGTATCTGGACAATTTGTTGTAGTTTTGAAGTGAAATTTAACCAAAAAATCACCGTGAAAGTGGTTTTGGAGAAAAGCACAATCTTCTTGTTCAGAAAATGCATCCAATGTCATGTTTACAGAAAAAAATATCATGTTTTCTCAGGTTTCTGAATCTTTCTTCCGAGAAAACTCGAATGTGTGGAGTATTTGACTCCAGGTGGAACCAATTAGCTTTTGGCAGCTAAAAACAAAAACTTACATGCTAAAATGCATTCAAAACCTTAAAGTCCATAGAGAATATCCAGAAAACACAAACACACACAGAGGCTGTAGCAAGATCTGGGATTGAGATAGCTACAAATCACCAGATAGTTTTGTTTTCATCCATGAGTATCTGGACAAATTATTGTGGATTTCGGGTGAAATTTAACCAAAAATCACCGTGAAAGTGGTTTTGGAGAAAAGCACAATCTTCCTGCTTGGCAAATGCATCCAAGGTCATGTTTACAGAAAGAAATATCATGTTTTCTCAGGTTTCTGAAGCTTTCTTCCTAGAAAACTCGAATGTATGGAGTATTTGACTCCAGGTGGAACCAATTAGCGTTTGCCAGCAGAAAACAAAAAGGGTCCTGCTAAAATGCATTCAAAACCTTAAAGTCCATAGAGAATATCCAGAAAACACAAACACACACAGAGGCTGTAGCAAGATCTGGGATTGAGATAGCTACAAATCACCAGAGAGTTTTGTTTTCATCCAGGAGTATCTGGAGAAATTGTTGAGGATTTCGTGTGAAATTTAACAAAAATCACCGTGAAAGTGGTTTTGGAGAAAAGCACAATCTTCCTGTTCAGCAAATGCATCCAATGTCATGTTTACAGAAAAAAATATCATGTTTTCTCAGGTTTCTGAATCTTTCTTCCGAGAAAACTCGAATGTGTGGAGGATTTGACTCCAGGTGGAACCAATTAGCTTTTGGCAGCTAAAAACAAATCTTACATGCTAAAATGCATTCAAAACCTTAAAGCCCATAGAGAATATCCAGAAAACACAAACACACATAGAGGCTGTAGCAAGATCTGGGATTGAGATAGCTACAAATCACTAGATAGTTTTGTTTTCATCCAGGAGTATCTGGACAAATTGTTGTGGATTTCGGGTGAAATTTAACCAAAAATCACCGTGAAAGTGGTTTTGGAGAAAAGCACAATCTTCCTGTTCGGCAAATGCATCCAATGTCATGTTTACAGAAAGAAATATTATGTTTTCTCAGGTTTCTGGAGCTTTCTTCCTAGAAAACTCGAATGTGTGGAGTATTTGACTCCAGGTGGAACCAATTAGCTTTTGGCAGCTAAAAACAAAACTTACATGCTAAAATGCATTCAAAACCTTAAAGTCCATAGAGAATATCCAGTAAACACAAACACACACAGAGGTTGTAGCAAGATCTGGGATTGAGATAGCTACAAATCACCAGATAGTTTTGTTTTCATCCAGGAGTATCTGGACAAATTGTTGTAGTTTTGAAGTGAAATTTAACCAAAAAATCACCGTGAAAGTGGTTTTGGAGAAAAGCACAATCTTTCTGTTCAGCAAATGAATCCAATGTCATGTTTACAAATACAAATATAATATTTTCTAGGGTTTCTGAAGCTTTCTTCCTAGAAAACTCGAATGTGTGGAGGATTTGACTCCAGGTGGAACCAATTAGCGTTTGCCAGCAGAAAACAAAAAGTGTCCTGCTAAAATGCATTCAAAACCTTAAAGTCCATAGAGAATATCCAGAAAACAGAAACACACACAGAGGCTGTAGCAAGATCTGGGATTGAGATAGCTACAAATCACCAGATAGTTTTGTTTTCATCCAGGAGTATCTGGACAAATTGTTGTGGATTTCGATTGAAATTTAACCAAAAATCACCGTGAAAGTGGTTTTGGAGAAAAGCACAATCTTCCTGTTCGGCAAATGCATCCAATGTCATGTTTACAGAAAGAAATATCATGTTTTCTCAGGTTTCTGAAGCTTTCTTCCTAGAAAACTCGAATGTGTGGAGTGTTTGACTCCAGGTGGAACCAATTAGCATTTGCCAGCAGAAAACAAAAAGGGTCCTGCTAAAATGCATTGAAAACCGTAAAGTCCATAGAGAATGTCCAGAAAACACAAACACACACAGAGGCTGTAGCAAGATCTGGGATTGAGATAGCTACAAATCACCAGAGAGTTTTGTTTTCATCCAGGAGTATCTGGACAAATTGTTGTGGATTTAGGGTGAAATTTAACCAAAAATCACCGTGAAAGAGGTTTTGGAGAAAAGCACAATCTTCTTGTTCAGCAAATGCATCCAATGTCATGTTTACAGAAAAAAATATCATGTTTTCTCAGGTTTCTGAATCTTTCTTCCTAGAAAACTCGAATGTGTGGAGTATTTGACACCAGGTGGAACCAATTAGCTTTTGGCAGCTAAAAACAAAAACTTACATGCTAAAATGCATTCAAAACCTTAAAGTCCATAGAGAATATCCAGAAAACACAAACACACATAGAGGCTGTAGCAAGATCTGGGATTGAGATAGCTACAAATCACCAGATAGTTTTGTTTTCATCCAGGAGTATCTGGACAAATTGTTGTGGATTTAGGGTGAAATTTAACCAAAAATCTCCGTGAAAGTGGTTTTGGAGAAAAGCACAATCTTCCTGTTCGGCAAATGTATCCAATGTCTTGTTTAGAGAAAGAAATATCATGTTTTGTCAGGTTTCTGGAGCTTTCTTCCTAGAAAACTCGAATGTGTGGAGTGTTTGACTCCAGGTGGAACCAATTAGCTTTTGGCAGCTAAAAACAAAACTTACATGCTAAAATGCATTCAAAACCTTAAAGTCCATAGAGAATATCCAGTAAACACAAACACACACAGAGGTTGTAGCAAGATCTGGGATTGAGATAGCTACAAATCACCAGAGAGTTTTGTTTTCATCCAGGAGTATCTGGACAAATTGTTGTGGATTTCGGGTGAAATTTAACCAAAAAATCACCGTGAAAGTGGTTTTGGAGAAAAGCACAATCTTTCTGTTCAGCAAATGAATCCAATGTCATGTTTACAAATACAAATATAATATTTTCTCAGGTTTCTGAAGCTTTCTTCCTAGAAAACTCGAATGTGTGGAGGATTTGACTCCAGGTGGAACCAATTAGCGTTTGCCAGCAGAAAACAAAAAGGGTCCTCCTAAAATGCATTCAAAACCTTAAAGTCCATAGAGAATATCCAGAAAACACAAACACACACAGAGGCTGTAGCAAGATCTGGAATTGAGATAGCTACAAATCACCAGATAGTTTTGTTTTCATCCAGGAGTATCTGGACAAATTGTTGTGGATTTCGGTTGAAATTTAACCAAAAATCACCGTGAAAGTGGTTTTGGAGAAAAGCACAAACTTCCTGTTCGGCAAATGCATCCAAGGTCATGTTTACAGAAAGAAATATCATGTTTTCTCAGGTTTCTGAAGTTTCTTCCTAGAAAACTCGAATGTGTGGAGTGTTTGACTCCAGGTGGAACCAATTAGCATTTGCCAGCAGAAAACAAAAAGGGTCCTGCTAAAATGCATTGAAAACCGTAAAGTCCATAGAGAATGTCCAGAAAACACAAACACACACAGAGGCTGTAGCAAGATCTGCGATTGAGATAGCTACAAATCACCAGATAGTTTTGTTTTCATCCAGGAGTATCTGGACAAATTGTTGTAGTTTTGAAGTGAAATTTAACCAAAAAATCACCGTGAAAGTGTTTTTGGAGAAAAGCACAATCTTCTTGTTCAGAAAATGCATCCAATGTCATGTTTACAGAAAAAAATATCATGTTTTCTCAGGTTTCTGAATCTTTCTTCCGAGAAAACTCGAATGTGTGGAGTATTTGACTCCAGGTGGAACCAATTAGCTTTTGGCAGCTAAAAACAAAAACTTACATGCTAAAATGCATTCAAAACCTTAAAGTCCATAGAGAATATCCAGAAAACACAAACACACACAGAGGCTGTAGCAAGATCTGGGATTGAGATAGCTACAAATCACCAGATAGTTTTGTTTTCATCCAGGAGTATCTGGACAAATTGTTGTGGATTTAGGGTGAAATTTAACCAAAAATCACCGTGAAAGTGGTTTTGGAGAAAAGCACAATCTTCCTGTTCGGCAAATGAATGCAATGTCATGTTTACAAATACAAATATCATATTTTCTCAGGTTTCTGGACATTTCTTCCTAGAAAAATCGAATGTGTGGAGTATTTGACTCCAGGTGGAACCAATTAGCGTTTGCCAGCAGAAAACAAAAAGGGTCCTGCTAAAATGCATTCAAAACCTTAAAGTCCATAGAGAATATCCAGAAAACACAAACACACACAGAGGCTGTAGCAAGATCTGGGATTGAGATAGCTACAAATCACCAGATAGTTTTGTTTTCATCCAGGAGTATCTGGACAAATTGTTGTGGATTTCGGGTGAAATTTAACCAAAAATCACCGTGAAAGTGGTTTTGGAGAAAAGCACAATCTTCCTGTTCAGCAAATGAATCCAATGTCATGTTTACAAATACAAATATCATGTTTTCACAGGTTTCTGAAGCTTTCTTCCTAGAAAACTCGAATGTGTGGCGCATTTGACTCCAGGTGGAACCAATTAGCGTTTGCCAGCAGAAAACAAAAAGGGTCCTGCTAAAATGCATTCAAAACCTTAAAGTCCATAGGGAATGTCCAGAAAACACAAACACACACAGAGGCTGTAGCAAGATCTGGGATTGAGATAGCTAAAAATCACTAGATAGTTTTGTTTTCATCCAGGAGTATCTGGACAAATTGTTGTGGATTTCGGGTGAAATTTAACCAAAAATCACCGTGAAAGTGGTTTTGGAGAAAAGCACAATCTTTCTGTTCGGCAAATGCATCCAATCTCATGTTTACAGAAAGAAATATTATGTTTTCTCAGGTTTCTGGAGCTCTCTTCCTAGAAAACTCGAATGTGTGGAGTATTTGACTCCAGGTGGAACCAATTAGCTTTTGGCAGCTAAAAACAAAACTTACATGCTAAAATGCATTCAAAACCTTAAAGTCCATAGAGAATATCCAGTAAACACAAACACACACAGAGGTTGTAGCAAGATCTGGGATTGAGATAGCTACAAATCACCAGAGAGTTTTGTTTTCATCCAGGAGTATCTGGACAAATTGTTGTGGATTTCGGGTGAAATTTAACCAAAAAATCACCGTGAAAGTGGTTTTGGAGAAAAGCACAATCTTTCTGTTCAGCAAATGAATCCAATGACATGTTTACAAATACAAATATAATATTTTCTCAGGTTTCTGAAGCTTTCTTCCTAGAAAACTCGAATGTGTGGAGGATTTGACTCCAGGTGGAACCAATTAGCGTTTGCCAGCAGAAAACAAAAAGGGTCCTGCTAAAATGCATTCAAAACCTTAAAGTCCATAGAGAATATCCAGAAAACACAAACACACACAGAGGCTGTAGCAAGATATGGGATTGAGATAGCTACAAATCACCAGATAGTTTTGTTTTCATCCAGGAGTATCTGGACAAATTGTTGTGGATTTCGGTTGAAATTTAACCAAAAATCACCGTGAAAGTGGTTTTGGAGAAAAGCACAAACTTCCTGTTCGGCAAATGCATCCAAGGTCATGTTTACAGAAAGAAATATCATGTTTTCTCAGGTTTCTGAAGTTTCTTCCTAGAAAACTCGAATGTGTGGAGTGTTTGACTCCAGGTGGAACCAATTAGCATTTGCCAGCAGAAAACAAAAAGGGTCCTTCTAAAATGCATTGAAAACCGTAAAGTCCATAGAGAATGTCCAGAAAACACAAACACACACAGAGGCTGTAGCAAGATCTGGGATTGAGATAGCTACAAATCACCAGAGAGTTTTGTTTTCATCCAGGAGTATCTGGACAAATTGTTGTGGATTTAGGGTGAAATTTAACCAAAAATCACCGTGAAAGAGGTTTTGGAGAAAAGCACAATCTTCTTGTTCAGCAAATGCATCCAATGTCATGTTTACAGAAAAAAATATCATGTTTTCTCAGGTTTCTGAATCTTTCTTCCTAGAAAACTCGAATGTGTGGAGTATTTGACACCAGGTGGAACCAATTAGCTTTTGGCAGCTAAAAACAAAAACTTACATGCTAAAATGCATTCAAAACCTTAAAGTCCATAGAGAATATCCAGAAAACACAAACACACATAGAGGCTGTAGCAAGATCTGGGATTGAGATAGCTACAAATCACCAGATAGTTTTGTTTTCATCCAGGAGTATCTGGACAATTTGTTGTAGTTTTGAAGTGAAATTTAACCAAAAAATCACCGTGAAAGTGGTTTTGGAGAAAAGCACAATCTTCCTGTTTGGCAAATGCATCCAAGGTCATGTTTACAGAAAGAAATATCATGTTTTCTCAGGTTTCTGAAGCTTTCTTCCTAGAAAACTCGAATGTGTGGAGTATTTGACTCCAGGTGGAACCAATTACCGTTTGCCAGCAGAAAACAAAAAGGGTCCTGCTAAAATGCATTCAAAACCTTAAAGTCCATAGAGAATATCCAGAAAACACAAACACACACAGAGGCTGTAGCAAGATCTGGGATTGAGATAGCTACAAATCACCAGATAGTTTTGTTTTCATCCAGGAGTATCTGGACAAATTGTTGTAGTTTTGAAGTGAAATTCAACCAAAAAATCACCGTGAAAGTGGTTTTGGAGAAAAGCACAATCTTCCTGTTCAGCAAATGAATCCAATGTCATGTTTACAAATACAAATATCATGTTTTCACAGGTTTCTGAAGCTTTCTTCCTAGAAAACTCGAATGTGTGGCGCATTTGACTCCAGGTGGAACCAATTAGCGTTTGCCAGCAGAAAACAAAAAGGGTCCTGCTAAAATGCATTCAAAACCTTAAAGTCCATAGAGAATATCCAGAAAACACAAACACACACAGAGGCTGTAGCAAGATCTGGGATTGAGATAGCTACAAATCACCAGATAGTTTTGTTTTCATCCAGGAGTATCTGGACAAATTGTTGTGGATTTCGGGTGAAATTTAATGAAAAATCACCGTGAAAGTGGTTTTGGAGAAAAGCACAATCTTCCTGTTCAGCAAATGCATCCAATGTCATGTTTACAGAAAAAAATATCATGTTTTCTCAGGTTTCTGAATCTTTCTTCCTGGAAAACTCGAATGTGTGGAGTGTTTGACTCCAGGTGGAACCAATTAGCGTTTGCCAGCAGAAAACAAAAAGGGTCCTGCTAAAATGCATTCAAAACCTTAAAGTCCATAGAGAATATCCAGAAAACACAAACACACACAGAGGCCGTAGCAAGATCTGGGATTGAGATAGCTACAAATCACCAGATAGATTTGTTTTCATCCAGGAGTATCTGGACAAATTGTTGTAGTTTTGAAGTGAAATTTAACCAAAAAATCACCGTGAAAGTGGTTTTGGAGAAAAGCACAATCTTTCTGTTCAGCAAATGAATCCAATGTCATGTTTACAAATACAAATATAATATTTTCTCAGGTTTCTGAAGCTTTCTTCCTAGAAAACTCGAATGTGTGGAGGATTTGACTCCAGGTGGAACCAATTAGCGTTTGCCAGCAGAAAACAAAAAGGGTCCTGCTAAAATGCATTCAAAACCTTAAAGTCCATAGAGAATATCCAGAAAACACAAACACACACAGAGGCTGTAGCAAGATCTGGGATTGAGATAGCTACAAATCACCAGATAGTTTTGTTTTCATCCAGGAGTATCTGGACAAATTGTTGTAGTTTTGAAGTGAAATTCAACCAAAAAATCACCGTGAAATTGGTTTTGGAGAAAAGCACAATCTTCCTGTTCGGCAAATGAATCCAATGTCATGTTTACAAATACAAATATCATGTTTTCACAGGTTTCTGAAGCTTTCTTCCTAGAAAACTCGAATGTGTGGCGCATTTGACTCCAGGTGGAACCAATTAGCGTTTGCCAGCAGAAAACAAAAAGGGTCCTGCTAAAATGCATTCCAAACCTTAAAGTCCATAGAGAATATCCAGAAAACACAAACACACACAGAGGCTGTAGCAAGATCTGGGATTGAGATAGCTACAAATCACCAGATAGTTTTGTTTTCATCCAGGAGTATCTGGACAAATTGTTGTAGTTTTGAAGTGAAATTCAACCAAAAAATCACCGTGAAAGTGGTTTTGGAGAAAAGCACAATCTTCCTGTTCAGCAAATGAATCCAATGTCATGTTTACAAATACAAATATCATGTTTTCACAGGTTTCTGAAGCTTTCTTCCTAGAAAACTCGAATGTGTGGCGCATTTGACTCCAGGTGGAACCAATTAGCGTTTGCCAGCAGAAAACAAAAAGGGTCCTGCTAAAATGCATTCAAAACCTTAAAGTCCATAGAGAATATCCAGAAAACACAAACACACACAGAGGCTGTAGCAAGATCTGGGATTGAGATAGCTACAAATCACCAGATAGTTTTGTTTTCATCCAGGAGTATCTGGACAAATTGTTGTGGATTTCGGGTGAAATTCAACCAAAAAATCACCGTGAAAGTGGTTTTGGAGCAAAGCACAATCTTCCTGTTCAGCAAATGCATCCAATGTCATGTTTACAGAAAAAAATATCATGTTTTCTCAGGTTTCTGAATCTTTCTTCCTGGAAAACTCGAATGTGTGGAGTGTTTGACTCCAGGTGGAACCAATTAGCGTTTGCCAGCAGAAAACAAAAAGGGTCCTGCTAAAATGCATTCAAAACCTTAAAGTCCATAGAGAATATCCAGAAAACACAAACACACACAGAGGCCGTAGCAAGATCTGGGATTGAGATAGCTACAAATCACCAGATAGATTTGTTTTCATCCAGGAGTATCTGGACAAATTGTTGTAGTTTTGAAGTGAAATTTAACCAAAAAATCACCGTGAAAGTGGTTTTGGAGAAAAGCACAATCTTTCTGTTCAGCAAATGAATCCAATGTCATGTTTACAAATACAAATATAATATTTTCTCAGGTTTCTGAAGCTTTCTTCCTAGAAAACTCGAATGTGTGGAGGATTTGACTCCAGGTGGAACCAATTAGCGTTTGCCAGCAGAAAACAAAAAGGGTCCTGCTAAAATGCATTCAAAACCTTAAAGTCCATAGAGAATATCCAGAAAACACAAACACACACAGAGGCTGTAGCAAGATCTGGGATTGAGATAGCTACAAATCACCAGATAGTTTTGTTTTCATCCAGGAGTATCTGGACAAATTGTTGTAGTTTTGAAGTGAAATTCAACCAAAAAATCACCGTGAAATTGGTTTTGGAGAAAAGCACAATCTTCCTGTTCGGCAAATGAATCCAATGTCATGTTTACAAATACAAATATCATGTTTTCACAGGTTTCTGAAGCTTTCTTCCTAGAAAACTCGAATGTGTGGCGCATTTGACTCCAGGTGGAACCAATTAGCGTTTGCCAGCAGAAAACAAAAAGGGTCCTGCTAAAATGCATTCCAAACCTTAAAGTCCATAGAGAATATCCAGAAAACACAAACACACACAGAGGCTGTAGCAAGATCTGGGATTGAGATAGCTACAAATCACCAGATAGTTTTGTTTTCATCCAGGAGTATCTGGACAAATTGTTGTAGTTTTGAAGTGAAATTCAACCAAAAAATCACCGTGAAAGTGGTTTTGGAGAAAAGCACAATCTTCCTGTTCAGCAAATGAATCCAATGTCATGTTTACAAATACAAATATCATGTTTTCACAGGTTTCTGAAGCTTTCTTCCTAGAAAACTCGAATGTGTGGCGCATTTGACTCCAGGTGGAACCAATTAGCGTTTGCCAGCAGAAAACAAAAAGGGTCCTGCTAAAATGCATTCAAAACCTTAAAGTCCATAGAGAATATCCAGAAAACACAAACACACACAGAGGCTGTAGCAAGATCTGGGATTGAGATAGCTACAAATCACCAGATAGTTTTGTTTTCATCCAGGAGTATCTGGACAAATTGTTGTGGATTTCGGGTGAAATTCAACCAAAAAATCACCGTGAAAGTGGTTTTGGAGCAAAGCACAATCTTCCTGTTCAGCAAATGCATCCAATGTCATGTTTACAGAAAAAAATATCATGTTTTCTCAGGTTTCTGAATCTTTCTTCCTGGAAAACTCGAATGTGTGGAGTGTTTGACTCCAGGTGGAACCAATTAGCGTTTGCCAGCAGAAAACAAAAAGGGTCCTGCTAAAATGCATTCCAAACCTTAAAGTCCATAGAGAATATCCAGAAAACACAAACACACACAGAGACCGTAGCAAGATCTGGGATTGAGATACCTACAAATCACCAGATAGTTTTGTTTTCATCCAGGAGTATCTGGACAAATTGTTGTAGTTTTGAAGTGAAATTTAACCAAAAAATCACCGTGAAAGTGGTTTTGGAGAAAAGCACAATCTTTCTGTTCAGCAAATGAATCCAATGTCATGTTTACAAATACAAATATAATATTTTCTCAGGTTTCTGAAGCTTTCTTCCTAGAAAACTCGAATGTGTGGAGGATTTGACTCCAGGTGGAACCAATTAGCGTTTGCCAGCAGAAAACAAAAAGGGTCCTGCTAAAATGCATTCAAAACCTTAAAGTCCATAGAGAATATCCAGAAAACACAAACACACACAGAGGCTGTAGCAAGATCTGGGATTGAGATAGCTACAAATCACCAGATAGTTTTGTTTTCATCCAGGAGTATCTGGACAAATTGTTGTAGTTTTGAAGTGAAATTCAACCAAAAAATCACCGTGAAATTGGTTTTGGAGAAAAGCACAATCTTCCTGTTCGGCAAATGAATCCAATGTCATGTTTACAAATACAAATATCATGTTTTCACAGGTTTCTGAAGCTTTCTTCCTAGAAAACTCGAATGTGTGGCGCATTTGACTCCAGGTGGAACCAATTAGCGTTTGCCAGCAGAAAACAAAAAGGGTCCTGCTAAAATGCATTCCAAACCTTAAAGTCCATAGAGAATATCCAGAAAACACAAACACACACAGAGACCGTAGCAAGATCTGGGATTGAGATAGCTACAAATCACCAGATAGTTTTGTTTTCATCCAGGAGTATCTGGACAAATTGTTGTGGATTTCGGGTGAAATTTAATCAAAAATCACCGTGAAAGTGGTTTTGGAGAAAAGCACAATCTTCCTGTTCAGCAAATGCATCCAATGTCATGTTTACAGAAAAAAATATCATGTTTTCTCAGGTTTCTGAATCTTTCTTCCTGGAAAACTCGAATGTGTGGAGTGTTTGACTCCAGGTGGAACCAATTAGCGTTTGCCAGCAGAAAACAAAAAGGGTCCTGCTAAAATGCATTCAAAACCTTAAAGTCCATAGAGAATATCCAGAAAACACAAACACACACAGAGGCCGTAGCAAGATCTGGGATTGAGATAGCTACAAATCACCAGATAGTTTTGTTTTCATCCAGGAGTATCTGGACAAATTGTTGTAGTTTTGAAGTGAAATTTAACCAAAAAATCACCGTGAAAGTGGTTTTGGAGAAAAGCACAATCTTTCTGTTCAGCAAATGAATCCAATGTCATGTTTACAAATACAAATATAATATTTTCTCAGGTTTCTGAAGCTTTCTTCCTAGAAAACTCGAATGTGTGGAGGATTTGACTCCAGGTGGAACCAATTAGCGTTTGCCAGCAGAAAACAAAAAGGGTCCTGCTAAAATGCATTCAAAACCTTAAAGTCCATAGAGAATATCCAGAAAACACAAACACACACAGAGGCTGTAACAAGATCTGGGATTGAGATAGCTACAAATCACCAGATAGTTTTGTTTTCATCCAGGAGTATCTGGACAAATCGTTGTGGATTTAGGGTGAAATTTAAACAAAAATCACCGTGAAAGTGGTTTTGGAGAAAAGCACAATCTTCTTGTTTGGCAAATGCATCCAAGGTCATGTTTACAGAAAGAAATATCATGTTTTCTCAGGTTTCTGAAGCTTTCTTCCTGGAAAACTCGAATGTGTGGAGTGTTTGACTCCAGGTGGAACCAATTAGCGTTTGCCAGCAGAAAACAAAAAGGGTCCTGCTAAAATGCATTCCAAACCTTAAAGTCCATAGAGAATATCCAGAAAACACAAACACACACAGAGACCGTAGCAAGATCTGGGATTGAGATACCTACAAATCACCAGATAGTTTTGTTTTCATCCAGGAGTATCTGGACAAATTGTTGTAGTTTTGAAGTGAAATTTAACCAAAAAATCACCGTGAAAGTGGTTTTGGAGAAAAGCACAATCTTTCTGTTCAGCAAATGAATCCAATGTCATGTTTACAAATACAAATATAATATTTTCTCAGGTTTCT
The DNA here is from genome assembly GCF_964237555.1 of Oryctolagus cuniculus. NCBI lineage: Eukaryota > Metazoa > Chordata > Mammalia > Lagomorpha > Leporidae > Oryctolagus > Oryctolagus cuniculus. Next base: position 973,751 of record NC_091451.1, read on the forward strand.
GAAGCTTTCTTCCTAGAAAACTCGAATGTGTGGAGGATTTGACTCCAGGTGGAACCAATTAGCGTTTGCCAGCAGAAAACAAAAAGGGTCCTGCTAAAATGCATTCAAAACCTTAAAGTCCATAGAGAATATCCAGAAAACACAAACACACACAGAGGCTGTAGCAAGATCTGGGATTGAGATAGCTACAAATCACCAGATAGTTTTGTTTTCATCCAGGAGTATCTGGACAAATTGTTGTAGTTTTGAAGTGAAATTCAACCAAAAAATCACCGTGAAATTGGTTTTGGAGAAAAGCACAATCTTCCTGTTCGGCAAATGAATCCAATGTCATGTTTACAAATACAAATATCATGTTTTCACAGGTTTCTGAAGCTTTCTTCCTAGAAAACTCGAATGTGTGGCGCATTTGACTCCAGGTGGAACCAATTAGCGTTTGCCAGCAGAAAACAAAAAGGGTCCTGCTAAAATGCATTCCAAACCTTAAAGTCCATAGAGAATATCCAGAAAACACAAACACACACAGAGACCGTAGCAAGATCTGGGATTGAGATAGCTACAAATCACCAGATAGTTTTGTTTTCATCCAGGAGTATCTGGACAAATTGTTGTGGATTTCGGGTGAAATTTAATCAAAAATCACCGTGAAAGTGGTTTTGGAGAAAAGCACAATCTTCCTGTTCAGCAAATGCATCCAATGTCATGTTTACAGAAAAAAATATCATGTTTTCTCAGGTTTCTGAATCTTTCTTCCTGGAAAACTCGAATGTGTGGAGTGTTTGACTCCAGGTGGAACCAATTAGCGTTTGCCAGCAGAAAACAAAAAGGGTCCTGCTAAAATGCATTCAAAACCTTAAAGTCCATAGAGAATATCCAGAAAACACAAACACACACAGAGGCCGTAGCAAGATCTGGGATTGAGATAGCTACAAATCACCAGATAGTTTTGTTTTCATCCAGGAGTATCTGGACAAATTGTTGTAGTTTTGAAGTGAAATTTAACCAAAAAATCACCGTGAAAGTGGTTTTGGAGAAAAGCACAATCTTTCTGTTCAGCAAATGAATCCAATGTCATGTTTACAAATACAAATATAATATTTTCTCAGGTTTCTGAAGCTTTCTTCCTAGAAAACTCGAATGTGTGGAGGATTTGACTCCAGGTGGAACCAATTAGCGTTTGCCAGCAGAAAACAAAAAGGGTCCTGCTAAAATGCATTCAAAACCTTAAAGTCCATAGAGAATATCCAGAAAACACAAACACACACAGAGGCTGTAACAAGATCTGGGATTGAGATAGCTACAAATCACCAGATAGTTTTGTTTTCATCCAGGAGTATCTGGACAAATCGTTGTGGATTTAGGGTGAAATTTAAACAAAAATCACCGTGAAAGTGGTTTTGGAGAAAAGCACAATCTTCTTGTTTGGCAAATGCATCCAAGGTCATGTTTACAGAAAGAAATATCATGTTTTCTCAGGTTTCTGAAGCTTTCTTCCTAGAAAACTCGAATGTGTGGAGTATTTGACTCCAGGTGGAACCAATTAGCGTTTGCCAGCAGAAAACAAAAAGGGTCCTGCTAAAATGCATTCAAAACCTTAAAGTCAATAGAGAATATCCAGAAAACACAAACACACACAGAGGCTGTAGCAAGATCTGGGATTGAGATAGCTACAAATCACCAGATAGTTTTGTTTTCATCCAGGAGTATCTGGACAAATTGTTGTAGTTTTGAAGTGAAATTCAACCAAAAAATCACCGTGAAAGTGGTTTTGGAGAAAAGCACAATCTTCCTGTTCAGCAAATGAATCCAATGTCATGTTTACAAATACAAATATCATGTTTTCACAGGTTTCTGAAGCTTTCTTCCTAGAAAACTCGAATGTGTGGCGCATTTGACTCCAGGTGGAACCAATTAGCGTTTGCCAGCAGAAAACAAAAAGGGTCCTGCTAAAATGCATTCAAAACCTTAAAGTCCATAGAGAATATCCAGAAAACACAAACACACACAGAGGCTGTAGCAAGATCTGGGATTGAGATAGCTACAAATCACCAGATAGTTTTGTTTTCATCCAGGAGTATCTGGACAAATTGTTGTGGATTTCGGGTGAAATTTAACCAAAAATCACCGTGAAAGTGGTTTTGGAGCAAAGCACAATCTTCCTGTTCAGCAAATGCATCCAATGTCATGTTTACAGAAAAAAATATCATGTTTTCTCAGGTTTCTGAATCTTTCTTCCTGGAAAACTCGAATGTGTGGAGTGTTTGACTCCAGGTGGAACCAATTAGCGTTTGCCAGCAGAAAACAAAAAGGGTCCTGCTAAAATGCATTCCAAACCTTAAAGTCCATAGAGAATATCCAGAAAACACAAACACACACAGAGACCGTAGCAAGATCTGGGATTGAGATAGCTACAAATCACCAGAGAGTTTTGTTTTCATCCAGGAGTATCTGGACAAATTGTTGTAGTTTTGAAGTGAAATTTAACCAAAAAATCACCGTGAAAGTGGTTTTGGAGAAAAGCACAATCTTTCTGTTCAGCAAATGAATCCAATGTCATGTTTACAAATACAAATATAATATTTTCTCAGGTTTCTGAAGCTTTCTTCCTAGAAAACTCGAATGTGTGGAGTATTTGACTCCAGGTGGAACCAATTAGCGTTTGCCAGCATAAAACAAAAAGGGTCCTGCTAAAATGCATTCAAAACCTTAAAGTCCATAGAGAATATCCAGAAAACACAAACACACACAGAGGCTGTAGCAAGATCTGGGATTGAGATAGCTACAAATCACCAGATAGTTTTGTTTTCATCCAGGAGTATCTGGACAAATTGTTGTAGTTTTGAAGTGAAATTCAACCAAAAAATCACCGTGAAATTGGTTTTGGAGAAAAGCACAATCTTCCTGTTCGGCAAATGAATCCAATGTCATGTTTACAAATACAAATATCATGTTTTCACAGGTTTCTGAAGCTTTCTTCCTAGAAAACTCGAATGTGTGGAGTTTTTGACTCCAGGTGGAACCAATTAGCGTTTGCCAGCAGAAAACAAAAAGGGTCCTGCTAAAATGCATTCAAAACCTTAAAGTCCATAGAGAATATCCAGAAAACACAAACACACACAGAGGCTGTATCAAGATCTGGGATTGAGATAGCTACAAATCACCAGATAATTTTGTTTTCATCCAGCAGTATCTGGACAAATTGTTGTAGTTTTGAAGTGAAATTTAACCAAAAATCACCGTGAAAGTGGTTATGGAGAAAAGCACAATATTTCTGTTCAGCAAATGCATCCAATGTCATGTTTGCAAATAGAAATATCATGTTTTCTCAGGTTTCTGGAGCTTTTTTCCTAGAAAACTCGAATGTGTGGGGTATTTGACTCCAGGTGGAACCAATTAGCTTTTGGAAGCTAAAAACAAAAACTTACATGCTAAAATGCATTCAAAACCTTAAAGTCCATAGAGAATATCCAGAAAACACAAACACACACAGAGGCTGTAGCAAGATCTGGGATTGAGATAGCTACAAATCACTAGATAGTTTTGTTCTCATCCAGGAGTATCTGGACAAATTGTTTTGGATTTCGGGTGAAATTTAACCAAAAATCACCGTGAAAGTGGTTTTGGAGAAAAGCACAATCTTCCTGTTCGGCAAATGCATCCAATCTCACGTTTACAGAAAGAAATATTATGTTTTCTCAGGTTTCTGAATCTTTCTTCCTAGAAAACTCGAATGTGTGGAGGATTTGACTCCAGGTGGAACCAATTAGCGTTTGCCAGCAGAAAACAAAAACTTACATGCTAAAATGCTTTCAAAACTTTAAAGTCCATAGAGAATATCCAGAAAACACAAACACACACAGAGGCTGTAGCAAGATCTGGGATTGAGATAGCTACAGATCACTAGATAGTTTTGTTTTCATCCAGGAGTATCTGGACAAATTGTTTTGGATTTCGGGTGAAATTTAACCAAAAATCACCGTGAAAGTGGTTTTGGAGAAAAGCACAATCTTCCTGTTCGGAAAATGCATCCAATCTCATGTTTACAGAAAGAAATATTATGTTTTCTCAGGTTTCTGAAGCTTTCTTCCTAGAAAACTCGAATGTGTGGAGTATTTGACTCCAGGTGGAAGAAATTAGCTTTTGGCAGCTAAAAACAAAACTTACATGCTAAAATGCATTCAAAACCTTAAAGTCCATAGAGAATATCCAGAAAACACAAACACACACAGAGGCTGTAGCAAGATCTGGGATTGAGATAGCTACAAATCACCAGATAGTTTGTTTTCATCCAGGAGTATCTGGACAAATTGCTGTGGATTTAGGGTGAAATTTAACCAAAAATCACCGTGAAAGTGGTTTTGGAGAAAAGCACAATCTTCCTGTTCGGCAAATGTATCCAATGTCATGTTTACAAATACAAATATCATGTTTTCTCATGTTTCTGGAGCTTTCTTCCTAGAAAACTCGAATGTGTGGAGGATTTGACTCCAGGTGGAACCAATTAGCTTTTGGCAGCTAAAAACAAAAACTTATATGCTAAAATGCATTCAAAACCTTAAAGTCCATAGAGAATATCCAGAAAACACAAACACACACAGAGGCTGTAGCAAGATCTGGGATTGAGATAGCTACAAATCACCAGATAGTTTTGTTTTCATCCAGGAGTATCTGGACAAATTGTTGTGGATTTCGTGTGAAATTTAACCAAAAAATCACCGTGAAAGTGGTTTTGGAGAAAAGCACAATCTTCCTGTTCGGCAAATGTATCCAATGTTATGTTTACAGAAAGAAATATCATGTTTTCTCGGGTTTCTGAAGCTTTCTTCCTAGAAAACTCGAATGTGTGGAGTATTTGACTCCAGGTGGAACCAATTAGCGTTTGCCAGCAGAAAACAAAAAGGGTCCTGCTAAAATGCATTCCAAACTTTAAAGCCCATAGAGAATATCCAGAAAACACAAACACACACAGAGGCTGTAGCAAGATCTGGGATTGAGATAGCTACAAATCACCAGATAGTTTTGTTTTCATCCAGGAGAATCTGGACAAATTGTTGTAGTTTTGAAGTGAAATTTCACCAAAATATCACCGTGAAAGTGGTTTTGGAGAAAAGCACAATCTTTCTGTTCAGCAAATGAATCCAATGTCATGTTTCCAAATACAAATGTCATGTTTTCTCAGGTTGCTTGACCTTTCTTCCTAGAAAACTCGAATGTGTGGAGTATTTGACTCCAGGTGGAACCAATTAGCGTTTGCCAGCAGAAAACAAAAAGGACCCTGCTAAAATGCAGTCAAAACTTTAAACTCCATAGAGAATGTCCAGAAAACACAAACACACACAGAGGCTGTAGCAAGATCTGGGATTGAGATAGCTACAAATCACCAGAGAGTTTTGTTTTCATCCAGGAGTATCTGGAAAAATTGTTGTGGATTTCGGGTGAAATTTAACCAAAAATCACCGTGAAAGTGGTTTTGGAGAAAAGCACAATCTTTTTGTTCAGCAAATGTATCCAATGTCATGTTTATAAATACGAATATCATGTTTTCTCAGGTTTCTGAAGCTTTCTTCCTAGAAAACTCGAATGTGTGGAGTATTTGAATCCAGGTGGAACCAATTAGCGTTTGCCAACAGAAAACAAAAAGGGTCCTGCTAAAATGCATTCAAAACCTTAAAGTCCATAGAGAATATCCAGAAAACACAAACACACACAGAGGCTGTATCAAGATCTGGGATTGAGATAGCTACAAATCACCAGATAATTTTGTTTTCATCCAGCAGTATCTGGACAAATTGTTGTAGTTTTGAAGTGAAATTTAACCAAAAATCACCGTGAAAGTGGTTTTGGAGAAAAGCACAATCTTTCTGTTCAGCAAATGAATCCAATGTCATGTTTACAAATACAAATATAATATTTTCTCAGGTTTCTGAAGCTTTCTTCCTAGAAAACTCGAATGTGTGGAGTATTTGACTCCAGGTGTAACCAATTAGCTTTTGGCAGCTAAAAACAAATCTTACATGCTAAAATGCATTCAAAACCTTAAAGCCCATAGAGAATATCCAGAAAACACAAACACACATAGAGGCTGTAGCAAGATCTGGGATTGAGATAGCTACAAATCACTAGATAGTTTTGTTTTCATCCAGGAGTATCTGGACAAATTGTTTTGGATTTCGGGTGAAATTTAACCAAAAATCACCGTGAAAGTGGTTTTGGAGAAAAGCACAATCTTCCTGTTCGGCAAATGCATCCAATCTCATGTTTACAGAAAGAAATATTATGTTTTCTCAGGTTTCTGGAGCTTTCTTCCTAGAAAACTCGAATGTGTGGAGTATTTGACTCCAGGTGGAACCAATTAGCTTTTGGCAGCTAAAAACAAAACATACATGCTAAAATGCATTCAAAACCTTAAAGTCCATAGAGAATATCCAGTAAACACAAACACACACAGAGGTTGTAGCAAGATCTGGGATTGAGATAGCTACAAATCACCAGATAGTTTTGTTTTCATCCAGGAGTATCTGGACAAATTGTTGTAGTTTTGAAGTGAAATTTAACCAAAAAATCACCGTGAAAGTGGTTTTGGAGAAAAGCACAATCTTTCTGTTCAGCAAATGAATCCAATGTCATGTTTACAAATACAAATATAATATTTTCTCAGGTTTCTGAAGCTTTCTTCCTAGAAAACTCGAATGTGTGGAGGATTTGACTCCAGGTGGAACCAATTAGCGTTTGCCAGCATAAAACAAAAAGGGTCCTGCTAAAATGCATTCAAAACCTTAAAGTCCATAGAGAATATCCAGAAAACACAAACACACACAGAGGCTGTAGCAAGATCTGGGATTGAGATAGCTACAAATCACCAGATAGTTTTGTTTTCATCCAGGAGTATCTGGACAAATTGTTGTGGATTTCGATTGAAATTTAACCAAAAATCACCGTGAAAGTGGTTTTGGAGAAAAGCACAATCTTCCTGTTCGGCAAATGCATCCAAGGTCATGTTTACAGAAAGAAATATCATGTTTTCTCAGGTTTCTGAATCTTTCTTCCTAGAAAACTCGAATGTGTGGCGCATTTGACTCCAGGTGGAACCAATTAGCGTTTGCCAGCAGAAAACAAAAAGGGTCCTGCTAAAATGCATTCAAAACCTTAAAGTCCATAGAGAATATCCAGAAAACACAAACACACACAGAGGCTGTAACAAGATCTGGGATTGAGATAGCTACAAATCACCAGATAGTTTTGTTTTCATCCAGGAGTATCTGGACAAATCGTTGTGGATTTAGGGTGAAATTTAAACAAAAATCACCGTGAAAGTGGTTTTGGAGAAAAGCACAATCTTCTTGTTTGGCAAATGCATCCAAGGTCATGTTTACAGAAAGAAATATCATGTTTTCTCAGGTTTCTGAAGCTTTCTTCCTAGAAAACTCGAATGTGTGGAGTATTTGACTCCAGGTGGAACCAATTAGCGTTTGCCAGCAGAAAACAAAAAGGGTCCTGCTAAAATGCATTCAAAACCTTAAAGTCAATAGAGAATATCCAGAAAACACAAACACACACAGAGGCTGTAGCAAGATCTGGGATTGAGATAGCTACAAATCACCAGATAGTTTTGTTTTCATCCAGGAGTATCTGGACAAATTGTTGTAGTTTTGAAGTGAAATTCAACCAAAAAATCACCGTGAAAGTGGTTTTGGAGAAAAGCACAATCTTCCTGTTCAGCAAATGAATCCAATGTCATGTTTACAAATACAAATATCATGTTTTCACAGGTTTCTGAAGCTTTCTTCCTAGAAAACTCGAATGTGTGGCGCATTTGACTCCAGGTGGAACCAATTAGCGTTTGCCAGCAGAAAACAAAAAGGGTCCTGCTAAAATGCATTCAAAACCTTAAAGTCCATAGAGAATATCCAGAAAACACAAACACACACAGAGGCTGTAGCAAGATCTGGGATTGAGATAGCTACAAATCACCAGATAGTTTTGTTTTCATCCAGGAGTATCTGGACAAATTGTTGTGGATTTCGGGTGAAATTTAACCAAAAATCACCGTGAAAGTGGTTTTGGAGCAAAGCACAATCTTCCTGTTCAGCAAATGCATCCAATGTCATGTTTACAGAAAAAAATATCATGTTTTCTCAGGTTTCTGAATCTTTCTTCCTGGAAAACTCGAATGTGTGGAGTGTTTGACTCCAGGTGGAACCAATTAGCGTTTGCCAGCAGAAAACAAAAAGGGTCCTGCTAAAATGCATTCCAAACCTTAAAGTCCATAGAGAATATCCAGAAAACACAAACACACACAGAGACCGTAGCAAGATCTGGGATTGAGATAGCTACAAATCACCAGAGAGTTTTGTTTTCATCCAGGAGTATCTGGACAAATTGTTGTAGTTTTGAAGTGAAATTTAACCAAAAAATCACCGTGAAAGTGGTTTTGGAGAAAAGCACAATCTTTCTGTTCAGCAAATGAATCCAATGTCATGTTTACAAATACAAATATAATATTTTCTCAGGTTTCTGAAGCTTTCTTCCTAGAAAACTCGAATGTGTGGAGTATTTGACTCCAGGTGGAACCAATTAGCGTTTGCCAGCATAAAACAAAAAGGGTCCTGCTAAAATGCATTCAAAACCTTAAAGTCCATAGAGAATATCCAGAAAACACAAACACACACAGAGGCTGTAGCAAGATCTGGGATTGAGATAGCTACAAATCACCAGATAGTTTTGTTTTCATCCAGGAGTATCTGGACAAATTGTTGTAGTTTTGAAGTGAAATTCAACCAAAAAATCACCGTGAAATTGGTTTTGGAGAAAAGCACAATCTTCCTGTTCGGCAAATGAATCCAATGTCATGTTTACAAATACAAATATCATGTTTTCACAGGTTTCTGAAGCTTTCTTCCTAGAAAACTCGAATGTGTGGAGTTTTTGACTCCAGGTGGAACCAATTAGCGTTTGCCAGCAGAAAACAAAAAGGGTCCTGCTAAAATGCATTCAAAACCTTAAAGTCCATAGAGAATATCCAGAAAACACAAACACACACAGAGGCTGTATCAAGATCTGGGATTGAGATAGCTACAAATCACCAGATAATTTTGTTTTCATCCAGCAGTATCTGGACAAATTGTTGTAGTTTTGAAGTGAAATTTAACCAAAAATCACCGTGAAAGTGGTTATGGAGAAAAGCACAATATTTCTGTTCAGCAAATGCATCCAATGTCATGTTTGCAAATAGAAATATCATGTTTTCTCAGGTTTCTGGAGCTTTTTTCCTAGAAAACTCGAATGTGTGGGGTATTTGACTCCAGGTGGAACCAATTAGCTTTTGGAAGCTAAAAACAAAAACTTACATGCTAAAATGCATTCAAAACCTTAAAGTCCATAGAGAATATCCAGAAAACACAAACACACACAGAGGCTGTAGCAAGATCTGGGATTGAGATAGCTACAAATCACTAGATAGTTTTGTTCTCATCCAGGAGTATCTGGACAAATTGTTTTGGATTTCGGGTGAAATTTAACCAAAAATCACCGTGAAAGTGGTTTTGGAGAAAAGCACAATCTTCCTGTTCGGCAAATGCATCCAATCTCACGTTTACAGAAAGAAATATTATGTTTTCTCAGGTTTCTGAATCTTTCTTCCTAGAAAACTCGAATGTGTGGAGGATTTGACTCCAGGTGGAACCAATTAGCGTTTGCCAGCAGAAAACAAAAACTTACATGCTAAAATGCTTTCAAAACTTTAAAGTCCATAGAGAATATCCAGAAAACACAAACACACACAGAGGCTGTAGCAAGATCTGGGATTGAGATAGCTACAGATCACTAGATAGTTTTGTTTTCATCCAGGAGTATCTGGACAAATTGTTTTGGATTTCGGGTGAAATTTAACCAAAAATCACCGTGAAAGTGGTTTTGGAGAAAAGCACAATCTTCCTGTTCGGAAAATGCATCCAATCTCATGTTTACAGAAAGAAATATTATGTTTTCTCAGGTTTCTGAAGCTTTCTTCCTAGAAAACTCGAATGTGTGGAGTATTTGACTCCAGGTGGAAGAAATTAGCTTTTGGCAGCTAAAAACAAAACTTACATGCTAAAATGCATTCAAAACCTTAAAGTCCATAGAGAATATCCAGAAAACACAAACACACACAGAGGCTGTAGCAAGATCTGGGATTGAGATAGCTACAAATCACCAGATAGTTTGTTTTCATCCAGGAGTATCTGGACAAATTGCTGTGGATTTAGGGTGAAATTTAACCAAAAATCACCGTGAAAGTGGTTTTGGAGAAAAGCACAATCTTCCTGTTCGGCAAATGTATCCAATGTCATGTTTACAAATACAAATATCATGTTTTCTCATGTTTCTGGAGCTTTCTTCCTAGAAAACTCGAATGTGTGGAGGATTTGACTCCAGGTGGAACCAATTAGCTTTTGGCAGCTAAAAACAAAAACTTATATGCTAAAATGCATTCAAAACCTTAAAGTCCATAGAGAATATCCAGAAAACACAAACACACACAGAGGCTGTAGCAAGATCTGGGATTGAGATAGCTACAAATCACCAGATAGTTTTGTTTTCATCCAGGAGTATCTGGACAAATTGTTGTGGATTTCGTGTGAAATTTAACCAAAAAATCACCGTGAAAGTGGTTTTGGAGAAAAGCACAATCTTCCTGTTCGGCAAATGTATCCAATGTTATGTTTACAGAAAGAAATATCATGTTTTCTCGGGTTTCTGAAGCTTTCTTCCTAGAAAACTCGAATGTGTGGAGTATTTGACTCCAGGTGGAACCAATTAGCGTTTGCCAGCAGAAAACAAAAAGGGTCCTGCTAAAATGCATTCCAAACTTTAAAGCCCATAGAGAATATCCAGAAAACACAAACACACACAGAGGCTGTAGCAAGATCTGGGATTGAGATAGCTACAAATCACCAGATAGTTTTGTTTTCATCCAGGAGAATCTGGACAAATTGTTGTAGTTTTGAAGTGAAATTTCACCAAAATATCACCGTGAAAGTGGTTTTGGAGAAAAGCACAATCTTTCTGTTCAGCAAATGAATCCAATGTCATGTTTCCAAATACAAATGTCATGTTTTCTCAGGTTGCTTGACCTTTCTTCCTAGAAAACTCGAATGTGTGGAGTATTTGACTCCAGGTGGAACCAATTAGCGTTTGCCAGCAGAAAACAAAAAGGACCCTGCTAAAATGCAGTCAAAACTTTAAACTCCATAGAGAATGTCCAGAAAACACAAACACACACAGAGGCTGTAGCAAGATCTGGGATTGAGATAGCTACAAATCACCAGAGAGTTTTGTTTTCATCCAGGAGTATCTGGAAAAATTGTTGTGGATTTCGGGTGAAATTTAACCAAAAATCACCGTGAAAGTGGTTTTGGAGAAAAGCACAATCTTTTTGTTCAGCAAATGTATCCAATGTCATGTTTATAAATACGAATATCATGTTTTCTCAGGTTTCTGAAGCTTTCTTCCTAGAAAACTCGAATGTGTGGAGTATTTGAATCCAGGTGGAACCAATTAGCGTTTGCCAACAGAAAACAAAAAGGGTCCTGCTAAAATGCATTCAAAACCTTAAAGTCCATAGAGAATATCCAGAAAACACAAACACACACAGAGGCTGTATCAAGATCTGGGATTGAGATAGCTACAAATCACCAGATAATTTTGTTTTCATCCAGCAGTATCTGGACAAATTGTTGTAGTTTTGAAGTGAAATTTAACCAAAAATCACCGTGAAAGTGGTTTTGGAGAAAAGCACAATCTTTCTGTTCAGCAAATGAATCCAATGTCATGTTTACAAATACAAATATAATATTTTCTCAGGTTTCTGAAGCTTTCTTCCTAGAAAACTCGAATGTGTGGAGTATTTGACTCCAGGTGTAACCAATTAGCTTTTGGCAGCTAAAAACAAATCTTACATGCTAAAATGCATTCAAAACCTTAAAGCCCATAGAGAATATCCAGAAAACACAAACACACATAGAGGCTGTAGCAAGATCTGGGATTGAGATAGCTACAAATCACTAGATAGTTTTGTTTTCATCCAGGAGTATCTGGACAAATTGTTGTGGATTTCGGGTGAAATTTAACCAAAAATCACCGTGAAAGTGGTTTTGGAGAAAAGCACAATCTTCCTGTTCGGCAAATGCATCCAATCTCATGTTTACAGAAAGAAATATTATGTTTTCTCAGGTTTCTGGAGCTTTCTTCCTAGAAAACTCGAATGTGTGGAGTATTTGACTCCAGGTGGAACCAATTAGCTTTTGGCAGCTAAAAACAAAACATACATGCTAAAATGCATTCAAAACCTTAAAGTCCATAGAGAATATCCAGTAAACACAAACACACACAGAGGTTGTAGCAAGATCTGGGATTGAGATAGCTACAAATCACCAGATAGTTTTGTTTTCATCCAGGAGTATCTGGACAAATTGTTGTAGTTTTGAAGTGAAATTTAACCAAAAAATCACCGTGAAAGTGGTTTTGGAGAAAAGCACAATCTTTCTGTTCAGCAAATGAATCCAATGTCATGTTTACAAATACAAATATAATATTTTCTCAGGTTTCTGAAGCTTTCTTCCTAGAAAACTCGAATGTGTGGAGGATTTGACTCCAGGTGGAACCAATTAGCGTTTGCCAGCATAAAACAAAAAGGGTCCTGCTAAAATGCATTCAAAACCTTAAAGTCCATAGAGAATATCCAGAAAACACAAACACACACAGAGGCTGTAGCAAGATCTGGGATTGAGATAGCTACAAATCACCAGATAGTTTTGTTTTCATCCAGGAGTATCTGGACAAATTGTTGTGGATTTCGATTGAAATTTAACCAAAAATCACCGTGAAAGTGGTTTTGGAGAAAAGCACAATCTTCCTGTTCGGCAAATGCATCCAAGGTCATGTTTACAGAAAGAAATATCATGTTTTCTCAGGTTTCTGAATCTTTCTTCCTAGAAAACTCGAATGTGTGGAGTATTTGACACCAGGTGGAACCAATTAGCTTTTGGCAGCTAAAAACAAAAACTTACATGCTAAAATGCATTCAAAACCTTAAAGTCCATAGAGAATATCCAGAAAACACAAACACACATAGAGGCTGTAGCAAGATCTGGGATTGAGATAGCTACAAATCACCAGATAGTTTTGTTTTCATCCAGGAGTATCTGGACAAATTGTTGTGGATTTAGGGTGAAATTTAACCAAAAATCACCGTGAAAGTGGTTTTGGAGTAAAGCACAATCTTCCTGTTTGGCAAATGCATCCAAGGTCATGTTTACAGAAGGAAATATCATGTTTTCTCAGGTTTCTGAAGCTTTCTTCCTAGAAAACTCGAATGTGTGGAGTGTTTCACTCCAGGTGGAACCAATTAGCATTTGCCAGCAGAAAACAAAAAGGGTCATGCTAAAATGCATTCAAAACCGTAAAGTCCATAGAGAATGTCCAGAAAACAAAAACACACACAGAGGCTGTAGCAAGATCTGGGATTGAGATAGCTACAAATCACCAGATAGTTTTGTTTTCATCCAGGAGTATCTGGACTATTTGTTGTAGTTTTGAAGTGAAATTTAACGAAAAAATCACCGTGAAAGTGGTTTTGGAGAAAAGCACAATCTTCCTGTTTGGCAAATGCATCCAAGGTCATGTTTACAGAAGGAAATATCATGTTTTCTCAGGTTTCTGAAGCTTTCTTCCTAGAAAACTCGAATGTGTGGAGTGTTTCACTCCAGGTGGAACCAATTAGCATTTGCCAGCAGAAAACAAAAAGGGTCATGCTAAAATGCATTCAAAACCGTAAAGTCCATAGAGAATGTCCAGAAAACAAAAACACACACAGAGGCTGTAGCAAGATCTGGGATTGAGATAGCTACAAATCACCAGATAGTTTTGTTTTCATCCAGGAGTATCTGGACTATTTGTTGTAGTTTTGAAGTGAAATTTAACGAAAAAATCACCGTGAAAGTGTTTTTGGAGAAAAGCACAATCTTCTTGTTCAGAAAATGCATCCAATGTCATGTTTACAGAAAAAAATATCATGTTTTCTCAGGTTTCTGAATCTTTCTTCCGAGAAAACTCGAATGTGTGGAGTATTTGACTCCAGGTGGAACCAATTAGCTTTTGGCAGCTAAAAACAAAAACTTACATGCTAAAATGCATTCAAAACCTTAAAGTCCATAGAGAATATCCAGAAAACACAAACAAACACAGAGGCTGTAGCAAGATCTGGGATTGAGATAGCTACAAATCACCAGATAGTTTTGTTTTCATCCAGGAGTATCTGGACAAATTGTTGTGGATTTAGGGTGAAATTTAACCAAAAATCACCGTGAAAGTGGTTTTGGAGAAAAGCACAATCTTCCTGTTCGGCAAATGAATGCAATGTCATGTTTACAAATACAAATATCATATTTTCTCAGGTTTCTAGACCTTTCTTCCTAGAAAAATCGAATGTGTGGAGTATTTGACTCCAGGTGGAACCAATTAGCGTTTGCCAGCAGAAAACAAAAAGGGTCCTGCTAAAATGCATTCAAAACCTTAAAGTCCATAGAGAATATCCAGAAAACACAAACACACACAGAGGCTGTAGCAAGATCTGGGATTGAGATAGCTACAAATCACCAGATAGTTTTGTTTTCATCCAGGAGTATCTGGACAAATTGTTGTGGATTTCGGGTGAAATTTAACCAAAAATCACCGTGAAAGTGGTTTTGGAGAAAAGCACAATCTTCCTGCTTGGCAAATGCATCCAAGGTCATGTTTACAGAAAGAAATTTCATGTTTTCTCAGGTTTCTGAAGCTTTCTTCCTAGATAACTCGAATGTGTGGAGTATTTGACTCCAGGTGGAACCAATTAGCGTTTGCCAGCAGAAAACAAAAAGGGTCTTGCTAAAATGCATTCAAAACCTTAAAGTCCATAGAGAATATCCAGAAAACACAAACACACACAGAGGCTGTAGCAAGATCTGGGATTGAGATAGCTACAAATCACTAGATAGTTTTGTTTTCATCCAGGAGTATCTGGACAAATTGTTGTGGATTTCGGGTGAAATTTAACCAAAAATCACCGTGAAAGTGGTTTTGGAGAAAAGCACAATCTTCCTGTTCGGCAAATGCATCCAATCTCATGTTTACAGAAAGAAATATTATGTTTTCTCAGGTTTCTGGAGCTTTCTTCCTAGAAAACTCGAATGTGTGGAGTATTTGACTCCAGGTGGAACCAATTAGCTTTTGGCAGCTAAAAACAAAACTTACATGCTAAAATGCATTCAAAACCTTAAAGTCCATAGAGAATATCCAGTAAACACAAACACACACAGAGGTTGTAGCAAGATCTGGGATTGAGATAGCTACAAATCACCAGAGAGTTTTGTTTTCATCCAGGAGTATCTGGACAAATTGTTGTAGTTTTGAAGTGAAATTTAACCAAAAAATCACCGTGAAAGTGGTTTTGGAGAAAAGCACAATCTTTCTGTTCAGCAAATGAATCCAATGTCATGTTTACAAATACAAATATAATATTTTCTCAGGTTTCTGAAGCTTTCTTCCTAGAAAACTCGAATGTGTGGAGGATTTGACTCCAGGTGGAACCAATTAGCGTTTGCCAGCATAAAACAAAAAGGGTCCTGCTAAAATGCATTCAAAACCTTAAAGTCCATAGAGAATATCCAGAAAACACAAACACACACAGAGGCTGTAGCAAGATCTGGGATTGAGATAGCTACAAATCACCAGATAGTTTTGTTTTCATCCAGGAGTATCTGGACAAATTGTTGTGGATTTCGGGTGAAATTTAACCAAAAATCACCGTGAAAGTGGTTTTGGAGAAAAGCACAAACTTCCTGTTCGGCAAATGCATCCAAGGTCATGTTTACAGAAAGAAATATCATGTTTTCTCAGGTTTCTGAAGTTTCTTCCTAGAAAACTCGAATGTGTGGAGTGTTTGACTCCAGGTGGAACCAATTAGCATTTGCCAGCAGATAACAAAAAGGGTCCTGCTAAAATGCATTGAAAACCGTAAAGTCCATAGAGAATGTCCAGAAAACACAAACACACACAGAGGCTGTAGCAAGATCTGGGATTGAGATAGCTACAAATCACCAGATAGTTTTGTTTTCATCCAGGAGTATCTGGACAAATTGTTGTGGATTTAGGGTGAAATTTAACCAAAAATCACCGTGAAAGAGGTTTTGGAGAAAAGCACAATCTTCTTGTTCAGCAAATGCATCCAATGTCATGTTTACAGAAAAAAATATCATGTTTTCTCAGGTTTCTGAATCTTTCTTCCTAGAAAACTCGAATGTGTGGAGTATTTGACACCAGGTGGAACCAATTAGCTTTTGGCAGCTAAAAACAAAAACTTACATGCTAAAATGCATTCAAAACCTTAAAGTCCATAGAGAATATCCAGAAAACACAAACACACATAGAGGCTGTAGCAAGATCTGGGATTGAGATAGCTACAAATCACCAGATAGTTTTGTTTTCATCCAGGAGTATCTGGACAAATTGTTGTGGATTTAGGGTGAAATTTAACCAAAAATCACCGTGAAAGTGGTTTTGGAGTAAAGCACAATCTTCCTGTTTGGCAAATGCATCCAAGGTCATGTTTACAGAAGGAAATATCATGTTTTCTCAGGTTTCTGAAGCTTTCTTCCTAGAAAACTCGAATGTGTGGAGTGTTTCACTCCAGGTGGAACCAATTAGCATTTGCCAGCAGAAAACAAAAAGGGTCATGCTAAAATGCATTCAAAACCGTAAAGTCCATAGAGAATGTCCAGAAAACAAAAACACACACAGAGGCTGTAGCAAGATCTGGGATTGAGATAGCTACAAATCACCAGATAGTTTTGTTTTCATCCAGGAGTATCTGGACAATTTGTTGTAGTTTTGAAGTGAAATTTAACCAAAAAATCACCGTGAAAGTGGTTTTGGAGAAAAGCACAATCTTCTTGTTCAGCAAATGCATCCAATGTCATGTTTACAGAAAAAAATATCATGTTTTCTCAGGTTTCTGAATCTTTCTTCCGAGAAAACTCGAATGTGTGGAGTATTTGACTCCAGGTGGAACCAATTAGCTTTTGGCAGCTAAAAACAAAAACTTACATGCTAAAATGCATTCAAAACCTTAAAGTCCATAGAGAATATCCAGAAAACACAAACACACACAGAGGCTGTAGCAAGATCTGGGATTGAGATAGCTACAAATCACCAGATAGTTTTGTTTTCATCCATGAGTATCTGGACAAATTATTGTGGATTTAGGGTGAAATTTAACCAAAAATCACCGTGAAAGTGGTTTTGGAGAAAAGCACAATCTTCCTGTTCGGCAAATGAATGCAATGTCATGTTTACAATACAAATATCATGTTTTCTCAGGTTTCTGGACCTTTCTTCCTAGAAAAATCGAATGTGTGGAGTATTTGACTCCAGGTGGAACCAATTAGCGTTTGCCAGCATAAAACAAAAAGGGTCCTGCTAAAATGCATTCAAAACCTTAAAGTCCATAGAGAATATCCAGAAAACACAAACACACACAGAGGCTGTAACAAGATCTGGGATTGAGATAGCTACAAATCACCAGATAGTTTTGTTTTCATCCAGGAGTATCTGGACAAATTGTTGTGGATTTCGGGTGAAATTTAACCAAAAATCACCGTGAAAGTGGTTTTGGAGAAAAGCACAATCTTCCTGTTTGGCAAATGCATCCAAGGTCATGTTTACAGAAGGAAATATCATGTTTTCTCAGGTTTCTGAAGCTTTCTTCCTAGAAAACTCGAATGTGTGGAGTGTTTGACTCCAGGTGGAACCAATTAGCATTTGCCAGCAGAAAACAAAAAGGGTCATGCTAAAATGCATTGAAAACCGTAAAGTCCATAGAGAATGTCCAGAAAACACAAACACACACAGCGGCTGTAGCAAGATCTGGGATTGAGATAGCTACAAATCACCAGATAGTTTTGTTTTCATCCAGGAGTATCTGGACAAATTGTTGTGGATTTCGGGTGAAATTTAACCAAAAATCACCGTGAAAGAGGTTTTGGAGAAAAGCACAATCTTCTTGTTCAGCAAATGCATCCAATGTCATGTTTACAGAAAAAAATATCATGTTTTCTCAGGTTTCTGAATCTTTCTTCCTAGAAAACTCGAATGTGTGGAGTATTTGACACCAGGTGGAACTAATTAGCTTTTGGCAGCTAAAAACAAAAACTTACATGCTAAAATGCATTCAAAACCTTAACGTCCATAGAGAATATCCAGAAAACACAAACACACATAGAGGCTGTAGCAAGATCTGGGATTGAGATAGCTACAAATCACCAGAGAGTTTTGTTTTCATCCAGGAGTATCTGGACAAATTGTTGTGGATTTCGCGTGAAATTTAATCAAAAATCACCGTGAAAGTGGTTTTGGAGAAAAGCACAATCTTTCTGTTCAGCAAATGAATCCAATGTCATGTTTACAAATACAAATATAATATTTTCTCAGGTTTCTGAAGCTTTCTTCCTAGAAAACTCGAATGTGTGGAGGATTTGACTCCAGGTGGAACCAATTAGCGTTTGCCAGCAGAAAACAAAAAGGGTCCTGCTAAAATGCATTCAAAACCTTAAAGTCCATAGAGAATATCCAGAAAACACAAACACACACAGAGGCTGTAGCAAGATCTGGGATTGAGATAGCTACAAATCACCAGATAGTTTTGTTTTCATCCAGGAGTATCTGGACAAATTGTTGTAGTTTTGAAGTGAAATTCAACCAAAAAATCACCGTGAAATTGGTTTTGGAGAAAAGCACAATCTTCCTGTTCGGCAAATCAATCCAATGTCATGTTTACAAATACAAATATCATGTTTTCACAGGTTTCTGAAGCTTTCTTCCTAGAAAACTCGAATGTGTGGCGCATTTGACTCCAGGTGGAACCAATTAGCGTTTGCCAGCAGAAAACAAAAAGGGTCCTGCTAAAATGCATTCAAAACCTTAAAGTCCATAGAGAATATCCAGAAAACACAAACACACACAGAGGCTGTATCAAGATCTGGGATTGAGATAGCTACAAATCACCAGATAATTTTGTTTTCATCCAGCAGCATCTGGACAAATTGTTGTAGTTTTGAAGTGAAATTTAACCAAAAATCACCGTGAAAGTGGTTTTGGAGAAAAGCACAATATTTCTGTTCAGCAAATGCATCCAATGTCATGTTTGCAAATAGAAATATCATGTTTTCTCAGGTTTCTGGAGCTTTTTTCCTAGAAAACTCGAATGTGTGGAGTATTTGACTCCAGGTGGAACCAATTAGCTTTTGGCAGCTAAAAACAAAAACTTACATGCTAAAATGCATTCAAAACCTTAAAGTCCATAGAGAATATCCAGAAAACACAAACACACACAGAGGCTGTAGCAAGATCTGGGATTGAGATAGCTACAAATCACTAGATAGTTTTGTTCTCATCCAGGAGTATCTGGACAAATTGTTTTGGATTTCGGGTGAAATTTAACCAAAAATCACCGTGAAAGTGGTTTTGGAGAAAAGCACAATCTTCCTGTTCGGCAAATGCATCCAATCTCATGTTTACAGAAAGAAATATTATGTTTTCTCAGGTTTCTGAATCTTTCTTCCTAGAAAACTCGAATGTGTGGAGGATTTGACTCCAGGTGGAACCAATTAGCGTTTGCCAGCAGAAAACAAAAACTTACATGCTAAAATGCTTTCAAAACTTTAAAGTCCATAGAGAATATCCAGAAAACACAAACACACACAGAGGCTGTAGCAAGATCTGGGATTGAGATAGCTACAGATCACTAGATAGTTTTGTTTTCATCCAGGAGTATCTGGACAAATTGTTTTGGATTTCGGGTGAAATTTAACCAAAAATCACCGTGAAAGTGGTTTTGGAGAAAAGCACAATCTTCCTGTTCGGCAAATGCATCCAATCTCATGTTTACAGAAAAAAATATCATGTTTTCTCAGGTTTCTGAAGCTTTCTTCCTAGAAAACTCGAATGTGTGGAGTATTTGACTCCAGGTGGAACCAATTAGCTTTTGGCAGCTAAAAACAAAACTTACATGCTAAAATGCATTCAAAACGTTAAAGTCCATAGAGAATATCCAGAAAACACAAACACACACAGAGGCTGTAGCAAGATCTGGGATTGAGATAGCTACAAATCACCAGATAGTTTGTTTTCATCCAGGAGTATCTGGACAAATTGCTGTGGATTTAGGGTGAAATTTAACCAAAAATCACCGTGAAAGTGGTTTTGGAGAAAAGCACAATCTTCCTGTTCGAAAAATGTATCCAATGTCATGTTTACAAATACAAATATCATGTTTTATCATGTTTCTGGAGCTTTCTTCCTAGAAAACTCGAATGTGTGGAGGATTTGACTCCAGGTGGAACCAATTAGCGTTTGCCAGCAGAAAACAAAAAGGGTCCTGCTAAAATGCATTCAAAACCTTAAAGTCCATAGAGAATATCCAGAAAACACAAACACACACAGAGGCTGTAGCAAGATCTGGGATTGAGATAGCTACAAATCACTAGATAGTTTTGTTCTCATCCAGGAGTATCTGGACAAATTGTTTTGGATTTCGGGTGAAATTTAACCAAAAATCACCGTGAAAGTGGTTTTGGAGAAAAGCACAATCTTCCTGTTCGGCAAATGCATCCAATCTCATGTTTACAGAAAGAAATATTATGTTTTCTCAGGTTTCTGAATCTTTCTTCCTAGAAAACTCGAATGTGTGGAGGATTTGACTCCAGGTGGAACCAATTAGCGTTTGCCAGCAGAAAACAAAAACTTACATGCTAAAATGCTTTCAAAACTTTAAAGTCCATAGAGAATATCCAGAAAACACAAACACACACAGAGGCTGTAGCAAGATCTGGGATTGAGATAGCTACAGATCACTAGATAGTTTTGTTTTCATCCAGGAGTATCTGGACAAATTGTTTTGGATTTCGGGTGAAATTTAACCAAAAATCACCGTGAAAGTGGTTTTGGAGAAAAGCACAATCTTCCTGTACGGCAAATGCATCCAATCTCATGTTTACAGAAAAAAATATCATGTTTTCTCAGGTTTCTGAAGCTTTCTTCCTAGAAAACTCGAATGTGTGGAGTATTTGACTCCAGGTGGAACCAATTAGCTTTTGGCAGCTAAAAACAAAACTTACATGCTAAAATGCATTCAAAACCTTAAAGTCCATAGAGAATATCCAGAAAACACAAACACACACAGAGGCTGTAGCAAGATCTGGGATTGAGATAGCTACAAATCACCAGATAGTTTGTTTTCATCCAGGAGTATCTGGACAAATTGCTGTGGATTTAGGGTGAAATTTAACCAAAAATCACCGTGAAAGTGGTTTTGGAGAAAAGCACAATCTTCCTGTTCGAAAAATGTATCCAATGTCATGTTTACAAATACAAATATCATGTTTTCTCATGTTTCTGGAGCTTTCTTCCTAGAAAACTCGAATGTGTGGAGGATTTGACTCCAGGTGGAACCAATTAGCGTTTGCCAGCAGAAAACAAAAAGGGTCCTGCTAAAATGCATTCAAAACCTTAAAGTCCATAGAGAATATCCAGAAAACACAAACACACACAGAGGCTGTAGCAAGATCTGGGATTGAGATAGCTACAAATCACCAGATAGTTTTGTTTTCATCCAGGAGTATCTGGACAAATTGTTGTGGATTTCGTGTGAAATTTAACCAAAAAATCACCGTGAAAGTGGTTTTGGAGAAAAGCACAATCTTCCTGTTCGGCAAATGTATCCAATGTTATGTTTACAGAAAGAAATATCATGTTTTCTCGGGTTTCTGAAGCTTTCTTCCTAGAAAACTCGAATGTGTGGAGTATTTGACTCCAGGTGGAACCAATTAGCGTTTGCCAGCAGAAAACAAAAAGGGTCCTGCTAAAATGCATTCCAAACTTTAAAGCCCATAGAGAATATCCAGAAAACACAAACACACACAGAGGCTGTAGCAAGATCTGGGATTGAGATAGCTACAAATCACCAGATAGTTTTGTTTTCATCCATGAGTATCTGGACAAATTATTGTGGATTTAGGGTGAAATTTAACCAAAAATCACCGTGAAAGTGGTTTTGGAGAAAAGCACAATCTTCCTGTTCAGCAAATGAATGCAATGTCATGTTTACAAATACAAATATCATGTTTTCTCAGGTTTCTGGACCTTTCTTCCTAGAAAAATCGAATGTGTGGAGTATTTGACTCCAGGTGGAACCAATTAGCGTTTGCCAGCAGAAAACAAAAAGGGTCCTGCTAAAATGCATTCAAAACCTTAAAGTCCATAGAGAATATCCAGAAAACACAAACACACACAGAGGCTGTAGCAAGATCTGGGATTGAGATAGCTACAAATCACCAGATAGTTTTGTTTTCATCCAGGAGTATCTGGACAAATTGTTGTGGATTTCGGGTGAAATTTAACCAAAAATCACCGTGAAAGTGGTTTTGGAGAAAAGCACAATCTTCCTGTTTGGCTAATGCATCCAAGGTCATGTTTACAGAAGGAAATATCATGTTTTCTCAGGTTTCTGGTGCTTTCTTCCTAGAAAACTCGAATGTGTGGAGTGTTTGACTCCAGATGGAACCAATTAGCGTTTGCCAGCAGAAAACAAAAAGGGTCCTGCTAAAATGCATTCAAAACCTTAAAGTCCATAGAGAATATCCAGAAAACACAAACACACACAGAGGCCGTAGCAAGATCTGGGATTGAGATAGCTACAAATCACCAGATAGTTTTGTTTTCATCCAGGAGTATCTGGACAAATTGTTGTAGTTTTGAAGTGAAATTTAACCAAAAAATCACCGTGAAAGTGGTTTTGGAGAAAAGCACAATCTTTCTGTTCAGCAAATGAATCCAATGTCATGTTTACAAATACAAATATAATATTTTCTCAGGTTTCTGAAGCTTTCTTCCTAGAAAACTCGAATGTGTGGAGGATTTGACTCCAGGTGGAACCAATTAGCGTTTGCCAGCAGAAAACAAAAAGGGTCCTGCTAAAATGCATTCAAAACCTTAAAGTCCATAGAGAATATCCAGAAAACACAAACACACACAGAGGCTGTAGCAAGATCTGGGATTGAGATAGCTACAAATCACCAGATAGTTTTGTTTTCATCCAGGAGTATCTAGACAAATTGTTGTAGTTTTGAAGTGAAATTCAACCAAAAAATCACCGTGAAATTGGTTTTGGAGAAAAGCACAATCTTCCTGTTCGGCAAATGAATCCAATGTCATGTTTACAAATACAAATATCATGTTTTCACAGGTTTCTGAAGCTTTCTTCCTAGAAAACTCGAATGTGTGGAGTTTTTGACTCCAGGTGGAACCAATTAGCGTTTGCCAGCAGAAAACAAAAAGGGTCCTGCTAAAATGCATTCAAAACCTTAAAGTCCATAGAGAATATCCAGAAAACACAAACACACACAGAGGCTGTAGCAAGATCTGGGATTGAGATAGCTACAAATCACCAGATAATTTTGTTTTCATCCAGCAGTATCTGGACAAATTGTTGTAGTTTTGAAGTGAAATTTAACCAAAAATCACGTGAAAGTGGTTTTGGAGAAAAGCACAATATTTCTGTTCAGCAAATGCATCCAATGTCATGTTTGCAAATAGAAATATCATGTTTTCTCAGGTTTCTGGAGCTTTTTTCCTAGAAAACTCGAATGTGTGGAGTATTTGACTCCAGGTGGAACCAATTAGCTTTTGGCAGCTAAAAACAAAAACTTACATGCTAAAATGCATTCAAAACCTTAAAGTCCATAGAGAATATCCAGAAAACACAAACACACACAGAGGCTGTAGCAAGATCTGGGATTGAGATAGCTACAAATCACTAGATAGTTTTGTTCTCATCCAGGAGTATCTGGACAAATTGTTTTGGATTTCGGGTGAAATTTAACCAAAAATCACCGTGAAAGTGGTTTTGGAGAAAAGCACAATCTTCCTGTTCGGCAAATGCATCCAATCTCATGTTTACAGAAAGAAATATTATGTTTTCTCAGGTTTCTGAATCTTTCTTCCTAGAAAACTCGAATGTGTGGAGGATTTGACTCCAGGTGGAACCAATTAGCGTTTGCCAGCAGAAAACAAAAACTTACATGCTAAAATGCTTTCAAAACTTTAAAGTCCATAGAGAATATCCAGTAAACACAAACACACACAGAGGTTGTAGCAAGATCTGGGATTGAGATAGCTACAAATCACCAGAGAGTTTTGTTTTCATCCAGGAGTATCTGGACAAATTGTTGTAGTTTTGAAGTGAAATTTAACCAAAAAATCACCGTGAAAGTGGTTTTGGAGAAAAGCACAATCTTTCTGTTCAGCAAATGAATCCAATGTCATGTTTACAAATACAAATATAATATTTTCTCAGGTTTCTGAAGCTTTCTTCCTAGAAAACTCGAATGTGTGGAGGATTTGACTCCAGGTGGAACCAATTAGCGTTTGCCAGCAGAAAACAAAAAGGGTCCTGCTAAAATGCATTCAAAACCTTAAAGTCCATAGAGAATATCCAGAAAACACAAACACACACAGAGGCTGTAGCAAGATCTGGGATTGAGATAGCTACAAATCACCAGATAGTTTTGTTTTCATCCAGGAGTATCTGGACAAATTGTTGTGGATTTCGTGTGAAATTTAACCAAAAAATCACCGTGAAAGTGGTTTTGGAGAAAAGCACAATCTTCCTGTTCAGCAAATGCATCCAATGTCATGTTTACAGAAAAAAATATCATATTTTCTCAGGTTTCTGATCTTTCTTCCTAGAAAACTCGAATGTGTGGAGTATTTGACTCCAGGTGGAACCAATTAGCTTTTGGCAGCTAAAAACAAAAACGTACATGCTAAAATGCATTCAAAACCTTAAAGTCCATAGAGAATATCCAGAAAACACAAACACACACAGAGGCTGTAACAAGATCTGGGATTGAGATAGCTACAAATCACCAGATAGTTTTGTTTTCATCCAGGAGTATCTGGACAAATTGTTGTGGATTTCGGGTGAAATTTAACCAAAAATCACTGTGAAAGTGGTTTTGGAGAAAAGCACAATCTTCCTGTTCGGCAAATGCATCCAAGGTGATGTTTACAGAAAGAAATATCATGTTTTCTAAGGTTTCTGAAGCTTTCTTCCTAGAAAACTCGAATGTGTGGAGTGTTTGACTCCAGGTGGAACCAATTAGCATTTGCCAGCAGAAAACAAAAAGGGTCCTGCTAAAATGCATTAAAAACCATAAAGTCCATAGAGAATGTCCAGAAAACACAAACACACACAGAGGCTGTAGCAAGATCTGGGATTGAGATTGCTACAAATCACCAGATAGTTTTGTTATCATCCAGGAGTATCTGGACAATTTGTTGTAGTTTTGAAGTGAAATTTCACCAAAAAATCACCGTGAAAGTGGTTTTGGAGAAAAGCACAATCTTTCGGTTCAGCAAATGTATCCAATGTCATGTTTACAAATACAAATATCATGTTTTCTCAGGTTTCTGGAGCTTTCTTCCTAGAAAGCTCTAATGTGTGGAGCATTTGACTCCAGGTGGAACCAATTAGCGTTTGCCAGCAGAAAACAAAAAGGGTCCTGCTAAAATACATTCTAAAACTTAAAGTCCATAGAGAATATCCAGAAAACACAAACACACACAGAGGCTGTAGCAAGATCTGGGATTGAGATAGCTACAAATCACCAGATAGTTTTGTTTTCAACCAGCAGTATCTGGACAGATTGCTGTAGTTTTGAAGTGAAATTTAACCAAAAAATCACCGTGAAAGTGGTTTTGGAGAAAAGCACAATCTTCCTGTTTGACAAATGCCTCCAATGTCATGTTTGAAGAAAGAAATACCATGTTTTCTCAGGTTTCTGAAGCTTTCTTCCTAGAAAACTTGAATGTGTGGAGTATTTGACTCCAGGTGGAACCAATAAGCTTTTGGCAGCTAAAAACAAAAACTTACATGCTAACATGCATTCAAAAACTTAAAGTCGATAGAGAATGTCCAGAAAACACAAACACACACAGAGGCTGTAGCAAGATCTGGGATTGAGATAGCTACAAATCACCAGATAATTTTGTTTTCATCCAGGAGTATCTGGACAATTTGTTGTAGTTTAGAAGTGAAATTTAACCAAAAAATCACCGTGAAAGTGGTTTTGGAGAAAAGCACAATCTTTCTGTTTAGCAAATGAATCCAATGTCATGTTTACTGAAAGAAATATGTTTTCTCAGGTTTCTGGAGCTTTCTTCCTAGAAAACTCGAATGTGTGGAGTATTTGACTCCAGGTGGAACCAATTAGCGTTTGCCAGCATAAAACAAAAAGGGTCCTTCTAAAATGCATTCAAAACATTAAAGTCCATAGAGAATATTCTGAATACACAAACACACTCAGAGGCTGTAGCAAGATCTGGGATTGAGATAGCTACAAATCACCAGATAGTTTTGTTTTCATCCAGGAGTATCTGGAAAAATTGTTGTAGTTTTGAAGTGAAATTTAACCAAAAAATCACCGTGAAAGTGGTTTTGGTGAAAAGCACAATCTTTCTGTTCCACAAATGAATCCAATGTCATGTTTACAAATACAAATATCATGTTTTCTCAGGTTTCTGGAGCTTTCTTCCTAGAAAACTCGAATGTGTGGAGGATTTGACTCCAGGTGGAACCAATTAGCGTTTGCCAGCAGAAAACAAAAAGGGTCCTGCTAAAATGCATTGAAAACCTTAAAGTCCTTAGAGAATATCCAGAAAACACAAACACACACAGAGGCTGTAGCAAGATCTGGGATTGAGATAGCTACAAAGCACCAGATAGTTTTGTTTTCATCCAGGAGTTTCTGGACAAATTGTTGTGTATTTCGGGTGAAATTTATCCAAAAATCACCGTGAACGTGGTTTTGGAGAAAAGCACAATCTTCCTGTTCCGCAAATGCATCCAATGTCCTGTTTACAGAAAGAAATATCATGTTTTCTCAGGTTTCTGAAGCTTTCTTCCTAGAAATCTCGAATGTGTGGTGTATTTGACTCCAGGTGGAACCAATTAGCGTTTGCCAGCAGAAAGCAAAATGGGTTCTGCTAAAATGCATTCAAAACCTTAATTCCATAGAGAATATCCAGAAAACAAAAACACACACAGAGGCTGTAGCAAGATCTGGGATTGAGATAGCGACAAATCACCAGATAGTTTTGTTTTCATCCAGGAGTATCTGGACAAATTATTGTGGATTTCGGGTAAAATTTAACCAAAAATCATCGTGAAAGAGGTTTTGGAGAAAAGCACAATCTTCCTGTTCAGCAAATGTATCCAATGTCATGTTTACAAATACAAATATCATGTTTTCTCAGGTTTCTGAAGCTTTCTTCCTAGAAAACTCGAATGTGTGGAGTATTTGACTCCAGGTGGAACCAATTAGCGTTTGCCAGCAGAAAACAAAAAGGGTCCTGCAAAAATGCATTCTAAACCTTAAAGTCCATAGAGAATATCCAGAAAACACAAACACACACAGAGGCTGTAGCAAGATCTGGGATTGAGATAGCTACAAATCACCAGATAGTTTTGTTTTCATCCAGCAGCATCTGGACAAATTGTTGTAGTTTTGAAGTGAAATTTAACCAAAAAATAACCGTGAAAGTGGTTTTGGAGAAAAGCACAAGCTTCCTGTTCGGCAAATGTATCCAATGTCATGTTTACAGAAAGAAATATCATGTTTTCTCAGGTTTCTGGAGCTTTCTTCCTAGAAAACTCGAATGTGTGGAGCATTTGACTCCAGGTGGAACCAGTTAGCGTTTGCCAGCAGAAAACAAAAAGGGTCCTGCTAAAATGCATTCAAAACCTTAAAGTCCATAGAGAATATCCAGAAAACACAAACACACTCAGAGGCTGTAGCAAGATCTGGGATTGAGATAGCTACAAATCACCAGATAATTTTGTTTTCATCCAGGAGTATCCGGACAATTTGTTGTAGTTTAGAAGTGAAATTTAACCAAAAATCACCGTGAAAGTGGTTTTGGAGAAAAGCACAATCTTTCTGTTTAGCAAATGAATCCAATGTCATGTTTACTGAAAGAAATATGTTTTCTCAGGTTTCTGGAGCTTTCTTCCTAGAAAACTCGAATGTGTGGAGTATTTGACTCCAGGTGGAACCAATTAGCGTTAGCCAGCAGAAAACAAAAAGGGTCCTGCTAAAATGCATTCCAAACCTTAAAGTCCATAGAGAATATCCTGAAAACACAAACACACACAGAGGCTGTAGCAAGATCTGGGATTGAGATAGCTACAAATCACCAGATAGTTTTGTTTGCATCCAGGAGTATCTGGACAAATTGTTGTAGTTTTGAAGTGAAATTTAACCAAAAATCACCGTGAAAGTGGTTTTGGAGAAAAGCACAATCTTCCTCTTCGGCAAATGCATCCCATGTCCTGTTTACAGAAAGAAATATCATGTTTTCTCAGGTTTCTAAAGCTTTCTTCCTAGAAATCTCGAATGTGTGGTGTATTTGACTCCAGGAGGAACCAATTAGCGTTTGCCAGCAGAAAGCAAAATGGGTACTACTAAAATGCATTCAAAACCTTAATTCCATAGAGAATATCCAGAAAACACAAACACACACAGAGGCTGTAGCAAGATCTGGGATTGAGATAGCTACAAATCACCAGATAGTTTTGTTTTCATCCGGGAGTATCTGGACAAATTGTTGTGGATTTCGGGTAAAATTTAACCAAAAATCATCGTGAAAGATGTTTTGGAGAAAAGCACAATCTTCCTGTTCAGCAAATGTATCCAATGTCATGTTTACAAATACAAATATCATGTTTTCTCAGGTTTCTGAAGCTGTCTTCCTCGAAAACTCGAATGTGTGGAGTATTTGACTCCAGGTGGAACCAATTAGCGTTTGCCAGCAGAAAACAAAAAGGGTCCTGCTAAAATGCATTCCAAACCTTAAAGTCCATGGAGAATTTCCAGAAAACACAAACACACACAGAGGCTGTAGCAAGATCTGGGATTGAGATAGCTAAAAATCACCTGATAGTTTTGTTTTCATTCAGGAATATCTGGACAAATTGCTGTAGTTTTGAAGTGAAATTTCAACAAAAAATCACCGTGAAAGTTGTTTTGGAGAAAAGCACAATCTTTCTGTTCAGCAAATGCATCCAATGTCATGTTTACAAATACAAATATCATGTTTTCTCAGGTTTCTGGAGCTTTCTTCCTAGAAAACTCGAATGTGTGGTGTATTTGACTCCAGGTGGAACCAATTAGCGTTTGCCAGCAGAAAACAAAAAGGGTCCTGCTAAAATACATTCAAAACCTTAAAGTCCATAGAGAATATCCAGAAAACACAAACACACACAGAGGCTGTAGCAAGATCTGGGATTGAGATAGCTATAAATCACCAGATAGTTTTGTTTTCATCCAGCAGCATCTGGACAAATTGTTGTAGTTTTGAAGTGAAATTTAACCAAAAAATCATCGTGAAAGTGGTTTTGGAGAAAAGCACATGCTTCCTGTTCGGCAAATGTATCCAATGTCATGTTTGCAGAAAGAAATATCATGTTTTCTCAGGTTTCTGAAGCTTTCTTCCTAGAAATCTCGAATGTGTGGAGTGTTTGACGCCAGGTGGAACCAATTAGCGTATGCCAGCTGAAAACAAAAAGGGTCCTGCTAAAATGCATTCAAAACCTTAAAGTCCATAGAGAATTTCCAGAAAACACAAACACACACAGAGGCTGTAGCAAGATCTGGGATTGAGATAGCTAAAAATCACCAGATAGTTTTGTTTTCATTCAGGAATATCTGGACAAATTGCTGTAGATTTGAAGTGAAATTTCACCAAAAAATCACCGTGAAAGTGGTTTTGGAGAAAAGCACAAGCTTCCTGTTCGGCAAATGTACCCAATGTCATGTATACAGAAAGAAATATCATGTTTTCTCAGGTTTCTGGAGCTTTCTTCCTAGAAAGCTCGAATGTGTGGAGCATTTGACTCCAGGTGGAACCAATTAGCGTTTGCCAGCAGAAAACAAAAAGGGTCCTGCTAAAATACATTCTAAAACTTAAAGTCCATAGAGAATATCCAGAAAACACAAACACACACAGAGGCTGTAGCAAGATCTGGGATTGAGATAGCTACAAATCACCAGATAGTTTTGTTTTCATCCAGGAGTATCTGGACAGATTGCTGTAGTTTCGAAGTGAAATTTAACCAAAAAATCACCGTGAAAGTGGTTTTGGAGAAAAGCACAATCTTCCTGTTTGACAAATGCCTCCAATGTCATGTTTGAAGAAAGAAATACCATGTTTTCTCAGGTTTCTGAAGCTTTCTTCCTAGAAAACTTGAATGTGTGGAGTATTTGACTCCAGGTGGAACCAATAAGCTTTTGGCAGCTAAAAACAAAAACTTACATGCTAACATGCATTCAAAAACTTAAAGTCGATAGAGAATGTCCAGAAAACACAAACACACACAGAGGCTGTAGCAAGATCTGGGATTGAGATAGCTACAAATCACCAGATAATTTTGTTTTCATCCAGGAGTATCTGGACAAATTGTTGTAGTTTAGAAGTGAAATTTAACCAAAAAATCACCGTGAAAGTGGTTTTGGAGAAAAGCACAATCTTTCTGTTTAGCAAATGAATCCAATGTCATGTTTACTGAAAGAAATATGTTTTCTCAGGTTTCTGGAGCTTTCTTCCTAGAAAACTCGAATGTGTGGAGTATTTGACTCCAGGTGGAACCAATTAGCGTTTGCCAGCATAAAACAAAAAGGGTCCTTCTAAAATGCATTCAAATCATTAAAGTCCATAGAGAATATTCTGAATACACAAACACACTCAGAGGCTGTAGCAAGATCTGGGATTGAGATAGCTACAAATCACCAGATAGTTTTGTTTTCATCCAGGAGTATCTGGACAAATTGTTGTAGTTTTGAAGTGAAATTTAACCAAAAAATCACCGTGCAAGTGGTTTTGGTGAAAAGCACAATCTTTCTGTTCCACAAATGAATCCAATGTCATGTTTACAAATACAAATATCATGTTTTCTCAGGTTTCTGAAGCTTTCTTCCTAGAAAACTCGAATGTGTGGAGTATTTGACTCCAGGTGGAACCAATTAGCTTTGCCACAAGAAAACAAAAAGGGTCCTGCTAAAATGCATTCAAAACCTTAAAGTCCATAGAGAATATCCAGAAAACACAAACACACACAGAGGCTGTAGCAAGATCTGGGATTGAGATAGCTACAAATCACCAGATAGTTTTGTTTTCATCCAGGAGTATCTGGACAAATTGTTGTGGATATCGGGTAAAATTTAACCAAAAATCACCGTGAAAGTGGTTTTGGAGAAAATCACAATCTTCTTGTTCTGCAAATGCATCCAATGTCATGTTTACAGAAAGAAATATCATGTTTTCTCAGGTTTCTGAAGCTTTCTTCCTAGAAAACTCGAATGTGTGGAGGATTTGACTCCAGGTGGAACCAATTAGCGTTTTCCAGCAGAAAACAAAAAGGGTCCTGCTAAAATGCATTCAAAACCTTAAAGTCCATAGAGAATATCCAGAAAACACAAACACACACAGAGGCTGTAGCAAGATCTGGGATTGAGATAGCTACAAAGCACCAGATAGTTTTGTTTTCATCCAGGAGTATCTGGACAAATTGTTGTGTATTTCGGGTGAAATTTATCCAAAAATCACCGTGAACGTGGTTTTGGAGAAAAGCACAATCTTCCTGTTCGGCAAATGCATCCAATGTCCTGTTTACAGAAAGAAATATCATGTTTTCTCAGGTTTCTGAAGCTTTCTTCCTAGAAAACTCGAATGTGTGGTGTATTTGACTCCAGGTGGAACCAATTAGCGTTTGCCAGCAGAAAGCAAAATGGGTACTGCTAAAATGCATTCAAAACCTTAATTCCATAGAGAATATCCAGAAAACACAAACACACACAGAGGCTGTAGCAAGATCTGGGATTGAGATAGCGACAAATCACCAGATAGTTTTGTTTTCATCCAGGAGTATCTGGACAAATTATTGTGGATTTCGGGTAAAATTTAACCAAAAATCATCGTGAAAGAGGTTTTGGAGAAAAGCACAATCTTCCTGTTCAGCAAATATATCCAATGTCATGTTTACAAATACAAATATCATGTTTTCTCAGGTTTCTGAAGCTTTCTTCCTAGAAAACTCGAATGTGTGGCGTATTTGACTCCAGGTGGAACCAATTAGCGTTTGCCAGCAGAAAAAAAAAAAAGGGTCCTGCAAAAATGCATTCTAAACCTTAAAGTCCATAGAGAATATCCAGAAAACACAAACACACACAGAGGCTGTAGCAAGATCTGGGATTGAGATAGCTACAAATCACCAGATAGTTTTGTTTTCATCCAGCAGCATCTGGACAAATTGTTGTAGTTTTGAAGTGAAATTTAACCAAAAAATAACCGTGAAAGTGGTTTTGGAGAAAAGCACAAGCTTCCTGTTCGGCAAATGTATCCAATGTCATGTTTACAGAAAGAAATATCATGTTTTCTCAGGTTTCTGGAGCTTTCTTCCTAGAAAACTCGAATGTGTGGAGCATTTGACTCCAGGTGGAACCAGTTAGCGTTTTTCAGCAGAAAACAAAAAGGGTCCTGCTAAAATGCATTCCAAACATTAAAGTCCATAGAGAATATCCAGAAAACACAAACACACTCAGAGGCTGTAGCAAGATCTGGGATTGAGATAGCTACAAATCACCAGATAGTTTTGTTTTCATCCAGGAGTATCTGGACAAATTGCTGTAGTTTTGAAGTGAAATTTAACCAAAAAATCACCGTGAAAGTGGTTTTGGAGAAAAGCACAATCTTCCTGTTTGACAAATGCCTCCAATGTCATGTTTACAGAAAGAAATATCATGTTTTCTCAGGTTTCTGAAGCTTTCTTCCTAGAAAACTCGAATGTGTGGAGTATTTGACTCCAGGTGGAACCAATAAGCTTTTGGCAGCTAAAAACAAAAACCTGCATGCTAACATGCATTCAAAAACTAAATGTCGATAGAGAATGTCCAGAAAACACAAACACACACAGAGGCTGTAGCAAGATCTGGGATTGAGATAGCTACAAATCACCAGATAATTTTGTTTTCATCCAGGAGTATCTGGACAATTTGTTGTAGTTTAGAAGTGAAATTTAACCAAAAATCACCGTGAAAGTGGTTTTGGAGAAAAGCACAATCTTTCTGTTTAGCAAATGAATCCAATGTCATGTTTACTGAAAGAAATATGTTTTCTCAGGTTTCTGGAGCTTTCTTCCTAGAAAACTCGAATGTGTGGAGTATTTGACTCCAGGTGGAACCAATTAGCGTTAGCCAGCAGAAAACAAAAAGGGTCCTGCTAAAATGCATTCCAAACCTTAAAGTCCATAGAGAATATCCTGAAAACACAAACACACACAGAGGCTGTAGCAAGATCTGGGATTGAGATAGCTACAAATCACCAGATAGTTTTCTGTTCATCCAGGAGTATCTGGAAAAATTGTTGTAGTTTTGAAGTGAAATTTAACCAAAAATCACCGTGAAAGTGGTTTTGGAGAAAAGCACAATCTTCCTGTTCGGCAAATGCATCCCATGTCCTGTTTACAGAAAGAAATATCATGTTTTCTCAGGTTTCTAAAGCTTTCTTCCTAGAAATCTCGAATGTGTGGTGTATTTGACTCCAGGTGGAACCAATTAGCGTTTGCCAGCAGAAAGCAAAATGGGTACTACTAAAATGCATTCAAAACCTTAATTCCATAGAGAATATCCAGAAAACACAAACACACACAGAGGCTGTAGCAAGATCTGGGATTGAGATAGCTACAAATCACCAGATAGTTTTGTTTTCATCCGGGAGTATCTGGACAAATTGTTGTGGATTTCGGGTAAAATTTAACCAAAAATCATTGTGAAAGAGGTTTTGGAGAAAAGCACAATCTTCCTGTTCAGCAAATGTATCCAATGTCATGTTTACAAATACAAATATCATGTTTTATCAGGTTTCTGAAGCTTTCTTCCTAGAAAACTCGAATGTGTGGAGTATTTGACTCCAGGTGGAACCAATTAGCGTTTGCCAGCTGAAAACAAAAACTTACATGCTAAAATGCATTCAAAACCTTAAAGTCCATAGAGAATTTCCAGAAAACACAAACACACACAGAGGCTGTAGCAAGATCTGGGATTGAGATAGCTACAAATCACCTGATAGTTTTGTTTTCATTCAGGAATATCTGGACAAATTGCTGTAGTTTTGAAGTGAAATTTCAACAAAAAATCACCGTGAAAGTTGTTTTGGAGAAAAGCACAATCTTTCTGTTCAGCAAATGCATCCAATGTCATTTTTACAAATACAAATATCATGTTTTCTCAGGTTTCTGGAGCTTTCTTCCTAGAAAACTCGAATGTGTGGTGTATTTGACTCCAGGTGGAACCAATTAGCGTTTGCCAGCAGAAAACAAAAAGGGTCCTGCTAAAATACATTCTAAACCTTAAAGTCCATAGAGAATATCCAGAAAACACAAACACACACAGAGGCTGTAGCAAGATCTGGGATTGAGATAGCTATAAATCACCAGATAGTTTTGTTTTCATCCAGCAGCATCTGGACAAATTGTTGTAGTTTTGAAGTGAAATTTAACCAAAAAATCACCGTGAGAGTGGTTTTGGAGAAAAGCACATGCTTCCTGTTCGGCAAATGTATCCAATGTCATGTTTGCAGAAAGAAATATCATGTTTTCTCAGGTTTCTGGAGCTTTCTTCCTGGAAAACTCGAATGTGTGGAGCATTTGACTCCAGGTGGAACCAGTTAGCGTTTGCCAGCTGAAAACAAAAACTTACATGCTAAAATGCATTCAAAACCTTAAAGTCCATAGAGAATATCCAGAAAACACAAACACACACAGAGGCTGTAGCAAGATCTGGGATTGAGATAGCTACAAATCACCAGATAGTTTTGTTTTCATCCAGGAGTATCTGGACAAATTGCTGTAGTTTTGAAGTGAAATTTAACCAAAAAATCACTGTGAAAGTGGTTTTGGAGGAAAAGCACAATCTTCCTGTTCGGAAAATGCATCCAATGTCATGTTTACAGAAAGAAATATCATGTTTTCTCAGGTTTCTGAAGCTTTCTTCCTAGAAAACTCAAATGTGTGGAGTATTTGACTCCAGGTGGAA
The DNA here is from genome assembly GCF_964237555.1 of Oryctolagus cuniculus. NCBI lineage: Eukaryota > Metazoa > Chordata > Mammalia > Lagomorpha > Leporidae > Oryctolagus > Oryctolagus cuniculus. Next base: position 1,008,964 of record NC_091451.1, read on the forward strand.
CCAATTAGATTTTGCAGCAAAAAGCAAAAACTTACATGCTAAAATCCATTCAAAAACTTAAAGTCCATTGAGAACGTCCAGAAAACACAAACACACACAGAGGCTGTATCAAGATCTGGGATTGAGATAGCTACAAATCACCAGATAGTTTGGTTTTCATCCAGGAGTATCTGGAAAAATTGTTGTAGTTTTGAAGTGAAATTTAACCAAAAAATCACAGTGAAAGTGGTTTTGGAGAAAATCACAATCTTTCTGTTCCAAAAATGAATCCAATCTCATGTTTACAAATACAAATATTATGTTTTCTCAGGTTTCTGAAGCTTTCTTCCTAGAAAACTCGAATGTGTGGAGTATTTGACTCCAGGTGGAACAAATTAGCTTTTGGCAGCTAAAAACAAAAAGGATCCTGCTAAAATGCATTCAAAACAGTAAAGTACATAGAGAATGTCCAGAAAACACAAACACACACAGAGGCTGTAGCAATATCTGGGATTGAGATGGCTACAAATCACCAGATAGTTTTGTTTTCATCCAGGAGTATCTGAACAAATTGTTGTGGATTTCGGGTGAAATTTAACCAAAAATCACCGTGAAAGTGGTTTTGGAGAAAAGCACAATCTTCCTGTTCGGGAAATGTATCCAATGTCATGTTTACAGAAAGAAATTCCATGTTTTCTCAGGTTTCTGAAGCTTTCTTCCTAGAAAACTCGAATGTGTGGCGTATTTGACTCCAGGTAGAACCAATTAGGGTTTGCCATCAGAAAACAAAAAGGGTCCTGCTAAAATGCATTCAAAACCTTAAAGTCCATAGAGAATATCCAGAACACACAAACACACACAGAGGCTGTAGCAAGATCTGGGATTGAGATAGCTACAAATCACCAGATAGTTTTGTTTTCATCCAGGAGTATCTGGACAAATTGTTGTAGTTTTGAAGTGAAATTTAACCAAAAATCACCGTGAAAGTGGTTTTGGAGAAAAGCACAATCTTCCTGTTAGGCAAATGTATCCAAGGTCATGTTTACAGAAAGAAATATCATGTTTTCTCAGGTTTCTGAATCTTTCTTCCTAGAAAACTCGAATGTGTGGAGTATTTGACTCCAGGTGGAACCAATTAGCGTTTGCCAGCAGAAAACAAAAAGGGTCCTGCTAAAATGCATTCAAAACCTTAAAGTCCATAGAGAATATCCAGAAAACACAAACACACACAGAGGCTGTAGCAAGATCTGGGATTGAGATAGCTACAAATCACCAGATAGTTTTGTTTTCATCCAGGAGTATCTGGACAAATTGTTGTGGATTTCAGGTGAAATTTAACCAAAAATCACCGTGAAAGTGGTTTTGAAGAAAAGCACAATCTTTCTGTTTAGTAAATGAATCCAAGGTCATGTTTACAAATACAAATATCATGTTTTCTCAGGTTTCTGGAGCTTTCTTCCTAGAAAACTCGAATGTGTGGAGGATTTGACTCCAGGTGGAACCAATTAGCGTTTGCCAGCAGAAAACAAAAAGGGTCCTGCTAAAATGCATTCAAAACCTTAAAGTCCATAGAGAATGTCCCAAAAACACAAACACACACAGAGGCTGTAGCTAGATGTGGGATTGACATAGCTACAAATCACCAGATAGTTTTGTTTTCATCCAGGAGTATCTGGAAAAATTGTTGTAGTTTTGAAGTGAAATTTAACCAAAAATCACAGTGAAAGTGGTTTTGGAGAAAAGCACGATCTTTCTGTTCAGCAAATGAATCCAATGTCATGTTGACAACTACAAATATCATGTTTTCTCAGGTTTCTGGTGCTTTCTTCCTAGAAAACTCGAATGTGTGGAGTATTTGACTCCAGGTGGAACCAATTAGCGTTTGCCAGCAGAAAACAAAAAGGGTCCTGCTAAAATGCATTCAAAACTTAAAGTCCATAGAGAATATCCAGAAAACACAAACACACACAGAGGCTGTAGCAAGATCTGGGATTGAGATAGCTACAAATCACCAGATAGTTTTGTTTTCATCCAGGAGTATCTGGATAAATTGTTGTGGATTTTGGGTGAAATTTAACCATCTTTCTGTTTAGTAAATGAATCCAAGGTCATGTTGACAACTACAAATATCATGTTTTCTCAGGTTTCTGAAGCTTTCTTCCTAGAAAACTCGAATGTGTGGAGGATTTGACTCCAGGTGGAACCAATTAGCGTTTGCCAGCAGAAAACAAAAAGCGTCCTGCTAAAATGCATTCAAAACCTTAAAGTCCATAGAGAATATCCAGAAAACACAAACACACACAGAGGCTGTAGCAAGATCTGGGATTGAGATAGCTACAAATCACCGCATAGTTTTCTTTTCATCCAGGAGTATCTGGACAAATTGTTGTAGTTTTGAAGTGAAATTTAACCAAAAAATCACCGTGCAAGTGGTTTTGGAGAAAAGCACAATCTTTCTGTACAGCAAATGAATCCAAGTTCATGATTACAAATACAAATATCATGTTTTCTCAGGTTTCTGGAGCTTTCTTCCTAGAAAACTCGAATGTGTGGAGTATTTGACTCCAGGTGGAACCAATTAGCGTTTGCCAGCAGAAAACAAAAAGGGTCCTGCTAAAATGCATTCAAAACCTTAAAGTCCATAGAGAATATCCAGAAAACACAAACACACACAGAGACTGCAGCAAGATCTGAGATTGAGCTAGCTACAAACCACCACATAGTTTTGTTTTCATCCAGGAGTATCTGGACAAATTGTTGTAGTTTTGAAGTGAAATTTAACCAAAAATCACCATGAAAGTGGTTTTGGAGAAAAGCAGAATCTTCCTGTTCAGCAAATGAATCCAAGGTCATGTTGACAACTACAAATATCATGTTTTCTCAGGTTTCTGAAGCTTTCTTCCTAGAAAACTCGAATGTGTGGAGGATTTGACTCCAGGTGGAAAGAATTAGCGTTTGCCAGCAGAAAACAAAAAGGGTCCTGCTAAAATGCATTCAAAACCTTAAACTCCATAGAGAATATCCAGAAAACACAAACACACACAGAGGCTGTATGAAGATCTGGGATTGAGACAGCTACAAACCACCACATAGTTTTGTTTTCATCCAGGAGTATCTGGACAAATTGTTGTAGTTTTGAAGTGAAATTTAACCAGAAATCAAGGTGAAAGTGGTTTTGGAGAAAAGCACAATCTTTCTGTACAGCAAATGAATCCAAGTTCATGATTACAAATACAAATATCATGTTTTCTCAGGTTTCTGGAGCTTTCTTCCTAGAAAACTCGAATGTGTGGAGTATTTGACTCCAGGTGGAACCAATTACCTTTTGCCAGCAGAAAACAAAAAGCGTCCTACTACAATGCATTCAAAACTTAAAGTCCATAGAGAATATCCAGAAAACACAAACACACACAGAGGCTGTAGCAAGATCTGGGATTGAGATAGCTACAAATCACCAGATAGTTTTGTTTTCATCCAGGAGTATCTGGACAAATTGTTGTAGTTTTGAAGTGAAATTTCAACAAAAAATCACCGTGAAAGTTGTTTTGGAGAAAAGCACAATCTTTCTGTTCAGCAAATGCATCCAATGTCATGTTTACAAATACAAATATCATGTTTTCTCAGGTTTCTGGAGCTTTCTTCCTAGAAAACTCGAATGTGTGGTGTATTTGACTCCAGGTGGAACCAATTAGCGTTTGCCAGCAGAAAACAAAAAGGGTCCTGCTAAAATACATTCAAAACCTTAAAGTCCATAGAGAATATCCAGAAAACACAAACACACACAGAGGCTGTAGCAAGATCTGGGATTGAGATAGCTATAAATCACCAGATAGTTTTGTTTTCATCCAGCAGCATCTGGACAAATTGTTGTAGTTTTGAAGTGAAATTTAACCAAAAAATCACCGTGAGAGTGGTTTTGGAGAAAAGCACATGCTTCCTGTTCGGCAAATGTATCCAATGTCATGTTTGCAGAAAGAAATATCATGTTTTCTCAGGTTTCTGGAGCTTTCTTCCTGGAAAACTCGAATGTGTGGAGCATTTGACTCCAGGTGGAACCAGTTAGCGTTTGCCAGCTGAAAAGAAAAACTTACATGCTAAAATGCATTCAAAACCTTAAAGTCCATAGAGAATATCCAGAAAACACAAACACACACAGAGGCTGTAGCAAGATCTGGGATTGAGATAGCTACAAATCACCAGATAGTTTTGTTTTCATCCAGGAGTATCTGGACAAATTGCTGTAGTTTTGAAGTGAAATTTAACCAAAAAATCACTGTGAAAGTGGTTTTGGAGGAAAAGCACAATCTTCCTGTTCGGAAAATGCATCCAATGTCATGTTTACAGAAAGAAATATCATGTTTTCTCAGGTTTCTGAAGCTTTCTTCCTAGAAAACTCGAATGTGTGGAGTATTTGACTCCAGGTGGAACCAATTAGATTTTGCAGCAAAAAGCAAAAACTTACATGCTAAAATACATTCAAAAACTTAAAGTCCATTGAGAACGTCCAGAAAACACAAACACACACAGAGGCTGTATCAAGATCTGGGATTGAGATAGCTACAAATCACCAGATAGTTTGGTTTTCATCCAGGAGTATCTGGAAAAATTGTTGTAGTTTTGAAGTGAAATTTAACCAAAAAATCACAGTGAAAGTGGTTTTGGAGAAAATCACAATCTTTCTGTTCCAAAAATGAATCCAATCTCATGTTTACAAATACAAATATTATGTTTTCTCAGGTTTCTGAAGCTTTCTTCCTAGAAAACTCGAATGTGTGGAGTATTTGACTCCAGGTGGAACAAATTAGCTTTTGGCAGCTAAAAACAAAAAGGATCCTGCTAAAATGCATTCAAAACAGTAAAGTACATAGAGAATGTCCAGAAAACACAAACACACACAGAGGCTGTAGCAATATCTGGGATTGAGATGGCTACAAATCACCAGATAGTTTTGTTTTCATCCAGGAGTATCTGAACAAATTGTTGTGGATTTCGGGTGAAATTTAACCAAAAATCACCGTGAAAGTGGTTTTGGAGAAAAGCACAATCTTCCTGTTCGGGAAATGTATCCAATGTCATGTTTACAGAAAGAAATTCCATGTTTTCTCAGGTTTCTGAAGCTTTCTTCCTAGAAAACTCGAATGTGTGGCGTATTTGACTCCAGGTAGAACCAATTAGGGTTTGCCATCAGAAAACAAAAAGGGTCCTGCTAAAATGCATTCAAAACCTTAAAGTCCATAGAGAATATCCAGAACACACAAACACACACAGAGGCTATAGCAAGATCTGGGATTGAGATAGCTACAAATCACCAGATAGTTTTGTTTTCATCCAGGAGTATCTGGACAAATTGTTGTAGTTTTGAAGTGAAATTTAACCAAAAATCACCGTGAAAGTGGTTTTGGAGAAAAGCACAATCTTCCTGTTAGGCAAATGTATCCAAGGTCATGTTTACAGAAAGAAATATCATGTTTTCTCAGGTTTCTGAATCTTTCTTCCTAGAAAACTCGAATGTGTGGAGTATTTGACTCCAGGTGGAACCAATTAGCGTTTGCCAGCAGAAAACAAAAAGGGTCCTGCTAAAATGCATTCAAAACCTTAAAGTCCATAGAGAATATCCAGAAAACACAAACACACACAGAGGCTGTAGCAAGATCTGGGATTGAGATAGCTACAAATCACCAGATAGTTTTGTTTTCATCCAGGAGTATCTGGACAAATTGTTGTGGATTTCAGGTGAAATTTAACCAAAAATCACCGTGAAAGTGGTTTTGAAGAAAAGCACAATCTTTCTGTTTAGTAAATGAATCCAAGGTCATGTTTACAAATACAAATATCATGTTTTCTCAGGTTTCTGGAGCTTTCTTCCTAGAAAACTCGAATGTGTGGAGGATTTGACTCCAGGTGGAACCAATTAGCGTTTGCCAGCAGAAAACAAAAAGGCTCCTGCTAAAATGCATTCAAAACCTTAAAGTCCATAGAGAATGTCCCAAAAACACAAACACACACAGAGGCTGTAGCTAGATGTGGGATTGACATAGCTACAAATCACCAGATAGTTTTGTTTTCATCCAGGAGTATCTGGAAAAATTGTTGTAGTTTTGAAGTGAAATTTAACCAAAAATCACAGTGAAAGTGGTTTTGGAGAAAAGCACAATCTTTCTGTTCAGCAAATGAATCCAATGTCATGTTGACAACTACAAATATCATGTTTTCTCAGGTTTCTGGTGCTTTCTTCCTAGAAAACTCGAATGTGTGGAGTATTTGACTCCAGGTGGAACCAATTAGCGTTTGCCAGCAGAAAACAAAAAGGGTCCTGCTAAAATGCATTCAAAACTTAAAGTCCATAGAGAATATCCAGAAAACACAAACACACACAGAGGCTGTAGCAAGATCTGGGATTGAGATAGCTACAAATCACCAGATAGTTTTGTTTTCATCCAGGAGTATCTGGATAAATTGTTGTGGATTTTGGGTGAAATTTAACCATCTTTCTGTTTAGTAAATGAATCCAAGGTCATGTTGACAACTACAAATATCATGTTTTCTCAGGTTTCTGAAGCTTTCTTCCTAGAAAACTCGAATGTGTGGAGGATTTGACTCCAGGTGGAACCAATTAGCGTTTGCCAGCAGAAAACAAAAAGCGTCCTGCTAAAATGCATTCAAAACCTTAAAGTCCATAGAGAATATCCAGAAAACACAAACACACACAGAGGCTGTAGCAAGATCTGGGATTGAGATAGCTACAAATCACCGCATAGTTTTCTTTTCATCCAGGAGTATCTGGACAAATTGTTGTAGTTTTGAAGTGAAATTTAACCAAAAAATCACCGTGCAAGTGGTTTTGGAGAAAAGCACAATCTTTCTGTACAGCAAATGAATCCAAGTTCATGATTACAAATACAAATATCATGTTTTCTCAGGTTTCTGGAGCTTTCTTCCTAGAAAACTCGAATGTGTGGAGTATTTGACTCCAGGTGGAACCAATTAGCGTTTGCCAGCAGAAAACAAAAAGGGTCCTGCTAAAATGCATTCAAAACCTTAAAGTCCATAGAGAATATCCAGAAAACACAAACACACACAGAGACTGCAGCAAGATCTGAGATTGAGCTAGCTACAAACCACCACATAGTTTTGTTTTCATCCAGGAGTATCTGGACAAATTGTTGTAGTTTTGAAGTGAAATTTAACCAAAAATCACCATGAAAGTGGTTTTGGAGAAAAGCAGAATCTTCCTGTTCAGCAAATGAATCCAAGGTCATGTTGACAACTACAAATATCATGTTTTCTCAGGTTTCTGAAGCTTTCTTCCTAGAAAACTCGAATGTGTGGAGGATTTGACTCCAGGTGGAAAGAATTAGCGTTTGCCAGCAGAAAACAAAAAGGGTCCTGCTAAAATGCATTCAAAACCTTAAAGTCCATAGAGAATATCCAGAAAACACAAACACACACAGAGGCTGTATGAAGATCTGGGATTGAGACAGCTACAAACCACCACATAGTTTTGTTTTCATCCAGGAGTATCTGGACAAATTGTTGTAGTTTTGAAGTGAAATTTAACCAGAAATCAAGGTGAAAGTGGTTTTGGAGAAAAGCACAATCTTTCTGTACAGCAAATGAATCCAAGTTCATGATTACAAATACAAATATCATGTTTTCTCAGGTTTCTGGAGCTTTCTTCCTAGAAAACTCGAATGTGTGGAGTATTTGACTCCAGGTGGAACCAATTACCTTTTGCCAGCAGAAAACAAAAAGCGTCCTACTACAATGCATTCAAAACTTAAAGTCCATAGAGAATATCCAGAAAACACAAACACACACAGAGGCTGTAGCAAGATCTGGGATTGAGATAGCTACAAATCACCAGATAGTTTTGTTTTCATCCAGGAGTATCTGGACAAATTGTTGTGGATTTCGGGTGAAATTTAACCAAAAATCACTGTGAAAGTGGTTTTGGAGAAAATCACAATCTTCCTGTTCAGCAAATGAATCCAAGGTCATGTTGACAACTACAAATATCATGTTTTCTCAGGTTTCTGAAGCTTTCTTCCTAGAAAACTCGAATGTGTGGAGTATTTGTCTCCAGGTGGAACCAATTAGCGTTTGCAAGCAGAAAACAAAAAGGGTCCTGCTAAAATGCATTCAAAACCTTAAAGTCCATAGAGAATATCCAGAAAACACAAACACACACAGAGGCTGTATCAAGATCTGGGATTGAGCTAGCTACAAACCACCAGATAGTTTTGTTTTCATCCAGCAGTATCTGGACAAATTGCTGTAGTTTTGAAGTGAAATTTAACCAAAAATCACCATGAAAGTGGTTTTGGAGAAAAGCAGAATCTTCCTGTTCAGCAAATGAATCCAAGGTCAGGTTGACAACTACAAATATCATGTTTTCTCAGGTTTGTGGAGCTTTCTTCCTAGAAAACTCGATTGTGTGGAGGATTTGACTCCAGGTGGAACCAATTAGCATTTGCCAGCAGAAAAGAAAAAGGGTCCTGCTAAAATGCATTCAAAACTTAAAGTCCATAGAGAATATCCAGAAAACACAAACACACACAGAGGCTGTAGCAAGATCTGGGATTGAGATAGCTACAAATCACCAGATAGTTTTGTTTTCATCCAGGAGTATCTGGACCAATTGTTGTGGATTTCGGGTGAAATTTAACCAATAATCACTGTGAAAGTGGTTTTGGAGAAAAGCACAATCTTCCTGTTCAGCAAATGAATCCAAGGTCATGTGAAAAACTACAAATATCATGTTTTCTCAGGTTTCTGAAGATTTCTTCCTAGAAAACTCGAATGTGTGGAGTATTTGACTCCAGGTGGAACCAATTAGCGTTTGCCAGCAGAAAACAAAAAGGGTCCTGCTAAAATGCATTCAAAACCTTAAAGTCCATAGAGAATATCCAGAAAACACAAACACACACAGAGGCTGTAGCAAGATCTGGGATGGACATAGCTACAAATCACCAGATAGTTTTGTTTTCATTCAAACTATCTAGACAAAATGTTGTTGTATCCGGGTGAAATTTAACTAAAAAATCACCGTGAAAGTGGTTTTGGAGAAAAGCACAAACTTTCGGTTCAGTAAATTAATCCAATGTCATGTTTACAAATACAAATATTATGTTTTCTCAGGTTTCTGGAGCTTTCTTCCTAGAAAACTTGAATGTGTGGAGTATTTGACTCCAGGTGGAACCAATTAGCGTTTGCCAGCAGAAAACAAAAAGGGTCCTGCTAAAATGCATTCAAAACCTTAAAGTCCATAGAGAATGTCCAGAGAACGCAAACACACACAGAGGCTGTAGCAAGATCTGGGATTGAGATAGCTACAAATCACCAGATAGTTTTGTTTTCATCCAGCAGCATCTGGACAAATTGTTGTAGTTTTGAAGTGAAATTTAACCAAAAATCACCGTGAAAGTGGTTTTGGAGAAAAGCACAATCTTCCTGTTCGGCAAATGTATCCAATGTCATGTTTACAGAAAGAAATATCATGTTTTCTCAGATTTCTGAAGCTTTCTTCCTAGAAAACTCGAATGTGTGGAGGATTTGAGTCCAGATGGAACCATTAGCGTTTGCCAGCAGAAAACAAAAAGGGTCCTGCTAAAATGCGTTCAAAACCTTAAACTCCATAGAGAATATCCAGAAAACACAAACACACACAGAGGCTGTAGCAAGATCTGGGATTGAGATAGCTACAAATCACCAGATAGTTTTGTTTGCATCCTGGAGTATCTGGACAAATTGTTGTAGTTTTGAAGTGAAATTTAACCAAAAAATCACCGTGAAAGTGGTTTTCTAGAAAAGCACAATATTTCTGTTTAGCAAATGAATCCAATATTATGTTTACATATACAACTATTATGTTTTCTCAGGTTTCTGAAGCTCTCTTTTAGAAAACTCGAATGTGTGGAGTATTTGACTCCAGGTGCAACCAATTAGCGTTTGCCAACAGAAAACAAAAAGCGTCCTGTAAAATGCATTCAAAACCTTAAAGTCCATAGAGAATGTCCAGAGAACACAAACACACACAGAGGCTGTAGCAAGATCTGGGATTGAGATAGCTACAAATCACCAGATAGTTTTGTTTTCATCCAGCAGCATCTGGACAAATTGTTGTAGTTTTGAAGTGAAATTTAACCAAAAATCACCGTGAAAGTGGTTTTGGAGAAAAGCACAATTTTCCTGATCAGCAAATGAATCCAAGGTCATGTTGAAAACTACAAATATCATGTTTTCTCAGGTTTCTGGAGCTTTCTTCCTAGAAAACTCGAATGTGTGGAGGATTTGACCCCAGGTGGAACCAATTAGCGTGTGCCAGCAGAAAACAAAAAGGGTCCTGCTAAAATGCATTCAAAACTTAAAGTCCATAGAGAATATGCAGAAAACACAAACACACACAGAGGCTGTAGCAAGATCTGGGATTGAGATAGCTACAAATCACCTGATAGTTTTGTTTTCATCCAGGAGTATCTGGACAAATTGTTGTGGATTTCGGGTGAAATTTAACCAAAAATCACCGTGAAAGTGGTTTTGGAGAAAAGCACAATCTTCCTGTTTGGCAAATGAATCCAAGGTCATGTTGACAACTACAAATATCATGTTTTCTCAGGTTTCTGAAGCTTTCTTCCTAGAAAACTCGAATGTGTGGAGGATTTGACTCCAGGTGGAACCAATTAGCGTTTGCCAGCAGAAAACAAAAAGGGTCCTGCTAAAATGCATTCAAAACTTAAAGTCCATAGAGAATATCCAGAAAACACAAACACACAAAGAGGCTGTAGCAAGATCTGGGATTGAGATAGCTACAAATCACCAGATAGATTTGTTTTCATCCAGGAGTATCTGGACAAATTGTTGTGGATTTTGGGTGAAATTTAACCAAAAATCACCGTGAAAGTGGTTTTGGAGAAAAGCACAATCTTCCTGTTCGGCAAATGAATCCAATGTCATGTTTACAGAAAGAAATATCATGTTTTCTCAGATTTCTGAAGCTTTCTTCCTAGAAAACTCGAATGTATGGAGGATTTGACTCCAGGTGGAACCAATTAGCGTTTGCCAGCAGAAAACAAAAAGGGTCCTGCTAAAATGCATTCAAAACCTTAAAGTCCATAGAGAATATCCAGAAAACAGAAACACACACAGAGGCTGTAGCAAGATCTGGGATTGAGATAGCTACAAATCACCAGATAGTTTTGTTTTCATCCAGGAGTATCTGGACAACTTGTTGCAGTTTTGAAGGGAAATTTAACCAAAAATCACCGTGAAAGTGGTTTTGGAGAAAAGCACAATTTTCCTGTTCAGCAAATGAATCCAAGGTCATTTTGACAACTACAAATATCATGTTTTCTCAGGTTTCTGGTGCTTTCTTCCTAGAAAACTCAAATGTGTGGAGGACTTGACTCCAGGTGGAACCAATTAGCGTTTGCCAGCAGAAAACAACAAGGGTCCTGCTAAAATGTATTCAAAACTTAAAGTCCATAGCGAATATCCAGAAAACACAAACACACACAGAGGCTGTAGCAATATCTGGGATTGAGATAGCTACAAACCACCACATAGTTTTGTTTTCATCCAGGAGTATCTGGACCAAATGTGGATTTCTGGTGAAATTTAACCAAAAATCACTGTGAAAGTGGTTTTGGAGAAAAGCACAATCTTCCTGTTCAGCAAATGAATCCAAAGTCATGTGAACAACTACAAATATCATGTTTTCTCAGGTTTCTGAAGCTTTCTTCCTAGAAAACTCGAATGTGTGGAGGATTTGACTCCAGGTGGAACCAATTAGCGTTTGCCAGCAGAAAACAAAAAGGGTCCTGCTAAAATGCATTCAAAACTTAAAGTCCATAGAGAATATCCAGAAAACACAAACACACACAGAGGCTGTAGCAAGATCTGGGATTGAGATAGCTACAAATCACCAGATAGTTTTGTTTTCATCCAGGAGTATCTGGACAAATTGTTGTGGATTTCGGGTGAAATTTAACCAAAAATCACCGTGAAAGTGGTTTTGGAGAAAAGCACAATCTTCCTGTTCGGCAAATGTATCTAATGTCATGTTTACAGAAAGAAATATCATGTTTTCTCAGGTTTCTGAGGCTTTCTTCCTAGAAAACTCGAATGTGTGGAGGATTTGACTCCAGGTGGAACCAATTAGCGTTTGCCAGCAGAAAACAAAAAGGGTCCTGCTAAAATGCATTCAAAACTTAAAGTCCATAGAGAATATCCAGAAAACACAAACACACACAGAGGCTGTAGCAAGATCTGGGATTGAGATAGCTACAAACCACCACATAGTTTTGTTTTCATCCAGGAGTATCTGGACAAATTCTTGTAGGTTTGAAGTGAAATTTAACCAAAAATCAACGTGAAAGTGGTTTTGGAGAAAAGCACAATTTTCCTGATCAGCAAATGAATCCAAGGTCATGTTGAAAACTATAAATATCATGTTTTCTCAGATTTCTGGAGCTTTCTTCCTAGAAAACTCGAATGTGTGGAGGATTGGACTCCAGGTGGAACCAATTACCGTTTGCCAGCAGAAAACAAAAAGGGTCCTGCAAAAATGCATTCAAAACTGAAAGTCCATAGAGAATATCCAGAAAACACAAACACACACAGAGGCTGTAGCAATATCTGGGATTGAGATAGCTACAAATCACCAGATAGTTTTGTTTGCATCCAGGAGTATCTGGACAAATTGTTGTGGATTTCGGGTGAAATTTAACCAAAAATCACCGTGAAAGTGGTTTTGGAGAAAAGCACAATCTTTCTGTTCAGCAAATGAAACCAATGTGATGTTTACAAATACAAATATCATGTTTTCTCAGGTTTCTGAAGCTTTCTTCCTAGAAAACTCGAATGTGTGGAGTATTTGACTCCAGGTGGAACCAATTAGCGTTTGCCAGCAGAAAACAAAAAGGGTCCTGCTAAAATGCATTCAAAACCTTAAAGTCCATAGAGAATATCCAGAAAACATAAACACACACAAAGGCTGTAGCAAGATCTGGGATTGAGATAGCTACAAATCACCAGAGAGTTTTGTTTTCATCCAGGAGTATCTGGGCAAATTGTTGTAGTTTTGAAGTGAAATTTAACCAAAAAATCACCGTGAAAGTGGTTTTGGAGAAAAGCACAATCTTTCTGTACAGCAAATGCATCCAAGGTTATGATTACAAATACAAATATCATGTTTTCTCAGGTTTCTGAAGCTTTCTTCCTAGAAAACTCGAATGTGTGGAGGATTTGACTCCAGGTGGAACCAATTAGCGTTTGCCAGCAGAAAACAAAAAGGGTCCTACTAAAATGCATTCAAAACCTTAAAGTCCATAGAGAATATCCAGAAAACACAAACACACACAGAGGCTGTAGCAAGATCTGCGATTGAGATAGCTACAAATCACCAGATAGTTTTGTTTTCATCCAGGAGTATCTGGACAAATTGTTGTGGATTTCGGGTGAAATTTAACCAAAAATCACCGTGAAAGTGGTTTTGGAGAAAAGCACAATCTTCCTGTTTGGCAAATGAATCCAAGGTCATGTTGACAACTACAAATATCATGTTTTCTCAGGTTTCTGAAGCTTTCTTCCTAGAAAACTCGAATGTGTGGAGGATTTGACTCCAGGTGGAACCAATTAGCGTTTGCCAACAGAAAACAAAAAGCGTCCTGCTAAAATGCATTCAAAACTTAAAGTCCATAGAGAATATCCAGAAAAAACAAACACACAGAGGCTGTAGCAAGATGTGGGATTGAGATAGCTACAAATCACCAGATAGTTTTGTTTTCATGCAGGAGTATCTGGACAAATTGTTGTGGATTTCGTGTGAAATTTAACCAAAAATCACCGTGAAAGTGGTTTTCGAGAAAAGCACAATCTTCCTGTTCAGCAAATCTATCCAATGTCATGTTTACAGGAAGAAATATCATGTTTTCTCAGGTTTCTGAAGCTTTCTTCCTAGAAAACTCGAATGTGTGGAGTATTTGACTCCAGGTGGAACCAATTAGCGTTTGCCAGCAGAAAACAAAAAGGGTCCTGCTAAAATGCATTCAAAACCTTAAAGTCCATAGAGAATATCCAGAAAACACAAACACACACAGAGGCTGTAGCAAGATCTGGGATTGAGATAGCTACAAACCACCAGATAGTTTTGTTTGCATCCAGGAGTATCTGGACAAATTGTTGTGGATTTCGGGTGAAATTTAACCAAAAATCACCGTGAAAGTAGTTTTGGAGAAAAGCACAATCTTTCTGTTCAGCAAATGAAACCAATGTGATGTTTACAAATACAAATATCATGTTTTCTCAGGTTTCTGAAGCTTTCTTCCTAGAAAACTCGAATGTGTGGAGGATTTGACTCCAGGTGGAACCAATTAGCGTTTGCCAGCAGAAAACAAAAAGGGTCCTGCTAAAATGCATTCAAAACCTTAAAGTCCATAGCGAATATCCAGAAAACATAAACACACACAAAGGCTGTAGCAAGATCTGGGATTGAGATAGCTACAAACCACCAGATAGTTTTGTTTGCATCCAGGAGTATCTGGACAAATTGTTGTGGATTTCGGGTGAAATTTAACCAAAAATCACCGTGAAAGTGGTTTTGGAGAAAAGCACAATCTTTCTGTACAGCCAATGCATCCAAGGTTATGATTACAAATACAAATATCATGTTTTCTCAGGTTTCTGGAGCTTTCTTCCTAGAAAACTCGAATGTGTGGAGTATTTGACTCCAGGTGGAACCAATTAGCGTTTGCCAGCAGAAAACAAAAAGGGTCCTGCTAAAATGCATTCAAAACCTTAAAGTCCATAGAGAATATCCAGAAAACACAAACACACACAGAGGATGTAGCAAGATCTGCGATTGAGATAGCTACAAATCACCAGATAGTTTTGTTTTCATCCAGGAGTATCTGGACAAATTGTTGTGGATTTCGGGTGAAATTTAACCAAAAATCACCGTGAAAGTGGTTTTGGAGAAAAGCACAATCTTCCTGTTTGGCAAATGTATCCAATGTCATGTTTACAGAAAGAAATATCATGTTTTCTCAGGTTTCTGAAGCTTTCTTCCTAGAAAACTCGAATGTGTGGAGGATTTGACTCCAGGTGGAACCAATTAGCGTTTGCCAGCAGAAAACAAAAAGCGTCCTGCTAAAATGCATTCAAAACTTAAAGTCCATAGAGAATATCCAGAAAACACAAACACACAGAGGCTGTAGCAAGATGTGGGATTGAGATAGCTACAAATCACCAGATAGTTTTGTTTTCATCCAGGAGTATCTGGACAAATTGTTGTGGATTTCGTGTGAAATTTAACCAAAAATCACCGTGAAAGTGGTTTTGGAGAAAAGCACAATCTTCCTGTTCAGCAAATGTATCCAATGTCATGTTTACAGAAAGAAATATCATGTTTTCTCAGGTTTCTGAAGCTTTCTTCCTAGAAAACTCGAATGTGTGGAGTATTTGACTCCAGGTGCAACCAATTAGCGTTTGCCAGCAGAAAACAAAAAGGGTCCTGCTAAAATGCATTCAAAACCTTAAAATCCATAGAGAATATCCAGAAAACACAAACACACACAGAGGCTGTAGCAAGATCTGGGATTGACATAGCTACAAACCACCACATAGTTTTGTTTTCATCCAGGAGTATCTGGACAAATTCTTGTAGGTTTGAAGTGAAATTTAACCAAAAATCACCGTGAAAGTGGTTTTGGAGAAAAGCACAATCTTCCTGATCAGCAAATGAATCCAAGGTCATGTTGAAAACTATAAATATCATGTTTTCTCAGGTTTCTGAAGCTTTCTTCCTAGAAAACTCGAATGTGTGGAGGATTTGACTCCAGGTGGAACCAATTACCGTTTGCCAGCAGAAAACAAAAAGGGTCCTGCAAAAATGCATTCAAAACTTAAAGTCCATAGAGAATATCCAGAAAACACAAACACACACAGAGGCTGTAGCAATATCTGGGATTGAGATAGCTACAAATCACCAGATAGTTTTGTTTGCATCCAGGAGTATCTGGACAAATTGTTGTGGATTTCGGGTGAGATTTAACCAAAAATCACCGTGAAAGTGGTTTTGGAGAAAAGCACAATCTTTCTGTTCAGCAAATGAAACCAATGTGATGTTTACAAATACAAATATCATGTTTTCTCAGGTTTCTGAAGCTTTCTTCCTAGAAAACTCGAATGTGTGGAGGATTTGACTCCAGGTGGAACCAATTAGCGTTTGCCAGCAGAAAACAAAAAGCGTCCTGCTAAAATGCATTCAAAACTTAAAGTCCATAGAGAATATCCAGAAAACACAAACACACAGAGGCTGTAGCAAGATGTGGGATTGAGATAGCTACAAATCACCAGATAGTTTTGTTTTCATCCAGGAGTATCTGGACAAATTGTTGTGGATTTCGTGTGAAATTTAACCAAAAATCACCGTGAAAGTGGTTTTGGAGAAAAGCACAATCTTTCTGTTCAGCAAATGAAACCAATGTGATGTTTACAAATACAAATATCATGTTTTCTCAGGTTTCTGAAGCTTTCTTCCTAGAAAACTCGAATGTGTGGAGGATTTGACTCCAGGTGGAACCAATTAGCGTTTGCCAGCAGAAAACAAAAAGGGTCCTGCTAAAATGCATTCAAAACCTTAAAGTCCATAGAGAATATCCAGAAAACACAAACACACACAGAGGCTGTAGCAAGATCTGCGATTGAGATAGCTACAAATCACCAGATAGTTTTGTTTTCATCCAGGAGTATCTGGACAAATTGTTGTGGATTTCGGGTGAAATTTAACCAAAAATCACCGTGAAAGTGGTTTTGGAGAAAAGCACAATCTTCCTGTTCGGCAAATGTATCCAATGTCATGTTTACAGAAAGAAATATCATGTTTTCTCAGGTTTCTGGAGCTTTCTTCCTTGAAAACTCGAATGTGTGGAGGATTTGACTCCAGGTGGAACCAATTAGTGTTTGCCAGCAGAAAACAAAAAGGGTCCTGCTAAAATGCATTCAAAACCTTAAAGTCCATAGAGAATATCCAGAAAACACAAACACACACAGAGGCTGTAGCAAGATCTGCGATTGAGATAGCTACAAATCACCAGATAGTTTTGTTTTCATCCAGGAGTATCTGGACAAATTGTTGTAGGTTTGAAGTGAAATTTAACCAAAAATCACCGTGAAAGTGGTTTTGGAGAAAAGCACAATTTTCCTGATCAGCAAATGAATCCAAGGTCATGTTGAAAACTACAAATATCATGTTTTCTCAGGTTTCTGGAGCTTTCTTCCTAGAAAACTCGAATGTGTGGAGGATTTGACTCCAGGTGGAACCAATTAGCGTTTGCCAGCAGAAAACAAAAAGGGTCCTGCTAAAATGCATTCAAAACTTAAAGTCCATAGAGAATATGCAGAAAACAAAAACACACACAGAGGCTGTAGCAAGATCTGGGATTGAGATAGCTACAAATCACCAGATAGTTTTGTTTGCATCCAGGAGTATCTGGACAAATTGTTGTGGATTTCGGTTGAAATTTAACCAAAAATCACCGTGAAAGTGGTTTTGGAGAAAAGCACAATCTTCCTGTTTGGCAAATGAATCCAAGGTCATGTTGACAACTACAAATATCATGTTTTCTCAGGTTTCTGAAGCTTTCTTCCTAGAAAACTCGAATGTGTGGAGGATTTGACTCCAGGTGGAACCAATTAGCGTTTGCCAGCAGAAAACAAAAAGTGTCCTGTTAAAATGCATTCAAAACTGAAAGTCCATAGAGAATATCCAGAAAACACAAACACACAAAGAGGCTGTAGCAAGATCTGGGATTGAGATAGCTACAAATCACCAGATAGTTTTGTTTTCATCCAGGAGTATCTGGACAAATTGTTGTGGATTTCGGGTGAAATTTAACCAAAAATCACCGTGAAAGTGGTTTTGGAGAAAAGCACAATCCTCCTGTTCGGCAAATGAATCCAATGTCATGTTTACAGAAAGAAATATCATGTTTTCTCAGATTTCTGAAGCTTTCTTCCTAGAAAACTCGAATGTGTGGAGTGTTTGACTCCAGGTGGAAGCAATTAGCGTTTGCCAGCAGAAAACAAAAAGGGTCCTGCTAAAATGCATTCAAAACCTTAAAGTCCATAGAGAATATCCAGAAAACACAAACACACACAGAGTCTGTAGCAAGATGTGGGATTGAGATAGCTACAAATCACCAGATAGTTTTGTTTTCATCCAGGAGTATCTGGACAAATTGTTGTGGATTTTGGGTGAAATTTAACCAAAAATCACCGTGAAAGTGGTTTTGGAGAAAAGCACAATCTTCCTGTTCGGCAAATGTATCCAATGTCATGTTTACAGAAAGAAATATCATGTTTTCTCAAGTTTTTGAAGCTTTCTTCCTAGAAAACTCGAATGTGTGGAGGATTTGACTCCAGGTGGAACCAATTAGCGTTTGCCAGCAGAAAACAAAAAGGGTCCTGCTAAAATGCATTCAAAACCTTAAAGTCCATAGAGAATATCCAGAAAACACAAACACACACAGAGGCTGTAGCAAGATCTGGGATTGAGATAGCTACAAACCACCACATAGTTTTGTTTTCATCCAGGAGTATCTGGACAAATTCTTGTAGGTTTGAAGTGAAATTTAACCAAAAATCACCGTGAAAGTGGTTTTGGAGAAAAGCACAATTTTCCTGATCAGCAAATGAATCCAAGGTCATGTTGAAAACTATAAATATCATGTTTTCTCAGGTTTCTGGAGCTTTCTTCCTAGAAAACTCGAATGTGTGGAGTAGTTGACTCCAGGTGGAACCAATTAGCGTTTGCCAGCAGAAAACAAAAAGGGTCCTGCTAAAATGCATTGAAAACTTAAAGTCCATAGAGAATATCCAGAAAACACAAACACACACAGAGGCTGTAGCAAGATCTGGGATTGAGATAGCTACAAATCACCAGATAGTTTTGTTTTCATCCAGGAGTATCTGGACAAATTGTTGTGGATTTCGGGTGAAATTTAACCAAAAATCACCGTGAAAGTGGTTTTGGAGAAAAGCACAATCTTTCTGTTCAGCAAATGAAACCAATGTGATGTTTACAAATACAAATATCATGTTTTCTCAGGTTTCTGAAGCTTTCTTCCTAGAAAACTCGAATGTGTGGAGTATTTGACTCCAGGTGGAACCAATTAGCGTTTGCCAGCAGAAAACAAAAAGGGTCCTGCTAAAATGCATTCAAACCTTAAAGTCCATACAGAATATCCAGAAAACATAAACACACACAAAGGCTGTAGCAAGATCTGGGATTGAGATAGCTACAAATCACCAGATAGTTTTGTTTTCATCCAGGAGTATCTGGACAAATTGTTGTAGTTTTGAAGTGAAATTTAACCACAAAATCACCGTGAAAGTGGTTTTGGAGAAAAGCACAATCTTTCTGTACAGCAAATGCATCCAAGGTTATGATTACAAATACAAATATCATGTTTTCTCAGGTTTCTGAAGCTTTCTTCCTAGAAAACTCGAATGTGTGGAGTATTTGACTCCAGGTGGAACCAATTACCGTTTGCCAGCAGAAAACAAAAAGGGTCCTACTAAAATGCATTCAAAACCTTAAAGTCCATAGAGAATATCCAGAAAACACAAACACACACAGAGGCTGTAGCAAGATCTGGGATTGAGATTGCTACAAATCACCAGATAGTTTTGTTTTCATCCAAGAGTATCTGGACAAATTGTTGTGGATTTCGGGTGAAATTTAACCAAAAATCACCGTGAAAGTGGTTTTGGAGAAAAGCACAATCTTCCTGTTTGGCAAATGAATCCAAGGTCATGTTGACAACTACAAATATCATGTTTTCTCAGGTTTCTGAAGCTTTCTTCCTAGAAAACTCGAATGTGTGGAGGATTTGACTCCAGGTGGAACCAATTAGCGTTTGCCAGCAGAAAACAAAAAGCGTCCTGCTAAAATGCATTCAAAACTTAAAGTCCATAGAGAATATCCAGAAAACACAAACACACAGAGGCTGTAGCAAGATGTGGGATTGAGATAGCTACAAATCACCAGATAGTTTTGTTTTCATCCAGGAGTATCTGGACAAATTGTTGTGGATTTCGGGTGAAATTTAACCAAAAATCACCGTGAAAGTGGTTTTGGAGAAAAGCACAATCTTCCTGTTCAGCAAATGTATCCAATGTCATGTTTACAGAAAGAAATATCATGTTTTCTCAGGTTTCTGAAGCTTTCTTCCTAGAAAACTCGAATGTGTGGAGGATTTGACTCCAGGTGGAACCAATTAGCGTTTGCCAGCAGAAAACAAAAAGGGTCCTGCTAAAATGCATTCAAAACCTTAAAGTCCATAGAGAATATCCAGAAAACACAAACACACACAGAGGCTGTAGCAAGATCTGGGATTGAGATAGCTACAAACCACCACATAGTTTTGTTTTCATCCAGGAGTATCTGGACAAATTCTTGTAGGTTTGAAGTGAAATTTAACCAAAAATCACCGTGAAAGTGGTTTTGGAGAAAAGCACAATTTTCCTGATCAGCAAATGAATCCAAGGTCATGTTGAAAACTATAAATATCATGTTTTCTCAGGTTTCTGGAGCTTTCTTCCTAGAAAACTCGAATGTGTGGAGGATTTGACACCAGGTGGAACCAATTAGCGTTTGCCAGCAGAAAACAAAAAGGGTCCTGCTAAAATGCATTCAAAACGTTAAAGTCCATAGAGAATATCCAGAAAACACAAACACACACAGAGGCTGTAGCAAGATCTGGGATTGAGATAGCTACAAATCACCAGATAGTTTTGTTTTCATCCAGGAGTATCTGGACAAATTGTTGTGGATTTCGGGTGAAATTTAACCAAAAATCACCGTGAAAGTGGTTTTGGAGAAAAGCACAATCTTTCTGTTCAGCAAATGAAACCAATGTTATGTTTACAAATACAAATATCATGTTTTCTCAGGTTTCTGAAGCTTTCTTCCTAGAAACCTCGAATGTGTGGAGGATTTGACTCCAGGTGGAACCAATTAGCGTTTGCCAGCAGAAAACAAAAAGGGTCCTGCTAAAATGCATTCAAAACCTTAAAGTCCATAGAGAATATCCAGAAAACATAAACACACACAAAGGCTTTAGCAAGATCTGGGATTGAGATAGCTACAAATCACCAGATAGTTTTGTTTTCATCCAGGAGTATCTGGACAAATTGTTGTAGTTTTGAAGTGAAATTTAACCAAAAAATCACCGTGAAAGTGGTTTTGGAGAAAAGCACAATCTTTCTGTACAGCAAATGCATCCAAGGTTATGATTACAAATACAAATATCATGTTTTCTCAGGTTTCTGGAGCTTTCTTCCTAGAAAACTCGAATGTGTGGAGTATTTGACTCCAGGTGGAACCAATTAGCGTTTGCCAGCAGAAAACAAAAAGGGTCCTGCTAAAATGCATTCAAAACCTTAAAGTCCATAGAGAATATCCAGAAAACACAAACACACACTGAGGCTGTAGCAAGATCTGGGATTGAGATAGCTACAAATCACCAGATAGTTTTGTTTTCATCCAGGAGTATCTGGACAAATTGTTGTGGATTTCGGGTGAAATTTAACCAAAAATCACCGTGAAAGTGGTTTTGGAGAAAAGCACAATCTTCCTGTTTGGCAAATGAATCCAAGGTCATGTTGACAACTACAAATATCATGTTTTCTCAGGTTTCTGAAGCTTTCTTCCTAGAAAACTCGAATGTGTGGAGGATTTGACTCCAGGTGGAACCAATTAGCGTTTGCCAGCAGAAAACAAAAAGCGTCCTGCTAAAATGCATTCAAAACTTAAAGTCCATAGAGAATATCCAGAAAACACAAACACACAGAGGCTGTAGCAAGATGTGGGATTGAGATAGCTACAAATCACCAGATAGTTTTGTTTTCATCCAGGAGTATCTGGACAAATTGTTGTGGATTTCGTGTGAAATTTAACCAAAAATCACCGTGAAAGTGGTTTTCGAGAAAAGCACAATCTTCCTGTTCAGCAAATGTATCCAATGTCATGTTTACAGGAAGAAATATCATGTTTTCTCAGGTTTCTGAAGCTTTCTTCCTAGAAAACTCGAATGTGTGGAGGATTTGACTCCAGGTGGAACCAATTAGCGTTTGCCAGCAGAAAACAAAAAGGGTCCTGCTAAAATGCATTCAAAACCTTAAAGTCCACAAAGAATATCCAGAAAACACAAACACACACAGAGGCTGTAGCAAGATCTGGGATTGAGAAAACTACAAACCACCACATAGTTTTGTTTTCATCCAGGAGTATCTGGACATATTGTTGTAGTTTTGAAGTGAAATTTAACCAAAAATCACCGTGAAAGTGGTTTTGGAGAAAAGCACAATTTTCCTGATCAGCAAATGAATCCAAGGTCATGTTGAAAACTATAAATATCATGTTTTCTCAGGTTTCTGAAGCTTTCTTCCTAGAAAACTCGAATGTGTGGAGGATTTGACTCCAGGTGGAACCAATTACCGTTTGCCAGCAGAAAACAAAAAGGGTCCTGCAAAAATGCATTCAAAACTCAAAGTCCATAGAGAATATCCAGAAAACACAAACACACACAGAGGCTGTAGCAATATCTGGGATTGAGATAGCTACAAATCACCAGATAGTTTTGTTTGCATCCAGGAGTATCTGGACAAATTGTTTTGGATTTCGGGTGAAATTTAACCAAAAATCACCGTGAAAGTGGTTTTGGAGACAAGCACAAACTTCCTGTTTGGGAAATGCATCCAAGGTCATGTTTACAGAAAGAAATATCATGTTTTCTCAGGTTTCTGAAGCTTTCTTCCTAGAAAACTCGAATGTGTGGAGTATTTGACTCCAGGTGGAACCAATTAGCGTTTGCCAGCAGAAAACAAAAAGGGTCCTGCTAAAATGCATTCAAAACCTTAAAGTCCATAGAGAATATCCAGAAAACACAAACACACACAGAGGCTGTAGCAAGATCTGGGATTGAGATAGCTACAAATCACCAGATACTTTTGTTTTCATCCAGGAGTATCTGGACAAATTGTTGTAGTTTTGAAGTGAAATTTAACCACAAAATCACCGTGAAAGTGGTTTTGGAGAAAAGCACAATCTTTCTGTACAGCAAATGCATCCAAGGTCATGATTACAAATACAAATATCATGTTTTCTAAGGTTTCTGGAGCTTTCTTCTAGAAAACTCGAATGTGTGGAGTATTTGACTCCAGGTGGAACCAATTAGCGTTTGCCAGCAGAAAACAAAAAGGGTCCTGCTAAAATGCATTCAAAACCTTAAAGTCCACAGAGAATATCCAGAAAACACAAACACACACAGAGGCTGTAGCAAGATCTGGGATTTAGATAGCTACAAATCACCAGATAGTTTTGTTTTCATCCAGCAGTATCTGGACAAATTGTTGTGGATTTCGGGTGAAATTTAACCAAAAATCACCGTGAAAGTGGTTTTGGAGAAAAGCACAATCTTCCAGTTTGGCAAATGAATCCAAGGTCATGTTGATAACTACAAATATGTTTTCTCAGGTTTCTGAAGCTTTCTTCCTAGAAAACTCGAATGTGTGGAGGATTTGACTCCAGGTGGAACCAATTACCGTTTGCCAGCAGAAAACAAAAAGGGTCCTGCTAAAATGCATTCAAACCTTAAAGTCCATAGAGAATACCAGAAAACACAAACACACACAGAGGCTGTAGCAATATCTGGGATTGAGATAGCTACAAATCACCAGATAGTTTTGTTTTCATCCAGGAGTATCTGGACAAATTGTTGTGGATTTTGGGTGAAATTTAACCAAAAATCACCGTGAAAGTGGTTTTGGAGAAAAGCACAATCTTCCTGTTTGGCAAATGTATCCAATGTCATGTTTACAGAAAGAAATATCATGTTTTCTCAGGTTTCTGAAGCTTTCTTCCTAGAAAACTCGAATGTGTGGAGTAGTTGACTCCAGGTGGAACCAATTAGCGTTTGCCAGCAGAAAACAAAAAGGGTCCTGCTAAAATGCATTCAAACCTTAAAGTCCATAGAGAATACCAGAAAACACAAACACACACAGAGGCTGTAGCAATATCTGGGAATGAGATAGCTACAAATCACCAGATAGTTTTGTTTTCATCCAGGAGTATCTGGACAAATTGTTGTAGTTTTGAAGTGAAATTTAACCAAAAATCGCTGTGAAAGTGGTTTTGGAGAAAAGCACAATCTTCCTGTTCAGCAAATGAAACCAATGTGATGTTTACAAATACAAATATCATGTTTTCTCAGGTTTCTGATGCTTTCTTCCTAGAAAACTCGAATGTGTGGAGGATTTGACTCCAGGTGGAACCAATTAGCGTTTGCCAGCAGAAAACAAAAAGGGTCCTGCTAAAATGCATTCAAAACCTTAAAGTCCATAGAGAATATCCAGAAAACACAAACACACACAGAGGCTGTAGCAAGATCTGGGATTGAGATAGCTACAAACCACCACATAGTTTTGTTTTCATCCAGGAGTATCTGGACAAATTCTTGTAGGTTGAAGTGAAATTTAACCAAAAATCACCGTGAAAGTGGTTTTGGAGAAAAGCACAATTTTCCTGATCAGCAAATGAATCCAAGGTCATGTTGAAAACTATAAATATCATGTTTTCTCAGGTTTCTGAAGCTTTCTTCCTAGAAAACTGGAATGTGTGGAGGATTTGACTCCAGGTGGAACCAATTACCGTTTGCCAGCAGAAAACAAAAAGGGTCCTGCAAAAATGCATTCAAAACTTAAAGTCCATAGAGAATATCCAGAAAACACAAACACACACAGAGGCTGTAGCAAGATCTGGGATTGAGATAGCTAAAAATCACCAGATAGTTTTGTTTGCATCCAGGAGTATCTGGACAAATTGTTGTGGATTTCGGGTGAAATTGAACCAAAAATCACCGTGAAAGTGGTTTTGGAGAAAAGCACAATCTTTCTGTTCAGCAAATGAAACCAATGTGATGTTTACAAATACAAATATCATGTTTTCTCAGGTTTCTGAAGCTTTCTTCCTAGAAAACTCGAATGTGTGGAGGATTTGACTCCAGGTGGAACCAATTAGCGTTTGCCAGCAGAAAACAAAAAGGGTCCTGCTAAAATGCATTCAAAACCTTTAAGTCCATAGAGAATATCCAGAAAACACAAACACACACAGAGGCTGTAGCAATATCTGGGATTGAGATAGCTACAAATCACCAGATAGTTTTGTTTTCATCCAGGAGTATCTGGACAAATTGTTTTGGATTTCGGGTGAAATTTAACCAAAAATCACCGTGAAAGTGGTTTTGGAGAAAAGCACAATCTTCCTGTTCGGCAAATGTATCCAATGTCATGTTTACAGAAAGAAATATCATGTTTTCTCAGGTTTCTGAAGCTTTCTTCCTAGAAAACTCGAATGTGTGGAGTATTTGACTCCAGGTGGAACCAATTAGCGTTTGCCAGCAGAAAACAAAAAGGGTCCTGCTAAAATGCATTCAAAACCTTAAAGTCCATAGAGAATATCCAGAAAACACAAACACACACAGAGGCTGTAGCAAGATCTGGGATTGAGATAGCTACAAATCACCAGATAGATTTGTTTTCATCCAGGAGTATCTGGACAAATTGTTGTAGTTTTGAAGTGAAATTTAACCAAAAATCACCGTGAAAGTGGTTTTGGAGAAAAGCACAATTTTCCTGATTAGCAAATGAATCCAAGGTCATGTTGAAAACTACAAATATCATGTTTTCTCAGGTTTCTGGAGCTTCCTTCCTAGAAAACTCGAATGTGTGGAGGATTTGACTCCAGGTGGAACCAATTACCGTTTGCCAGCAGAAAACAAAAAGGGTCCTGCTAAAATGCATTCAAAACCTTAAAGTCCATAGAGAATGTCCAGAAAACACAAACACACACAGAGGCTGTAGCAAGATCTCGGATTGACATAGCCACAACAAACCAGATTGTTTTGTTTTCATCCAGAAGTATCTGGACAAATTGTTGTGGATTTCGGGTGAAATTTAACCAAACATCACCGTGAAAGTGGTTTTGGAGAAAAGCACAATCTTCCTGTTTGCCAAATGAATCCAAGGTCATGTTGACAACTACAAATATCATGTTTTCTCAGGTTTCTGGAGCTTTCTTCCTAGAAAACTCGAATGTGTGGAGGATTTGACTCCAGGTGGAACCAATTAGCGTTTGCCAGCAGAAAACAAAAAGGCTCCTGCTAAAATGCATTCAAAACCTTAAAGTCCATAGAGAATATCCAGAAAACACAAACACACACAGAGGCTGTAGCAAGATCTGGGATTGAGATAGCTACAAATCACCAGATAGTTTGGTTTTCATCCAGGAGTATCTGGAAAAATTGTTGTAGTTTTGAAGTGAAATTTAACCAAAAAATCACCGTGAAAGTGGTTTTGGAGAAAAGCACAATCTTCCTGTTCGGCAAATGAATCCAAGGTCATGTTGACAACTACAAATATCATGTTTTCTGAGGTTTCTGGTGCTTTCTTCCTAGAAAACTGGAATGTGTGGAGGATTTGACTCAAGGTGGAACCAATTAGCGTTTGCCAGCAGAAAACAAAAGGGGTCCTGCTAAAATGCATTCAAAACTTAAAGTCCATAGAGAATATCCAGAAAACACAAACACACACAGAGGCTGTAGCAAGATCTGGGATTGAGATAGCTACAAATCACCAGATAGTTTTGTTTTCATCCAGGTGTATCTGGACAAATAGTTGTGGATTTTGGGTGAAATTTAACCAAAAAATCACCGTGAAAGTGGTTTTGGAGAAAAGCACAATCTTCCTGTTCGGCAAATGTATCCAATGTCATGTTTACAGAAAGAAATATCATGTTTTCTCAGGTTTCTGAAGCTTTCTTCCTAGAAAACTCGAATGTGTGGAGGATTTGACTCCAGGTGGAACCAATTAGCGTTTGCCAGCAGAAAACAAAAAGGGTCCTGCTAAAATGCATTCAAAACCTTAAAGTCCATAGAGAATGTCCAGAAAACACAAACACACACAGAGGCTGTAGCAAGATGTGGGATTGAGATAGCTACAAATCACCAGATAGTTTTGTTTTCATCCAGGAGTATCTGGACAAATTGTTGTGGATTTCGGGTGAAATTTAACCAAAAATCACCGTGAAAGTGGTTTTGGAGAAAAGCACAATCTTCCTGTTCGGCAAATGTATCCAATGTCATGTTTACAGAAAGAAATATCATGTTTTCTCAGGTTTCTGAAGCTTTCTTCCTAGAAAACTCGAATGTGTGGAGTAGTTGACTCCAGGTGGAACCAATTAGCGTTTGCCAGCAGAAAACAAAAAGGGTCCTGCTAAAATGCATTCCAAATCTTAAAGTCCATAGAGAATATCCGGAAAACACAAACACACACAGAGGCTGTAGCAAGATCTGGGATTGAGATAGCTACAAATCACCAGATAGATTTGTTTTCATCCAGGAGTATCTGGACAGATTGTTGTAGTTTTGAAGTGAAATTTAACCAAAAATCACCGTGAAAGTGGTTTTGGAGAAAAGCACAATTTTCCTGATTAGCAAATGAATCCAAGGTCATGTTGAAAACTACAAATATCATGTTTTCTCAGGTTTCTGGAGCTTTCTTCCTAGAAAACTCGAATGTGTGGAGGATTTGACTCCAGGTGGAACCAATTAGCGTTTCCCAGCAGAAAACAAAAAGGGTCCTGCTAAAATGCATTCAAAACCTTAAAGTCCATAGAGAATGTCCAGAAAACACAAACACACACAGAGGCTGTAGCAAGATCTCGGATTGACATAGCCACAACAAACCAGATTGTTTTGTTTTCATCCAGAAGTATCTGGACAAATTGTTGTGGATTTCGGGTGAAATTTAACCAAACATCACCGTGAAAGTGGTTTTGGAGAAAAGCACAATCTTCCTGTTTGCCAAATGAATCCAAGGTCATGTTGACAACTACAAATATCATGTTTTCTCAGGTTTCTGGAGCTTTCTTCCTAGAAAACTCGAATGTGTGGAGGATTTGACTCCAGGTGGAACCAATTAGCGTTTGCCAGCAGAAAACAAAAAGGCTCCTGCTAAAATGCATTCAAAACCTTAAAGTCCATAGAGAATATCCAGAAAACAGAAACACACAGAGGCTGTAGCAAGATCTGGGATTGAGATAGCTACAAATCACCAGATAGTTTTGTTTTCATCCAGGTGTATCTGGACAAATAGTTGTGGATTTTGGGTGAAATTTAACCAAAAAATCACCGTGAAAGTGGTTTTGGAGAAAAGCACAATCTTTCTGTACAGCAAATGAATCCAAGGTCATGATTACTAATACAAATATCATGTTTTCTCAGGTTTCTGAAGCTTTCTTCCTAGAAAACTCGAACGTGTGGAGTGTTTGACTCCAGGTGGAACCAATTAGCGTTTGCCAGCAGAAAACAAAAAGGGTCCTGCTAAAATGCATTCAAAACCTTAAAGTCCATAGAGAATATCCAGAAAACACAAACACACACAGAGGCTGTAGGAAGATCTGGGATTGAGATAGCTACAAATCACCAGATAGTTTTGTTTTCATCCAGGAGTATTTGGACAAATTGTTGTGGATTTCGGGTGAAATTTAACCAAAAATCACCGTGAAAGTGGTTTTGGAGAAAAGCACAATCTTCCTGTTCAGCAAATGAATCCAAGGTCATGTTGACAACTACAAATATCATGTTTTCTCAGGTTTCTGAAGCTTTCTTCCTAGAAAACTCGAATGTGTGGAGGATTTGACTCCAGGTGGAACCAATTAGCGTTTGCCAGCAGAAAACAAAAAGGGTCCTGCTAAAATGCATTCAAAACCTTAAAGTCCATAGAGAATATCCAGAAAACACAAACACACACAGAGGCTGTAGCAAGATGTGGGATTGAGATAGCTACAAATCACCAGATAGTTTTGTTTTCATCCAGGAGTATCTGGACAAATTGTTGTGGATTTCGGGTGAAATTTAACCAAAAATCACCGTGAAAGTGGTTTTGGAGAAAAGCACAATCTTCCTGTTCGGCAAATGTATCCAATGTCATGTTTACAGAAAGAAATATCATGTTTTCTCAGGTTTCTGAAGCTTTCTTCCTAGAAAACTCGAATGTGTGGAGTAGTTGACTCCAGGTGGAACCAATTAGCGTTTGCCAGCAGAAAACAAAAAGGGTCCTGCTAAAATGCATTCCAAACCTTAAAGTCCATAGAGAATATCCAGAAAACACAAACACACACAGAGGCTGTAGCAAGATCTGGGATTGAGATAGCTACAAATCACCAGATAGATTTGTTTTCATCCAGGAGTATCTGGACAGATTGTTGTAGTTTTGAAGTGAAATTTAACCAAAAATCACCGTGAAAGTGGTTTTGGAGAAAAGCACAATTTTCCTGATTAGCAAATGAATCCAAGGTCATGTTGAAAACTACAAATATCATGTTTTCTCAGGTTTCTGGAGCTTTCTTCCTAGAAAACTCGAATGTGTGGAGGATTTGACTCCAGGTGGAACCAATTAGCGTTTCCCAGCAGAAAACAAAAAGGGTCCTGCTAAAATGCATTCAAAACCTTAAAGTCCATAGAGAATGTCCAGAAAACACAAACACACACAGAGGCTGTAGCAAGATCTCGGATTGACATAGCCACAACAAACCAGATTGTTTTGTTTTCATCCAGAAGTATCTGGACAAATTGTTGTGGATTTCGGGTGAAATTTAACCAAACATCACCGTGAAAGTGGTTTTGGAGAAAAGCACAATCTTCCTGTTTGCCAAATGAATCCAAGGTCATGTTGAGAACTACAAATATCATGTTTTCTCAGGTTTCTGGAGCTTTCTTCCTAGAAACCTCGAATGTGTGGAGGATTTGACTCCAGGTGGAACCAATTAGCGTTTGCCAGCAGAAAACAAAAAGGCTCCTGCTAAAATGCATTCAAAACCTTAAAGTCCATAGAGAATATCCAGAAAACAGAAACACACAGAGGCTGTAGCAAGATCTGGGATTGAGATAGCTACAAATCACCAGATAGTTTTGTTTTCATCCAGGTGTATCTGGACAAATAGTTGTGGATTTTGGGTGAAATTTAACCAAAAAATCACCGTGAAAGTGGTTTTGGAGAAAAGCACAATCTTTCTGTACAGCAAATGAATCCAAGGTCATGATTACTAATACAAATATCATGTTTTCTCAGGTTTCTGAAGCTTTCTTCCTAGAAAACTCGAACGTGTGGAGTGTTTGACTCCAGGTGGAACCAATTAGCGTTTGCCAGCAGAAAACAAAAAGGGTCCTGCTAAAATGCATTCAAAACCTTAAAGTCCATAGAGAATATCCAGAAAACACAAACACACACAGAGGCTGTAGGAAGATCTGGGATTGAGATAGCTACAAATCACCAGATAGTTTTGTTTTCATCCAGGAGTATTTGGACAAATTGTTGTGGATTTCGGGTGAAATTTAACCAAAAATCACCGTGAAAGTGGTTTTGGAGAAAAGCACAATCTTCCTGTTCAGCAAATGAATCCAAGGTCATGTTGACAACTACAAATATCATGTTTTCTCAGGTTTCTGAAGCTTTCTTCCTAGAAAACTCGAATGTGTGGAGGATTTGACTCCAGGTGGAACCAATTAGCGTTTCCCAGCAGAAAACAAAAAGGGTCCTGCTAAAATGCATTCAAAACCTTAAAGTCCATAGAGAATGTCCAGAAAACACAAACACACACAGAGGCTGTAGCAAGATCTGGGATTGAGATAGCTACAAATCACCAGATAGTTTTGTTTTCATCCAGCAGTATCTGGACAAATTGTTGTAGTTTTGAAGTGAAATTTAACCAAAAATGACCGTGAAAGTGGTTTTGGAGAAAAGCGCAATCTTCCTGTTCGGCAAATGTATCCAATGTCATGTTTACAGAAAGAAATATCATGTTTTCTCAGGTTTCTGAAGCTTTCTTCCTAGAAAACTCGAATGTGTGGAGGATTTGACTCCAGGTGGAACCAATTAGCGTTTGCCAGCAGAAAACAAAAAGGGTCCTGCTCAAATGCATTCAAAACCTTAAAGTCCATAGAGAATATCCAGAAAACACAAACACACACAGAGGCTGTAGCAAGATCTGGGATTGAGATAGCTACAAATCACCAGATAGTTTTGCTTTCATCCAGGAGTATCTGGACAAATTGTTGTGGATTTCGGGTGAAATTTAACCAAAAATCACCGTGAAAGTGGTTTTGGAGAAAAGCACAATCTTCCTGTTCGGCAAATGTATCCAATGTCATGTTTACAGAAAGAAATATCATGTTTTCTCAGGTTTCTGGAGCTTTCTTCCTAGAAAACTCGAATGTGTGGAGTGTTTGACTCCAGGTGGAACCAATTAGCGTTTGCCAGCAGAAAACAAAAAGGGTCCTGCTAAAATGCATTCAAAACCTTAAAGTCCATAGAGAATGTCCAGAAAACACAAACACACACAGAGGCTGTAGCAAGATCTGGGATTGAGATAGCTACAAATCACCAGATAGTTTTGTTTTCATCCAGCAGTATCTGGACAATTTCTTGTAGTTTAGAAGTGAAATTTAACCAAAAATGACCGTGAAAGTGGTTTTGGAGAAAAGCGCAATCTTCCTGTTCGGCAAATGTATCCAATGTCATGTTTACAGAAAGAAATATCATGTTTTCTCAGGTTTCTGAAGCTTTCTTCCTAGAAAACTCGAATGTGTGGAGTGTTTGACTCCAGGTGGAACCAATTAGCGTTTGCCAGCAGAAAACAAAAAGGGTCCTGCTAAAATGCATTCAAAACCTTAAAGTCCATAGAGAATATCCAGAAAACACAAACACACACAGAGGCTGTAGCAAGGTCTGGGATTGAGATAGCTACAAATCACCAGATAGTTTTGTTTTCATCCAGCAGTATCTGGACAAATTGTTGTAGTTTTGAAGTGAAATTAAACCAAAAATGACCGTGAAAGTGGTTTTGGAGAAAAGCGCAATCTTCCTGTTCAGGAAATGTATCCAATGTCATGTTTACAGAAAGAAATATCATGTTTTCTCAGGTTTCTGAAGCTTTCTTCCTAGAAAACTCGAATGTGTGGAGGATTTGACTCCAGGTGGAACCAATTAGCGTTTGCCAACAGAAAACAAAAAGGGTCCCGCTAAAATGCATTCCAAACCTTAAAGTCCATAGAGAATATCCAGAAAACACAAACACACACAGAGGGTGTAGCAAGATCTGCGATTGAGATAGCTACAAATCACCACATAGTTTTGTTTTCATCCAGCAGTATCTGGACAAATTGTTGTAGTTTTGAAGTGAAATTTAACCAAAAAATGATAGTGACAGTGGTTTTGCAGAAAAGCACAATCTCTCTGTTCAGCAAATGAATCCAATGTCACGTTTACAAATACAAATATTATGTTTTCTCAGGTTTCTGGAGCTTTCTTCCTAGAAAACTTGAATGTGTGGAGTATTTGACTCCAGGAGGAACCAGTTAGCGTTTGCCAGCAGAAAACAAAAAGGGTCCTGCTAAAATGCATTCAAAACCTTTAAGTCCATAGAGAATGTCCAGAGAACACAAACACACACAGAGGCTGTAGCAAGATCAGGGATTGACATAGCTACAAATCACCAGATAGTTTTGCTTTCATCCAGGAGTATCTGGACAAATTGTTGTGGATTTCGGGTGAAATTTAACCAAAAATCACCGTGAAAGTGGTTTTGGAGAAAAGCACAATCTTCCTGTTCGGCAAATGTATCCAATGTCATGTTTACAGAAAGAAATATCATGTTTTCTCAGGTTTCTGGAGCTTTCTTCCTAGAAAACTCGAATGTGTGGAGTGTTTGACTCCAGGTGGAACCAATTAGCGTTTGCCAGCAGAAAACAAAAAGGGTCCTGCTAAAATGCATTCAAAACCTTAAAGTCGATAGAGAATGTCCAGAGAACACAAACACACACAGAGGCTGTAGCAAGATCTGGGATTGAGATAGCTACAAATCACCAGATAGTTTTGTTTTCATCCAGGAGTATCTGGACAATTTCTTGTAATTTAGAAGTGAAATTTAACCAAAAATGACCGTGAAAGTGGTTTTGGAGAAAAGCGCAATCTTCCTGTTCAGGAAATGTATCCAATGTCATGTTTACAGAAAGAAATATCATGTTTTCTCAGGTTTCTGAAGCTTTCTTCCTAGAAAACTCGAATGTGTGGAGTGTTTGACTCCAGGTGGAACCAATTAGCGTTTGCCAGCAGAAAACAAAAAGGATCCTGCTAAAATGCATTCAAAACCTTAAAGTCCATAGAGAATGTCCAGAGAACACAAACACACACAGAGGCTGTAGCAAGATCTGGGATTGACATAGCTACAAATCACCAGATAGTTTTGTTTTCATCCAAATTATCTAGACAAAATGTTGTTGTATCCGGGTGAAATTTAACTAAAAAATCACCGTGAAAGTGGTTTTGGAGAAAAGCACAATCTTCCTGTTCGGCAAATGTATCCAGTGTCATGTTTACAGAAAGAAATATCATGTTTTCTCAGGTTTCTGGAGCTTTCTTCCTAGAAAACTCGAATGTGTGGAGTGTTTGACTCCAGGTGGAACCAATTAGCGTTTGCCAGCAGAAAACAAAAAGGTTCCTGCTAAAATGCATTCAAAACCTTAAAGTCCACAGAGAATATCCAGAAAACACAAACACACACAGAGGCTGTAGCAAGATCTGGGATTGAGATAGCTACAAATCACCAGATAGTTTTGTTTTCATCCAGCAGTATCTGGACAAATTGTTGTAGTTTTGAAGTGAAATTTAACCAAAAATCACCGTGAAAGTGGTTTTGGAGAAAAGCACAATCTTCCTGTTCGGCAAATGAATCCAAGGTCATGTTGACAACTACAAATATCATGTTTTCTGAGGTTTCTGGTGCTTTCTTCCTAGAAAACTGGAATGTGTGGAGGATTTGACTCAAGGTGGAACCAATTAGCGTTTGCCAGCAGAAAACAAAAAGGCTCCTGCTAAAATGCATTCAAAACCTTAAAGTCCATAGAGAATATCCAGAAAACAGAAACACACAGAGGCTGTAGCAAGATCTGGGATTGAGATAGCTACAAATCACCAGATAGTTTTGTTTTCATCCAGGTGTATCTGGACAAATAGTTGTGGATTTTGGGTGAAATTTAACCAAAAAATCACCGTGAAAGTGGTTTTGGAGAAAAGCACAATCTTTCTGTACAGCAAATGAATCCAAGGTCATGATTACTAATACAAATATCATGTTTTCTCAGGTTTCTGAAGCTTTCTTCCTAGAAAACTCGAACGTGTGGAGTGTTTGACTCCAGGTGGAACCAATTAGCGTTTGCCAGCAGAAAACAAAAAGGGTCCTGCTAAAATGCATTCAAAACCTTAAAGTCCATAGAGAATATCCAGAAAACACAAACACACACAGAGGCTGTAGGAAGATCTGGGATTGAGATAGCTACAAATCACCAGATAGTTTTGTTTTCATCCAGGAGTATTTGGACAAATTGTTGTGGATTTCGGGTGAAATTTAACCAAAAATCACCGTGAAAGTGGTTTTGGAGAAAAGCACAATCTTCCTGTTCAGCAAATGAATCCAAGGTCATGTTGACAACTACAAATATCATGTTTTCTCAGGTTTCTGAAGCTTTCTTCCTAGAAAACTCGAATGTGTGGAGGATTTGACTCCAGGTGGAACCAATTAGCGTTTCCCAGCAGAAAACAAAAAGGGTCCTGCTAAAATGCATTCAAAACCTTAAAGTCCATAGAGAATGTCCAGAAAACACAAACACACACAGAGGCTGTAGCAAGATCTGGGATTGAGATAGCTACAAATCACCAGATAGTTTTGTTTTCATCCAGCAGTATCTGGACAAATTGTTGTAGTTTTGAAGTGAAATTTAACCAAAAATGACCGTGAAAGTGGTTTTGGAGAAAAGCGCAATCTTCCTGTTCGGCAAATGTATCCAATGTCATGTTTACAGAAAGAAATATCATGTTTTCTCAGGTTTCTGAAGCTTTCTTCCTAGAAAACTCGAATGTGTGGAGTATTTGACTCCAGGTGGAACCAATTAGCGTTTGCCAGCAGAAAACAAAAAGGGTCCTGCTAAAATGCATTCAAAACCTTAAAGTCCATAGAGAATATCCAGAAAACACAAACACACACAGAGGCTGTAGCAAGATCTGGGATTGAGATAGCTACAAATCACCAGATAGTTTTGCTTTCATCCAGGAGTATCTGGACAAATTGTTGTGGATTTCGGGTGAAATTTAACCAAAAATCACCGTGAAAGTGGTTTTGGAGAAAAGCACAATCTTCCTGTTCGGCAAATGTATCCAATGTCATGTTTACAGAAAGAAATATCATGTTTTCTCAGGTTTCTGGAGCTTTCTTCCTAGAAAACTCGAATGTGTGGAGTGTTTGACTCCAGGTGGAACCAATTAGCGTTTGCCAGCAGAAAACAAAAAGGGTCCTGCTAAAATGCATTCAAAACCTTAAAGTCGATAGAGAATGTCCAGAAAACACAAACACACACAGAGGCTGTAGCAAGATCTGGGATTGAGATAGCTACAAATCACCAGATAGTTTTGTTTTCATCCAGGAGTATCTGGACAATTTCTTGTAGTTTAGAAGTGAAATTTAACCAAAAATGACCGTGAAAGTGGTTTTGGAGAAAAGCGCAATCTTCCTGTTCGGCAAATGTATCCAATGTCATGTTTACAGAAAGAAATATCATGTTTTCTCAGGTTTCTGAAGCTTTCTTCCTAGAAAACTCGAATGTGTGGAGTGTTTGACTCCAGGTGGAACCAATTAGCGTTTGCCAGCAGAAAACAAAAAGGGTCCTGCTAAAATGCATTCAAAACCTTAAAGTCCATAGAGAATATCCAGAAAACACAAACACACACAGAGGCTGTAGCAAGATCTGGGATTGAGATAGCTACAAATCACCAGATAGTTTTGTTTTCATCCAGCAGTATCTGGACAAATTGTTGTAGTTTTGAAGTGAAATTAAACCAAAAATGACCGTGAAAGTGGTTTTGGAGAAAAGCGCAATCTTCCTGTTCAGGAAATGTATCCAATGTCATGTTTACAGAAAGAAATATCATGTTTTCTCAGGTTTCTGAAGCTTTCTTCCTAGAAAACTCGAATGTGTGGAGGATTTGACTCCAGGTGGAACCAATTAGCGTTTGCCAACAGAAAACAAAAAGGGTCCCGCTAAAATGCATTCCAAACCTTAAAGTCCATAGAGAATATCCAGAAAACACAAACACACACAGAGGGTGTAGCAAGATCTGCGATTGAGATAGCTACAAATCACCACATAGTTTTGTTTTCATCCAGCAGTATCTGGACAAATTGTTGTAGTTTTGAAGTGAAATTTAACCAAAAAATGATAGTGACAGTGGTTTTGCAGAAAAGCACAATCTCTCTGTTCAGCAAATGAATCCAATGTCACGTTTACAAATACAAATATTATGTTTTCTCAGGTTTCTGGAGCTTTCTTCCTAGAAAACTTGAATGTGTGGAGTATTTGACTCCAGGAGGAACCAGTTAGCGTTTGCCAGCAGAAAACAAAAAGGGTCCTGCTAAAATGCATTCAAAACCTTTAAGTCCATAGAGAATGTCCAGGGAACACAAACACACACAGAGGCTGTAGCAAGATCAGGGATTGACATAGCTACAAATCACCAGATAGTTTTGCTTTCATCCAGGAGTATCTGGACAAATTGTTGTGGATTTCGGGTGAAATTTAACCAAAAATGACCGTGAAAGTGGTTTTGGAGAAAAGCGCAATCTTCCTGTTCAGGAAATGTATCCAATGTCATGTTTACAGAAAGAAATATCATGTTTTCTCAGGTTTCTGAAGCTTTCTTCCTAGAAAACTCGAATGTGTGGAGGATTTGACTCCAGGTGGAACCAATTAGCGTTTGCCAACAGAAAACAAAAAGGGTCCCGCTAAAATGCATTCCAAACCTTAAAGTCCATAGAGAATATCCAGAAAACACAAACACACACAGAGGGTGTAGCAAGATCTGCGATTGAGATAGCTACAAATCACCACATAGTTTTGTTTTCATCCAGCAGTATCTGGACAAATTGTTGTAGTTTTGAAGTGAAATTTAACCAAAAAATGATAGTGACAGTGGTTTTGCAGAAAAGCACAATCTCTCTGTTCAGCAAATGAATCCAATGTCACGTTTACAAATACAAATATTATGTTTTCTCAGGTTTCTGGAGCTTTCTTCCTAGAAAACTTGAATGTGTGGAGTATTTGACTCCAGGAGGAACCAGTTAGCGTTTGCCAGCAGAAAACAAAAAGGGTCCTGCTAAAATGCATTCAAAACCTTTAAGTCCATAGAGAATGTCCAGAGAACACAAACACACACAGAGGCTGTAGCAAGATCAGGGATTGACATAGCTACAAATCACCAGATAGTTTTGCTTTCATCCAGGAGTATCTGGACAAATTGTTGTGGATTTCGGGTGAAATTTAACCAAAAATCACCGTGAAAGTGGTTTTGGAGAAAAGCACAATCTTCCTGTTCGGCAAATGTATCCAATGTCATGTTTACAGAAAGAAATATCATGTTTTCTCAGGTTTCTGGAGCTTTCTTCCTAGAAAACTCGAATGTGTGGAGTGTTTGACTCCAGGTGGAACCAATTAGCGTTTGCCAGCAGAAAACAAAAAGGGTCCTGCTAAAATGCATTCAAAACCTTAAAGTCGATAGAGAATGTCCAGAGAACACAAACACACACAGAGGCTGTAGCAAGATCTGGGATTGAGATAGCTACAAATCACCAGATAGTTTTGTTTTCATCCAGGAGTATCTGGACAATTTCTTGTAATTTAGAAGTGAAATTTAACCAAAAATGACCGTGAAAGTGGTTTTGGAGAAAAGCGCAATCTTCCTGTTCAGGAAATGTATCCAATGTCATGTTTACAGAAAGAAATATCATGTTTTCTCAGGTTTCTGAAGCTTTCTTCCTAGAAAACTCGAATGTGTGGAGTGTTTGACTCCAGGTGGAACCAATTAGCGTTTGCCAGCAGAAAACAAAAAGGATCCTGCTAAAATGCATTCAAAACCTTAAAGTCCATAGAGAATGTCCAGAGAACACAAACACACACAGAGGCTGTAGCAAGATCTGGGATTGAGATAGCTACAAATCACCTGATAGTTTTGTTTTCATCCAAATTATCTAGACAAAATGTTGTTGTATCCGGGTGAAATTTAACTAAAAAATCACCGTGAAAGTGGTTTTGGAGAAAAGCACAATCTTCCTGTTCGGCAAATGTATCCAATGTCATGTTTACAGAAAGAAATATCATGTTTTCTCAGGTTTCTGGAGCTTTCTTCCTAGAAAACTCGAATGTGTGGAGTGTTTGACTCCAGGTGGAACCAATTAGCGTTTGCCAGCAGAAAACAAAAAGGTTCCTGCTAAAATGCATTCAAAACCTTAAAGTCCACAGAGAATATCCAGAAAACACAAACACACACAGAGGCTGTAGCAAGATCTGGGATTGAGATAGCTACAAATCACCAGATAGTTTTGTTTTCATCCAGCAGTATCTGGACAAATTGTTGTAGTTTTGAAGTGAAATTTAACCAAAAATCACCGTGAAAGTGGTTTTGGAGAAAAGCACAATCTTCCTGTTCGGCAAATGAATCCAAGGTCATGTTGACAACTACAAATATCATGTTTTCTGAGGTTTCTGGTGCTTTCTTCCTAGAAAACTGGAATGTGTGGAGGATTTGACTCAAGGTGGAACCAATTAGCGTTTGCCAGCAGAAAACAAAAGGGGTCCTGCTAAAATGCATTCAAAACTTAAAGTCCATAGAGAATATCCAGAAAACACAAACACACACAGAGGCTGTAGCAAGATCTGGGATTGAGATAGCTACAAATCACCAGATAGTTTTGTTTTCATCCAGGTGTATCTGGACAAATAGTTGTGGATTTTGGGTGAAATTTAACCAAAAAATCACCGTGAAAGTGGTTTTGGAGAAAAGCACAATCTTCCTGTTCGGCAAATGTATCCAATGTCATGTTTACAGAAAGAAATATCATGTTTTCTCAGGTTTCTGAAGCTTTCTTCCTAGAAAACTCGAATGTGTGGAGTATTTGACTCCAGGTGGAACCAATTAGCGTTTGCCAGCAGAAAACAAAAAGGGTCCTGCTAAAATGCATTCAAAACCTTAAAGTCCATAGAGAATGTCCAGAAAACACAAACACACACAGAGGCTGTAGCAAGATCTGGGATTGAGATAGCTACAAATCACCAGATAGTTTTGTTTGCATCCAGGAGTATCTGGACAAATTGTTGTGGATTTCGGGTGAAATTTAACCAAAAATCACCGTGAAAGTGGTTTTGGAGAAAAGCACAATCTTTCTGTTCAGCAAATGAAACCAATGTGATGTTTACAAATACAAATATTATGTTTTATGAGGTTTATGGAGCTTTCTTCCTAGAAAACTCGAATGTGTGGAAGATTTGACTCCAGGTGGAACCAATTAGCGTTTCCCAGCAGAAAACAAAAAGGGTCCTGCTAAAATGCATTCAAAACCTTAAAGTCCACAGAGAATATCCAGAAAACACAAACACACACAGAGGCTGTAGCAAGATCTGGGATTGAGATAGCTACAAATCACCAGATAGTTTTGTTTTCATCCAGCAGTATCTGGACAAATTGTTGTAGTTTTGAAGTTAAATTTAACCAAAAATCACCGTGAAAGTGGTTTTGGAGAAAAGCACAATCTTCCTGTTCGGCAAATGTATCCATGTCATGTTTACAGAAAGAAATATCATGTTTTCTCAGGTTTCTGAAGCTTTCTTCCTAGAAAACTCGAATGTGTGGAGTATTTGACTCCAGGTGGAACCAATTAGCATTTGCCAACAGAAAACAAAAAGGGTCCTGCTAAAATGCATTCAAAACCTTAAAGTCCATGGAGAATATACAGAAAACACAAACACACACAGAGGCTGTAGCAAGATCTGGGATTGAGATAGCTACAAATCACCGCATAGTTTTCTTTTCATCTAGCAGTATCTGGACAAATTGTTGTAGTTTTGAAGTGAAATTTAACCAAAAATTACCGTGAAAGTGGTTTTGGAGAAAAGCACAATCTTTCTGTTCAGCAAATGCATCCAACGTCATGTTTACAAATACAAATATTATGTTTTCTCAGGTTTCTGAAGCTTTCTTCCTAGAAAACTCGAATGTGTGGAGTATTTGACTCCAGGTGGAACCAATTAGCGTTTGCCAACAGAAAACAAAAAGGGTCCTGCTAAAATGCATTCAAAACCATAAAGTCCATAGAGAATATCCAGAAAACACAAACACACTCAGAGGCTGTAGCAAGTTCTGGGATTGAAATAGCTACAAATCACCAGATAGTTTTGTTTTCATCCAAACTCTCTGGACAAAATGTTGTTGTATCCGGGTGAAATTTAACAAAAAAATCACCGTGAAAGTGGTTTTGGAGAAAAGCACAATCTTTCTGTTCAGCAAATGCATCCAATGTCATGTTTACAAATACAAATATTATGTTTTCTCAGTTTTCTGGAGCTTTCTTCCTAGAAAACTCGAATGCGTGGAGGATTTGACTCCAGGTGGAACCAATTAGCGTTTACCAGCAGAAAACAAAAAGGGTCCTGCTAAAATGCATTCAAAACCTTAAAGTCCATAGAGAATATCCAGAAAACATAAACACACACAGAGGCTGTAGCAAGATCTGGGATTGAGATAGCTACAAATCACCAGATAGTTTTGTTTTCATCCAGGAGTATCTGGACAAATTGTTGTGGATTTTGGGTGAAATTTAACCAAAAATCACCGTGAAAGTGGTTTTGGAGAAAAGCACAATCTTCCTGTTGGGCAAATGTATCCAATGTCATGTTTACAGAAAGAAATATCATGTTTTCTCAGGTTTCTGAAGCTTTCTTCCTAGAAAACTCGAATGTGTGGAGTATTTGACTCCAGGTGGAACCAATTAGCGTTTGGCAGCAGAAAACAAAAAGGGTCCTGCTAAAATGCATTCAAAA
Source organism: Oryctolagus cuniculus (assembly GCF_964237555.1). NCBI lineage: Eukaryota > Metazoa > Chordata > Mammalia > Lagomorpha > Leporidae > Oryctolagus > Oryctolagus cuniculus. The sequence goes on from NC_091451.1 coordinate 1,049,979, forward strand.
CCTTAAAGTCCATAGAGAATATCCAGAAAACACAAACACACACAGAGGCTGTAGCAAGATCTGGGATTGACATAGCTACAAATCACCAGATAGTTTTGTTTTCATCCAGGAGTATCTGGACAAATTGTTGTAGTTTTGAAGTGAAATTTAACCAAAAATCACCATGAAAGTGGTTTTGGAGAAAAGCACAATCTTCCTGTTTGGCAAATGTATCCAATGTCATGTTTACAGAAAGAAATATCATGTTTTCTCAGGTTTCTGAAGCTTTCATCCTAGAAAACTCGAATGTGTGGAGTATTTGACTCCAGGTGGAACCAATTAGCCTTTGCCAACAGAAAACAAAAAGGGTCCTGCTAAAATGCATTCAAAACCTTAAAGTCCATAGAGAATATCCAGAAAACACAAACACACACAGAGGCTGTAGCAAGATCTGGGATTGAGATAGCTACAAATCACCAGATAGTTTTGTTTTCATCCAGGAGTATCTGGACAAATTGTTGTAGTTTTGAAGTGAAATTTAACCAAAAAATCACCATGAAAGTGGTTTTGGAGAAAAGCACAATCTTTCTGTTCAGCAAATGCATCCAATGTCATGTTTACAAATACAAATATTATGTTTTCTCAGGTTTCTGGAGCTTTCTTCCTAGAAAACTCGAATGTGTGGAGTATTTGACTCCAGGTGGAACCAATTAGTGTTTGCCAGCATAAAACAAAAAGAGTCCTGCTAAAATGCACTCAAAACCTTAAAGTCCATAGAGAATATCCAGAAAACACAAACACACACAGAGGCTGTAGAAAGATCTGCGATTGAGATAGCTACAAATCACCAGATAGTTTTGTTTTCATACAGGAGTATCTGGACAAATTGTTGTGGATTTTGGGTGAAATTTAACCAAAAATCACCGTGAAAGTGGTTTTGGAGAAAAGCACAATCGTCCTGTTCGGCAAATGTATCCAATGTCATGTTTACAGAAAGAAATATCATGTTTTTTCAGGTTTCTGAAGCTTTCTTCCTAGAAAACTCGAATGTGTGGAGGATTTGACTCCAGGTGGAACAAATTAGCGTTTGCCAACAGAAAACAAAAAGGGTCCTGCTAAAATGCATTCAAAACCTTAAAGTCCAAAGAGAATATCCAGAAAACACAAACACACACAGAGGCTGTAGCAAGATCTGGGATTGAGATAGCTACAAATCACCAGATAGTTTTGTTTTCATCCAGGAGCATCTGGACAAATTGTTGTAGTTTTGAAGTGAAATTTAACCAAAAATCAGTGTGAAAGTGGTTTTGGAGAAAAGCACAATCTTCCTATTCAGCAAATGTATCCAATGTCATGTTTACAGAAAGAAATATCATGTTTTCTCAGGTTTCTGAAGCTTTCTTCCTAGAAAACTCGAATGTGTGGAGGATTTCACTCCAGGTGGAACCAATTAGCGTTTGCCAACAGAAAACAAAAAGGGTCCTGCTAAAATGCATTCAAAACCTTAAATTCCATAGAGAATATCCAGAAAACACAAACACACACAGAGGCTGTAGCAAGATCTGGGATTGAAATAGCTACAAATCACCAGATAGTTTTGTTTTCATCCAAACTCTCTGGACAAATTGTTGTGGATTTCAGGTGAAATTTAACCAAAAAATCACCGTGAAAGTGGTTTTGGAGAAAAGCACAATCTTTCTGTTCAGCAAATGCATCCAATGTCATGTTTACAGAAAGAAATATCATGTTTTCTCAGGTTTCTGAAGCTTTCTTCCTAGAAAACTCGAATGTGTGGAGTATTTGACTCCAGGTGGAACCAATTAGCCTTTGCCAACAGAAAACAAAAAGGGTCCTGCTAAAATGCATTCAAAACCTTAAAGTCCATAGAGAATATCCAGAAAACACAAACACACACAGAGGCTGTAGCAAGATCTGGGATTGAGATAGCTACAAATCACCAGATAGTTTTGTTTTCATCCAGGAGTATCTGGACAAATTGTTGTGGATTTTGGGTGAAATTTAACCAAAAATCACCGTGAAAGTGGTTTTGGAGAAAAGCACAAACTTCCTGTTGGGCAAATGTATCCAATGTCATGTTTACAGAAAGAAATATCATGTTTTCTCAGGTTTCTGAGGCTTTCTTTCTAGAAAACTCGAATGTGTGGAGTATTTGACTCCAGGTGGAACCAATTAGCGTTTGCCAGCAGAAAACAAAAAGGGTCCTGCTAAAATGCATTCCAAACCTTAAAGTCCATGGAGAATATCCAGAAAACACAAACACACACGGAGGCTGTAGCAAGATCTGGGATTGAGATAGCTACAAATCACCAGATAGTTTTGTTTTCATACAGGAGTATCTGGACAAATTGTTGTAGTTTTGAAGTGAAATTTAACCAAAAAATCACCGTGAAAGTGGTTTTGGAGAAAAGCACAATCTTTCTGTTCAGCAAATGCATCCAACGTCATGTTTACAAATACAAATATTATGTTTTCTCAGGTTTCTGAAGCTTTCTTCCTAGAAAAATCGAATGTGTGGAGTGTTTGACTCCAGATGGAACCAATTAGCATTTGCCAGCAGAAAACAAAAAGGGTCCTGCTAAAATGCATTCAAAACCTTAAAGTCCATAGAGAATGTCCAGAGAACACAAACACACACAGAGGCTGTAGCAAGATCTGGGATTGAGATAGCTACAAATCACCAGATACTTTTGTTTTCATCCAGCAGCATCTGGACAAATTGTTGTAGTTTTGAAGTGAAATTTAACCAAAAATCACCGTGAAAGTAGTTTTGGAGAAAAGCACAATCTTCCTGTTTGGCGAATGTATCCAATGTCATGTTTACAGAAAGAAATATCATGTTTTCTCAGGTTTCTGTAGCTTTCATCCTAGAAAACTCAAATGTGTGGAGTATTTGACTCCAGGTGGAACCAATTAGCCTTTGCCAACAGAAAACAAAAAGGGTCCTGCTAAAATGCATTCAAAACCTTAAAGTCCATAGAGAATATCCAGAAAACACAAACACACACGGAGGCTGTAGCAAGATCTGGGATTGAGATTGCTACAAATCACCAGATACTTTTGTTTTCATCCAGGAGTATCTGGACAAATTGTTGTAGTTTTGAAGTGAAATTTAACCAAAAAATCAACATGAAAGTGGTTTTGGAGAAAAGCACAAGCTTTCTCTTCAGCAAATGCATCCAATGTCATGTTTACAAATACAAATATTATGTTTTCTCAGGTTTCTGGAGCTTTCTTCCTAGAAAACTCGAATGTGTGGAGGATTTGACTCCAGGTGGAACCAATTAGGGTTTGTCAGCAGAAAACAAAAAGAGTCCTGCTAAAATGCACTCAAAACCTTAAAGTCCATCGAGAATATCCAGAAAACACAAACACACACAGAGGCTGTAGCAAGATCTGCGATTGAGATAGCTACAAATCACCAGATAGTTTTGTTTTCATCCAGGAGTATCTGGACAAATTGTTGTGGATTTCGGGTGAAATTTAACCAAAAATCACCGTGAAAGTGGTTTTGGAGAAAAGCACAATCTTCCTGTTCGGCAAATGTATCCAATGTCATGTTTACAGAAAGAAATATCATGTTTTCTCAGGTTTCTGGAGCTTTCTTCCTAGAAAACTCGAATGTGTGGAGTGTTTGACTCCAGGTGGAACCAATTAGCGTTTGCCAGCAGAAAACAAAAAGGGTCCTGCTAAAATGCATTCAAAACCTTAAAGTCCACAGAGAATATCCAGAAAACACAAACACACACAGAGGCTGTAGCAAGATCTGGGATTGAGATAGCTACAAATCACCAGATAGTTTTGTTTTCATCCAGCAGTATCTGGACAAATTGTTGTAGTTTTGAAGTTAAATTTAAACAAAAATCACCGTGAAAGTGGTTTTGGAGAAAAGCACAATCTTCCTGTTCGGCAAATGTATCCAATGTCATGTTTACAGAAAGAAAATTCATGTTTTCTCAGGTTTCTGAAGCTTTCTTCCTAGAAAACTCGAATGTGTGGAGTATTTGACTCCAGGTGGAACCAATTAGCATTTGCCAACAGAAAACAAAAAGGGTCCTGCTAAAATGCATTCAAAACCTTAAAGTCCATGGAGAATATACAGAAAACACAAACACACACAGAGGCTGTCGCAAGATCTGGGATTGAGATAGCTACAAATCACCAGATAGTTTTGTTTTCATCCAGGAGTATCTGGACAAATTGTTGTAGTTTTGAAGTGAAATTTAACCAAAAAATCACCGTGAAAGTGGTTTTGGAGAAAAGCACAATCTTTCTGTTCAGCAAATGCATCCAACGTCATGTTTACAAATACAAATATTATGTTTTCTCAGGTTTCTGAAGCTTTCTTCCTAGAAAAATCGAATGTGTGGAGTGTTTGACTCCAGATGGAACCAATTAGCATTTACCAGCAGAAAACAAAAAGGGTCCTGCTAAAATGCATTCAAAACCTTAAAGTCCATAGAGAATGTCCAGAGAACACAAACACACACAGAGGCTGTAGCAAGATCTGGGATTGAGATAGCTACAAATCACCAGATAGTTTTGTTTTCATCCAGCAACATCTGGACAAATTGTTGTAGTTTTGAAGTGAAATTTAACCAAAAATCACCATGAAAGTGGTTTTGGAGAAAAGCACAATCTTCCTGTTTGGCAAATGTATCCAATGTCATGTTTACAGAAAGAAATATCATGTTTTCTCAGGATTCTGAAGCTTTCATCCTAGAAAACTCGAATGTGTGGAGGATTTGACTCCAGGTGGAACCAATTAGGGTTTGCCAGCAGAAAACAAAAAGAATCCTGCTAAAATGCACTCAAAACCTTAAAGTCCATCGTGAATATCCAGAAAACACAAACACACACAGAGGCTGTAGCAAGATCTGGGATTGAGATAGCTACAAATCACCAGATAGTTTTGTTTTCATCCAGGAGTATCTGGACAAATTGTTGTGGATTTCGGGTGAAATTTAACCAAAAATCACCGTGAAAGTGGTTTTGGAGAAAAGCACAATCTTCCTGTTCGGCAAATGTATCCAATGTCATGTTTAGAGAAAGAAATATCATGTTTTCTCAGGTTTCTGGAGCTTTCTTCCTAGAAAACTCGAATGTGTGGAGTGTTTGACTCCAGGTGGAACCAATTAGCGTTTGCCAGCAGAAAACAAAAAGGGTCCTGCTAAAATGCATTCAAAACCTTAAAGTCCACAGAGAATATCCAGAAAACACAAACACACACAGAGGCTGTAGCAAGATCTGGGATTGAGATAGCTACAAATCACCAGATAGTTTTGTTTTCATCCAGGAGTATCTGGACAAATTGTTGTAGTTTTGAAGTGAAATTTAACCAAAAAATCACCGTGAAAGTGGTTTTGGAGAAAAGCACAATCTTTCTGTTCAGCAAATGCATCCAACGTCATGTTTACAAATACAAATATTATGTTTTCTCAGGTTTCTGAAGCTTTCTTCCTAGAAAAATCGAATGTGTGGAGTGTTTGACTCCAGATGGAACCAATTAGCATTTACCAGCAGAAAACAAAAAGGGTCCTGCTAAAATGCATTCAAAACCTTAAAGTCCATAGAGAATGTCCAGAGAACACAAACACACACAGAGGCTGTAGCAAGATCTGGGATTGAGATAGCTACAAATCACCAGATAGTTTTGTTTTCATCCAGCAACATCTGGACAAATTGTTGTAGTTTTGAAGTGAAATTTAACCAAAAATCACCATGAAAGTGGTTTTGGAGAAAAGCACAATCTTCCTGTTTGGCAAATGTATCCAATGTCATGTTTACAGAAAGAAATATCATGTTTTCTCAGGATTCTGAAGCTTTCATCCTAGAAAACTCGAATGTGTGGAGGATTTGACTCCAGGTGGAACCAATTAGGGTTTGCCAGCAGAAAACAAAAAGAATCCTGCTAAAATGCACTCAAAACCTTAAAGTCCATCGTGAATATCCAGAAAACACAAACACACACAGAGGCTGTAGCAAGATCTGGGATTGAGATAGCTACAAATCACCAGATAGTTTTGTTTTCATCCAGGAGTATCTGGACAAATTGTTGTGGATTTCGGGTGAAATTTAACCAAAAATCACCGTGAAAGTGGTTTTGGAGAAAAGCACAATCTTCCTGTTCGGCAAATGTATCCAATGTCATGTTTAGAGAAAGAAATATCATGTTTTCTCAGGTTTCTGGAGCTTTCTTCCTAGAAAACTCGAATGTGTGGAGTGTTTGACTCCAGGTGGAACCAATTAGCGTTTGCCAGCAGAAAACAAAAAGGGTCCTGCTAAAATGCATTCAAAACCTTAAAGTCCACAGAGAATATCCAGAAAACACAAACACACACAGAGGCTGTAGCAAGATCTGGGATTGAGATAGCTACAAATCACCAGATAGTTTTGTTTTCATCCAGGAGTATCTGGACAAATTGTTGTAGTTTTGAAGTGAAATTTAACCAAAAAATCACCGTGAAAGTGGTTTTGGAGAAAAGCACAATCTTTCTGTTCAGCAAATGCATCCAACGTCATGTTTACAAATACAAATATTATGTTTTCTCAGGTTTCTGAAGCTTTCTTCCTAGAAAAATCGAATGTGTGGAGTTTTTGACTCCAGCTGGAACCAATTAGCTTTTGCCAGCAGAAAACAAAAAGGGTCCTGCCAAAATGCATTCAAAACCTTAAAGTCCACAGAGAATATCCAGAAAACACAAACACACACACAGGCTGTAGCAAGATCTGGGATTGAGATAGCTACAAATCACCACATAGTGTTGTTTTCATCCAGCAGTATCTGGACAAATTGTTGTAGTTTTGAAGTGAAATTTAACCAAAAAATCACCGTGAAAGTGGTTTTGGAGAAAAGCACAATCTTCCTATTCAGCAAATGTATCCAATGTCATGTTTACAGAAAGAAATATCATGTTTTCTCAGGTTTCTGAAGCTTTCTTCCTAGAAAACTCGAATGTGTGGAGGATTTCACTCCAGGTGGAACCAATTAGCATTTGCCAACAGAAAACAAAAAGGGTCCTGCTAAAATGCATTCAAAACCTTAAATTCCATAGAGAATATCCAGAAAACACAAACACACACAGAGGCTGTAGCAAGATCTGGGATTGAAATAGCTACAAATCACCAGATAGTTTTGTTTTCATCCAAATTCTCTGGACAAAATGTTGTTGTATCCGGGTGAAATTTAACCAAAAAATCACCGTGAAAGTGGTTTTGGAGAAAAGCACAATCTTTCTGTTCAGCAAATGCATCCAATGTCATGTTTACAGAAAGAAATATCATGTTTTCTCAGGTTTCTGGAGCTTTCTTCCTAGAAAACTCGAATGTGTGGAGTATTTGACTCCAGGTGGAACCAATTAGCCTTTGCCAACAGAAAACAAAAAGGGTCCTGCTAAAATGCATTCAAAACCTTAAAGTCCATCGAGAATATCCAGAAAACACAAACACACACAGAGGCTGTAGCAAGATCTGGGATTGAGATAGCTACAAATCACCAGATAGTTTTGTTTTCATCCAGGAGTATCTGGACAAATTGTTGTGGATTTCGGGTGAAATTTAACCAAAAATCACCGTGAAAGTGGTTTTCGAGAAAAGCACAATCTTCCTGTTCGGCAAATGTATCCAATGTCATGTTTAGAGAAAGAAATATCATGTTTTCTCAGGTTTCTGGAGCTTTCTTCCAAGAAAACTCGAATGTGTGGAGTGTTTGACTCCAGGTGGAACCAATTAGCGTTTGCCAGCAGAAAACAAAAAGGGTCCTGCTAAAATGCATTCAAAACCTTAAAGTCCACAGAGAATATCCAGAAAACACAAACACACACAGAGGCTGTAGCAAGATCTGGGATTGAGATAGCTACAAATCACCAGATAGTTTTGTTTTCATCCAGCAGTATCTGGACAAAATGTTGTAGTATCCTGGTGAAATTTAAACAAAAATCACCGTGAAAGTGGTTTTGGAGAAAAGCACAATCTTTCTGTTCAGCAAATGCATCCAACGTCATGTTTACAAATACAAATATTATGTTTTCTCAGGTTTCTGAAGCTTTCTTCCTAGAAAACTCGAATGTGTGGAGTATTTGACTCCAGGTGGAACCAATTAGCATTTGCCAACAGAAAACAAAAAGGGTCCTGCTAAAATGCATTCAAAACCTTAAAGTCCATGGAGAATATACAGAAAACACAAACACCCACAGAGGCTGTCGCAAGATCTGGGATTGAGATAGCTACAAATCACCAGATAGTTTTGTTTTCATCCAGGAGTATCTGGACAAATTGTTGTAGTTTTGAAGTGAAATTTAACCAAAAAATCACCGTGAAAGTGGTTTTGGAGAAAAGCACAATCTTTCTGTTCAGCAAATGCATCCAACGTCATGTTTACAAATACAAATATTATGTTTTCTCAGGTTTCTGAAGCTTTCTTCCTAGAAAAATCGAATGTGTGGAGTTTTTGACTCCAGCTGGAACCAATTAGCATTTTCCAGCAGAAAACAAAAAGGGTCCTGCTAAAATGCATTCAAAACCTTAAAGTCCACAGAGAATATCCAGAAAACACAAACACACGCAGAGGCTGTAGCAAGATCTTGGATTGAAATAGCTACAAATCACCAGATAGTGTTGTTTTCATCCAGGAGTATCTGGACAAATTGTTGTTGTATCCGGGTGAAATTTAACCAAATAATCACCGTGAAAGTGGTTTTGGAGAAAAGCACAATCTTTCTGTTCAGCAAATGCATCCAATGTCATGTTTACAGAAAGAAATATCATGTTTTCTCAGATTTCTGGAGCTTTCTTCCTAGAAAACTCGAATGTGTGGAGTATTTGGCTCCAGGTGGAACCAATTAGCCTTTGCCAACAGAAAACAAAAAGGGTCCTGCTAAAATGCATTCAAAACCTTAAAGTCCATAGAGAATATCCAAAAAACACAAACACACACAGAGGATGTAGCAAGATCTGGGATTGAGATAGCTAGAAATCACCAGATAGTTTTGTTTTCATCCAGGAGTATCTGGACAAATTGTTGTAGTTTTGAAGTGAAATTTAACCAAAAATCAGTGTGAAAGTGGTTTTGGAGAAAAGCACAATCTTTCTGTTCAGCAAATGAATCCAATGTTATGTTTACAAGTACAAATATTATGTTTTCTCAGTTTTCTGGAGCTTTCTTCCTAGAAAACTCGAATGTGTGGAGTATTTGACTCCAGGTGGAACCAATTAGCGTTTGCCAGCAGAAAACAAAAAGGGTCCTGCTAAAATGCATTCCAAACCTTAAAGTCCATAGAGAATATCCAGAAAACACAAACACACACAGAGGCTGTAGAAAGATCTGGGATTGACATAGCTACAAATCACCAGATAGTTTTGTTTTCATCCAGGAGTATCTGGACAAATTGTTGTAGTTTTGAAGTTAAATTTAAACAAAAATCACCGTGAAAGTGGTTTTGGAGAAAAGCACAATCTTCCTGTTCGGCAAATGTATCCAAGGTCATGTTTACAGAAAGAAAATTCATGTTTTCTCAGGTTTCTGAAGCTTTCTTCCTAGAAAACTCGAATGTGTGGAGTATTTGACTCCAGGTGGAACCAATTAGCATTTGCCAACAGAAAACAAAAAGGGTCCTGCTAAAATGCATTCAAAACCTTAAAGTCCATGGAGAATATACAGAAAACACAAACACCCACAGAGGCTGTCGCAAGATCTGGGATTGAGATAGCTACAAATCACCAGATAGTTTTGTTTTCATCCAGGAGTATCTGGACAAATTGTTGTAGTTTTGAAGTGAAATTTAACCAAAAAATCACTGTGAAAGTGGTTTTGGAGAAAAGCACAATCTTTCTGTTCAGCAAATGCATCCAACGTCATGTTTACAAATACAAATATTATGTTTTCTCAGGTTTCTGAAGCTTTCTTCCTAGAAAAATCGAATGTGTGGAGTGTTTGACTCCAGATGGAACCAATTAGCATTTACCAGCAGAAAACAAAAAGGGTCCTGCTAAAATGCATTCAAAACCTTAAAGTCCATAGAGAATGTCCAGAGAACACAAACACACACAGAGGCTGTAGCAAGATCTGGGATTGAGATAGCTACAAATCACCAGATAGTTTTGTTTTCATCCAGGAGCATCTGGACAAATTGTTGTAGTTTTGAAGTGAAATTTAACCAAAAATCACCGTGAAAGTAGTTTTGGAGAAAAGCACAATCTTCCTGTTTGGCGAATGTATCCAATGTCATGTTTACAGAAAGAAATATCATGTTTTCTCAGGATTCTGAAGCTTTCATCCTAGAAAACTCGAATGTGTGGAGGATTTGACTCCAGGTGGAACCAATTAGGGTTTGCCAGCAGAAAACAAAAAGAGTCCTGCTAAAATGCACTCAAAACCTTAAAGTCCATCGAGAATATCCAGAAAACACAAACACACACAGAGGCTGTAGCAAGATCTGGGATTGAGATAGCTACAAATCACCAGATAGTTTTGTTTTCATCCAGGAGTATCTGGACAAATTGTTGTGGATTTCGGGTGAAATTTAACCAAAAATCACCGTGAAAGTGGTTTTGGAGAAAAGCACAATCTTCCTGTTTGGCAAATGTATCCAATGTCATGTTTAGAGAAAGAAATATCATGTTTTCTCAGGTTTCTGGAGCTTTCTTCCTAGAAAACTCGAATGTGTGGAGTGTTTGACTCCAGGTGGAACCAATTAGCGTTTGCCAGCAGAAAACAAAAAGGGTCCTGCTAAAATGCATTCAAAACCTTAAAGTCCACAGAGAATATCCAGAAAACACAAACACACACAGAGGCTGTAGCAAGATCTGGGATTGAGATAGCTACAAATCACCAGATAGTTTTGTTTTCATCCAGCAGTATCTGGACAAATTGTTGTATTTTTGAAGTTAAATTTAAACAAAAATCACCGTGAAAGTGGTTTTGGAGAAAAGCACAATCTTCCTGTTCGGCAAATGTATCCAATGTCATGTTTACAGAAAGAAAATTCATGTTTTCTCAGGTTTCTGGAGCTTTCTTCCTAGAAAACTCGAATGTGTGGAGTATTTGACTCCAGGTGGAACCAATTAGCATTTGCCAACAGAAAACAAAAAGGGTCCTGCTAAAATGCATTCAAAACCTTAAAGTCCATGGAGAATATCCAGAAAACACAAACACACACAGAGGCTGTCGCAAGATCTGGGATTGAGATAGCTACAAATCACCAGATAGTTTTGTTTTCATCCAGGAGTATCTGGACAAATTGTTGTAGTTTTGAAGTGAAATTTAACCAAAAAATCACCGTGAAAGTGGTTTTGGAGAAAAGCACAATCTTTCTGTTCAGCAAATGCATCCAACGTCATGTTTACAAATACAAATATTATGTTTTCTCAGGTTTCTGAAGCTTTCTTCCTAGAAAAATCGAATGTGTGGAGTTTTTGACTCCAGCTGGAACCAATTAGCATTTGCCAGCAGAAAACAAAAAGGGTCCTGCTAAAATGCATTCAAAACCTTAAAGTCCAAGAGAATATCCAAAAAACACAAACACACACACAGGCTGTAGCAAGATCTGGGATTGAGATAGCTACAAATCACCAGATAGTGTTGTTTTCATCCAGCAGTATCTGGACAAATTGTTGTAGTTTTGAAGTGAAATTTAACCAAAAAATCACCGTGAAAGTGGTTTTGGAGAAAAGCACAATCTTCCTATTCAGCAAATGTATCCAATGTCATGTTTACAGAAAGAAATATCATGTTTTCTCAGGTTTCTGAAGCTTTCTTCCTAGAAAACTCGAATGTGTGGAGGATTTCACTCCAGGTGGAACCAATTAGCATTTGCCAACAGAAAACAAAAAGGGTCCTGCTAAAATGCATTCAAAACCTTAAATTCCATAGAGAATATCCAGAAAACACAAACACACACAGAGGCTGTAGCAAGATCTGGGATTGACATAGCTACAAATCACCAGATAGTTTTGTTTTCATCCAGGAGTATCTGGACAAATTGTTGTAGTTTTGAAGTGAAATTTAACCAAAAATCACCATGAAAGTGGTTTTGGAGAAAAGCACAATCTTCCTGTTCAGCAAATGCATCCAATGTCATGTTTACAGAAAGAAATATCATGTTTTCTCAGGTTTCTGGAGCTTTCTTCCTAGAAAACTCGAATGTGTGGAGTATTTGGCTCCAGGTGGAACCAATTAGCCTTTGCCAACAGAAAACAAAAAGGGTCCTGCTAAAATGCATTCAAAACCTTAAAGTCCATAGAGAATATCCAAAAAACACAAACACACACAGAGGATGTAGCAAGATCTGGGATTGAGATAGCTAGAAATCACCAGATAGTTTTGTTTTCATCCAAACTCTCTGGACAAAATGTTGTTGTATCCGGGTGAAATTTAACCAAAAAATCACCGTGAAAGTGGTTTTGGAGAAAAGCACAATCTTTCTGTTCAGCAAATGCATCCAATGTCATGTTTACAGAAAGAAATATCATGTTTTCTCAGGTTTCTGGAGCTTTCTTCCTAGAAAACTCGAATGTGTGGAGTATTTGGCTCCAGGTGGAACCAATTAGCCTTTGCCAACAGAAAACAAAAAGGGTCCTGCTAAAATGCATTCAAAACCTTAAAGTCCATAGAGAATATCCAAAAAACACAAACACACACAGAGGATGTAGCAAGATCTGGGATTGAGATAGCTAGAAATCACCAGATAGTTTTGTTTTCACCCAGGAGTATCTGGACAAATTGTTGTAGTTTTGAAGTGAAATTTAACCAAAAATCAGTGTGAAAGTGGTTTTGGAGAAAAGCACAATCTTTCTGTTCAGCAAATGAATCCAATGTTATGTTTACAAGTACAAATATTATGTTTTCTCAGTTTTCTGGAGCTTTCTTCCTAGAAAACTCGAATGTGTGGAGTGTTTGACTCCAGGTGGAACCAATTAGCGTTTGCCAGCAGAAAACAAAAAGGGTCCTGCTAAAATGCATTCAAAACCTTAAAGTCCATAGAGAATATCCAGAAAACACAAACACACACAGAGGCTGAAGCAAGATCTGGGATTGAGAAAGCTATAAATCACCAGATAGTTTTGTTTTCATCCAGGAGTATCTGGACAAATTGTTGTAGTTTGAAGTGAAATTAAACCAAAAATCACCGTGAAAGTGGTTTTGGAGAAAAGCACAATCTTCCTATTCGGCAAATGTATCCAATGTCATGTTAACAGAAAGAAATATCATGTTTTCTCAGGTTTCTGTAGCTTTCTTCCTAGAAAACTCGAATGTGTGGAGTATTTGAGTCCAGGTGGAACCAATTAGCTTTTGGCAGCTAAAAACAAAAAGTGTCCTGCTAAAATGCATTCAAAACCTAAAGTCCATAGAGAATATCCAGAAAACACAAACACACACACAGGCTGTAGCAAGATCTGGGATTGACATAGCTACAAATCACCAGATAGTTTTGTTTTCATCCAGCAGTATCTGGACAAATTGTTGTAGTTTTGAAGTGAAATTTAACCAAAAATCAGTGAGCAAGTGGTTTTGGAGAAAAGCACAATCTTCCTGTTCGGCAAATGTATCCAATGTCATGTTTACAGAAAGAAATATCATGTTTTCTCAGGTTTCTGAAGCTTTCTTCCTAGAAAACTCGAATGTGTGGAGTATTTGACTCCAGGTGGAACCAATTAGCGTTTGCCAGCAGAAAACAAAAAGGGTCCTGCTAAAATACATTCAAAACCTTAAAGTCCATAGAGAATATCCAGAAAACACAAACACACACAGAGGCTGTAGCAAGATCTGGGATTGAGATAGCTACAAATCACCAGATAGTTTTGTTTTCATCCAGGAGTATCTGGACAAATCGTTGTGGATTTAGGGTGAAATTTAACCAAAAATCAACCTGAAAGTGGTTTTGGAGAAAAGCACAATCTTTCTGTTCAGCAAATGAATCCAATGTTATGTTTACAAGTACAAATATTATGTTTTCTCTGTTTTCTGGAGCTTTCTTCCTAGAAAACTCGAATGTGTGGAGTATTTGACTCCAGGTGGAACCAATTAGCGTTTACCAGCAGAAAACAAAAAGGGTCCTGCTAAAATGCATTCCAAACCTTAAAGTCCATAGAGAATATCCAGAAAACACAAACACACACAGAGGCTGTAGCAAGATCTGGGATTGACATAGCTACAAATCACCAGATAGTTTTGTTTTCATCCAGCAGTATCTGGACAAATTGTTGTGGATTTCAGGTGAAATTTAACCAAAAAATCATCGTGAAAGTCGTTTTGGAGAAAAGCACAATCTTCCTGTTCGGCAAATGAATCCAATGTCATGTTTACAAATAGAAATATTATATTTTCTCAGGTTTCTGGAGCTTTCTTCCTAGAAAACTCGAATGTGTGGAGTGTTTGACTCCAGGTGGAACCAATTAGCGTTTGCCAGCAGAAAACAAAAAGGGTCCTGCTAAAATGCATTCAAAACCTTAAAGTCCATAGAGAATATCCAGAAAACACAAACACACACAGAGGCTGAAGCAAGATCTGGGATTGAGATAGCTACAAATCACCAGATAGTGTTGTTTTCATCCAGCAGTATCTGGACAAATTGTTGTAGTTTTGAAGTGAAATTTAACCAAAAATCAGTGAGAAAGTGGTTTTGGAGAAAAGCACAATCTTCCTGTTCGGCAAATGTATCCATTGTCATGTTTACAGAAAGAAATATCATCTTTTCTCAGGTTTCTGAAGCTTTCTTCCTAGAAAACTCGAATGTGTGGAGTATTTGAGTCCAGATGGAACCAATTAGCGTTTGTCAGCAGAAAACAAAAAGGGTAATGCTAAAATGCATTCAAAACCTTAAAGTCCATAGAGAATATCCAGAAAACACAAACACACACAGAGGCTGTAGCAAGATCTGGGATTGAGATAGCTACAAATCACCAGATAGTTTTGTTTTCATCCAGGAGTATCTGGACAAATCGTTGTGGATTTAGGGTGAAATTTAACCAAAAATCAACCTGAAAGTGGTTTTGGAGAAAAGCACAATCTTCCTGTTTGGGAAATGTATCCAATGTCATGTTTACAAATACAAATATTATGTTTTCTCTGGTTTCTGAAGCTTTCTTCCTAGAAAACTCGAATGTGTGGAGGATTTGACTCCAGGTGGAACCAATTAGCGTTTGCCAGCAGAAAACAAAAAGGGTCCTGCTAAAATGCATTCAAAACCTTAAAGTCCATAGAGAATATCCAGAAAACACAAACACACACAGAGGCTGTAGCAAGATCTGCGATTGAGATAGCTACAAATCACCAGATAGTTTTGTTTTCATCCAGGAGTATCTGGTCAAATTGTTGTAGTTTTGAAGTGAAATTTAACCAAAAATCACCGTGAAAGTGGTTTTGGAGAAAAGCACAATCTTCCTGTTCGGCAAATGAATCCAATGTCATGTTTACAGAAAGAAATATCATGTTTTCTCAGGTTTCTGAAGCTTTCTTCCTAGAAAACTCGAATGTGTGGAGTATTTGACTCCAGGTGGAACCAATTAGCGTTTGCCAGCAGAAAACAAAAAGGGTCCTGCTAAAATGCATTCAAAACCTTAAAGTCCATAGAGAATATCCAGAAAACACAAACACACACAGAGGCTGTAGCAAGATCTGGGATTGAGATAGCTACAAATCACCAGATAGTTTTGTTTTCATCCAGGAGTATCTGGACAAATTGTTGTAGTTTTGAAGTGAAATTTAACCAAAAATCACCGTGAAAATGGTTTTGGAGAAAAGCACAATCTTCCTGTTCGGCAAATGAATCCAATGTCATGTTTACAGAAAGAAATATCATGTTTTCTCAGCTTTCTGAAGCTTTCTTCCTAGATACCTCGAATGTGTGGAAGATTTGACTCCAGGTGGAACCAATTACCGTTTGCCAGCAGAAAACAAAAAGGGTCCTGCTAAAATGCATTCAAAACCTTAAAGTCCATAGAGAATATCCAGAAAACACAAACACACACAGAGGCTGTAGCAAGATCTGGGATTGAGATAGCTACAAATCACCAGATAGTTTTGTTTTCATCCAGCAGTATCTGGACAAATTGTTGTGGATTTCGGGTGAAATTTAACCAAAAATCACCTTGAAAGTGGTTTTGGAGAAAAGCACAATCTTCCTGTTCTGCAAATATATCCAATGTCATGTTTACAGAAAGAAATATCATGTTTTCTCAGTTTTCTGAAGCTTTCTTCCTAGAAAACTCGAATGTGTGGAGGATTTGACTCCAGGTGGAACCAATTAGCGTTTGCCAGCAGAAAACAAAAAGGGTAATGCTAAAATGCATTCAAAAACTTAAAGTCCATAGAGAACATCCAGAAAACACAAACACACTCAGAGGCTATAGCAAGATCTGGGATTGAGATAGCTACAAATCACCAAATAGTTTGGTTTTCATCCTGGAGTATCTGGACAAATTGTTGTAGTTTTCAAGTGAAATTTAACCAAAAATCAGTGTGAAAGTGGTTTTGGAGAAAAGCACAATCTTTCTGTTCACCAAATGAATCCAATGTCATGTTTACAAGTACAAATATTATGTTTTCTCAGTTTTCTGGAGCTTTTTTCCTAGAAAACTCGAATGTGTGGAGTATTTGACTCCAGGTGGAACCAATTAGCGTTTGCCAGCAGAAAACAAAAAGGGTCCTGCTAAAATGCATTCAAAACCTTAAAGTCCATAGAGAATATCCAGAAAACACAAACACACACAGAGGCTGAAGCAAGATCTGGGATTGAGATAGCTACAAATCACCAGATAGTTTTGTTTTCATCCAGGACTATCTGGACAAATTGTTGAAGTTTTGAAGTGAAATTTAACCAAAAATCACCGTGAAAGTGGTTTTGGAGAAAAGCACAATCTTCCTGTTCGGCAAATGTATCCAATGTCATGTTTACAGAAAGAAATGTCATGTTTTCTCAGGTTTCTGAAGCTTTCTTCCTAGAAAACTCGAATGTGTGGAGGATTTGACTCCAGGTGGAACCAATTAGCCTTTGCCAACAGAAAACAAAAAGGGTCCTGCTAAAATGCATTCAAAACCTTAAAGTCCATGGAGAATATCCAGAAAACACAAACACACACAGAGGCTGTAGCAAGATCTGGAATTGAGATAGCTACAAATCACCAGATAGTTTTGTTTTCATCCAGGAGTATCTGGACAAATTGTTGTAGTTTTGAAGTGAAATTTAACCAAAAATCACCGTGAAAGTGGTTTTGGAGAAAAGCACAATCTTCCTGTTTGGGAAATGCATCCAAGGTCATGTTTACAGAAAGAAATATCATGTTTTCTCAGGTTGCTGAAGCTTTCTTCCTAGAAAACTCGAATGTGTGGAGTATTTGACTCCAGGTGGAACCAATTAGCGTTTGCCAGCAGAAAACAAAAAGGGTCCTGCTAAAATGCATTCAAAACCTTAAAGTCCATAGAGAATATCCAGAAAACACAAACACACACAGAGGCTGTAGCAAGATCTGGGAGTGAGATAGCTACAAATCACCAGATAGTTTTGTTTTCATCCAGCAGGATCTGGACAAATTGTTGTGGATTTCGGGTGAAATTTAACCAAAAATCACCGTGAAAGTGGTTTTGAAGAAAAGCACAATCTTTCTGTTTAGTAAATGAATCCAAGGTCATGTTTACAAATACAAATATCATGTTTTCTCAGGTTTCTGGAGCTTTCTTCCTAGAAAACTCGAATGTGTGGAGGATTTGACTCCAGGTGGAACCAATTAGCGTTTGCCAGCAGAAAACAAAAAGGCTCCTGCTAAAATGCATTCAAAACCTTAAAGTCCATAGAGAATATCCAGAAAACACAAACACACACAGAGGCTGTAGCAAGATCTGGGATTGAGATAGCTACAAATCACCGCATAGTTTTCTTTTCATCCAGGAGTATCTGGACAAATTGTTGTAGTTTTGAAGTGAAATTTAACCAAAAAATCACCGTGCAAGTGGTTTTGGAGAAAAGCACAATCTTTCTGTACAGCAAATGAATCCAAGTTCATGATTACATATACAAATATCACGTTTTCTCAGGTTTCTGAAGCTTTCTTCCTAGAAAACTCGAATGTGTGGAGGATTTGACTCCAGGTGGAACCAATTAGCGTTTGCCAGCAGAAAACAAAAAGGGTCCTGCTAAAATGCATTCAAAACCTTAAAGTCCATAGAGAATATCCAGAAAACACAAACATACACAGAGACTGCAGCAAGATCTGAGATTGAGCTAGCTACAAACCACCACATAGTTTTGTTTTCATCCAGGAGTATCTGGACAAATTGTTGTAGTTTTGAAGTGAAATTTAACCAAAAATCACCATGAAAGTGGTTTTGGAGAAAAGCAGAATCTTCCTGTTCAGCAAATGAATCCAAGGTCATGTTGACAACTACAAATATCATGTTTTCTCAGGTTTGTGGAGCTTTCTTCCTAGAAAACTCGATTGTGTGGAGGATTTCACTCCAGGTGGAACCAATTAGCGTTTGCCAGCAGAAAACAAAAAGGGTCCTGCTAAAATGCATTCAAAACCGTAAAGTACATAGAGAATGTCCAGAAAACACAAACACACACAGAGGCTGTAGCAATATCTGGGATTGAGATGGCTACAAATCACCAGATAGTTTTGTTTTCATCCAGGAGTATCTGAACAAATTGTTGTGGATTTCGGGTGAAATTTAACCAAAAATCACCGTGAAAGTGGTTTTGGAGAAAAGCACAATCTTCCTGTTCGGGAAATGTATCCAATGTCATGTTTACAGAAAGAAATTCCAGGTTTTCTCAGGTTTCTGAAGCTTTCTTCCTAGAAAACTCGAATGTGTGGCGTATTTGACTCCAGGTAGAACCAATTAGGGTTTGCCATCAGAAAACAAAAAGGGTCCTGCTAAAATGCATTCAAAACCTTAAAGTCCATAGAGAATATCCAGAACACACAAACACACACAGAGGCTATAGCAAGATCTGGGATTGAGATAGCTACAAATCACCAGATAGTTTTGTTTTCATCCAGGAGTATCTGGACAAATTGTTGTAGTTTTGAAGTGAAATTTAACCAAAAATCACCGTGAAAGTGGTTTTGGAGAAAAGCACCATCTTCCTGTTCGGCAAATGTATCCAAGGTCATGTTTACAGAAAGAAATATCATGTTTTCTCAGGTTTCTGAATCTTTCTTCCTAGAAAACTCGAATGTGTGGAGTATTTGACTCCAGGTGGAACCAATTAGCGATTGCCAGCAGAAAACAAAAAGGGTCCTGCTAAAATGCATTCAAAACCTTAAAGTCCATAGAGAATATCCAGAAAACACAAACACACACAGAGGCTGTAGCAAGATCTGGGATTGAGATAGCTACAAATCACCAGATAGATTTGTTTTCATCCAGGAGTATCTGGACAAATTGTTGTAGTTTTGAAGTGAAATTTAACCAAAAATCACCGTGAAAGTGGTTTTGGAGAAAAGCACAATCTTTCTGTTCAGCAAATGAATCCAATGTCACGTTGACAACTACAAATATCATGTTTTCTCAGGTTTCTGGTGCTTTCTTCCTAGAAAACTCGAATGTGTGGAGGATTTGACTCCAGGTGGAACCAATTAGCGTTTGCCAGCAGAAAACAAAAAGGGTCCTGCTAAAATGCATTCAAAACTTAAAGTCCATAGAGAATATCCAGAAAACACAAACACACACAGAGGCTGTAGCAAGATCTGGGATTGAGATAGCTACAAATCACCAGATAGTTTTGCTTTCATCCAGGAGTATCTGGACAAATTGTTGTGGATTTCAGGTGAAATTTAACCAAAAATCACCGTGAAAGTGGTTTTGAAGAAAAGCACAATCTTTCTGTTTAGTAAATGAATCCAAGGTCATGTTTACAAATACAAATATCATGTTTTCTCAGGTTTCTGGAGCTTTCTTCCTAGAAAACTCGAATGTGTGGAGGATTTGACTCCAGGTGGAACCAATTAGCGTTTGCCAGCAGAAAACAAAAAGGCTCCTGCTAAAATGCATTCAAAACCTTAAAGTCCATAGAGAATATCCAGAAAACACAAACACACACAGAGGCTGTAGCAAGATCTGGGATTGAGATAGCTACAAATCACCGCATAGTTTTCTTTTCATCCAGGAGTATCTGGACAAATTGTTGTAGTTTTGAAGTGAAATTTAACCAAAAAATCACCGTGCAAGTGGTTTTGGAGAAAAGCACAATCTTCCTGTTCGGCAAATGTATCCAATGTCATGTTTACAGAAAAAAATATCATGTTTTCTCAGGTTTCTGAAGCTTTCTTCCTAGAAAACTCGAATGTGTGGAGGATTTGACTCCAGGTGGAACCAATTAGCCTTTGCCAACAGAAAACAAAAAGGGTCCTGCTAAAATGCATTCAAAACCTTAAAGTCCATGGAGAATATCCAGAAAACACAAACACACACAGAGGCTGTAGCAAGATCTGGAATTGAGATAGCTACAAATCACCAGATAGTTTTGTTTTCATCCAGGACTATCTGGACAAATTGTTGTAGTTTTGAAGTGAAATTTAACCAAAAATCACCGTGAAAGTGGTTTTGGAGAAAAGCACAATCTTCCTGTTTGGGAAATGCATCCAAGGTCATGTTTACAGAAAGAAATATCATGTTTTCTCAGGTTGCTGAAGCTTTCTTCCTAGAAAACTCGAATGTGTGGAGTATTTGACTCCAGGTGGAACCAATTAGCGTTTGCCAGCAGAAAACAAAAAGGGTCCTGCTAAAATGCATTCAAAACCTTAAAGTCCATAGAGAATATCCAGAAAACACAAACACACACAGAGGCTGTAGCAAGATCTGGGAGTGAGATAGCTACAAATCACCAGATAGTTTTGTTTTCATCCAGCAGGATCTGGACAAATTGTTGTGGATTTCGGGTGAAATTTAACCAAAAATCACCGTGAAAGTGGTTTTGAAGAAAAGCACAATCTTTCTGTTTAGTAAATGAATCCAAGGTCATGTTTACAAATACAAATATCATGTTTTCTCAGGTTTCTGGAGCTTTCTTCCTAGAAAACTCGAATGTGTGGAGGATTTGACTCCAGGTGGAACCAATTAGCGTTTGCCAGCAGAAAACAAAAAGGCTCCTGCTAAAATGCATTCAAAACCTTAAAGTCCATAGAGAATATCCAGAAAACACAAACACACACAGAGGCTGTAGCAAGATCTGGGATTGAGATAGCTACAAATCACCAGATAGTTTTGTTTTCATCCAGGACTATCTGGACAAATTGTTGTAGTTTTGAAGTGAAATTTAACCAAAAAATCACCGTGCAAGTGGTTTTGGAGAAAAGCACAATCTTTCTGTACAGCAAATGAATCCAAGTTCATGATTACATATACAAATATCACGTTTTCTCAGGTTTCTGAAGCTTTCTTCCTAGAAAACTCGAATGTGTGGAGGATTTGACTCCAGGTGGAACCAATTAGCGTTTGCCAGCAGAAAACAAAAAGGGTCCTGCTAAAATGCATTCAAAACCTTAAAGTCCATAGAGAATATCCAGAAAACACAAACATACACAGAGACTGCAGCAAGATCTGAGATTGAGCTAGCTACAAACCACCACATAGTTTTGTTTTCATCCAGGAGTATCTGGACAAATTGTTGTAGTTTTGAAGTGAAATTTAACCAAAAATCACCATGAAAGTGGTTTTGGAGAAAAGCAGAATCTTCCTGTTCAGCAAATGAATCCAAGGTCATGTTGACAACTACAAATATCATGTTTTCTCAGGTTTGTGGAGCTTTCTTCCTAGAAAACTCGATTGTGTGGAGGATTTCACTCCAGGTGGAACCAATTAGCGTTTGCCAGCAGAAAACAAAAAGGGTCCTGCTAAAATGCATTCAAAACCGTAAAGTACATAGAGAATGTCCAGAAAACACAAACACACACAGAGGCTGTAGCAATATCTGGGATTGAGATGGCTACAAATCACCAGATAGTTTTGTTTTCATCCAGGAGTATCTGAACAAATTGTTGTGGATTTCGGGTGAAATTTAACCAAAAATCACCGTGAAAGTGGTTTTGGAGAAAAGCACAATCTTCCTGTTCGGGAAATGTATCCAATGTCATGTTTACAGAAAGAAATTCCAGGTTTTCTCAGGTTTCTGAAGCTTTCTTCCTAGAAAACTCGAATGTGTGGCGTATTTGACTCCAGGTAGAACCAATTAGGGTTTGCCATCAGAAAACAAAAAGGGTCCTGCTAAAATGCATTCAAAACCTTAAAGTCCATAGAGAATATCCAGAACACACAAACACACACAGAGGCTATAGCAAGATCTGGGATTGAGATAGCTACAAATCACCAGATAGTTTTGTTTTCATCCAGGAGTATCTGGACAAATTGTTGTAGTTTTGAAGTGAAATTTAACCAAAAATCACCGTGAAAGTGGTTTTGGAGAAAAGCACCATCTTCCTGTTCGGCAAATGTATCCAAGGTCATGTTTACAGAAAGAAATATCATGTTTTCTCAGGTTTCTGAATCTTTCTTCCTAGAAAACTCGAATGTGTGGAGTATTTGACTCCAGGTGGAACCAATTAGCGATTGCCAGCAGAAAACAAAAAGGGTCCTGCTAAAATGCATTCAAAACCTTAAAGTCCATAGAGAATATCCAGAAAACACAAACACACACAGAGGCTGTAGCAAGATCTGGGATTGAGATAGCTACAAATCACCAGATAGATTTGTTTTCATCCAGGAGTATCTGGACAAATTGTTGTAGTTTTGAAGTGAAATTTAACCAAAAATCACCGTGAAAGTGGTTTTGGAGAAAAGCACAATCTTTCTGTTCAGCAAATGAATCCAATGTCACGTTGACAACTACAAATATCATGTTTTCTCAGGTTTCTGGTGCTTTCTTCCTAGAAAACTCGAATGTGTGGAGGATTTGACTCCAGGTGGAACCAATTAGCGTTTGCCAGCAGAAAACAAAAAGGGTCCTGCTAAAATGCATTCAAAACTTAAAGTCCATAGAGAATATCCAGAAAACACAAACACACACAGAGGCTGTAGCAAGATCTGGGATTGAGATAGCTACAAATCACCAGATAGTTTTGCTTTCATCCAGGAGTATCTGGACAAATTGTTGTGGATTTCAGGTGAAATTTAACCAAAAATCACCGTGAAAGTGGTTTTGAAGAAAAGCACAATCTTTCTGTTTAGTAAATGAATCCAAGGTCATGTTTACAAATACAAATATCATGTTTTCTCAGGTTTCTGGAGCTTTCTTCCTAGAAAACTCGAATGTGTGGAGTATTTGACTCCAGGTGGAACCAATTAGCGTTTGCCAGCAGAAAACAAAAAGGCTCCTGCTAAAATGCATTCAAAACCTTAAAGTCCATAGAGAATATCCAGAAAACACAAACACACACAGAGGCTGTAGCAAGATCTGGGATTGAGATAGCTACAAATCACCGCATAGTTTTCTTTTCATCCAGGAGTATCTGGACAAATTGTTGTAGTTTTGAAGTGAAATTTAACCAAAAAATCACCGTGCAAGTGGTTTTGGAGAAAAGCACAATCTTCCTGTTCGGCAAATGTATCCAATGTCATGTTTACAGAAAAAAATATCATGTTTTCTCAGGTTTCTGAAGCTTTCTTCCTAGAAAACTCGAATGTGTGGAGGATTTGACTCCAGGTGGAACCAATTAGCCTTTGCCAACAGAAAACAAAAAGGGTCCTGCTAAAATGCATTCAAAACCTTAAAGTCCATGGAGAATATCCAGAAAACACAAACACACACAGAGGCTGTAGCAAGATCTGGAATTGAGATAGCTACAAATCACCAGATAGTTTTGTTTTCATCCAGGACTATCTGGACAAATTGTTGTAGTTTTGAAGTGAAATTTAACCAAAAATCACCGTGAAAGTGGTTTTGGAGAAAAGCACAATCTTCCTGTTTGGCAAATGTATCCAATGTCATGTTTACAGAAAGAAATATCATGTTTTCTCAGGTTTCTGAAGCTTTCTTCCTAGAAAACTCGAATGTGTGGAGTATTTGAGTCCAGATGGAACCAATTAGCGTTTGCCAGCAGAAAACAAAAAGGGTCCTGCTAAAATGCATTCAAAACCTTAAAGTCCATAGAGAATATCCAGAAAACACAAACACACACAGAGGCTGTAGCAAGATCTGGGAGTGAGATAGCTACAAATCACCAGATAGTTTTGTTTTCATCCAGCAGGATCTGGACAAATTGTTGTGGATTTCGGGTGAAATTTAACCAAAAATCACCGTGAAAGTGGTTTTGAAGAAAAGCACAATCTTTCTGTTTAGTAAATGAATCCAAGGTCATGTTTACAAATACAAATATCATGTTTTCTCAGGTTTCTGGAGCTTTCTTCCTAGAAAACTCGAATGTGTGGAGGATTTGACTCCAGGTGGAACCAATTAGCGTTTGCCAGCAGAAAACAAAAAGGCTCCTGCTAAAATGCATTCAAAACCTTAAAGTCCATAGAGAATATCCAGAAAACACAAACACACACAGAGGCTGTAGCAAGATCTGGGATTGAGATAGCTACAAATCACCGCATAGTTTTCTTTTCATCCAGGAGTATCTGGACAAATTGTTGTAGTTTTGAAGTGAAATTTAACCAAAAAATCACCGTGCAAGTGGTTTTGGAGAAAAGCACAATCTTTCTGTACAGCAAATGAATCCAAGGTCATGATTACATATACAAATATCACGTTTTCTCAGGTTTCTGAAGCTTTCTTCCTAGAAAACTCGAATGTGTGGAGGATTTGACTCCAGGTGGAACCAATTAGCGTTTGCCAGCAGAAAACAAAAAGGGTCCTGCTAAAATGCATTCAAAACCTTAAAGTCCATAGAGAATATCCAGAAAACACAAACATACACAGAGACTGCAGCAAGATCTGAGATTGAGCTAGCTACAAACCACCACATAGTTTTGTTTTCATCCAGGAGTATCTGGACAAATTGTTGTAGTTTTGAAGTGAAATTTAACCAAAAATCACCATGAAAGTGGTTTTGGAGAAAAGCAGAATCTTCCTGTTCAGCAAATGAATCCAAGGTCATGTTGACAACTACAAATATCATGTTTTCTCAGGTTTGTGGAGCTTTCTTCCTAGAAAACTCGATTGTGTGGAGGATTTCACTCCAGGTGGAACCAATTAGCGTTTGCCAGCAGAAAACAAAAAGGGTCCTGCTAAAATGCATTCAAAACTTAAAGTCCATAGAGAATATCCAGAAAACACAAACACACACAGAGGCTGTAGCAAGATCTGGGATTGAGATAGCTACAAATCACCAGATAGTTTTGTTTGCATCCAGGAGTATCTGGAGAAATTGTTGTGGATTTTGGGTGAAATTTAACCAAAAATCACCGTGAAAGTGGTTTTGGAGAAAAGCACAATCTTCCTGTTCGGAAAATGTATCCAATGTAATTTTTACAGAAAGAAATATCATGTTTTCTCAGGTTTCTGAAGCTTTCTTCCTAGAAAACTCGAATGTGTGGAGTATTTGACTCCAGGTGGAACAAATTAGCTTTTGGCAGCTAAAAACAAAAAGGATCCTGCTAAAATGCATTCAAAACCGTAAAGTACATAGAGAATGTCCAGAAAACACAAACACACACAGAGGCTGTAGCAATATCTGGGATTGAGATGGCTACAAATCACCAGATAGTTTTGTTTTCATCCAGGAGTATCTGAACAAATTGTTGTGGATTTCGGGTGAAATTTAACCAAAAATCACCGTGAAAGTGGTTTTGGAGAAAAGCACAATCTTCCTGTTCGGGAAATGTATCCAATGTCATGTTTACAGAAAGAAATTCCAGGTTTTCTCAGGTTTCTGAAGCTTTCTTCCTAGAAAACTCGAATGTGTGGCGTATTTGACTCCAGGTAGAACCAATTAGGGTTTGCCATCAGAAAACAAAAAGGGTCCTGCTAAAATGCATTCAAAACCTTAAAGTCCATAGAGAATATCCAGAACACACAAACACACACAGAGGCTATAGCAAGATCTGGGATTGAGATAGCTACAAATCACCAGATAGTTTTGTTTTCATCCAGGAGTATCTGGACAAATTGTTGTAGTTTTGAAGTGAAATTTAACCAAAAATCACCGTGAAAGTGGTTTTGGAGAAAAGCACCATCTTCCTGTTCGGCAAATGTATCCAAGGTCATGTTTACAGAAAGAAATATCATGTTTTCTCAGGTTTCTGAATCTTTCTTCCTAGAAAACTCGAATGTGTGGAGTATTTGACTCCAGGTGGAACCAATTAGCGATTGCCAGCAGAAAACAAAAAGGGTCCTGCTAAAATGCATTCAAAACCTTAAAGTCCATAGAGAATATCCAGAAAACACAAACACACACAGAGGCTGTAGCAAGATCTGGGATTGAGATAGCTACAAATCACCAGATAGTTTTGTTTTCATCCAGGAGTATCTGGACAAATTGTTGTAGTTTTGAAGTGAAATTTAACCAAAAATCACCGTGAAAGTGGTTTTGGAGAAAAGCACAATCTTTCTGTTCAGCAAATGAATCCAATGTCACGTTGACAACTACAAATATCATGTTTTCTCAGGTTTCTGGTGCTTTCTTCCTAGAAAACTCGAATGTGTGGAGGATTTGACTCCAGGTGGAACCAATTAGCGTTTGCCAGCAGAAAACAAAAAGGGTCCTGCTAAAATGCATTCAAAACTTAAAGTCCATAGAGAATATCCAGAAAACACAAACACACACAGAGGCTGTAGCAAGATCTGGGATTGAGATAGCTACAAATCACCAGATAGTTTTGTTTTCATCCAGGAGTATCTGGACAAATTGTTGTGGATTTCAGGTGAAATTTAACCAAAAATCACCGTGAAAGTGGTTTTGAAGAAAAGCACAATCTTTCTGTTTAGTAAATGAATCCAAGGTCATGTTTACAAATACAAATATCATGTTTTCTCAGGTTTCTGGAGCTTTCTTCCTAGAAAACTCGAATGTGTGGAGGATTTGACTCCAGGTGGAACCAATTAGCGTTTGCCAGCAGAAAACAAAAAGGCTCCTGCTAAAATGCATTCAAAACCTTAAAGTCCATAGAGAATATCCAGAAAACACAAACACACACAGAGGCTGTAGCAAGATCTGGGATTGAGATAGCTACAAATCACCGCATAGTTTTCTTTTCATCCAGGAGTATCTGGACAAATTGTTGTAGTTTTGAAGTGAAATTTAACCAAAAAATCACCGTGCAAGTGGTTTTGGAGAAAAGCACAATCTTTCTGTACAGCAAATGAATCCAAGTTCATGATTACATATACAAATATCACGTTTTCTCAGGTTTCTGAAGCTTTCTTCCTAGAAAACTCGAATGTGTGGAGGATTTGACTCCAGGTGGAACCAATTAGCGTTTGCCAGCAGAAAACAAAAAGGGTCCTGCTAAAATGCATTCAAAACCTTAAAGTCCATAGAGAATATCCAGAAAACACAAACATACACAGAGACTGCAGCAAGATCTGAGATTGAGCTAGCTACAAACCACCACATAGTTTTGTTTTCATCCAGGAGTATCTGGACAAATTGTTGTAGTTTTGAAGTGAAATTTAACCAAAAATCACCATGAAAGTGGTTTTGGAGAAAAGCAGAATCTTCCTGTTCAGCAAATGAATCCAAGGTCATGTTGACAACTACAAATATCATGTTTTCTCAGGTTTGTGGAGCTTTCTTCCTAGAAAACTCGATTGTGTGGAGGATTTCACTCCAGGTGGAACCAATTAGCATTTGCCAGCAGAAAACAAAAAGGGTCCTGCTAAAATGCATTCAAAACTTAAAGTCCATAGAGAATATCCAGAAAACACAAACACACACAGAGGCTGTAGCAAGATCTGGGATTGAGATAGCTACAAATCACCAGATAGTTTTGTTTGCATCCAGGAGTATCTGGAGAAATTGTTGTGGATTTTGGGTGAAATTTAACCAAAAATCACCGTGAAAGTGGTTTTGGAGAAAAGCACAATCTTCCTGTTCGGAAAATGTATCCAATGTAATGTTTACAGAAAGAAATATCATGTTTTCTCAGGTTTCTGGAGCTTTCTTCCTAGAAAACTCGAATGTGTGGAGTATTTGACTCCAGGTGGAACCAATCAGCGTTTGCCAGCAGAAAACAAAAAGGGTCCTGCTAAAATGCATTCAAAACCTTAAAGTCCATAGAGAATATCCAGAAAACACAAACACACACAGAGGCTGTAGCAAGATCTGGGATTGAGATAGCTACAAATCACCAGATAGTTTTGTTTTCATCCAGAAGTATCTGGACAAATTGTTGTAGTTTTGAAGTGAAATTTAACCAAAAATCACCGTGAAAGTGGTTTTGGGGAAAAGCACAATCTTCCTGTTTAGTAAATGAATCCAAGGTCATGTTTACAAATACAAATATCATGTTTTCTCAGGTTTCTAGAGCTTTCTTCCTAGAAAACTCGAATGTGTGGAGGATTTGACTCCAGGTGGAACCAATTAGCGTTTGCCAGCAGAAAACAAAAAGGCTCCGGCCAAAATGCATTCAAAACCTTAAAGTCCATAGAGAATATCCAGAAAACACAAACACACACAGAGGCTGTAGCAAGATCTGGGATTGAGATAGCTACAAATCACCGCATAGTTTTCTTTTCATCCAGGAGTGTCTGGAAAATTGTTGTAGTTTTGAAGTGAAATTTAACCAAAAATCACCGTGAAAGTGGTTTTGGAGAAAAGTACAATCTTCCTGTTTAGTAAATGAATCCAAGGTCATGTTTACAAATACAAATATCATGTTTTCTCAGGTTTGTGGAGCTTTCTTCCTAGAAAACTCGATTGTGTGGAGGATTTCACTCCAGGTGGAACCAATTAGCGTTTGCCAGCAGAAAACAAAAAGGGTCCTGCTAAAATGCATTCAAAACTTAAAGTCCATAGAGAATATCCAGAAAACACAAACACACACAGAGGCTGTAGCAAGATCTGGGATTGAGATAGCTACAAATCACCAGATAGTTTTGTTTGCATCCAGGAGTATCTGGAGAAATTGTTGTGGATTTTGGGTGAAATTTAACCAAAAATCACCGTGAAAGTGGTTTTGGAGAAAAGCACAATCTTCCTGTTCGGAAAATGTATCCAATGTCATGTTTACAGAAAGAAATATCATGTTTTCTCAGGTTTCTGAAGCTTTCTTCCTAGAAAACTCGAATGTGTGGAGTATTTGACTCCAGGTGGAACAAATTAGCTTTTGGCAGCTAAAAACAAAAAGGATCCTGCTAAAATGCATTCAAAACCGTAAAGTACATAGAGAATGTCCAGAAAACACAAACACACACAGAGGCTGTAGCAATATCTGGGATTGAGATGGCTACAAATCACCAGATAGTTTTGTTTTCATCCAGGAGTATCTGAACAAATTGTTGTGGATTTCGGGTGAAATTTAACCAAAAATCACCGTGAAAGTGGTTTTGGAGAAAAGCACAATCTTCCTGTTCGGGAAATGTATCCAATGTCATGTTTACAGAAAGAAATTCCAGGTTTTCTCAGGTTTCTGAAGCTTTCTTCCTAGAAAACTCGAATGTGTGGCGTATTTGACTCCAGGTAGAACCAATTAGGGTTTGCCATCAGAAAACAAAAAGGGTCCTGCTAAAATGCATTCAAAACCTTAAAGTCCATAGAGAATATCCAGAACACACAAACACACACAGAGGCTATAGCAAGATCTGGGATTGAGATAGCTACAAATCACCAGATAGTTTTGTTTTCATCCAGGACTATCTGGACAAATTGTTGTAGTTTTGAAGTGAAATTTAACCAAAAATCACCGTGAAAGTGGTTTTGGAGAAAAGCACAATCTTCCTGTTTGGCAAATGTATCCAATGTCATGTTTACAGAAAGAAATATCATGTTTTCTCAGGTTTCTGAAGCTTTCTTCCTAGAAAACTCGAATGTGTGGAGTATTTGAGTCCAGATGGAACCAATTAGCGTTTGCCAGCAGAAAACAAAAAGGGTCCTGCTAAAATGCATTCAAAACCTTAAAGTCCATAGAGAATATCCAGAAAACACAAACACACACAGAGGCTGTAGCAAGATCTGGGAGTGAGATAGCTACAAATCACCAGATAGTTTTGTTTTCATCCAGCAGGATCTGGACAAATTGTTGTGGATTTCGGGTGAAATTTAACCAAAAATCACCGTGAAAGTGGTTTTGAAGAAAAGCACAATCTTTCTGTTTAGTAAATGAATCCAAGGTCATGTTTACAAATACAAATATCATGTTTTCTCAGGTTTCTGGAGCTTTCTTCCTAGAAAACTCGAATGTGTGGAGGATTTGACTCCAGGTGGAACCAATTAGCGTTTGCCAGCAGAAAACAAAAAGGCTCCTGCTAAAATGCATTCAAAACCTTAAAGTCCATAGAGAATATCCAGAAAACACAAACACACACAGAGGCTGTAGCAAGATCTGGGATTGAGATAGCTACAAATCACCGCATAGTTTTCTTTTCATCCAGGAGTATCTGGACAAATTGTTGTAGTTTTGAAGTGAAATTTAACCAAAAAATCACCGTGCAAGTGGTTTTGGAGAAAAGCACAATCTTTCTGTACAGCAAATGAATCCAAGGTCATGATTACATATACAAATATCACGTTTTCTCAGGTTTCTGAAGCTTTCTTCCTAGAAAACTCGAATGTGTGGAGGATTTGACTCCAGGTGGAACCAATTAGCGTTTGCCAGCAGAAAACAAAAAGGGTCCTGCTAAAATGCATTCAAAACCTTAAAGTCCATAGAGAATATCCAGAAAACACAAACATACACAGAGACTGCAGCAAGATCTGAAATTGAGCTAGCTACAAACCACCACATAGTTTTGTTTTCATCCAGGAGTATCTGGACAAATTGTTGTAGTTTTGAAGTGAAATTTAACCAAAAATCACCATGAAAGTGGTTTTGGAGAAAAGCAGAATCTTCCTGTTCAGCAAATGAATCCAAGGTCATGTTGACAACTACAAATATCATGTTTTCTCAGGTTTGTGGAGCTTTCTTCCTAGAAAACTCGATTGTGTGGAGGATTTCACTCCAGGTGGAACCAATTAGCGTTTGCCAGCAGAAAACAAAAAGGGTCCTGCTAAAATGCATTCAAAACTTAAAGTCCATAGAGAATATCCAGAAAACACAAACACACACAGAGGCTGTAGCAAGATCTGGGATTGAGATAGCTACAAATCACCAGATAGTTTTGTTTGCATCCAGGAGTATCTGGAGAAATTGTTGTGGATTTTGGGTGAAATTTAACCAAAAATCACCGTGAAAGTGGTTTTGGAGAAAAGCACAATCTTCCTGTTCGGAAAATGTATCCAATGTAATTTTTACAGAAAGAAATATCATGTTTTCTCAGGTTTCTGAAGCTTTCTTCCTAGAAAACTCGAATGTGTGGAGTATTTGACTCCAGGTGGAACAAATTAGCTTTTGGCAGCTAAAAACAAAAAGGATCCTGCTAAAATGCATTCAAAACCGTAAAGTACATAGAGAATGTCCAGAAAACACAAACACACACAGAGGCTGTAGCAATATCTGGGATTGAGATGGCTACAAATCACCAGATAGTTTTGTTTTCATCCAGGAGTATCTGAACAAATTGTTGTGGATTTCGGGTGAAATTTAACCAAAAATCACCGTGAAAGTGGTTTTGGAGAAAAGCACAATCTTCCTGTTCGGGAAATGTATCCAATGTCATGTTTACAGAAAGAAATTCCAGGTTTTCTCAGGTTTCTGAAGCTTTCTTCCTAGAAAACTCGAATGTGTGGCGTATTTGACTCCAGGTAGAACCAATTAGGGTTTGCCATCAGAAAACAAAAAGGGTCCTGCTAAAATGCATTCAAAACCTTAAAGTCCATAGAGAATATCCAGAACACACAAACACACACAGAGGCTATAGCAAGATCTGGGATTGAGATAGCTACAAATCACCAGATAGTTTTGTTTTCATCCAGGAGTATCTGGACAAATTGTTGTAGTTTTGAAGTGAAATTTAACCAAAAATCACCGTGAAAGTGGTTTTGGAGAAAAGCACCATCTTCCTGTTCGGCAAATGTATCCAAGGTCATGTTTACAGAAAGAAATATCATGTTTTCTCAGGTTTCTGAATCTTTCTTCCTAGAAAACTCGAATGTGTGGAGTATTTGACTCCAGGTGGAACCAATTAGCGATTGCCAGCAGAAAACAAAAAGGGTCCTGCTAAAATGCATTCAAAACCTTAAAGTCCATAGAGAATATCCAGAAAACACAAACACACACAGAGGCTGTAGCAAGATCTGGGATTGAGATAGCTACAAATCACCAGATAGTTTTGTTTTCATCCAGGAGTATCTGGACAAATTGTTGTAGTTTTGAAGTGAAATTTAACCAAAAATCACCGTGAAAGTGGTTTTGGAGAAAAGCACAATCTTTCTGTTCAGCAAATGAATCCAATGTCACGTTGACAACTACAAATATCATGTTTTCTCAGGTTT
Organism: Oryctolagus cuniculus; assembly: GCF_964237555.1. NCBI lineage: Eukaryota > Metazoa > Chordata > Mammalia > Lagomorpha > Leporidae > Oryctolagus > Oryctolagus cuniculus. The sequence goes on from NC_091451.1 coordinate 1,082,436, forward strand.
CTGGTGCTTTCTTCCTAGAAAACTCGAATGTGTGGAGGATTTGACTCCAGGTGGAACCAATTAGCGTTTGCCAGCAGAAAACAAAAAGGGTCCTGCTAAAATGCATTCAAAACTTAAAGTCCATAGAGAATATCCAGAAAACACAAACACACACAGAGGCTGTAGCAAGATCTGGGATTGAGATAGCTACAAATCACCAGATAGTTTTGTTTTCATCCAGGAGTATCTGGACAAATTGTTGTGGATTTCAGGTGAAATTTAACCAAAAATCACCGTGAAAGTGGTTTTGAAGAAAAGCACAATCTTTCTGTTTAGTAAATGAATCCAAGGTCATGTTTACAAATACAAATATCATGTTTTCTCAGGTTTCTGGAGCTTTCTTCCTAGAAAACTCGAATGTGTGGAGGATTTGACTCCAGGTGGAACCAATTAGCGTTTGCCAGCAGAAAACAAAAAGGCTCCTGCTAAAATGCATTCAAAACCTTAAAGTCCATAGAGAATATCCAGAAAACACAAACACACACAGAGGCTGTAGCAAGATCTGGGATTGAGATAGCTACAAATCACCGCATAGTTTTCTTTTCATCCAGGAGTATCTGGACAAATTGTTGTAGTTTTGAAGTGAAATTTAACCAAAAAATCACCGTGCAAGTGGTTTTGGAGAAAAGCACAATCTTTCTGTACAGCAAATGAATCCAAGTTCATGATTACATATACAAATATCACGTTTTCTCAGGTTTCTGAAGCTTTCTTCCTAGAAAACTCGAATGTGTGGAGGATTTGACTCCAGGTGGAACCAATTAGCGTTTGCCAGCAGAAAACAAAAAGGGTCCTGCTAAAATGCATTCAAAACCTTAAAGTCCATAGAGAATATCCAGAAAACACAAACATACACAGAGACTGCAGCAAGATCTGAGATTGAGCTAGCTACAAACCACCACATAGTTTTGTTTTCATCCAGGAGTATCTGGACAAATTGTTGTAGTTTTGAAGTGAAATTTAACCAAAAATCACCATGAAAGTGGTTTTGGAGAAAAGCAGAATCTTCCTGTTCAGCAAATGAATCCAAGGTCATGTTGACAACTACAAATATCATGTTTTCTCAGGTTTGTGGAGCTTTCTTCCTAGAAAACTCGATTGTGTGGAGGATTTCACTCCAGGTGGAACCAATTAGCGTTTGCCAGCAGAAAACAAAAAGGGTCCTGCTAAAATGCATTCAAAACTTAAAGTCCATAGAGAATATCCAGAAAACACAAACACACACAGAGGCTGTAGCAAGATCTGGGATTGAGATAGCTACAAATCACCAGATAGTTTTGTTTGCATCCAGGAGTATCTGGAGAAATTGTTGTGGATTTTGGGTGAAATTTAACCAAAAATCACCGTGAAAGTGGTTTTGGAGAAAAGCACAATCTTCCTGTTCGGAAAATGTATCCAATGTAATGTTTACAGAAAGAAATATCATGTTTTCTCAGGTTTCTGGAGCTTTCTTCCTAGAAAACTCGAATGTGTGGAGTATTTGACTCCAGGTGGAACCAATCAGCGTTTGCCAGCAGAAAACAAAAAGGGTCCTGCTAAAATGCATTCAAAACCTTAAAGTCCATAGAGAATATCCAGAAAACACAAACACACACAGAGGCTGTAGCAAGATCTGGGATTGAGATAGCTACAAATCACCAGATAGTTTTGTTTTCATCCAGAAGTATCTGGACAAATTGTTGTAGTTTTGAAGTGAAATTTAACCAAAAATCACCGTGAAAGTGGTTTTGGGGAAAAGCACAATCTTCCTGTTTAGTAAATGAATCCAAGGTCATGTTTACAAATACAAATATCATGTTTTCTCAGGTTTCTAGAGCTTTCTTCCTAGAAAACTCGAATGTGTGGAGGATTTGACTCCAGGTGGAACCAATTAGCGTTTGCCAGCAGAAAACAAAAAGGCTCCGGCTAAAATGCATTCAAAACCTTAAAGTCCATAGAGAATATCCAGAAAACACAAACACACACAGAGGCTGTAGCAAGATCTGGGATTGAGATAGCTACAAATCACCGCATAGTTTTCTTTTCATCCAGGAGTGTCTGGAAAATTGTTGTAGTTTTGAAGTGAAATTTAACCAAAAATCACCGTGAAAGTGGTTTTGGAGAAAAGTACAATCTTCCTGTTTAGTAAATGAATCCAAGGTCATGTTTACAAATACAAATATCATGTTTTCTCAGGTTTGTGGAGCTTTCTTCCTAGAAAACTCGATTGTGTGGAGGATTTCACTCCAGGTGGAACCAATTAGCGTTTGCCAGCAGAAAACAAAAAGGGTCCTGCTAAAATGCATTCAAAACTTAAAGTCCATAGAGAATATCCAGAAAACACAAACACACACAGAGGCTGTAGCAAGATCTGGGATTGAGATAGCTACAAATCACCAGATAGTTTTGTTTGCATCCAGGAGTATCTGGAGAAATTGTTGTGGATTTTGGGTGAAATTTAACCAAAAATCACCGTGAAAGTGGTTTTGGAGAAAAGCACAATCTTCCTGTTCGGAAAATGTATCCAATGTCATGTTTACAGAAAGAAATATCATGTTTTCTCAGGTTTCTGAAGCTTTCTTCCTAGAAAACTCGAATGTGTGGAGTATTTGACTCCAGGTGGAACAAATTAGCTTTTGGCAGCTAAAAACAAAAAGGATCCTGCTAAAATGCATTCAAAACCGTAAAGTACATAGAGAATGTCCAGAAAACACAAACACACACAGAGGCTGTAGCAATATCTGGGATTGAGATGGCTACAAATCACCAGATAGTTTTGTTTTCATCCAGGAGTATCTGAACAAATTGTTGTGGATTTCGGGTGAAATTTAACCAAAAATCACCGTGAAAGTGGTTTTGGAGAAAAGCACAATCTTCCTGTTCGGGAAATGTATCCAATGTCATGTTTACAGAAAGAAATTCCAGGTTTTCTCAGGTTTCTGAAGCTTTCTTCCTAGAAAACTCGAATGTGTGGCGTATTTGACTCCAGGTAGAACCAATTAGGGTTTGCCATCAGAAAACAAAAAGGGTCCTGCTAAAATGCATTCAAAACCTTAAAGTCCATAGAGAATATCCAGAACACACAAACACACACAGAGGCTATAGCAAGATCTGGGATTGAGATAGCTACAAATCACCAGATAGTTTTGTTTTCATCCAGGAGTATCTGGACAAATTGTTGTAGTTTTGAAGTGAAATTTAACCAAAAATCACCGTGAAAGTGGTTTTGGAGAAAAGCACCATCTTCCTGTTCGGCAAATGTATCCAAGGTCATGTTTACAGAAAGAAATATCATGTTTTCTCAGGTTTCTGAATCTTTCTTCCTAGAAAACTCGAATGTGTGGAGTATTTGACTCCAGGTGGAACCAATTAGCGATTGCCAGCAGAAAACAAAAAGGGTCCTGCTAAAATGCATTCAAAACCTTAAAGTCCATAGAGAATATCCAGAAAACACAAACACACACAGAGGCTGTAGCAAGATCTGGGATTGAGATAGCTACAAATCACCAGATAGTTTTGTTTTCATCCAGGAGTATCTGGACAAATTGTTGTAGTTTTGAAGTGAAATTTAACCAAAAATCACCGTGAAAGTGGTTTTGGAGAAAAGCACAATCTTTCTGTTCAGCAAATGAATCCAATGTCACGTTGACAACTACAAATATCATGTTTTCTCAGGTTTCTGGTGCTTTCTTCCTAGAAAACTCGAATGTGTGGAGGATTTGACTCCAGGTGGAACCAATTAGCGTTTGCCAGCAGAAAACAAAAAGGGTCCTGCTAAAATGCATTCAAAACTTAAAGTCCATAGAGAATATCCAGAAAACACAAACACACACAGAGGCTGTAGCAAGATCTGGGATTGAGATAGCTACAAATCACCAGATAGTTTTGTTTTCATCCAGGAGTATCTGGACAAATTGTTGTGGATTTCAGGTGAAATTTAACCAAAAATCACCGTGAAAGTGGTTTTGAAGAAAAGCACAATCTTTCTGTTTAGTAAATGAATCCAAGGTCATGTTTACAAATACAAATATCATGTTTTCTCAGGTTTCTGGAGCTTTCTTCCTAGAAAACTCGAATGTGTGGAGGATTTGACTCCAGGTGGAACCAATTAGCGTTTGCCAGCAGAAAACAAAAAGGCTCCTGCTAAAATGCATTCAAAACCTTAAAGTCCATAGAGAATATCCAGAAAACACAAACACACACAGAGGCTGTAGCAAGATCTGGGATTGAGATAGCTACAAATCACCGCATAGTTTTCTTTTCATCCAGGAGTATCTGGACAAATTGTTGTAGTTTTGAAGTGAAATTTAACCAAAAAATCACCGTGCAAGTGGTTTTGGAGAAAAGCACAATCTTTCTGTACAGCAAATGAATCCAAGTTCATGATTACATATACAAATATCACGTTTTCTCAGGTTTCTGAAGCTTTCTTCCTAGAAAACTCGAATGTGTGGAGGATTTGACTCCAGGTGGAACCAATTAGCGTTTGCCAGCAGAAAACAAAAAGGGTCCTGCTAAAATGCATTCAAAACCTTAAAGTCCATAGAGAATATCCAGAAAACACAAACATACACAGAGACTGCAGCAAGATCTGAGATTGAGCTAGCTACAAACCACCACATAGTTTTGTTTTCATCCAGGAGTATCTGGACAAATTGTTGTAGTTTTGAAGTGAAATTTAACCAAAAATCACCATGAAAGTGGTTTTGGAGAAAAGCAGAATCTTCCTGTTCAGCAAATGAATCCAAGGTCATGTTGACAACTACAAATATCATGTTTTCTCAGGTTTGTGGAGCTTTCTTCCTAGAAAACTCGATTGTGTGGAGGATTTCACTCCAGGTGGAACCAATTAGCGTTTGCCAGCAGAAAACAAAAAGGGTCCTGCTAAAATGCATTCAAAACTTAAAGTCCATAGAGAATATCCAGAAAACACAAACACACACAGAGGCTGTAGCAAGATCTGGGATTGAGATAGCTACAAATCACCAGATAGTTTTGTTTGCATCCAGGAGTATCTGGAGAAATTGTTGTGGATTTTGGGTGAAATTTAACCAAAAATCACCGTGAAAGTGGTTTTGGAGAAAAGCACAATCTTCCTGTTCGGAAAATGTATCCAATGTAATGTTTACAGAAAGAAATATCATGTTTTCTCAGGTTTCTGGAGCTTTCTTCCTAGAAAACTCGAATGTGTGGAGTATTTGACTCCAGGTGGAACCAATCAGCGTTTGCCAGCAGAAAACAAAAAGGGTCCTGCTAAAATGCATTCAAAACCTTAAAGTCCATAGAGAATATCCAGAAAACACAAACACACACAGAGGCTGTAGCAAGATCTGGGATTGAGATAGCTACAAATCACCGCATAGTTTTCTTTTCATCCAGGAGTGTCTGGAAAATTGTTGTAGTTTTGAAGTGAAATTTAACCAAAAATCACCGTGAAAGTGGTTTTGGAGAAAAGTACAATCTTCCTGTTTAGTAAATGAATCCAAGGTCATGTTTACAAATACAAATATCATGTTTTCTCAGGTTTCTAGAGCTTTCTTCCTAGAAAACTCGAATGTGTGGAGGATTTGACTCCAGGTGGAACCAATTAGCGTTTGCCAGCAGAAAACAAAAAGGCTCCTGCTAAAATGCTTTCAAAACCTTAAAGTCCATAGAGAATATCCAGAAAACACAAACACACACAGAGGCTGTAGCAAGATCTGGGATTGAGATAGCTACAAATCACCGCATAGTTTTCTTTTCATCCAGGAGTATCTGGAAAATTGTTGTAGTTTTGAAGTGAAATTTAACGAAAAAAATCACCGTGCAAGTGGTTTTGGAGAAAAGCACAATCTTTCTGTACAGCAAATGAATCCAAGGTCATGATTACAAATACAAATATCATGTTTTCTCAGGTTTCTGGAGCTTTCTTCCTAGAAAACTCGTATGTGTGGAGTATTTGACTCCAGGTGGAACCAATTAGCGTTTGCCAGCAGAAAACAAAAAGGGTCCTGCTAAAATGCATTCAAAACCTTAAAGTCCATAGAGAATATCCAGAAAACACAAACACACACAGAGGCTGTAGCAAGATCTGGGATTGAGATAGCTACAAATCACCAGAGAGTTTTGTTTTCATCCAGGAGTATCTGGGCAAATTGTTGTGGATTTCGGGTGAAATTTAACCAAAAATCACCGTGAAAGTGGTTTTGGAGAAAAGCACAATCTTCCTGTTCGGCAAATGTATCCAATGTGATGTTTACAGAAAGAAATATCATGTTTTCTCAGGTTTCTGAAGCTTTCTTCCTAGAAAACTCGAATGTGTGGAGTATTTGACTCCAGGTGGAACCAATTAGCGTTTGCCAGCAGAAAACAAAAAGGGTCCTGCTAAAATGCATTCAAAACCTTAAAGTCCATAGAGAATATCCAGAAAACACAAACACACACAGAGGCTGTAGCAAGATCTGAGATTGAGCTAGCTACAAACCACCACATAGTTTTGTTTTCATACAGGAGTATCTGGACAAATTGCTGTAGTTTTGAAGTGAAATTTAACCAAAAATCACCATGAAAGTGGTTTTGGAGAAAAGCAGAATCTTCCTGTTCAGCAAATGAATCCAAGGTCATGTTGACAACTACAAATATCATGTTTTCTCAGGTTTGTGGAGCTTTCTTCCTAGAAAACTCTATTGTGTGGAGGATTTCACTCCAGGTGGAACCAATTAGCGTTTCCCAGCAGAAAACAAAAAGGGTCCTGCTAAAATGCATTCAAAACTGAAAGTCCATAGAGAATATCCAGAAAACACAAACACACACAGAGGCTGTAGCAAGATCTGGGATTGAGATAGCTACAAATCACCAGATAGTTTTGTTTGCATCCAGGAGTATCTGGAGAAATTGTTGTGGATTTTGGGTGAAATTTAACCAAAAATCACCGTGAAAGTGATTTTGGAGAAAAGCACAATCTTCCTGTTCAGAAAATGTATCCAATGTCATGTTTACAGAAAGAAATATCATGTTTTCTCAGGTTTCTGAAGCTTTCTTCCTAGAAAACTCGAATGTGTGGAGTATTTGACTCCAGGTGGAACCAATTAGCGTTTGCCAGCAGAAAACAAAAAGGGTCCTGCTAAAATGCATTCAAAACCTTAAAGTCCATAGAGAATATCCAGAAAACACAAACACACACAGAGGCTGTAGCAAGATCTGGGATTGAGATAGCTACAAATCACCAGATAGTTTTGTTTTCATCCAGGAGTATCTGGACAAATTGCTGTAGTTTTGAAGTGAAATTTAACCAAAAATCACCGTGAAAGTGGTTTTGGAGAAAAGCACAATCTTTCTGTTCAGCAAATGAATCCAATGTCATGTTGACAACTACAAATATCATGTTTTCTCAGGTTTCTGGTGCTTTCTTCCTAGAAAACTCGAATGTGTGGAGTATTTGACTCCAGGTGGAACCAATTAGCGTTTGCCAGCAGAAAACAAAAAGGGTCCTGCTAAAATGCATTCAAAACTTAAAGTCCATAGAGAATATCCAGAAAACACAAACACACACAGAGGCTGTAGCAAGATCTGGGATTGAGATAGCTACAAATCACCAGATAGTTTTGTTTTCACCCAGGAGTATCTGGACCAATTGTTGTGGATTTCGGGTGAAATTTAACCAAAAATCACCGTGAAAGTGGTTTTGGAGAAAAGCACAATTTTTCTGTTTAGTAAATGAATCCAAGGTCATGTTTACAAATACAAATATCATGTTTTCTCAGGTTTCTGGAGCTTTCTTCCTAGAAAACTCGAATGTGTGGAGGATTTGACTCCAGGTGGAACCAATTAGCGTTTGCCAGCAGAAAACAAAAAGGCTCCTGCTAAAATGCATTCAAAACCTTAAAGTCCATAGAGAATATCCAGAAAACACAAACACACACAGAGGCTGTAGCAAGATCTGGGATTGAGATAGCTACAAATCACCAGATAGTTTTGTTTGCATCCAGGAGTATCTGGAGAAATTGTTGTGGATTTTGGGTGAAATTTAACCAAAAATCACCGTGAAAGTGATTTTGGAGAAAAGCACAATCTTCCTGTTCAGAAAATGTATCCAATGTCATGTTTACAGAAAGAAATATCATGTTTTCTCAGGTTTCTGAAGCTTTCTTCCTAGAAAACTCGAATGTGTGGAGGATTTGACTCCAGGTGGAACCAATTAGCGTTTGCCAGCAGAAAACAAAAAGGGTCCTGCTAAAATGCATTCAAAACCTTAAAGTCCATAGAGAATATCCAGAAAACACAAACACACACAGAGGCTGTAGCAAGATCTGCGATTGAGATAGCTACAAATCACCAGATAGTTTTGTTTTCATCCAGGAGTATCTGGACAAATTGCTGTAGTTTTGAAGTGAAATTTAACCAAAAATCACCATGAAAGTGGTTTTGGAGAAAAGCAGAATCTTCCTGTTCAGCAAATGAATCCAAGGTCATGTTGACAACTACAAATATCATGTTTTCTCAGGTTTCTGAAGCTTTCTTCCTAGAAAACTCGATTGTGTGGAGGATTTCACTCCAGGTGGAACCAATTAGCGTTTGCCAGCAGAAAACAAAAAGGGTCCTGCTAAAATGCATTCAAAACTGAAAGTCCATAGAGAATATCCAGAAAACACAAACACACACAGAGGCTGTAGCAAGATCTGGGATTGAGATAGCTACAAATCACCAGATACTTTTGTTTTCAACCAGGAGTATCTGGACAAATTGTTGTGGATTTTGGGTGAAATTTAACCAAAAATCACCGTGAAAGTGGTTTTGGAGAAAAGCACAATCTTCCTGTTCGGAAAATGTATCCAATGTAATGTTTACAGAAAGAAATATCATGTTTTCTCAGGTTTCTGAAGCTTTCTTCCTAGAAAACTCGAATGTGTGGAGTATTTGACTCCAGGTGGAACCAATTACCTTTTGCCAGCAGAAAACAAAAAGCGTCCTACTACAATGCATTCAAAACTTAAAGTCCATAGAGAATATCCAGAAAACACAAACACACACAGAGGATGTAAAAAGATCTGGGATTGAGATAGCTACAAATCACCAGATAGTTTTGTTTTCATCCAGGAGTATCTGGACAAATTGTTGTGGATTTCGGGTGAAATTTAACCAAAAATCACTGTGAAAGTGGTTTTGGAGAAAATCACAATCTTCCTGTTCAGCAAATGAATCCAAGGTCATGTTGACAACTACAAATATCATGTTTTCTCAGGTTTCTGAAGCTTTCTTCCTAGAAAACTCGAATGTGTGGAGTATTTGACTCCAGGTGGAACCAATTAGCGTTTGCCAGCAGAAAACAAAAAGGGTCCTGCTAAAATGCATTCAAAACCTTAAAGTCCATAGAGAATATCCAGAAAACACAAACACACACAGAGGCTGTAGCAAGATCTGGGATTGAGATAGCTACAAATCACCAGATAGTTTTGTTTTCATCCAGGAGTATCTGGACAAATTGCTGTAGTTTTGAAGTGAAATTTAACCAAAAATCACCGTGAAAGTGGTTTTGGAGAAAAGCACAATCTTTCTGTTCAGCAAATGAATCCAATGTCATGTTGACAACTACAAATATCATGTTTTCTCAGGTTTCTGGTGCTTTCTTCCTAGAAAACTCGAATGTGTGGAGTATTTGACTCCAGGTGGAACCAATTAGCGTTTGCCAGCAGAAAACAAAAAGGGTCCTGCTAAAATGCATTCAAAACTTAAAGTCCATAGAGAATATCCAGAAAACACAAACACACACAGAGGCTGTAGCAAGATCTGGGATTGAGATAGCTACAAATCACCAGATAGTTTTGTTTTCACCCAGGAGTATCTGGACCAATTGTTGTGGATTTCGGGTGAAATTTAACCAAAAATCACCGTGAAAGTGGTTTTGGAGAAAAGCACAATTTTTCTGTTTAGTAAATGAATCCAAGGTCATGTTTACAAATACAAATATCATGTTTTCTCAGGTTTCTGGAGCTTTCTTCCTAGAAAACTCGAATGTGTGGAGGATTTGACTCCAGGTGGAACCAATTAGCGTTTGCCAGCAGAAAACAAAAAGGCTCCTGCTAAAATGCATTCAAAACCTTAAAGTCCATAGAGAATATCCAGAAAACACAAACACACACAGAGGCTGTAGCAAGATCTGGGATTGAGATAGCTACAAATCACCAGATAGTTTTGTTTGCATCCAGGAGTATCTGGAGAAATTGTTGTGGATTTTGGGTGAAATTTAACCAAAAATCACCGTGAAAGTGATTTTGGAGAAAAGCACAATCTTCCTGTTCAGAAAATGTATCCAATGTCATGTTTACAGAAAGAAATATCATGTTTTCTCAGGTTTCTGAAGCTTTCTTCCTAGAAAACTCGAATGTGTGGAGGATTTGACTCCAGGTGGAACCAATTAGCGTTTGCCAGCAGAAAACAAAAAGGGTCCTGCTAAAATGCATTCAAAACCTTAAAGTCCATAGAGAATATCCAGAAAACACAAACACACACAGAGGCTGTAGCAAGATCTGCGATTGAGATAGCTACAAATCACCAGATAGTTTTGTTTTCATCCAGGAGTATCTGGACAAATTGCTGTAGTTTTGAAGTGAAATTTAACCAAAAATCACCATGAAAGTGGTTTTGGAGAAAAGCAGAATCTTCCTGTTCAGCAAATGAATCCAAGGTCATGTTGACAACTACAAATATCATGTTTTCTCAGGTTTCTGAAGCTTTCTTCCTAGAAAACTCGATTGTGTGGAGGATTTCACTCCAGGTGGAACCAATTAGCGTTTGCCAGCAGAAAACAAAAAGGGTCCTGCTAAAATGCATTCAAAACTGAAAGTCCATAGAGAATATCCAGAAAACACAAACACACACAGAGGCTGTAGCAAGATCTGGGATTGAGATAGCTACAAATCACCAGATACTTTTGTTTTCAACCAGGAGTATCTGGACAAATTGTTGTGGATTTTGGGTGAAATTTAACCAAAAATCACCGTGAAAGTGGTTTTGGAGAAAAGCACAATCTTCCTGTTCGGAAAATGTATCCAATGTAATGTTTACAGAAAGAAATATCATGTTTTCTCAGGTTTCTGAAGCTTTCTTCCTAGAAAACTCGAATGTGTGGAGTATTTGACTCCAGGTGGAACCAATTACCTTTTGCCAGCAGAAAACAAAAAGCGTCCTACTACAATGCATTCAAAACTTAAAGTCCATAGAGAATATCCAGAAAACACAAACACACACAGAGGATGTAAAAAGATCTGGGATTGAGATAGCTACAAATCACCAGATAGTTTTGTTTTCATCCAGGAGTATCTGGACAAATTGTTGTGGATTTCGGGTGAAATTTAACCAAAAATCACTGTGAAAGTGGTTTTGGAGAAAATCACAATCTTCCTGTTCAGCAAATGAATCCAAGGTCATGTTGACAACTACAAATATCATGTTTTCTCAGGTTTCTGAAGCTTTCTTCCTAGAAAACTCGAATGTGTGGAGTATTTGTCTCCAGGTGGAACCAATTAGCGTTTGCCAGCAGAAAACAAAAAGGGTCCTGCTAAAATGCATTCAAAATCTTAAAGTCCATAGAGAATATCCAGAAAACACAAACACACACAGAGGCTGTATCAAGATCTGGGATTGAGCTAGCTACAAACCACCAGATAGTTTTGTTTTCATCCAGCAGTATCTGGACAAATTGTTGTAGTTTTGAAGTGAAATTTAACCAAAAATCACCATGAAAGTGGTTTTGGAGAAAAGCAGAATCTTCCTGTTCAGCAAATGAATCCAAGGTCATGTTGACAACTACAATTATCATGTTTTCTCAGGTTTGTGGAGCTTTCTTCCGAGAAAACTCGATTGTGTGGAGGATTTGACTCCAGGTGGAACCAATTAGCATTTGCCAGCAGAAAACAAAAAGGGTCCTGCTAAAATGCATTCAAAACTTAAAGTCCATAGAGAATATCCAGAAAACACAAACACACACAGAGGCTGTAGCAAGATCTGGGATTGAGATAGCTACAAATCACCAGATAGTTTTGTTTTCATCCAGGAGTATCTGGACCAATTGTTGTGGATTTCGGGTGAAATTTAACCGATAATCACTGTGAAAGTGGTTTTGGAGAAAAGCACAATCTTCCTGTTCAGCAAATGAATCCAAGGTCATGTGAAAAACTACAAATATCATGTTTTCTCAGGTTTCTGAAGCTTTCTTCCTAGAAAACTCGAATGTGTGGAGGATTTGAGTCCAGATGGAACCATTAGCGTTTGCCAGCAGAAAACAAAAAGGGTCCTGCTAAAATGCGTTCAAAACCTTAAACTCCATAGAGAATATCCAGAAAACACAAACACACACAGAGGCTGTAGCAAGATCTGGGATTGAGATAGCTACAAATCACCAGATAGTTTTGTTTGCATCCTGGAGTATCTGGACAAATTGTTGTAGTTTTGAAGTGAAATTTAACCAAAAAATCACCGTGAAAGTGGTTTTCTAGAAAAGCACAATATTTCTGTTCAGCAAATGAATCCAATATCATGTTTACATATACAACTATTATGTTTTCTCAGGTTTCTGAAGCTCTCTTTTAGAAAACTCGATTGTGTGGAGTATTTGACTCCAGGTGGAACCAATTAGCGTTTGCCAGCAGAAAACAAAAAGGGTCCTGCTAAAATGCATTCAAAACTTAAAGTCCATAGAGAATATCCAGAAAACACAAACACACACAGAGGCTGTAGCAAGATCTGGGATTGAGATAGCTACAATTCACCAGATAGTTTTGTTTTCATCCAGGAGTATCTGGATAAATTGTTGTGGATTTTGGGTGAAATTTAACCATCTTTCTGTTTAGTAAATGAATCCAAGGTCATGTTGACAACTACAAATATCATGTTTTCTCAGGTTTCTGAAGCTTTCTTCCTAGAAAACTCGAATGTGTGGAGGATTTGACTCCAGGTGGAACCAATTAGCGTTTGCCAGCAGAAAACAAAAAGGCTCCTGCTAAAATGCATTCAAAACCTTAAAGTCCATAGAGAATATCCAGAAAACACAAACACACACAGAGGCTGTAGCAAGATCTGGGATTGAGATAGCTACAAATCACCAGATAGTTTTGTTTTCATCCAGGAGTATCTGGACCAATTGTTGTGGATTTCGGGTGAAATTTAACCGATAATCACTGTGAAAGTGGTTTTGGAGAAAAGCACAATCTTCCTGTTCAGCAAATGAATCCAAGGTCATGTGAAAAACTACAAATATCATGTTTTCTCAGGTTTCTGAAGCTTTCTTCCTAGAAAACTCGAATGTGTGGAGTATTTGACTCCAGGTGGAACCAATTAGCGTTTGCCAGCAGAAAACAAAAAGGGTCCTGCTAAAATGCATTCAAAACCTTAAAGTCCATAGAGAATATCCAGAAAACACAAACACACACAGAGGCTGTAGCAAGATCTGGGATGGACATAGCTACAAATCACCAGATAGTTTTGTTTTCATTCAAACTATCTAGACAAAATGTTGTTGTATCCGGGTGAAATTTAACTAAAAAATCACCGTGAAAGTGGTTTTGGAGAAAAGCACAAACTTTTGGTTCAGTAAATTAATCCAATGTCATGTTTACAAATACAAATATTATGTTTTCTCAGGTTTCTGGAGCTTTCTTCCTAGAAAACTTGAATGTGTGGAGTATTTGACTCCAGGTGGAACCAATTAGCGTTTGCCAGCAGAAAACAAAAAGGGTCCTGCTAAAATGCATTCAAAACCTTAAAGTCCATAGAGAATGTCCAGAGAACACAAACACACACAGAGGCTGTAGCAAGATCTGGGATTGAGATAGCTACAAATCACCACATAGTTTTGTTTTCATCCAGCAGCATCTGGACAAATTGTTGTAGTTTTGAAGTGAAATTTAACCAAAAATCACCGTGAAAGTGGTTTTGGAGAAAAGCACAATCTTCCTGTTCGGCAAATGTATCCAAGGTCATGTTTACAGAAAGAAATATCATGTTTTCTCAGGTTTCTGAAGCTTTCTTCCTAGAAAACTCGAATGTGTGGAGGATTTGAGTCCAGATGGAACCATTAGCGTTTGCCAGCAGAAAACAAAAAGGGTCCTGCTAAAATGCGTTCAAAACCTTAAACTCCATAGAGAATATCCAGAAAACACAAACACACACAGAGGCTGTAGCAAGATCTGGGATTGAGATAGCTACAAATCACCAGATAGTTTTGTTTGCATCCTGGAGTATCTGGACAAATTGTTGTAGTTTTGAAGTGAAATTTAACCAAAAAATCACCGTGAAAGTGGTTTTCTAGAAAAGCACAATATTTCTGTTCAGCAAATGAATCCAATATCATGTTTACATATACAACTATTATGTTTTCTCAGGTTTTTGAAGCTCTCTTTTAGAAAACTCGAATGTGTGGAGTATTTGACTCCAGGTGCAACCAATTAGCGTTTTCCAACAGAAAACAAAAAGCGTCCTGCTAAAATGCATTCAAAACCTTAAAGTCCATAGAGAATATCCAGAAAACACAAACACACACAGAGGCTGTAGCAAGATCTGGGATTGAGATAGCTACAAATCACCAGATAGTTTTGTTTTCATCCAGGAGTATCTGGACAAATTGTTGTGGATTTCGGGTGAAATTTAACCAAAAATCACCGTGAAAGTGGTTTTGGAGAAAAGCACAATTTTCCTGATCAGCAAATGAATCCAAGGTCATGTTGAAAACTACAAATATCATGTTTTCTCAGGTTTCTGGAGCTTTCTTCCTAGAAAACTCGAATGTGTGGAGGATTTGACCCCAGGTGGAACCAATTAGGGTTTGCCAGCAGAAAACAAAAAGAATCCTGCTAAAATGCATTCAATACTTAAAGTCCATAGAGAATATGCAGAAAACACAAACACACACAGAGGCTGTAGCAAGATCTGGGATTGAGATAGCTACAAATCACCCGATAGTTTTGTTTGCATCCAGGAGTATCTGGACAAATTGTTGTGGATTTCGGGTGAAATTTAACCAAAAATCACCGTGAAAGTGGTTTTGGAGAAAAGCACAATCTTCCTGTTTGGCAAATGAATCCAAGGTCATGTTGACAACTACAAATATCATGTTTTCTCAGGTTTCTGAAGCTTTCTTCCTAGAAAACTCGAATGTGTGGAGGATTTGACTCCAGGTGGAACCAATTAGCGTTTGCCAGCAGAAAACAAAAAGGGTCCTGCTAAAATGCATTCAAAACTTAAAGTCCATAGAGAATATCCAGAAAACACAAACACACAAAGAGGCTGTAGCAAGATCTGGGATTGAGATAGCTACAAATCACCAGATAGATTTGTTTTCATCCAGGAGTATCTGGACAAATTGTTGTGGATTTTGGGTGAAATTTAACCAAAAATCACCGTGAAAGTGGTTTTGGAGAAAAGCACAATCTTCCTGTTCGGCAAATGAATCCAATGTCATGTTTACAGAAAGAAATATCATGTTTTCTCAGATTTCTGAAGCTTTCTTCCTAGAAAACTCGAATGTGTGGAGTATTTGACTCCAGGTGGAACCAATTAGCGTTTGCCAGCAGAAAACAAAAAGGGTCCTGCTAAAATGCATTCAAAACCTTAAAGTCCATAGAGAATATCCAGAAAACACAAACACACACAGAGACTGCAGCAAGATCTGAGATTGAGATAGCTACAAACCACCACATAGTTTTGTTTTCATCCAGGAGTATCTGGACAACTTGTTGCAGTTTTGAAGGGAAATTTAACCAAAAATCACCGTGAAAGTGGTTTTGGAGAAAAGCACAATTTTCCTGTTCAGCAAATGAATCCAAGGTCATTTTGACAACTACAAATATCATGTTTTCTCAGGTTTCTGGTGCTTTCTTCCTAGAAAACTCAAATGTGTGGAGGACTTGACTCCAGGTGGAACCAATTAGCGTTTGCCAGCAGAAAACAAAAAGGGTCCTGCTAAAATGTATTCAAAACTTAAAGTCCATAGCGAATATCCAGAAAACACAAACACACACAGAGGCTGTAGCAATATCTGGGATTGAGATAGCTACAAACCACCACATAGTTTTGTTTTCTTCCAGGAGTATCTGGACCAATTGTGGATTTCTGTTGAAATTTAATCAAAAATCACTGTGAAAGTGGTTTTGGAGAAAAGCACAATCTTCCTGTTCAGCAAATGAATCCAAAGTCATGTGAACAACTACAAATATCATGTTTTCTCAGGTTTCTGAAGCTTTCTTCCTAGAAAACTCGAATGTGTGGAGGATTTGACTCCAGGTGGAACCAATTAGCGTTTGCCAGCAGAAAACAAAAAGGGTCCTGCTAAAATGCATTCAAAACTTAAAGTCCATAGAGAATATCCAGAAAACACAAACACACAGAGGCTGTAGCAAGATCTGGGATTAAGATAGCTACAAATCACCAGATAGTTTTGTTTTCATCCAGGAGTATCTGGACAAATTGTTGTGGATTTTGGGTGAAATTTAACCAAAAATCACCGTGAAAGTGGTTTTGGAGAAAAGCACAATCCTGTTCGGCAAATGTATCTAATGTCATGTTTACAGAAAGAAATATCATGTTTTCTCAGGTTTCTGAAGCTTTCTTCCTAGAAAACTCGAATGTGTGGAGGATTTGACTCCAGGTGGAACCAATTAGCGTTTGCCAGCAGAAAACAAAAAGGGTCCTGCTAAAATGCATTCAAAACTTAAAGTCCATAGAGAATATCCAGAAAACACAAACACACACAGAGGCTGTAGCAAGATCTGGGATTGAGATAGCTACAAACCACCACATAGTTTTGTTTTCATCCAGGAGTATCTGGACAAATTGTTGTAGTTTTGAAGTGAAATTTAACCAAAAATCACCGTGAAAGTGGTTTTGGAGAAAAGCACAATTTTCCTGATCAGCAAATGAATCCAAGGTCATGTTGAAAACTATAAATATCATGTTTTCTCAGGTTTCTGGAGCTTTCTTCCTAGAAAACTCGAATGTGTGGAGGATTTGACTCCAGGTGGAACCAATTACCGTTTGCCAGCAGAAAACAAAAAGGGTCCTGCAAAAATGCATTCAAAACTTAAAGTCCATAGAGAATATCCAGAAAACACAAACACACACAGAGGCTGTAGCAAGATCTGGGATTGAGATAGCTACAAATCACCAGATAGTTTTGTTTCCATCCAGGAGTATCTGGACTAATTGTTGTGGATTTCGGGTGAAATTTAACCAAAAATCACCGTGAAAGTGGTTTTGGAGAAAAGCACAATCTTTCTGTTCAGCAAATGAAACCAATGTGATGTTTACAAATACAAATATCATGTTTTCTCAGGTTTCTGAAGCTTTCTTCCTAGAAAACTCGAATGTGTGAAGTATTTGACTCCAGGTGGAACCAATTAGCGTTTGCCAGCAGAAAACAAAAAGGGTCCTGCTAAAATGCATTCAAAACCTTAAAGTCCATAGAGAATATCCAGAAAACATAAACACACACAAAGGCTGTAGCAAGATCTGGGATTGAGATAGCTACAAATCACCAGAGAGTTTTGTTTTCATCCAGGAGTATCTGGGCAAATTGTTGTAGTTTTGAAGTGAAATTTAACCAAAAAATCACCGTGAAAGTGGTTTTGGAGAAAAGCACAATCTTTCTATACAGCAAATGCATCCAAGGTTATGATTACAAATACAAATATCATGTTTTCTCAGGTTTCTGAAGCTTTCTTCCAAGAAAACTCGAATGAGTGGAGGATTTGACTCCAGGTGGAACCAATTAGCGTTTGCCAGCAGAAAACAAAAAGGGTCCTACTAAAATGCATTCAAAACCTTAAAGTCCATAGAGAATATCCAGAAAACACAAACACACTCAGAGGCTGTAGCAAGATCTGGGATTGAGATAGCTACAAATCACCAGATAGTTTTGTTTTCATCCAGGAGTATCTGGACAAATTGTTGTGGATTTCGGGTGAAATTTAACCAAAAATCACCGTGAAAGTGGTTTTGGAGAAAAGCACAATCTTCCTGTTTGGCAAATGAATCCAAGGTCATGTTGACAACTACAAATATCATGTTTTCTCAGGTTTCTGAAGCTTTCTTCCTAGAAAACTCGAATGTGTGGAGGATTTGACTCCAGGTGGAACCAATTAGCGTTTGCCAGCAGAAAACAAAAAGCATCCTGCTAAAATGCATTCAAAACTTAAAGTCCATAGAGAATATCCAGAAAACACAAACACACAGAGGCTGTAGCAAGATGTGGGATTGAGATAGCTACAAATCACCAGATAGTTTTGTTTTCATCCAGGAGTATCTGGACAAATTGTTGTGGATTTCGTGTGAAATTTAACCAAAAATCACCGTGAAAGTGGTTTTGGAGAAAAGCACAATCTTCCTGTTCAGCAAATCTATCCAATGTCATGTTTACAGGAAGAAATATCATGTTTTCTCAGGTTTCTGAAGCTTTCTTCCTAGAAAACTCGAATGTGTGGAGTATTTGACTCCAGGTGGAACCAATTACCGTTTGCCAGCAGAAAACAAAAAGGGTCCTGCTAAAATGCATTCAAAACCTTAAAGTCCATAGAGAATATCCAGAAAACACAAACACACACAGAGGCTGTAGCAAGATCTGGGATTGAGATAGCTACAAACCACCAGATAGTTTTGTTTGCATCCAGGAGTATCTGGACAAATTGTTGTGGATTTCGGGTGAAATTTAACCAAAAATCACCGTGAAAGTGGTTTTGGAGAAAAGCACAATCTTTCTGTTCAGCAAATGAAACCAATGTGATGTTTACAAATACAAATATCATGTTTTCTCAGGTTTCTGAAGCTTTCTTCCTAGAAAACTCGAATGTGTGGAGTATTTGACTCCAGGTGGAACCAATTAGCGTTTGCCAGCAGAAAACAAAAAGGGTCCTGCTAAAATGCATTCAAAACCTTAAAGTCCATAGAGAATATCCAGAAAACATAAACACACACAAAGGCTGTAGCAAGATCTGGGATTGAGATAGCTACAAACCACCAGATAGTTTTGTTTGCATCCAGGAGTATCTGGACAAATTTTTGTGGATTTCGGGTGAAATTTAACCAAAAATCACCGTGAAAGTGGTTTTGGAGAAAAGCACAATCTTTCTGTACAGCAAATGCATCCAAGGTTATGATTACAAATACAAATATCATGTTTTCTCAGGTTTCTGGAGCTTTCTTCCTAGAAAACTCGAATGTGTGGAGGATTTGACTCCAGGTGGAACCAATTAGCGTTTGCCAGCAGAAAACAAAAAGGGTCCTACTAAAATGCATTCAAAACCTTAAAGTCCATAGAGAATATCCAGAAAACACAAACACACACAGAGGCTGTAGCAATATCTGGGATTGAGATAGCTACAAATCACCAGATAGTTTTGTTTTCATCCAGGAGTATCTGGACAAATTGTTGTGGATTTCGGGTGAAATTTAACCAAAAATCACCGTGAAAGTGGTTTTGGAGAAAAGCACAATCTTCCTGTTCAGCAAATGAATCCAAGGTCATGTTGACAACTACAAATATCATGTTTTCTCAGGTTTCTGAAGCTTTCTTCCTAGAAAACTCGAATGTGTGGAGGATTTGACTCCAGGTGGAACCAATTAGCGTTTGCCAGCAGAAAACAAAAAGCGTCCTGCTAAAATGCATTCAAAACATAAAGTCCATAGAGAATATCCAGAAAACGCAAACACACAGAGGCTGTAGCAAGATGTGGGATTGAGATAGCTACAAATCACCAGATAGTTTTGTTTTCATCCAGGAGTATCTGGACAAATTGTTGTGGATTTCGTGTGAAATTTAACCAAAAATCACCGTGAAAGTGGTTTTGGAGAAAAGCACAATATTCCTTTTCAGCAAATGTATCCAATGTCATGTTTACAGAAAGAAATATCATGTTTTCTCAGGTTTCTGAAGCTTTCTTCCTAGAAAACTCGAATGTGTGGAGTATTTGACTCCAGGTGGAACCAATTAGCGTTTGCCAGCAGAAAACAAAAAGGGTCCTGCTAAAATGCATTCAAAACCTTAAAGTCCATAGAGAATATCCAGAAAACACAAACACACACAGAGGCTGTAGCAATATCTGGGATTGACATAGCTACAAACCACCACATAGTTTTGTTTTCATCCAGGAGTATCTGGACAAATTCTTGTAGGTTTGAAGTGAAATTTAACCAAAAATCACCGTGAAAGTGGTTTTGGAGAAAAGCACAATCTTCCTGATCAGCAAATGAATCCAAGGTCATGTTGAAAACTATAAATATCATGTTTTCTCAGGTTTCTGAAGCTTTCTTCCTAGAAAACTCGAATGTGTGGAGGATTTGACTCCAGGTGGAACCAATTAGCGTTTGCCAGCAGAAAACAAAAAGGGTCCTGCAAAAATGCATTCAAAACTTAAAGTCCATAGAGAATATCCAGAAAACACAAACACACACAGAGGCTGTAGCAATATCTGGGATTGAGATAGCTACAAATCACCAGATAGTTTTGTTTGCATCCAGGAGTATCTGGACAAATTGTTGTGGATTTCGGGTGAGATTTAACCAAAAATCACCGTGAAAGTGGTTTTGGAGAAAAGCACAATCTTTCTGTTCAGCAAATGAAACCAATGTGATGTTTACAAATACAAATATCATGTTTTCTCAGGTTTCTGAAGCTTTCTTCCTAGAAAACTCGAATGTGTGGAGGATTTGACTCCAGGTGGAACCAATTAGCGTTTGCCAGCAGAAAACAAAAAGGCTCCTGCTAAAATGCATTCAAAACCTTAAAGTCCATAGAGAATATCCAGAAAACACAAACACACACAGAGGCTGTAGCAAGATCTGGGATTGAGATAGCTACAAACCACCACATAGTTTTGTTTTCATCCAGGAGTATCTGGACAAATTCTTGTAGGTTTGAAGTGAAATTTAACCAAAAATCACCGTGAAAGTGGTTTTGGAGAAAAGCACAATCTTCCTGATCAGCAAATGAATCCAAGGTCATGTTGAAAACTATAAATATCATGTTTTCTCAGGTTTCTGAAGCTTTCTTCCTAGAAAACTCGAATGTGTGGAGGATTTGACTCCAGGTGGAACCAATTACCGTTTGCCAGCAGAAAACAAAAAGGGTCCTGCAAAAATGCATTCAAAACCTTAAAGTCCATAGAGAATATCCAGAAAACACAAACACACACAGAGGCTGTAGCAATATCTGGGATTGAGATAGCTACAAATCACCAGATAGTTTTGTTTGCATCCAGGAGTATCTGGACAAATTGTTTTGGATTTCGGGTGAGATTTAACCAAAAATCACCGTGAAAGTGGTTTTGGAGAAAAGCACAATCTTTCTGTTCAGCAAATGAAACCAATGTGATGTTTACAAATACAAATATCATGTTTTCTCAGGTTTCTGAAGCTTTCTTCCTAGAAAACTCGAATGTGTGGAGGATTTGACTCCAGGTGGAACCAATTAGCGTTTGCCAGCAGAAAACAAAAAGGGTCCTGCTAAAATGCATTCAAAACCTTAAAGTCCATAGAGAATATCCAGAAAACACAAACACACACAGAGGCTGTAGCAATATCTGGGATTGAGATAGCTACAAATCACCAGATAGTTTTGTTTGCATCCAGGAGTATCTGGACAAATTGTTGTGGATTCCGGGTGAAATTTAACCAAAAATCACCGTGAAAGTGGTTTTGGAGAAAAGCACAATCTTTCTGTTCAGCAAATGAAACCAATGTGATGTTTACAAATACAAATATCATGTTTTCTCAGGTTTCTGAAGCTTTCTTCCTAGAAAACTCGAATGTGTGGAGGATTTGACTCCAGGTGGAACCAATTACCGTTTGCCAGCAGAAAACAAAAAGGGTCCTGCTAAAATGCATTCAAAACCTTAAAGTCCATAGAGAATATCCAGAAAACACAAACACACACAGAGGCTGTAGCAAGATCTGGGATTGAGATAGCTACAAATCACCAGATAGTTTTGTTTTCATCCAGGAGTATCTGGACAAATTGTTGTGGATTCCGGGTGAAATTTAACCAAAAATCACCGTGAAAGTGGTTTTGGAGAAAAGCACAATCTTCCTATTCGGCAAATGTATCCAATGTCATGTTTACAGAAAGAAATATCATGTTTTCTCAGGTTTCTGAAGCTTTCTTCCTAGAAAACTCGAATGTGTGGAGTAGTTGACTCCAGGTGGAACCAATTAGCGTTTGCCAGCAGAAAACAAAAAGGGTCCTGCTAAAATGCATTCCAAACCTTAAAGTCCATAGAGAATATCCAGAAAACACAAACACACACAGAGGCTGTAGCAAGATCTGGGATTGAGATAGCTACAAATCACCAGATAGATTTGTTTTCATCCAGGAGTATCTGGACAAATTGTTGTAGTTTTGAAGTGAAATTTAACCAAAAATCACCGTGAAAGTGGTTTTGGAGAAAAGCACAATTTTCCTGATCAGCAAATGAATCCAAGGTCATGTTGAAAACTACAAATATCATGTTTTCTCAGGTTTCTGGAGCTTTCTTCCTAGAAAACTCGAATGTGTGGAGGATTTGACTCCAGGTGGAACCAATTAGCGTTTGCCAGCAGAAAACAAAAAGGGTCCTGCTAAAATGCATTCAAAACCTTAAAGTCCATAGAGAATATCCAGAAAACACAAACACACACAGAGGCTGTAGCAATATCTGGGATTGAGATAGCTACAAATCACCAGATAATTTTGTTTGCATCCAGGAGTATCTGGACAAATTGTTGTGGATTTCGGGTGAGATTTAACCAAAAATCACCGTGAAAGTGGTTTTGGAGAAAAGCACAATCTTTCTGTTCAGCAAATGAAACCAATGTGATGTTTACAAATACAAATATCATGTTTTCTCAGGTTTCTGAAGCTTTCTTCCTAGAAAACTCGAATGTGTGGAGGATTTGACTCCAGGTGGAACCAATTAGCGTTTGCCAGCAGAAAACAAAAAGGGTCCTGCTAAAATGCATTCAAAACCTTAAAGTCCATAGAGAATATCCAGAAAACACAAACACACGCAGAGGCTGTAGCAATATCTGGGATTGAGATAGCTACAAATCACCAGATAGTTTTGTTTGCATCCAGGAGTATCTGGACAAATTGTTGTGGATTTCGGGTGAGATTTAACCAAAAATCACCGTGAAAGTGGTTTTGGAGAAAAGCACAATCTTTCTGTTCAGCAAATGAAACCAATGTGATGTTTACAAATACAAATATCATGTTTTCTCAGGTTTCTGAAGCTTTCTTCCTAGAAAACTCGAATGTGTGGAGGATTTGACTCCAGGTGGAACCAATTACCGTTTGCCAGCAGAAAACAAAAAGGGTCCTGCTAAAATGCATTCAAAACCTTAAAGTCCATAGAGAATATCCAGAAAACACAAACACACACAGAGGCTGTAGCAAGATCTGGGATTGAGATAGCTACAAATCACCAGATAGTTTTGTTTTCATCCAGGAGTATCTGGACAAATTGTTGTGGATTTCGGGTGAAATTTAACCAAAAATCACCGTGAAAGTGGTTTTGGAGAAAAGCACAATCTTCCTATTCGGCAAATGTATCCAATGTCATGTTTACAGAAAGAAATATCATGTTTTCTCAGGTTTCTGAAGCTTTCTTCCTAGAAAACTCGAATGTGTGGAGTAGTTGACTCCAGGTGGAACCAATTAGCGTTTGCCAGCAGAAAACAAAAAGGGTCCTGCTAAAATGCATTCCAAACCTTAAAGTCCATAGAGAATATCCAGAAAACACAAACACACACAGAGGCTGTAGCAAGATCTGGGATGGAGATAGCTACAAATCACCAGATAGATTTGTTTTCATCCAGGAGTATCTGGACAAATTGTTGTAGTTTTGAAGTGAAATTTAACCAAAAATCACCGTGAAAGTGGTTTTGGAGAAAAGCACAATTTTCCTGATCAGCAAATGAATCCAAGGTCATGTTGAAAACTACAAATATCATGTTTTCTCAGGTTTCTGGAGCTTTCTTCCTAGAAAACTCGAATGTGTGGAGGATTTGACTCCAGGTGGAACCAATTAGCGTTTGCCAGCAGAAAACAAAAAGGGTCCTGCTAAAATGCATTCAAAACCTTAAAGTCCATAGAGAATATCCAGAAAACATAAACACACACAAAGGCTGTAGCAAGATCTGGGATTGAGATAGCTACAAATCACCAGATAGTTTTGTTTTCATCCAGGAGTATCTGGACAAATTGTTGTAGTTTTGAAGTGAAATTTAACCAAAAAATCACCGTGAAAGTGGTTTTGGAGAAAAGCACAATCTTTCTGTACAGCAAATGCATCCAAGGTTATGATTACAAATACAAATATCATGTTTTCTCAGGTTTCTGGAGCTTTCTTCCTAGAAAACTCGAATGTGTGGAGGATTTGACTCCAGGTGGAACCAATTAGTGTTTGCCAGCAGAAAACAAAAAGGGTCCTGCTAAAATGCATTCAAAACCTTAAAGTCCATAGAGAATATCCAGAAAACACAAACACACACAGAGGCTGTAGCAAGATCTGGGATTGAGATAGCTACAAATCACCAGATAGTTTTGTTTTCATCCAGGAGCATCTGGACAAATTGTTGTAGGTTTGAAGTGAAATTTAACCAAAAATCACCGTGAAAGTGGTTTTGGAGAAAAGCACAATTTTCCTGATCAGCAAATGAATCCAAGGTCATGTTGAAAACTACAAATATCATGTTTTCTCAGGTTTCTGGAGCTTTCTTCCTAGAAAACTCGAATGTGTGGAGGATTTGACTCCAGGTGGAACCAATTAGCGTTTGCCAGCAGAAAACAAAAAGGGTCCTGCTAAAATGCATTCAAAACCTTAAAGTCCATAGAGAATATGCAGAAAACACAAACACACACAGAGGCTGTAGCAAGATCTGGGATTGAGATAGCTACAAATCACCCGATAGTTTTGTTTGCATCCAGGAGTATCTGGACAAATTGTTGTGGATTTCGGGTGAAATTTAACCAAAAATCACTGTGAAAGTGGTTTTGGAGAAAATCACAATCTTCCTGTTTGGCAAATGAATCCAAGGTCATGTTGACAACTACAAATATCATGTTTTCTCAGGTTTCTGAAGCTTTCTTCCTAGAAAACTCGAATGTGTGGAGTATTTGACTCCAGGTGGAACCAATTAGCGTTTGCCAGCAGAAAACAAAAAGCGTCCTGCTAAAATGCATTCAAAACTGAAAGTCCATAGAGAATATCCAGAAAACACAAACACACAAAGAGGCTGTAGCAAGATCTGGGATTGAGATAGCTACAAATCACCAGATAGTTTTGTTTTCATCCAGGAGTATCTGGACAAATTGTTGTGGATTTTGGGTGAAATTTAACCAAAAATCACCGTGAAAGTGGTTTTGGAGAAAAGCACAATCTTCCTGTTCGGCAAATGTATCTAATGTCATGTTTACAGAAAGAAATATCATGTTTTCTCAGGTTTCTGAAGCTTTCTTCCTAGAAAACTCGAATGTGTGGAGGATTTGACTCCAGGTGGAACCAATTAGCGTTTGCCAGCAGAAAACAAAAAGGGTCCTGCTAAAATGCATTCAAAACTTAAAGTCCATAGAGAATATCCAGAAAACACAAACACACACAGAGGCTGTAGCAAGATCTGGGATTGAGATAGCTACAAACCACCACATAGTTTTGTTTTCATCCAGGAGTATCTGGACAAATTCTTGTAGGTTTGAAGTGAAATTTAACCAAAAATCACCGTGAAAGTGGTTTTGGAGAAAAGCACAATTTTCCTGATCAGCAAATGAATCCAAGGTCATGATGAAAACTATAAATATCATGTTTTCTCAGGTTTCTGGAGCTTTCTTCCTAGAAAACTCGAATGTGTGGCGGATTTGACTCCAGGTGGAACCAATTACCGTTTGCCAGCAGAAAACAAAAAGGGTCCTGCAAAAATGCATTCAAAACCGTAAAGTGCATAGAGAATATCCAGAAAACACAAACACACACAGAGGCTGTAGCAATATCTGGGATTGAGATAGCTACAAATCACCAGATAGTTTTGTTTTCATCCAGGAGTATCTGGACAAATTGCTGTGGATTTCGGGTGAAATTTAACCAAAAATCACCGTGAAAGTGGTTTTGGAGAAAAGCACAATCTTTCTGTTCAGCAAATGAAACCAATGTGATGTTTACAAATACAAATATCATGTTTTCTCAGGTTTCTGAAGCTTTCTTCCTAGAAAACTCGAATGTGTGGAGTATTTGACTCCAGGTGGAACCAATTAGGGTTTGCCAGCAGAAAACAAAAAGGGTCCTGCTAAAATGCATTCAAAACCTTAAAGTCCATAGAGAATATCCAGAAAACATAAACACACACAAAGGCTGTAGCAAGATCTGGGATTGAGATAGCTACAAATCACCAGATAGTTTTGTTTTCATCCAGGAGTATCTGGACAAATTGTTGTAGTTTTGAAGTGAAATTTAACCAAAAATTCACCGTGACAGTGGTTTTGGAGAAAAGCACAATCTTTCTGTACAGCAAATGCATCCAAGGTTATGATTACAAATACAAATATCATGTTTTCTCAGGTTTCTGGAGCTTTCTTCCTAGAAAACTCGAATGTGTGGAGTATTTGACTCCAGGTGGAACCAATTAGCGTTTGCCAGCATAAAACAAAAAGGGTCCTGCTAAAATGCATTCAAAACCTTAAAGTCCATAGAGAATATCCAGAAAACACAAACACACACAGAGGCTGTAGCAAGATCTGGGATTGAGATAGCTACAAATCACCAGATAGTTTTGTTTTCATCCAGGAGTATCTGGACAAATTGTTGTGGATTTCGGGTGAAATTTAACCAAAAATCACCGTGAAAGTGGTTTTGGAGAAAAGCACAATCTTCCTGTTTGGCAAATGAATCCAAGGTCATGTTGACAACTACAAATATCATGTTTTCTCAGGTTTCTGAAGCTTTCTTCCTAGAAAACTCGAATGTGTGGAGGATTTGACTCCAGGTGGAACCAATTAGCGTTTGCCAGCAGAAAACAAAAAGCGTCCTGCTAAAATGCATTCAAAACTTAAAGTCCATAGAGAATATCCAGAAAACACAAACACACAGAGGCTGTAGCAAGATGTGGGATTGAGATAGCTACAAATCACCAGATAGTTTTGTTTTCATCCAGCAGTATCTGGACAAATTGTTGTGGATTTCGTGTGAAATTTAACCAAAAATCACCGTGAAAGTGGTTTTCGAGAAAAGCACAATCTTCCTGTTCAGCAAATGTATCCAATGTCATGTTTACAGGAAGAAATATCATGTTTTCTCAGGTTTCTGAAGCTTTCTTCCTAGAAAACTCGAATGTGTGGAGGATTTGACTCCAGGTGGAACCAATTAGCGTTTGCCAGCAGAAAACAAAAAGGGTCCTGCTAAAATGCATTCAAAACCTTAAAGTCCATAGAGAATATCCAGAAAACACAAACACACACAGAGGCTGTAGCAAGATCTGGGATTGAGATAGTTACAAACCACCACATAGTTTTGTTTTCATCCAGGAGTATCTGGACAAATTGTTGTAGTTTTGAAGTGAAATTTAACCAAAAATCACCGTGAAAGTGGTTTTGGAGAAAAGCACAATTTTCCTGATCAGCAAATGAATCCAAGGTCATGTTGAAAACTATAAATATCATGTTTTCTCAGGTTTCTGAAGCTTTCTTCCTAGAAAACTCGAATGTGTGGAGGATTTGACTCCAGGTGGAACCAATTACCGTTTGCCAGCAGAAAACAAAAAGGGTCCTGCAAAAATGCATTCAAAACTCAAAGTCCATAGAGAATATCCAGAAAACACAAACACACACAGAGGCTGTAGCAATATCTGGGATTGAGATAGCTACAAATCACCAGATAGTTTTGTTTGCATCCAGGAGTATCTGGACAAATTGTTTTGGATTTCGGGTGAAATTTAACCAAAAATCACCGTGAAAGTGGTTTTGGAGACAAGCACAATCTTCCTGTTTGGGAAATGCATCCAAGGTCATGTTTACAGAAAGAAATATCATGTTTGCTCAGGTTTCTGAAGCTTTCTTCCTAGAAAACTCGAATGTGTGGAGTATTTGACTCCAGGTGGAACCAATTAGCATTTGCCAGCAGAAAACAAAAAGGGTCCTGCTAAAATGCATTCAAAACCTTAAAGTCCATAGAGAATATCCAGAAAACACAAACACACACAGAGGCTGTAGCAAGATCTAGGATTGAGATAGCTACAAATCACCAGATACTTTTGTTTTCATCCAGGAGTATCTGGACAAATTGTTGTAGTTTTGAAGTGAAATTTAACCACAAAATCACCGTGAAAGTGGTTTTGGAGAAAAGCACAATCTTTCTGTACAGCAAATGCATCCAAGGTCATGATTACAAATACAAATATCATGTTTTCTAAGGTTTCTGGAGCTTTCTTCCTAGAAAACTCGAATGTGTGGAGTATTTGACTCCAGGTGGAACCAATTAGCGTTTGCCAGCAGAAAACAAAAAGGGTCCTGCTAAAATGCATTCAAAACCTTAAAGTCCATAGAGAATATCCAGAAAACACAAACACACACAGAGGCTGTAGCAAGATCTGGGATTGAGATAGCTACAAACCACCACATAGTTTTGTTTTCATCCAGGAGTATCTGGACAAATTGTTGTAGTTTTGAAGTGAAATTTAACCAAAAATCACCGTGAAAGTGGTTTTGGAGAAAAGCACAATTTTCCTGATCAGCAAATGAATCCAAGGTCATGTTGATAACTACAAATATGTTTTCTCAGGTTTCTGAAGCTTTCTTCCTAGAAAACTCGAATGTGTGGAGGATTTGACTCCAGGTGGAACCAATTACCGTTTGCCAGCAGAAAACAAAAAGGGTCCTGCAAAAATGCATTCAAAACTTAAAGTCCATAGAGAATATCCAGAAAACACAAACACACACAGAGGCTGTAGCAATATCTGGGATTGAGATAGCTACAAATCACCAGATAGTTTTGTTTGCATCCAGGAGTATCTGGACAAATTGTTGTGGATTTCGGGTGAGATTTAACCAAAAATCACCGTGAAAGTGGTTTTGGAGAAAAGCACAATCTTTCTGTTCAGCAAATGAAACCAATGTGATGTTTACAAATACAAATATCATGTTTTCTCAGGTTTCTGAAGCTTTCTTCCTAGAAAACTCGAATGTGTGGAGGATTTGACTCCAGGTGGAACCAATTAGCGTTTGCCAGCAGAAAACAAAAAGGGTCCTGCTAAAATGCATTCAAAACCTTAAAGTCCATAGAGAATATCCAGAAAACACAAACACACACAGAGGCTGTAGCAATATCTGGGATTGAGATAGCTACAAATCACCAGATAGTTTTGTTTTCATCCAGGAGTATCTGGACAAATTGTTGTGGATTTCGGGTGAAATTTAACCAAAAATCACCGTGAAAGTGGTTTTGGAGAAAAGCACAATCTTCCTGTTCGGCAAATGTATCCAATGTCATGTTTACAGAAAGAAATATCATGTTTTCTCAGGTTTCTGAAGCTTTCTTCCTAGAAAACTCGAATGTGTGGAGGATTTGACTCCAGGTGGAACCAATTAGCGTTTGCCAGCAGAAAACAAAAAGGGTCCTGCTAAAATGCATTCCAAACCTTAAAGTCCATAGAGAATATCCAGAAAACACAAACACACACAGAGGCTGTAGCAAGATCTGGGATTGAGATAGCTACAAATCACCAGATAGATTTGTTTTCATCCAGGAGTATCTGGACAAATTGTTGTAGTTTTGAAGTGAAATTTAACCAAAAATCACCGTGAAAGTGGTTTTGGAGAAAAGCACAATTTTCCTGATTAGCAAATGAATCCAAGGTCATGTTGAAAACTACAAATATCATGTTTTCTCAGGTTTCTGGAGCTTTCTTCCTAGAAAACTCGAATGTGTGGAGGATTTGACTCCAGGTGGAACCAATTACCGTTTGCCAGCAGAAAACAAAAAGGCTCCTGCTAAAATGCATTCAAAACCTTAAAGTCCATAGAGAATATCCAGAAAACACAAACACACACAGAGGCTGTAGCAAGATCTGGGATTGAGATAGCTACAAATCACCACATAGTTTGGTTTTCATCCAGGAGTATCTGGAAAAATTGTTGTAGTTTTGAAGTGAAATTTAACCAAAAAATCACCGTGAAAGTGGTTTTGGAGAAAAGCACAATCTTCCTGTTCGGCAAATGAATCCAAGGTCATGTTGACAACTACAAATATCATGTTTTCTCAGGTTTCTGGTGCTTTCTTCCTAGAAAACTGGAATGTGTGGAGGATTTGACTCAAGGTGGAACCAATTAGCGTTTGCCAGCAGAAAACAAAAGGGGTCCTGCTAAAATGCATTCAAAACTTAAAGTCCATAGAGAATATCCAGAAAACACAAACACACACAGAGGCTGTAGCAAGATGTGGGATTGAGATAGCTACAAATCACCAGATAGTTTTGTTTTCATCCAGGTGTATCTGGACAAATAGTTGTGGATTTTGGGTGAAATTTAACCAAAAAATCACCGTGAAAGTGGTTTTGGAGAAAAGCACAATCTTCCTGTTCGGCAAATGTATCCAATGTCATGTTTACAGAAAGAAATATCATGTTTTCTCAGGTTTCTGAAGCTTTCTTCCTAGAAAACTCGAATGTGTGGAGTATTTGACTCCAGGTGGAACCAATTAGCGTTTGCCAGCAGAAAACAAAAAGGGTCCTGCTAAAATGCATTCAAAACCTTAAAGTCCATAGAGAATGTCCAGAAAACACAAACACACACAGAGGCTGTAGCAAGATCTGGGATTGAGATAGCTACAAATCACCAGATAGTTTTGTTTTCATCCAGGAGTATCTGGACAAATTGTTATAGTTTTGAAGTGAAATTTAACCAAAAAATCACCGTGAAAGTGGTTTTGGAGAAAAGCACAATCTTTCTGTTCAGCAAATGCATCAAATGTTATGTTTACAAATACAAATATCATGTTTTCTCAGGTTTCTGGAGCTTTCTTCCTAGAAAACTCGAATGTGTAGAGTACTTGACTCCAGGTGGAACCAATTAGTGTTTGCCAGCAGAAAACAAAAAGGGTCCTGCTAAAATGCATTCAAAACTTAAAGTCCGTTGAGAATATCCAGAAAACACAAACACACACAGAGGCTGTAGCAAGATCTGGGATTGAGATAGCTACAAATCACCAGATATTTTTGTTTTCATCCAGGAGTATCTGGACAAATTGTTGTGGATTTCGGTTGAAATTTAACCAAAAAATGACCGTGAAAGTGGTTTTGGAGAAAAGCACAATCTTCCTGTTCAGCAAATGCATCCAACGTCATGTTTACAAATACAAATATCATGTTTTCTCAGGTTTCTGGAGCTTTCTTCCTAGAAAACTCGAATGTGTGGAAGATTTGACTCCAGGTGGAACCAATTAGCGTTTGCCAGCAGAAAACAAAAAGGGTCCTGCTAAAATGCATTCAAAACCTTAAAGTCCATAGACAATATCCAGAAAACAGAAACACACAGAGGCTGTAGCAAGATCTGGGATTGAGATAGCTACAAATCACCAGATAGTTTTGTTTGCATCCAGGAGTATCTGGACAAATTGTTGTAGTTTTGAAGTGAAATTTAACCAAAAATCACCGAGAAAGTGGTTTTGGAGAAAAGCACAATTTTCCTGATCAGCAAAAGAATCCAAGGTCATGTTGAAAACTACAAATACCATGTTTTCTCAGGTTTCTGGAGCTTTCTTCCTAGAAAACTCGAATGTGTGGAGGATTTGACTCCAGGTGGAACCAATTAGCGTTTGCCAGCAGAAAACAAAAAGGGTCCTGCTAAAATGCATTCAAAACTTAAAGTCCGTAGAGAATATCCAGAAAACACAAACACACACAGAGGCTGTAGCAAGATCTGGGATTGAGATAGCTACAAATCACCAGATAGTTTTGTTTTCATCCAGGAGTATCTGGACAAATTGTTGTGGATTTCGGGTGAAATTTAACCAAAAATTACCGTGAAAGTGGTTTTGGAGAAAAGCACAATCTTCCTGTTTGGCAAATGAATCCAAGGTCATGTTGACAACTAGAAATATCATGTTTTTACAGGTTTCTGAAGCTTTCTACCTAGAAAACTCGAATGTGTGGAGTGTTTGACTCCAGGTGGAACCAATTAGCGTTTGCCAGCAGAAAACAAAAAGGGTCCTGCTAAAATGCATTCAAAACCTTAAAGTCTATAGAGAATGTCCAGAAAACACAAACACACACAGAGGCTGTAGCAAGATCTGGGATTGAGATAGCTACAAATCACCAGATATTTTTGTTTTCATCCAGGAGTATCTGGACAAATTGTTGTGGATTTCGGGTGAAATTGAACCAAAAATCACCGTGCAAGTGGTTTTGGAGAAAAGCACAATCTTCCTGTTCAGCAAATGCATCCAATGTCATGTTTACAAATACAAATATCATGTTTTCTCAGGTTTCTGGAGCTTTCTTCCTAGAAAACTCGAATGTGTGGAGTATTTGACTCCAGGTGGAACCAATTAGCGTTTGCCAGCAGAAAACAAAAAGGGTCCTGCTAAAATGCATTCAAAACCTTAAAGTCCATAGAGAATATCCAGAAAACACAAACTCACACAGAGGCTGTAGCAATATCTGGGATTGAGATAGCTACAAATCACCACATATTTTTGTTTTCATCCAGGAGTATCTGGACAAATTGTTGTGGATTTCGGGTGAAATTTAACCAAAAATCACCGTGAAAGTTGTTTTGGAGAAAAGCACAATCTTCCTGTTCGGCAAATGTATCCAATGTCATGTTTACAGAAAGAAATATCATGTTTTCTCAGGTTTCTGAAGCTTTCTTCCTAGAAAACTCGAATGTGTGGAGGATTTGACTCCAGGTGGAACCAATTAGCGTTTGCCAGCAGAAAACAAAAAGGGTCCTGCTAAAATGCATTCAAAACGTTAAAGTCCATAGAGAATATCCAGAAAACACAAACACACACAGAGGCTGTAGCAAGATCTGGGATTGAGATAGCTACAAATCACCAGATAGTTTTGTTTTCATCCAGGAGTATCTGGATAAATTGTTGTAGTTTTGAAGTGAAATTTAACCAAAAATCACCGTGAAAGTTGTTTTGGAGAAAAGCACAATTTTCCTGATCAGCAAATGAATCCAAGGTCATGTTGAAAACTACAAATTTCATGTTTTCTCAGGTTTCTGGAGCTTTCTTCCTAGAAAACTCGAATGTGTGGAAGATTTGACTCCAGGTGGAACCAATTAGCGTTTGCCAGCAGAAAACAAAAAAGGGTCCTGCTAAAATGCATTCAAAACCTTAAAGTCCATAGAGAATATCCAGAAAACACAAACACACACAGAGGGTGTAGCAAGATCTGGGATTGAGATAGCTACAAACCACCACATAGTTTTGTTTTCATCCAGGAGTATCTGGACAAATTGTTGTAGTTTTGAAGTGAAATTTAAGCAAAAAATCACCGTGAAAGTGGTTTTGGAGAAAAGCACAATCTTTCTGTACAGCAAATGAATCCAAGGTCATGATTACTAATACAAATATCATGTTTTCTCAGGTTTCTGAAGCTTTCTTCCTAGAAAACTCGAACGTGTGGAGTGTTTGACTCCAGGTGGAACCAATTAGCGTTTGCCAGCAGAAAACAAAAAGGGTCCTGCTAAAATGCATTCAAAACCTTAAAGTCCATAGAGAATGTCCAGAAAACACAAACACACACAGAGGCTGTAGCAAGATCTGGGATTGAGATAGCTACAAATCACCAGATAGTTTTGTTTTCATCCAGGAGTATCTGGACAAATTGTTATAGTTTTGAAGTGAAATTTAACCAAAAAATCACCGTGAAAGTGGTTTTGGAGAAAAGCACAATCTTTCTGTTCAGCAAATGCATCAAATGTCATGTTTACAAATACAAATATCATGTTTTCTCAGGTTTCTGGAGCTTTCTTCCTAGAAAACTCGAATGTGTAGAGTACTTGACTCCAGGTGGAACCAATTAGTGTTTGCCAGCAGAAAACAAAAAGGGTCCTGCTAAAATGCATTCAAAACTTAAAGTCCGTTGAGAATATCCAGAAAACACAAACACACACAGAGGCTGTAGCAAGATCTGGGATTGAGATAGCTACAAATCACCAGATATTTTTGTTTTCATCCAGGAGTATCTGGACAAATTGTTGTGGATTTCGGTTGAAATTTAACCAAAAAATGACCGTGAAAGTGGTTTTGGAGAAAAGCACAATCTTCCTGTTCAGCAAATGCATCCAACGTCATGTTTACAAATACAAATATCATGTTTTCTCAGGTTTCTGGAGCTTTCTTCCTAGAAAACTCGAATGTGTGGAGTATTTGACTCCAGGTGGAACCAATTAGCGTTTGCCAGCAGAAAACAAAAAGGGTCCTGCTAAAATGCATTCAAAACCTTAAAGTCCATAGACAATATCCAGAAAACAGAAACACACAGAGGCTGTAGCAAGATCTGGGATTGAGATAGCTACAAATCACCAGATAGTTTTGTTTGCATCCAGGAGTATCTGGACAAATTGTTGTAGTTTTGAAGTGAAATTTAACCAAAAATCACCGTGAAAGTGGTTTTGGAGAAAAGCACAATTTTCCTGATCAGCAAAAGAATCCAAGGTCATGTTGAAAACTACAAATACCATGTTTTCTCAGGTTTCTGGAGCTTTCTTCCTAGAAAACTCGAATGTGTGGAGGATTTGACTCCAGGTGGAACCAATTAGCGTTTGCCAGCAGAAAACAAAAAGGGTCCTGCTAAAATGCATTCAAAACTTAAAGTCCGTAGAGAATATCCAGAAAACACAAACACACACAGAGGCTGTAGCAAGATCTGGGATTGAGATAGCTACAAATCACCAGATAGTTTTGTTTTCATCCAGGAGTATCTGGACAAATTGTTGTGGATTTCGGGTGAAATTTAACCAAAAATTACCGTGAAAGTGGTTTTGGAGAAAAGCACAATCTTCCTGTTTGGCAAATGAATCCAAGGTCATGTTGACAACTAGAAATATCATGTTTTTACAGGTTTCTGAAGCTTTCTACCTAGAAAACTCGAATGTGTGGAGTGTTTGACTCCAGGTGGAACCAATTAGCGTTTGCCAGCAGAAAACAAAAAGGGTCCTGCTAAAATGCATTCAAAACCTTAAAGTCTATAGAGAATGTCCAGAAAACACAAACACACACAGAGGCTGTAGCAAGATCTGGGATTGAGATAGCTACAAATCACCAGATATTTTTGTTTTCATCCAGGAGTATCTGGACAAATTGTTGTGGATTTCGGGTGAAATTGAACCAAAAATCACCGTGCAAGTGGTTTTGGAGAAAAGCACAATCTTCCTGTTCAGCAAATGCATCCAATGTCATGTTTACAAATACAAATATCATGTTTTCTCAGGTTTCTGGAGCTTTCTTCCTAGAAAACTCGAATGTGTGGAGTATTTGACTCCAGGTGGAACCAATTAGCGTTTGCCAGCAGAAAACAAAAAGGGTCCTGCTAAAATGCATTCAAAACCTTAAAGTCCATAGAGAATATCCAGAAAACACAAACTCACACAGAGGCTGTAGCAATATCTGGGATTGAGATAGCTACAAATCACCACATATTTTTGTTTTCATCCAGGAGTATCTGGACAAATTGTTGTGGATTTCGGGTGAAATTTAACCAAAAATCACCGTGAAAGTTGTTTTGGAGAAAAGCACAATCTTCCTGTTCGGCAAATGTATCCAATGTCATGTTTACAGAAAGAAATATCATGTTTTCTCAGGTTTCTGAAGCTTTCTTCCTAGAAAACTCGAATGTGTGGAGGATTTGACTCCAGGTGGAACCAATTAGCGTTTGCCAGCAGAAAACAAAAAGGGTCCTGCTAAAATGCATTCAAAACGTTAAAGTCCATAGAGAATATCCAGAAAACACAAACACACACAGAGGCTGTAGCAAGATCTGGGATTGAGATAGCTACAAATCACCAGATAGTTTTGTTTTCATCCAGGAGTATCTGGATAAATTGTTGTAGTTTTGAAGTGAAATTTAACCAAAAATCACCGTGAAAGTTGTTTTGGAGAAAAGCACAATTTTCCTGATCAGCAAATGAATCCAAGGTCATGTTGAAAACTACAAATTTCATGTTTTCTCAGGTTTCTGGAGCTTTCTTCCTAGAAAACTCGAATGTGTGGAAGATTTGACTCCAGGTGGAACCAATTAGCGTTTGCCAGCAGAAAACAAAAAAGGGTCCTGCTAAAATGCATTCAAAACCTTAAAGTCCATAGAGAATATCCAGAAAACACAAACACACACAGAGGGTGTAGCAAGATCTGGGATTGAGATAGCTACAAACCACCACATAGTTTTGTTTTCATCCAGGAGTATCTGGACAAATTGTTGTAGTTTTGAAGTGAAATTTAAGCAAAAAATCACCGTGAAAGTGGTTTTGGAGAAAAGCACAATCTTTCTGTACAGCAAATGAATCCAAGGTCATGATTACTAATACAAATATCATGTTTTCTCAGGTTTCTGAAGCTTTCTTCCTAGAAAACTCGAACGTGTGGAGTGTTTGACTCCAGGTGGAACCAATTAGCGTTTGCCAGCAGAAAACAAAAAGGGTCCTGCTAAAATGCATTCAAAACCTTAAAGTCCATAGAGAATATCCAGAAAACACAAACACACACAGAGGCTGTAGGAAGATCTGGGATTGAGATAGCTACAAATCACCAGATAGTTTTGTTTTCATCCAGGAGTATTTGGACAAATTGTTGTGGATTTCGGGTGAAATTTAACCAAAAATCACCGTGAAAGTGGTTTTGGAGAAAAGCACAATCTTCCTGTTCGGCAAATGTATCCAATGTCATGTTTACAGAAAGAAATATCATGTTTTCTCAGGTTTCTGGAGCTTTCTTCCTAGAAAACTCGAATGTGTGGAGTGTTTGACTCCAGGTGGAACCAATTAGCGTTTGCCAGCAGAAAACAAAAAGGGTCCTGCTAAAATGCATTCAAAACCTTAAAGTCGATAGAGAATGTCCAGAAAACACAAACACACACAGAGGCTGTAGCAAGATCTGGGATTGAGATAGCTACAAATCACCAGATAGTTTTGTTTTCATCCAGGAGTATCTGGACAATTTCTTGTAGTTTACAAGTGAAATTTAACCAAAAATGACCGTGAAAGTGGTTTTGGAGAAAAGCGCAATCTTCCTGTTCGGCAAATGTATCCAATGTCATGTTTACAGAAAGAAATATCATGTTTTCTCAGGTTTCTGAAGCTTTCTTCCTAGAAAACTCGAATGTGTGGAGGATTTGACTCCAGGTGGAACCAATTAGCGTTTGCCAGCAGAAAACAAAAAGGGTCCTGCTAAAATGCATTCCAAACCTTAAAGTCCATAGAGAATATCCAGAAAACACAAACACACACAGAGGCTGTAGCAAGATCTGGGATTGACATAGCTACAAATCACCAGATAGTTTTGCTTTCATCCAGGAGTATCTGGACAAATTGTTGTGGATTTCGGGTGAAATTTAACCAAAAATCACCGTGAAAGTGGTTTTGGAGAAAAGCACAATCTTCCTGTTCGGCAAATGTATCCAATGTCATGTTTACAGAAAGAAATATCATGTTTTCTCAGGTTTCTGGAGCTTTCTTCCTAGAAAACTCGAATGTGTGGAGTGTTTGACTCCAGGTGGAACCAATTAGCGTTTGCCAGCAGAAAACAAAAAGGGTCCTGCTAAAATGCATTCAAAACCTTAAAGTCGATAGAGAATGTCCAGAAAACACAAACACACACAGAGGCTGTAGCAAGATCTGGGATTGAGATAGCTACAAATCACCAGATAGTTTTGTTTTCATCCAGGAGTATCTGGACAATTTCTTGTAGTTTAGAAGTGAAATTTAACCAAAAATGACCGTGAAAGTGGTTTTGGAGAAAAGCGCAATCTTCCTGTTCGGCAAATGTATCCAATGTCATGTTTACAGAAAGAAATATCATGTTTTCTCAGGTTTCTGAAGCTTTCTTCCTAGAAAACTCGAATGTGTGGAGGATTTGACTCCAGGTGGAACCAATTAGCGTTTGCCAGCAGAAAACAAAATGGGTCCTGCTAAAATGCATTCAAAACGTTAAAGTCCATAGAGAATATCCAGAAAACACAAACACACACAGAGGCTGTAGCAAGATCTGGGATTGAGATAGCTACAAATCACCAGATAGTTTTGTTTTCATCCAGGAGTATCTGGACAAATTGTTGTAGTTTTGAAGTGAAATTTAACCAAAAATCACCGTGAAAGTTGTTTTGGAGAAAAGCACAATTTTCCTGATCAGCAAATGAATCCAAGGTCATGTTGAAAACTACAGATATCATGTTTTCTCAGGTTTCCGGAGCTTTCTTCCTAGAAAACTCGAATGTGTGGAAGATTTGACTCCAGGTGGAACCAATTAGCGTTTGCCAGCAGAAAACAAAAAAGGGTCCTGCTAAAATGCATTCAAAACCTTAAAGTCCATAGAGAATATCCAGAAAACACAAACACACACAGAGGCTGTAGCAAGATCTGGGATTGAGATAGCTACAAACCACCACATAGTTTTGTTTTCAACCAGGAGTATCTGGACAAATTGTTGTAGTTTTGAAGTGAAATTTAAGCAAAAATCACCGTGAAAGTGGTTTTGGAGAAAAGCACAATCTTTCTGTACAGCAAATGAATCCAAGGTCATGATTACAAATACAAATATCATGTTTTCTCAGGTTTCTGAAGCTTTCTTCCTAGAAAACTCGAACGTGTGGAGTGTTTGACTCCAGGTGGAACCAATTAGCGTTTGCCAGCAGAAAACAAAAAGGGTCCTGCTAAAATGCATTCAAAACCTTAAAGTCCATAGAGAATATCCAGAAAACACAAACACACACAGAGGCTGTAGGAAGATCTGGGATTGAGATAGCTACAAATCACCAGATAGTTTTGTTTTCATCCAGGAGTATTTGGACAAATTGTTGTGGATTTCGGGTGAAATTTAACCAAAAATCACCGTGAAAGTGGTTTTGGAGAAAAGCACAATCTTCCTGTTCAGCAAATGAATCCAAGGTCATGTTGACAACTACAAATATCATGTTTTCTCAGGTTTCTGAAGCTTTCTTCCTAGAAAACTCGAATGTGTGGAGGATTTGACTCCAGGTGGAACCAATTAGCGTTTCCCAGCAGAAAACAAAAAGGGTCCTGCTAAAATGCATTCAAAACCTTAAAGTCCATAGAGAATGTCCAGAAAACACAAACACACACAGAGGCTGTAGCAAGATCTGGGATTGAGATAGCTACAAATCACCAGATAGTTTTGTTTTCATCCAGCAGTATCTGGACAAATTGTTGTAGTTTTGAAGTGAAATTTAACCAAAAATGACCGTGAAAGTGGTTTTGGAGAAAAGCGCAATCTTCCTGTTCGGGAAATGTATCCAATGTCATGTTTACAGAAAGAAATATCATGTTTTTTCAGGTTTCTGAAGCTTTCTTCCTAGAAAACTCGAATGTGTGGAGTGTTTGACTCCAGGTGGAACCAATTAGCGTTTGCCAACAGAAAACAAAAAGGGTCCCGCTAAAATGCATTCCAAACCTTAAAGTCCATAGAGAATATCCAGAAAACACAAACACACACAGAGGCTGTAGCAAGATCTGGGATTGAGATAGCTACAAATCACCAGATAGTTTTGTTTTCATCCAGGAGCATCTGGACAAATTGTTGTAGTTTTGAAGTGAAATTTAGCCAAAAATCACCGTGAAAGTGGTTTTGGAGAAAAGCACAATCTTCCTGTTGGGCAAATGTATCCAATGTCATGTTTACAGAAAGAAATATCATGTTTTCTCAGGTTTCTGAAGCTTTCTTCCTAGAAAACTCGAATGTGTGGAGTATTTGACTCCAGGTGGAACCAATTAGCGTTTGCCAGCAGAAAACAAAAAGGGTCCTGCTAAAATGCATTCAAAACCTTAAAGTCCATAGAGAATATCCAGAAAACACAAACACACACAGAGGCTGTAGCAAGATCTGGGATTGACATAGCTACAAATCACCAGATAGTTTTGCTTTCATCCAGGAGTATCTGGACAAATTGTTGTGGATTTCGGGTGAAATTTAACCAAAAATCACCGTGAAAGTGGTTTTGGAGAAA
This sequence comes from Oryctolagus cuniculus, assembly GCF_964237555.1. Taxonomy (NCBI): domain Eukaryota; kingdom Metazoa; phylum Chordata; class Mammalia; order Lagomorpha; family Leporidae; genus Oryctolagus; species Oryctolagus cuniculus. The sequence goes on from NC_091451.1 coordinate 1,122,615, forward strand.
AGCACAATCTTCCTGTTCGGCAAATGTATCCAATGTCATGTTTACAGAAAGAAATATCATGTTTTCTCAGGTTTCTGGAGCTTTCTTCCTAGAAAACTCGAATGTGTGGAGTATTTGACTCCAGGTGGAACCAATTAGCGTTTGCCAGCAGAAAACAAAAGGGTCCTGCTAAAATGCATTCAAAACCTTAAAGTCCACAGAGAATATCCAGAAAACACAAACACACACAGAGGCTGTAGCAAGATCTGGGATTGAGATAGCTACAAATCACCAGATAGTTTTGTTTTCATCCAGCAGTATCTGGACAAATTGTTGTAGTTTTGAAGTGAAATTAAACCAAAAATGACCGTGAAAGTGGTTTTGGAGAAAAGCGCAATCTTCCTGTTCAGGAAATGTATCCAATGTCATGTTTACAGAAAGAAATATCATGTTTTCTCAGGTTTCTGAAGCTTTCTTCCTGGAAAACTCGAATGTGTGGAGGATTTGACTCCAGGTGGAACCAATTAGCGTTTGCCAACAGAAAACAAAAAGGGTCCCGCTAAAATGCATTCCAAACCTTAAAGTCCATAGAGAATATCCAGAAAACACAAACACACACAGAGGCTGTAGCAAGATCTGCGATTGAGATAGCTACAAATCACCAGATAGTTTTGTTTTCATCCAGGAGTATCTGGACAAATTGTTGTGGATTTCGAGAGAAATTTAACCAAAAATCACCGTGAAAGTGGTTTTGGAGAAAAGCACAATCTTCCTGTTCGGCAAATGTATCCAATGTCATGTTTACAGAAAGAAATATCATGTTTTCTCAGGTTTCTGGAGCTTTCTTCCTTGAAAACTCGAATGTCTGGAGTGTTTGACTCCACGTGGAACCAATTAGTGTTTGCCAGCAGAAAACAAAAAGGGTCCTGCTAAAATGCATTCAAAACCTTAAAGTCCATAGAGAATATCCAGAAAACACAAACACACACAGAGGCTGTAGCAAGATCTGGGATTGAGATAGCTACAAATCACCAGATAGTTTTGTTTTCATCCAGGAGCATCTGGACAAATTGTTGTAGTTTTGAAGTGAAATTTAACCAAAAATCACCGTGAAAGTGGTTTTGGAGAAAAGCACAATCTTCCTGTTGGGCAAATGTATCCAATGTCATGTTTACAGAAAGAAATATCATGTTTTCTCAGGTTTCTGAAGCTTTCTTCCTAGAAAACTCGAATGTGTGGAGTATTTGACTCCAGGTGGAACCAATTAGCGTTTGCCAGCAGAAAACAAAAAGGGTCCTGCTAAAATGCATTCAAAACCTTAAAGTCCATAGAGAATATCCAGAAAACACAAACACACACAGAGGCTGTAGCAAGATCTGGGATTGAGATAGCTACAAATCACCACATAGTTTTGTTTTCATCCAGGAGTATCTGGACAAATTGTTGTAGTTTTGAAGTGAAATTTAACCAAAAAATGATAGTGACAGTGGTTTTGCAGAAAAGCACAATCTCTCTGTTCAGCAAATGCATCCAATGTCATGTTTACAAATACAAATATTATGTTTTCTCAGGTTTCTGGAGCTTTCTTCCTAGAAAACTCGAATGTGTGGAGTGTTTGACTCCAGGTGGAACCAATTAGCGTTTGCCAGCAGAAAACAAAAAGGTTCCTGCTAAAATGCATTCAAAACCTTAAAGTCCACAGAGAATATCCAGAAAACACAAACACACAGAGAGGCTGTAGCAAGATCTGGGTTTGAGATAGCTACAAATCACCAGATAGTTTTGTTTTCATCCAGCAGTATCTGGACAAATTGTTGTAGTTTTGAAGGGAAATATAACCAAAAATGACCGTGAAAGTGGTTTTGGAGAAAACCACAATCTTCCTGTTCGGCAAATGTATCCAATGTCTTGTTTACAGAAAGAAATATCATGTTTTCTCAGGTTACTGAAGCTTTCTTCCTAGAAAACTCGAATGTGTGGAGTGTTTGACTCCAGGTGGAACCAATTAGCGTTTGCCAACATAAAACAAAAAGTGTCCTAAGCCGGCGCCGTGGCTCAATAGGCTAATCCTCCACCTTGCGGCGCCGGCACACCGGGTTCTAGTCCCGGTTTGGGTGCCGGATTCTGTCCCGGTTGCCCCTCTTCCAGGCCAGCTCTCTGCTATGGCCAGGGAGTGCAGTGGAGGATGGCCCAGGTGCTTGGGCCCTGCACCCCATGGGAGACCAGGAAAAGCACCTGGCTCCTGGCTCCTGCCAGGATCAGCGCGGTGCGCCGGCTGCAGCGGCGGCCATTGGAGGGTGAACCAACGGCAAAGGAAGACCTTTCTCTCTCTGTCTCTCTCTCTCACTGTCCACTCTGCCTGTCAAAAAAAAAAAAAAAAGTGTCCTGCTAAAATGCATTCAAAACCTTAAAGTCCATAGAGAATATCCAGAAAACACAAACACACACAGAGGCTGTAGCAAGATCTGGGATTGAAATAGCTACAAATCACCAGATGGTTTTGTTTTCATCCAAGAGTATCTGGACAAATTGTTGTGGATTTTGGGTGAAATTTAACCAAAAATCACCGTGAAAGTGGTTTTGGAGAAAAGCACAAGCTTTCTGTTCAGCAAATGAATCCAATGTCATGTTTACAAATACAAATATTATATTTTCTCAGGTTTCTGAAGCTTTCTTCCTAGAAAATTTGAATGTGTGGAGTGTTTGACTCCAGGTGGAACCAATTAGCGTTTGCCAGCAGAAAACAAAAAGGGTCCTGCTAAAATGCTTTCAAAACCTTAAAGTCCATAGAGAATATCCAGAAAACACAAACACACACAGAGGCTGTAGCAAGATCTGGGATTGAGATAGCTACAAATCACCAGATAGTTTTGTTTTCATCCAGGAGTATCTGGACAAATTGTGGATTTCGGGTGAAATTTATCCAAAAATCACCGTGAAAGTGGTTTTGGAGAAAATCACAATCTTCCTTTTCAGCAAATGTATCCAATGTCATGTTTACAGAAAGAAGTATCATGTTTTCTCAGGTTTCTGAAGCTTTCTTCCTAGTAAACTCGAATGTGTGGAGTATTTGACTCCAGGTGGAACCAATTAGCGTTTGCCAGCAGAAAACAAAAAGGGTCCTGCTAAAATGCATTCAAAACCTTAAAGTCCGGGATTCCAATTCAATCCCATCGAGGTGGCATGTACCAATGCCATCTCACTGTTCCAGGTGATCAGTTTCAGTTCACAGTTGGTCATGGTGAAGGGACTGGGAGTCAAAGTGCACTTAGACAAGTCTAGTACCTGCTAACGCTAACTGATGGTGTAAACAAAGGGGAGAGTGATCCAAAATGGGAAGTGAGATACTCAGCAGACTCATAGAATGGCAGATGTCCTAAATAGCACTCTGGCCTCAGAATCAGCCCTAAAGGCATTCGGAGCTGGCTGAAAAGCTCATGAGAGTATTTCAGGCATGGAAAGCCAAGACACTCTGGCAAAAGATCTCTGCGAGTGAGATCCCAGTGGAAAGAACAGGCCATCAAAGAAGGAGGTACCTTTCTCTGAAGGGAGGAGAGAACCTCCACTTTGACTATGATCTTGTCTAAACAAGATAAGAGTCGGAGAACTCAGAGGGCTTCCATAGCCTTGGAAACTCATCACTGGAGCATAGGGAGATTACTGATGCCATAGACAGGAGTGTCAATTGGTAAAGTCAACAACAGGAGTCACTGTGCACTTACTCCTCATGTAGGATCTCTGTCCTTAATGTGCTGTACATTGAGATTTAATGCTATAATGAGTACTCAAAAAATATATTTCACTTTGTGTTTCTATGGGGGTGCAAAGTGTTGAAATCCTTACTTAATGCATACTAAACTGATCCTCTGTAAAAAAAAAAAAAAAAAAAAAAAAAAGAAAGAAATTATCAGTTCCCAACTTGACTCTCACTGGGATTAAACATGACAATAGGTCTGCTCTGATTTCATCATCATTTAAAAAAATCATCTATCATTTTCCACTTTATGTTTCTGTGTGGGAGCAAACTGTTGAAATCCATACTTAATGTATACTAAGCTGATCTTCTGTATATTAAGCTAATCGAAAATGAATCTTGATGTGAATGGAAGGGGAGAGGGAGTGGGAAAGGGGAGGGTTGTGGGTGGGAGGGACAGTACGGGGGGAAAGCCATTGTAATCCATAAGTCGTACTTTGGAAATTTATATGCATTAAATAAAAGTTAAAAAAAAAGAATATCCAGAAAACACAAACACACACAGAGGCTGTAGCAAGATCTGGGATTGAGATAGCTACAAATCACCAGATAGTTTTGTTTTCATCCAGGAGTATCTGGACAAATTGTTGTGGATTTCGGGTGAAATTTAACCAAAAATCACCGTGAAAGTGGTTTTGGAGAAAAGCACAATCTTTCTGTTCAGCAAATGTATCCAATGTCATGTTGACAACTACAAATATCATGTTTTCTCAGGTTTCTGAAGGTTTATTCCTAGAAAACTCGAATGTGTGGAGTATTTGAGTCCAGATGGAACCAATCAGCGTTTACCAGCAGAAAACAAAAAGGGTCCTGCTAAAATGCATTCAAAACCTTAAAGTCCATAGAGAATATCCAGAAAACACAAACACACACAGAGGCTGTAGCAAGATCTGCGATTGAGATAGCTACAAATCACCAGATGGTTTTGTTTTCATCCAGGAGTATCTGGACAAATTGTTGTAGTTTTGAAGTGAAATTTAACCAAAAAATCATCGTGAAAGTGGTTTTGGAGAAAAGCACAATCTTTCTGTTCAAAAAATGAATCCAATGTCATGTTTACAAATACAAATATTATGTTTTATGAGGTTTATGGAGCTTTCTTCCTAGAAAACTCGAATGTGTGGAAGATTTGACTCCAGGTGGAACCAATTAGCGTTTCCCAGCAGAAAACAAAAAGGGTCCTGCTAAAATGCATTCAAAATCTTAAAGTCCGTAGAGAATATCCAGAAAACACAAACACACACAGAGGCTGTAGCAAGATCTGGGATTGAGATAGCTACAAATCACCAGATAGTTTTGTTTTCATCCAGCAGTATCTGGACAAATTGTTGTAGTTTTGAAGTTAAATTTAACCAAAAATCACCGTGAAAGTGGTTTTGGAGAAAAGCACAATCTTCCTGTTCGGCAATTGCATCCAATGTCATGTTTACAGAAAGAAATATCATGTTTTCTCAGGTTTCTGAAGCTTTCTTCCTAGAAAACTCGAATGTGTGGAGTATTTGACTCCAGGTGGAACCAATTAGCATTTGCCAACAGAAAACAAAAAGGGTCCTGCTAAAATGCATTCAAAAACTTAAAGTCCATGGAGAATATCCAGAAAACACAAACACACACAGAGGCTGTAGCAAGATCTGGGATTGAGATAGCTACAAATCACCGCATAGTTTTCTTTTCATCCAGGAGTATCTGGACAAATTGTTGTAGTTTTGAAGTGAAATTTAACCAAAAATCACCGTGAAAGTGGTTTTGGAGAAAAGCACAATCTTTCTGTTCAGCAAGTGCATCCAACGTCATGTTTACAAATACAAATATTATGTTTTCTCAGGTTTCTGAAGCTTTCTTCCTAGAAAACTCGAATGTGTGGAGTATTTGACTCCAGGTGGAACCAATTAGCGTTTGCCAACAGAAAACAAAAAGGGTCCTGCTAAAATGCATTCAAAACCATAAAGTCCATAGAGAATATCCAGAAAACACAAACACACTCAGAGGCTGTAGCAAGTTCTGGGATTGAAATAGCTACAAATCACCAGATAGTTTTGTTTTCATCCAAACTCTCTGGACAAAATGTTGTTGTATCCGGGTGAAATTTAACAACAAAATCACCGTGAAAGTGGTTTTGGAGAAAAGCACAATCTTCCTGTTCAGCAAATGCATCCAATGTCATGTTTACAAATACAAATATTATGTTTTCTCAGTTTTCTGGAGCTTTCTTCCTAGAAAACTCGAATGCGTGGAGGATTTGACTCCAGGTGGAACCAATTAGCGTTTGCCAGCAGAAAACAAAAAGGGTCCTGCTAAAATGCATTCAAAACCTTAAAGTCCATAGAGAATATCCAGAAAACACAAACACACACAGAGGCTGTAGCAAGATCTGGGATTGACATAGCTACAAATCACCAGATAGTTTTGTTTTCATCCAGGAGTATCTGGACAAATTGTTGTAGTTTTGAAGTGAAATTTAACCAAAAATCACCATGAAAGTGGTTTTGGAGAAAAGCACAATCTTCCTGTTTGGCAAATGTATCCAATGTCATGTTTACAGAAAGAAATATCATGTTTTCTCAGGTTTCTGAAGCTTTCATCCTAGAAAACTCGAATGTGTGGAGTATTTGACTCCAGGTGGAACCAATTAGCCTTTGCCAACAGAAAACAAAAAGGGTCCTGCTAAAATGCATTCAAAACCTTAAAGTCCATAGAGAATATCCAGAAAACACAAACACACACAGAGGCTGTAGCAAGATCTGGGATTGAGATAGCTACAAATCACCAGATACTTTTGTTTTCATCCAGGAGTATCTGGACAAATTGTTGTAGTTTTGAAGTGAAATTTAACCAAAAAATCACCATGAAAGTGGTTTTGGAGAAAAGCACAATCTTTCTGTTCAGCAAATGCATCCAATGTCATGTTTACAAATACAAATATTATGTTTTCTCAGGTTTCTGGAGCTTTCTTCCTAGAAAACTCGAATGTGTGGAGTAATTGACTCCAGGTGGAACCAATTAGTGTTTGCCAGCATAAAACAAAAAGAGTCCTGCTAAAATGCACTCAAAACCTTAAAGTCCATAGAGAATATCCAGAAAACACAAACACACACAGAGGCTGTAGAAAGATCTGCGATTGAGATAGCTACAAATCACCAGATAGTTTTGTTTTCATCCAGGAGTATCTGGACAAATTGTTGTGGATTTTGGGTGAAATTTAACCAAAAATCACCGTGAAAGTGATTTTGGAGAAAAGCACAATCGTCCTGTTCGGCAAATGTATCCAATGTCATCTTTACAGAAAGAAATATCATGTTTTCTCAGGTTTCTGAAGCTTTCTTCCTAGAAAACTTGAAGTGTGGAGTATTTGACTCCAGGTGGAACAAATTAGCGTTTGCCAACAGAAAACAAAAAGGGTCCTGCTAAAATGCATTCAAAACCATTAAGTCCATAGAGAATATCCAGAAAACACAAACACACACAGAGGCCGTAGCAAGATCTGGGATTGAGATAGCTACAAATCACCAGATAGTTTTGTTTTCATCCAGGAGTATCTGGACAAATTGTTGTAGTTTTGAAGTGAAATTTAACCAAAAAATCACCGTGAAAGTGGTTTTGGAGAAAAGCACAATCTTTCTGTTCAGCAAATGCATCCAACGTCATGTTTACAAATACAAATATTATGTTTTCTCAGGTTTCTGAAGCTTTCTTCCTAGAAAAATCGAATGTGTGGAGTTTTTGACTCCAGCTGGAACCAATTAGCATTTGCCAGCAGAAAACAAAAAGGGTCCTGCTAAAATGCATTCAAAACCTTAAAGTCCACAGAGAATATCCAGAAAACACAAACACACACACAGGCTGTAGCAAGATCTGGGATTGAGATAGCTACAAATCACCAGATAGTGTTGTTTTCATCCAGCAGTATCTGGACAAATTGTTGTAGTTTTGAAGTGAAATTTAACCAAAAAATCACCGTGAAAGTGGTTTTGGAGAAAAGCACAATCTTCCTATTCAGCAAATGTATCCAATGTCATGTTTACAGAAAGAAATATCATGTTTTCTCAGGTTTCTGAAGCTTTCTTCCTAGAAAACTCGAATGTGTGGAGGATTTCACTCCAGGTGGAACCAATTAGCGTTTGCCAACAGAAAACAAAAAGGGTCCTGCTAAAATGCATTCAAAACCTTAAATTCCATAGAGAATATCCAGAAAACACAAACACACACAGAGGCTGTAGCAAGATCTGGGATTGAAATAGCTACAAATCACCAGATAGTTTTGTTTTCATCCAAATTCACTGGACAAAATGTTGTTGTATCCGGGTGAAATTTAACCAAAAAATCACCGTGAAAGTGGTTTTGGAGAAAAGCACAATCTTTCTGTTCAGCAAATGCATCCAATGTCATGTTTACAGAAAGAAATATCATGTTTTCTCAGGTTTCTGGAGCTTTCTTCCTAGAAAACTCGAATGTGTGGAGTATTTGACTCCAGGTGGAACCAATTACCGTTTGCCAGCAGAAAACAAAAAGGGTCCTGCTAAAATGCATTCAAAACCTTAAAGTCCATAGAGAATATCCAGAAAACACAAACACACACAGAGGCTGTAGCAAGATCTGGGATTGAGATAGCTACAAATCACCAGATAGTTTTGTTTTCATCCAGCAGTATCTGGACAAATTGTTGTGGATTTCGGGTGAAATTTAACCAAAAATCACCTTGAAAGTGGTTTTGGAGAAAAGCACAATCTTCCTGTTTGGGAAATGTATCCAATGTCATGTTTACAGAAAGAAATATCATGTTTTCTCAGGTTTCTGAAGCTTTCTTCCAAGAAAACTCGAATGTGTGGAGTATTTGACTCCAGGTGGAACCAATTAGCGTTTGCCAGCAGAAAACAAAAAGGGTCCTGCTAAAATGCATTCAAAACCTTAAAGTCCATAGAGAATATCCAGAAAACACAAACACACACAGAGGCTGTAGCAAGATCTGCGATTCAGATATCTACAAATCACCAGATAGTTTTGTTTTCATCCAGGAGTATCTGGACAAATTGTTGTAGTTTTGAAGTGAAATTTAACCAAAAATCACCGTGAAAGTGGTTTTGGAGAAAAGCACAATCTTCCTGTTCGGCAAATGAATCCAATGTCATGTTTACAGAAAGAAATATCATGTTTTCTCAGGTTTCTGAAGCTTTCTTCCTAGAAAACTCGAATGTGTGGAGTATTTGAGTCCAGATGGAACCAATTAGCGTTTGCCAGCAGAAAACAAAAAGGGTCCTGCTAAAATGCATTCAAAACCTTAAAGTCCATAGAGAATATCCAGAAAACACAAACACACACAGAGGCTGTAGCAAGATCTGGGATTGAGATAGCTACAAATCACCAGATAGTTTTGTTTTCATCCAGGAGTATCTGGACAAATTGTTGTAGTTTTGAAGTGAAATTTAACAAAAAATCACCGTGAAAATGGTTTTGGAGAAAAGCACAATCTTCCTGTTCGGCAAATGAATCCAATGTCATGTTTACAGAAAGAAATATCATGTTTTCTCAGGTTTCTGAAGCTTTCTTCCTAGATAACTCGAATGTGTGGAGTATTTGACTCCAGGTGGAACCAATTACCGTTTGCCAGCAGAAAACAAAAAGGGTCCTGCTAAAATGCATTCAAAACCTTAAAGTCCATAGAGAATATCCAGAAAACACAAACACACACAGAGGCTGTAGCAAGATCTGGGATTGAGATAGCTACAAATCACCAGATAGTTTTGTTTTCATCCAGGACTATCTGGACAAATTGTTGTGGATTTCGGGTGAAATTTAACCAAAAATCACCTTGAAAGTGGTTTTGGAGAAAAGCACAATCTTCCTGTTTGGGAAATGTATCCAATGTCATGTTTACAGAAAGAAATATCATGTTTTCTCAGGTTTCTGAAGCTTTCTTCCTAGAAAACATGAATGTGTGGAGTATTTGACTCCAGGTGGAACCAATTAGCGTTTGCCAGCAGAAAACAAAAAGGGTCCTGCTAAAATGCATTCAAAACCTTAAAGTCCATAGAGAATATCCAGAAAACACAAACACACACAGAGGCTGTAGCAAAATCTGGGATTGAGATAGGTACAAATCACCAGATAGTTTTGTTTTCATAAAGCAGTATCTGGACAAATTGTTGTGGATTTCGGGTGAAATTTAACCAAAAATCACCGTGAAAGTGGTTTTGGAGAAAAGCACAATCTTCCAGTTCGGCAAATGAATCCAATGTCATGTTTACAAATACAAATATTATGTTTTCTCATGTTTCTGGAGCTTTCTTCCTTGAAATCTCGAATGTGTGGAGTATTTGACTCCAGGTGGAACCAATTAGCGTTTGCCAGCAGAAAACAAAAAGGGTCCTGCTAAAATGCATTCAAAACCGTAAAGTGCATAGAGAATATCCAGAAAACACAAACACACACAGAGGCTGTAGCAAGATCTGGGATTGAGATAGCTACAAATCACCAGATAGTTTTGTTTTCATCCAGGAGTATCTGGACAAATTGTTGTAGTTTTGAAGTGAAATTTAACCAAAAATCACCGTGAAAATGGTTTTGGAGAAAAGCACAATCTTCCTGTTCAGCAAATATATCCAATGTCATGTTTACAGAAAGAAATATCATGTTTTCTCAGTTTTCTGAAGCTTTCTTCTTAGAAAACTCGAATGTGTGGAGGATTTGACTCCATGTTGAACCAATTAGCGTTTGCCAGCAGAAAACAAAAAGGGTAATGCTAAAATGCATTCAAAAACTTAAAGTCCATAGAGAATATCCAGAAAACACAAACACACTCAGAGGCTGTAGCAAGATCTGGGATTGAGATAGCTACAAATCACCAGATAGTTTTGTTTTCATCCTGGAGTATCTGGACAAATTGTTGTAGTTTTCAAGTGAAATTTAACCAAAAATCAGTGTGAAAGTGGTTTTGGAGAAAAGCACAATCTTTCTGTTCACCAAATGAATCCAATGTCATGTTTACAAGTACAAATATTATGTTTTCTCAGTTTTCTGGAGCTTTTTTCCTAGAGAACTCGAATGTGTGCAGTATTTGACTCCAGGTGGAACCAATTAGCGTTTGCCAGCAGAAAACAAAAAGGGTCCTGCTAAAATGCATTCAAAACCTTAAAGTCCATAGAGAATATCCAGAAAACACAAACACACACAGAGGCTGTAGCAAGATCTGGAATTGAGATAGCTACAAATCACCAGATAGTTTTGTTTTCATCCAGGACTATCTGGACAAATTGTTGTAGTTTTGAAGTGAAATTTAACCAAAAATCACCGTGAAAGTGGTTTTGGAGAAAAGCACAATCTTCCTGTTTGGCAAATGTATCCAATGTCATGTTTACAGAAAGAAATATCATGTTTTCTCAGGTTTCTGAAGCTTTCTTCCTAGAAAACTCGAATGTGTGGAGTATTTGAGTCCAGATGGAACCAATTAGCGTTTGACAGCAGAAAACAAAAAGGGTCCTGCTAAAATGCATTCAAAACCTTAAAGTCCATAGCGAATATCCAGAAAACACAAACACACACAGAGGCTGTAGCAAGATGTGGGAGTGAGATAGCTACAAATCACCAGATAGTTTTGTTTTCATCTAGGAGTATCTGCACAAATTGTTGTAGTTTTGAAGTGAAATTGAACAAAAAATCACCGTGAAAGTGGTTTTGGAGAAAAGCACAATCTTTCTATTCATCAAATGAATCCAATGTCATGTTTACAAGTACAAATATTATGTTTTCTCAGTTTTCTGGAGCTTTCTTCCTAGAAAACTCGAATGTGTGGAGTATTTGACTCCAGGTGGAACCAATTAGCGTTTGCCAGCAGAAAACAAAAAGGGTCCTGCTAAAATGCATTCAAAACCTTAAAGTCCATAGAGAATATCCAGAAAACACAAACACACACAGAGGCTGTAGCAAGATCTGGGATTGAGATAGCTACAAATCACCAGATAGTTTTGTTTTCATCCAGCAGTATCTGGACAAATTGTTGTGGATTTCGGGTGAAATTTAACCAAAAATCACCGTGAAAGTGGTTTTGGAGAAAAGCACAATCTTCCTGTTTGGGAAATGTATCCAATGTCATGTTTACAGAAAGAAATATCATGTTTGCTCAGGTTTCTTAAGATTTCTTCCTAGAAAACTCGAATGTGTGGAGTATTTGAGTCCAGATGGAACCAATTAGCGTTTGCCCGTAGAAAACAAAAAGGGTCCTGCTAAAATGCATTCAAAACCTTAAAGTCCATAGAGAATATCCAGAAAACACAAACACACACAGAGGCTGTAGCAAGATCTGGGATTGAGATAGCTACAAATCACCAGATAGTTTTGTTTTCATCCAGCAGTATCTGGACAAATTGTTGTAGTTTTGAAGTGAAATTTAACCAAAAATCACCGTGAAAGTGGTTTTGGAGAAAAGCACCATCTTCCTGTTCAGCAAGTGCATCCAATGTCATGTTTACAAATACAAATATTATGTTTTCTCAGGTTTCTGGAGCTTTCTTCCTAGAAAACTCGAATGTGTGGAGTATTTGACTCCAGGAGGAACCAATTAGCGTTTGCCAGCAGAAAACAAAAAGGGTCCTGCTAAAATGCATTCAAAACCATAAAGTCCATAGAGAATATCCAGAAAACACAAACACACACAGAGGCTGTAGCAAGATCTGGGATTGAGATAGCTACAAATCACCAGATAGTTTTGTTTTCATCCAGGAGTATCTGGACAAATTGTTGTAGTTTTGAAGTGAAATTTAACCAAAAAATCACCGTGAAAGTGGTTTTGGAGAAAAGCACAATCTTCCTATTCAGCAAATGTATCCAATGTCATGTTTACAAAAACAAATATCATGTTTTCTCAGGTTTCTGGAGCTTTCTTCCTAGAAAACTCGAATGTGTGGAGGATTTGACTCCAGGTGCAACCAGTTAGCGTTTGCCAGCAGAAAACAAAAAGGGTCCTGCTAAAATGCATTCAAAACCTTAAAGTCCATAGAGAATATCCAAAAACACAAACACACACAGAGGCTGTAGCAAGATCTGGGATTGAGATAGCTACAAATCACCAGATAGTTTTGTTTTCATCCAGGACTATCTGGACAAATTGTTGTGGATTTCGGATGAAATTTAACCAAAAATCACCGTGAAAGTGGTATTGGAGAAAAGCACAATCTTCCTGTTTGGGAAATGAATGCAATGTCATGTTTACAGAAAGAAATATCATGTTTTCTCAGGTTTCTGAAGCTTTCTTCCTAGAAAACTCGAATGTGTGGAGTATTTGAGTCCAGATGGAACCAATTAGCGTTTGCCAGCAGAAAACAAAAAGGGTAATGCTAAAATGCATTCAAAACCTTAAAGTCCATAGAGAATATCCAGAAAACACAAACACACACAGAGGCTGTAGCAAGATCTGGGATTGAGATAGCTACAAATCACCAGATAGTTTTGTTTTCATCCAGGAGTATCTGGACAAATCGTTGTGGATTTAGGGTGAAATTTAACCAAAAATCAACCTGAAAGTGGTTTTGGAGAAAAGCACAATCTTTCTGTTCAGCAAATGCATCCAATGTCATGTTTACAAATACAAATATCATGTTTTCTCAGGTTTCTGAAGCTTTCTTCCTAGAAAACTCGAATGTGTGGAGGATTTGACTCCAGGTGGAACCAATTAGCGTTTGCCAGCAGAAAACAAAAAGGGTCCTGCTAAAATGCATTCAAAACCTTAAAGTCCATAGAGAATATCCAGAAAACACAAACACACACAGAGGCTGTAGCAATATCTGGGATTGAGATAGCTACAAATCACCAGATAGTTTTGTTTGCATCCAGGAGTATCTGGACAAATTGTTGTAGTTTTGAAGTGAAATTTAACCAAAAATCACCGTGAAAGTGGTTTTGGAGAAAAGCACAATCATCCTGTTCGGCAAATGAATCCAATGTCATGTTTACAAATATAAATATTATGTTTTCTCAGGTTTCTGGAGCTTTCTTCCTAGAAAACTCGAATGTGTGGAGTATTTGACTCCAGGTGGAATCTTTAGCGTTTGCCATCAGAAAACAAAAAGGGTCCTGCTAAAATGCATTCAAAACCTTAAAGTCCATAGAGAATATCCAGAAAACACAAACACACACAGAGGCTGTAGCTAGATGTGGGATTGACATAGCTACAAATCACCAGATAGTTTTGTTTTCATCCAGGAGTATCTGGAAAAATTGTTGTAGTTTTGAAGTGAAATTTAACCAAAAATCACGGTGAAAGTGGTTTTGGAGAAAAGCACAATCTTTCTGTTCGGCAAATGAAACCAATGTCATGTTTATAAGTACAAATATTATGTTTTCTCAGGTTTCTGGAGCTTTCTTCCTAGAAAACTCGAATGTGTGGAGTATTTGACTCCAGGTGGAACCAATTAGCGTTTGCCAGCAGAAAAGAAAAAGGGTCCTGCTAAAATGCATTCAAAACGTTAAAGTCCATAGAGAATATCCAGAAAACACAAACACACACAGAGGCTGTAGCAAGATGTGGGATTGAGATAGCTACAAATCACCAGATAGTTTTGTTTTCATCCAGGAGTATCTGGACAAATTGTTGTAGTTTTGAAGTGAAATTTAACCAAAAAATCACCGTGAAAGTGGTTTTGGAGAAAAGCACAAGCTTTCTGTTCAACAAATGAATCCAATGTCATGTTTACATATACAAATATTATGTTTTCTCAGGTTTCTGAAGCTTTCTTCCTAGAAAACTCGAATGTGTGGAGTGTTTGACTCCAGGTGGAACCAATTAGCCTTTGCCAGCAGAAAACAAAAAGGGTCCTGCTAAAATGCATTCAAAACCTTAAAGTCCATAGAGAATATCCAGAAAACACAAACACACACAGAGGCTGTAGCAAGATCTGGGATTGAGATAGCTACAAATCACCAGATAGTTTTGTTTTCATCCAGGAGTATCTGGACAAATTGTTGTAGTTTTGAAGTGAAATTTAACCAAAAATCACCGTGAAAGTGGTTTTGGAGCAAAGCACAATCTTCCTGTTCAGCAAATGTATCCAATGTCATGTTTACAGAAAGAAATATCATGTTTTCTCAGGTTTCTGAAGCTTTCTTCCTAGAAAACTCGAATGTGTGGCGTATTTGACTCCAGGTAGAACCAATTAGCCTTTGCCAACAGAAAACAAAAAGGGTCCTGCTATAATGCATTCAAAACCTTAAAGTCCATAGAGAATATCCAGAAAACACAAACACACAGAGAGGCTGTAGCAGGATCTGGGATTGAAATAGCTACAAATCACCAGATAGTTTTGTTTTCATCCAAACTCTCTGGACAAAATGTTGTTGTATCCTGGTGAAATTTAACCAAAAAATCACCGTGAAAGTGGTTTTGGAGAAAAGCACAATCTTTCTGTTCAGCAAATGCATCCAACGTCATGTTTACAAATACAAATATTATGTTTTCTCAGGTTTCTGAAGCTTTCTTCCTAGAAAACTCGAATGTGTGGAGGATTTGACTCCAGGTGGAACCAATTAGCGTTTGCCAGCAGAAAACAAAATGGGTCCTGCTAAAATGCATTCAAAACGTTAAAGTCCATAGAGAATATCCAGAAAACACAAACACACACAGAGGCTGTAGCAAGATCTGGGATTGAGATAGCTACAAATCACCAGATAGTTTTGTTTTCATCCAGGAGTATCTGGACAAATTTTTGTAGTTTTGATGAGAAATTTAACCAAAAATCACCGTGAAAGTGGTTTTGGAGAAAAGCACAAGCTTTCTGTTCAGCAAATGCATCCAATGTCATGTTTACAAATACAAATGTTATGTTTTCTCAGGTTTCTGAAGCTTTCTTCCTTGAAAACTTGAATGTGTGTAGTGTTTGACTCCAGGTGGAACCAATTAGCGTTTGCCAGCAGAAAACAAAAAGGGTCCTGCTAAAATGCATTCAAAACCTTAAAGTCCATAGAGAATATCAAGAAAACACAAACACACACAGAGGCTCTAGCAAGATCTGGGATTGAGATAGCTACAAATCACCAGATAGTTTTGTTTTCATCCAGAGTATCTGGACAAAATGTTGTGGATTTCGGGTGAAATTTAACCAAAAATCACCGTGAAAGTGGTTTTGGAGAAAAGCACAATCTTCCTGTTCGGCAAATGCAGCCAATGTCATGTTTACAGAAAGAAATATCATGTTTTCTCAGGTTTCTGAAGCTTTCTTCCTAGAAAACTCGAATGTGTGGCGTATTAGACTCCAGGTGGAACCAATTAGCGTTTGCCAGCAGAAAACAAAAAGGGTCCTGCTAAAATGCATTCAAAACCGTAAAGTCCATAGAGAATGTCCAGAAAACACAAACACACACAGAGGCTGTAGCTAGATGTGGGATTGCCATAGCTACAAATCACCAGATAGTTTTGTTTTCATCCAGGAGTATCTGGAAAAATTGTTGTAGTTTTGAAGTGAAATTTAACCAAAAATCACGGTGAAAGTGGTTTTGGAGAAAAGCACAATCTTTCTGTTCGGCAAATGAAACCAATGTCATGTTTATAAGTACAAATATTATGTTTTCTCAGGTTTCTGGAGCTTTCTTCCTAGAAAACTCGAATGTGTGGAGTATTTGACTCCAGGTGGAACCAATTAGCGTTTGCCAGCAGAAAACAAAAAGGGTCCTGCTAAAATGCATTCAAAACCATAAAGTCCATAGAGAATATCCAGAAAACACAAACACACACAGAGGCTGTAGCAAGATGTGGGATTGAGATAGCTACAAATCACCAGATAGTTTTGTTTTCATCCAGGAGTATCTGGACAAATTGTTGTAGTTTTGAAGTGAAATTTAACCAAAAAATCACCGTGAAAGTGGTTTTGGAGAAAAGCACAAGCTTTCTGTTCAACAAATGAATCCAATGTCATGTTTACATATACAAATATTATGTTTTCTCAGGTTTCTGAAGCTTTCTTCCTAGAAAACTCGAATGTGTGGAGTGTTTGACTCCAGGTGGAACCAATTAGCGTTTGCCAGCAGAAAACAAAAAGGGTCCTGCTAAAATGCATTCAAAACCTTAAAGTCCATAGGGAATATCCAGAAAACACAAACACACACAGAGGCTGTAGCAAGATCTGGGATTGAGATAGCTACAAATCACCAGATAGTTTTGTTTTCATCCAGGAGTATCTGGACAAATTGTTGTAGTTTTGAATTGAAATTTAACCAAAAATCACCGTGAAAGTGGTTTTGGAGCAAAGCACAATCTTCCTGTTCAGCAAATGTATCCAATGTCATGTTTACAGAAAGAAATATCATGTTTTCTCAGGTTTCTGAAGCTTTCTTCCTAGAAAACTCGAATGTGTGGCGTATTTGACTCCAGGTAGAACCAATTAGCCTTTGCCAACAGAAAACAAAAAGGGTCCTGCTATAATGCATTCAAAACCTTAAAGTCCATAGAGAATATCCAGAAAACACAAACACACAGAGAGGCTGTAGCAGGATCTGGGATTGAAATAGCTACAAATCACCAGATAGTTTTGTTTTCATCCAAACTCTCTGGACAAAATGTTGTTGTATCCTGGTGAAATTTAACCAAAAAATCACCGTGAAAGTGGTTTTGGAGAAAAGCACAATCTTTCTGTTCAGCAAATGCATCCAACGTCATGTTTACAAATACAAATATTATGTTTTCTCAGGTTTCTGGAGCTTTCTTCCTAGAAAACTCGAATGTGTGGAGTGTTTGACTCCAGGTGGAACCAATTAGCGTTTGCCAGCAGAAAACAAAAAGGGTCCTGCTAAAATGCATTCAAAACCGTAAAGTCCATAGAGAATGTCCAGAAAACACAAACACACACAGAGGCTGTAGCAAGATCTGGGATTGAGATAGCTACAAATCACCAGATAGTTTTGTTTTCATCCAGGAGTATCTGGACAAATTTTTGTAGTTTTGATGAGAAATTTAACCAAAAATCACCGTGAAAGTGGTTTTGGAGAAAAGCACAAGCTTTCTGTTCAGCAAATGCATCCAATGTCATGTTTACAAATACAAATGTTATGTTTTCTCAGGTTTCTGAAGCTTTCTTCCTTGAAAACTTGAATGTGTGTAGTGTTTGACTCCAGGTGGAACCAATTAGCGTTTGCCAGCAGAAAACAAAAAGGGTCCTGCTAAAATGCATTCAAAACCTTAAAGTCCATAGAGAATATCAAGAAAACACAAACACACACAGAGGCTCTAGCAAGATCTGGGATTGAGATAGCTACAAATCACCAGATAGTTTTGTTTTCATCCAGAGTATCTGGACAAAATGTTGTGGATTTCGGGTGAAATTTAACCAAAAATCACCGTGAAAGTGGTTTTGGAGAAAAGCACAATCTTCCTGTTCGGCAAATGCAGCCAATGTCATGTTTACAGAAAGAAATATCATGTTTTCTCAGGTTTCTGAAGCTTTCTTCCTAGAAAACTCGAATGTGTGGCGTATTAGACTCCAGGTGGAACCAATTAGCGTTTGCCAGCTGAAAACAAAAACTTACATGCTACAATGCATTCAAAACCGTAAAGTCCATAGAGAATGTCCAGAAAACACAAACAAACACAGAGGCTGTAGCAAGATCTGGGATTGAGATAGCCACAACACACCAGATAGTTTTGTTTTCATCCAGAGGATCTGGACAAAATGTTGTAGTATCTCGGTTAAATTTAACCAAAAATCACCGTGAAAGTGGTTTTGGAGAAAAGCACAATCTTCCTGTTCAGCAAATGCATCCAATGTCATGTTTACAGAAAGAAATATCATGTTTTCTCAGGTTTCTGAAGCTTTCTTCCTAGAAAACTCGAATGTGTTTCGTATTACACTCCAGGTGGATTCAATTAGCGTTTGCCAGCTGAAAACAGAAAGGGTCCTGCTAAAATGCATTCAAAACCTTAAAGTCCATAGAGAATATCCAGAAAACACAAACACACACAGAGGCTGTAGCAAGATCTGGGATTGAGATAGCTACAAATCACCAGATAGTTTTGTTTTCATCCAGGAGTATCTGGACAAATTTTTGTAGTTTTGATGAGAAATTTAACCAAAAATCACCGTGAAAGTGGTTTTGGAGAAAAGCACAAGCTTTCTGTTCAGCAAATGCATCCAATGTCATGTTTACAAATACAAATGTTATGTTTTCTCAGGTTTCTGAAGCTTTCTTCCTTGAAAACTTGAATGTGTGTAGTGTTTGACTCCAGGTGGAACCAATTAGCGTTTGCCAGCAGAAAACAAAAAGGGTCCTGCTAAAATGCATTCAAAACCTTAAAGTCCATAGAGAATATCAAGAAAACACAAACACACACAGAGGCTCTAGCAAGATCTGGGATTGAGATAGCTACAAATCACCAGATAGTTTTGTTTTCATCCAGAGTATCTGGACAAAATGTTGTGGATTTCGGGTGAAATTTAACCAAAAATCACCGTGAAAGTGGTTTTGGAGAAAAGCACAATCTTCCTGTTCGGCAAATGCAGCCAATGTCATGTTTACAGAAAGAAATATCATGTTTTCTCAGGTTTCTGAAGCTTTCTTCCTAGAAAACTCGAATGTGTGGCGTATTAGACTCCAGGTGGAACCAATTAGCGTTTGCCAGCAGAAAACAAAAAGGGTCCTGCTAAAATGCATTCAAAACCGTAAAGTCCATAGAGAATGTCCAGAAAACACAAACACACACAGAGGCTGTAGCTAGATGTGGGATTGACATAGCTACAAATCACCAGATAGTTTTGTTTTCATCCAGGAGTATCTGGAAAAATTGTTGTAGTTTTGAAGTGAAATTTAACCAAAAATCACGGTGAAAGTGGTTTTGGAGAAAAGCACAATCTTTCTGTTCGGCAAATGAAACCAATGTCATGTTTATAAGTACAAATATTATGTTTTCTCAGGTTTCTGGAGCTTTCTTCCTAGAAAACTCGAATGTGTGGAGTATTTGACTCCAGGTGGAACCAATTAGCGTTTGCCAGCAGAAAACAAAAAGGGTCCTGCTAAAATGCATTCAAAACCATAAAGTCCATAGAGAATATCCAGAAAACACAAACACACACAGAGGCTGTAGCAAGATGTGGGATTGAGATAGCTACAAATCACCAGATAGTTTTGTTTTCATCCAGGAGTATCTGGACAAATTGTTGTAGTTTTGAAGTGAAATTTAACCAAAAAATCACCGTGAAAGTGGTTTTGGAGAAAAGCACAAGCTTTCTGTTCAACAAATGAATCCAATGTCATGTTTACATATACAAATATTATGTTTTCCCAGGTTTCTGAAGCTTTCTTCCTAGAAAACTCGAATGTGTGGAGTGTTTGACTCCAGGTGGAACCAATTAGCGTTTGCCAGCAGAAAACAAAAAGGGTCCTGCTAAAATGCATTCAAAACCTTAAAGTCCATAGAGAATATCCAGAAAACACAAACACACACAGAGGCTGTAGCAAGATCTGGGATTGAGATAGCTACAAATCACCAGATAGTTTTGTTTTCATCCAGGAGTATCTGGACAAATTGTTGTAGTTTTGAATTGAAATTTAACCAAAAATCACCGTGAAAGTGGTTTTGGAGCAAAGCACAATCTTCCTGTTCAGCAAATGTATCCAATGTCATGTTTACAGAAAGAAATATCATGTTTTCTCAGGTTTCTGAAGCTTTCTTCCTAGAAAACTCGAATGTGTGGCGTATTTGACTCCAGGTAGAACCAATTAGCCTTTGCCAACAGAAAACAAAAAGGGTCCTGCTATAATGCATTCAAAACCTTAAAGTCCATAGAGAATATCCAGAAAACACAAACACACAGAGAGGCTGTAGCAGGATCTGGGATTGAAATAGCTACAAATCACCAGATAGTTTTGTTTTCATCCAAACTCTCTGGACAAAATGTTGTTGTATCCTGGTGAAATTTAACCAAAAAATCACCGTGAAAGTGGTTTTGGAGAAAAGCACAATCTTTCTGTTCAGCAAATGCATCCAACGTCATGTTTACAAATACAAATATTATGTTTTCTCAGGTTTCTGGAGCTTTCTTCCTAGAAAACTCAAATGTGTGGAGTGTTTGACTCCAGGTGGAACCAATTAGCGTTTGCCAGCAGAAAACAAAAAGGGTCCTGCTAAAATGCATTCAAAACCTTAAAGTCCATAGAGAATATCCAGAAAACACAAACACACACAGAGGCTGTAGCAAGATCTGGGATTGAGATAGCTACAAATCACCAGATAGTTTTGTTTTCATCCAGGAGTATCTGGACAAATTTTTGTAGTTTTGATGAGAAATTTAACCAAAAATCACCGTGAAAGTGGTTTTGGAGAAAAGCACAAGCTTTCTGTTCAGCAAATGCATCCAATGTCATGTTTACAAATACAAATGTTATGTTTTCTCAGGTTTCTGAAGCTTTCTTCCTTGAAAACTTGAATGTGTGTAGTGTTTGACTCCAGGTGGAACCAATTAGCGTTTGCCAGCAGAAAACAAAAAGGGTCCTGCTAAAATGCATTCAAAACCTTAAAGTCCATAGAGAATATCAAGAAAACACAAACACACACAGAGGCTCTAGCAAGATCTGGGATTGAGATAGCTACAAATCACCAGATAGTTTTGTTTTCATCCAGAGTATCTGGACAAAATGTTGTGGATTTCGGGTGAAATTTAACCAAAAATCACCGTGAAAGTGGTTTTGGAGAAAAGCACAATCTTCCTGTTCGGCAAATGCAGCCAATGTCATGTTTACAGAAAGAAATATCATGTTTTCTCAGGTTTCTGAAGCTTTCTTCCTAGAAAACTCGAATGTGTGGCGTATTAGACTCCAGGTGGAACCAATTAGCGTTTGCCAGCAGAAAACAAAAAGGGTCCTGCTAAAATGCATTCAAAACCGTAAAGTCCATAGAGAATGTCCAGAAAACACAAACAAACACAGAGGCTGTAGCAAGATGTGGGATTGAGATAGCCACAACACACCAGATAGTTTTGCTTTCATCCAGAGTATCTGGACAAAATGTTGTGGATTTCGGGTGAAACTTAACCAAAAATCACCGTGGAAGTGGTTTTGGAGAAAAGCTCATGCTACCTGTTCGGCAAATGCAGCCAATGTCATGTTTACAGAAAGAAATATCATGTTTTCTCAGGTTTCTGAAGCTTTCTTCCTAGAAAACTCGAATGTGTGGCGTATTAGACTCCAGGTGGAACCAATTAGCGTTTGCCAGCTGAAAACAAAAACTTACATGCTACAATGCATTCAAAACCGTAAAGTCCATAGAGAATGTCCAGAAAACACAAACAAACACAGAGGCTGTAGCAAGATCTGGGATTGAGATAGCCACAACACACCAGATAGTTTTGTTTTCATCCAGAGGATCTGGACAAAATGTTGTAGTATCTCGGTTAAATTTAACCAAAAATCACCGTGAAAGTGGTTTTGGAGAAAAGCACAATCTTCCTGTTCGGCAAATGCATCCAATGTCATGTTTACAGAAAGAAATATCATGTTTTCTCAGGTTTCTGAAGCTTTCTTCCTAGAAAACTCGAATGTGTTTCGTATTACACTCCAGGTGGATTCAATTAGCGTTTGCCAGCTGAAAACAGAAAGAGTCCTGCTAAAATGCATTCAAAACCTTAAAGTCCATAGAGAATGTCCAGAAAACACAAACAAACACAGAGGCTGTAGCAACATCTGGGATGGAGATAGCCACAACACACCAGATAGTTTTGCTTTCATCCAGAGTATCTGGACAAAATGTTGTGGATTTCGGGTGAAACTTAACCAAAAATCACCGTGAAAGTGGTTTTGGAGAAAAGCTCATGCTACCTGTTCGGCAAATGCAGCCAATGTCATGTTTACAGAAAGAAATACATGTTTTCTCAGGTTTCTGAAGCTTTCTTCCTAGAAAACTCGAATGTGTGGCGTATTAGACTCCAGGTGGAACCAATTAGCGTCTGCCAGCTGAAAACAAAAACTTACATGCTAAAATGCATTCAAAACCATAAAGTCCATAGAGAATGTCCAGAAAACACAAACAAGCACAGAGGCTGTAGCAAGATGTGGGATGGAGATAGCCACAACACACCAGATAGTTTTGCTTTCATCCAGAGTATCTGGACAAAATGTTGTGGATTTCGGGTGAAACTTAACCAAAAATCACTGTGAAAGTGGTTTTGGAGAAAAGCTCATGCTACCTGTTCGGCAAATGCAGCCAAGGTCAAGTTTACAGAAAGAAATATCATGTTTTTTCAGGTTTCTGAAGCTTTCTTCCTAGAAAACTCGAATGTGTGGCGTATTAGACTCCAGGTGGAACCAATTAGCGTTTGCCAGCTGAAAACAAAAACTTACATGCTACCATGCATTCAAAACCGTAAAGTCCATGGAGAATGTCCAGAAAGCACAAACAAACACAGAGGCTGTAGCAAGATGTGGGATTGAGATAGCCACAACACACCAGATAGTTTTGTTTTCATCCAGAGTATCTGGACAAAATGTTGTGGATTTCGGGTGAAACTTAACCAAAAATCACCGTGAAAGTGGTTTTGGAGAAAAGCACAATCTTCCTGTCAGCAAATGCATCCAATCTCAGGTTTACAGAAAGAAATATCATGTTTTCTCAAGTTTCTGAAGCTTTCTTCCTAGAAAACTCGAATGTGTGGCATATTAGACTCCAGGTGGAACCAATTAGCGTTTGCCAGCTGAAAACAAAAACTTACATGCTAAAATGCATTCAAAACCGTAAAGTCCATAGAGAATGTCCAGAAAACACAAACAAACACAGAGGCTGTAGCAAGATGTGGGATTAAGATAGCCACAACACACCAGATAGTTTTGCTTTCATCCAGAGTATCTGGACAAAATGTTGTGGATTTCGGGTGAAACTTAACCAAAAATCACCGTGAAAGTGGTTTTGGAGAAAAGCTCATGCTACCTGTTCGGCAAATGCAGCCAATGTCATGTTTACAGAAAGAAATATCATGTTTTCTCAGGTTTCTGAAGCTTTCTTCCTAGAAAACTCGAATGTGTGGTGTATTAGACTCCAGGTGGAAGCAATTAGCGTTTGCCAGCTAAAAACAAAAACTTACATGCTACAATGCTTTCAAAACCGTAAAGTCCATAGAGAATGTCTAGAAAACACAAACAAACACAGAGGCTGTAGCAAGATGTGGGATTGAGATAGCCACAACATACCAGATAGTTTTGCTTTCATCCAGAGTATCTGGACAAAATGTTGTAGTATCTCGGTGAAATTTAACGAAAATCATGGTGAAAGTGGTTTTGGAGAAAAGCGCAATCTTCCTGTTCGGCAAATGCATCCAATGTCATGTTTACAGAAAGAAATATCATGTTTTCTCAGGTTTCTGAAGCTTTCTTCCTAGAAAACTCGAATGTGTGGCGTATTAGACTCCAGGTGGAACCAATTAGCGTATGCCAGCTGAGAACAAAAACTTACATGCTAAAATGCATTCAAAACCGTAAAGTCCATAGAGAATGTCCAGAAAACACAAACAAACACAGAGGCTGTAGCAAGATGTGGGATTGAGATAGCCACAACACACCAGATAGTTTTGCTTTCATCCAGAGTATCTGGACAAAATGTTGTGGATTTCGGGTGAAACTTAACCAAAAATCACCGTGAAAGTGGTTTTGGAGAAAAGCTCATGCTACCTGTTCGGCAAATGCAGCCAAGGTCAAGTTTACAGAAAGAAATATCATGTTTTCTCAGGTTTCTGAAGCTTTCTTCCTAGAAAACTCGAATGTGTGGCGTATTAGACTCCAGGTGGAACCAATTAGCGTTTGCTAGCTGAAAACAATAGGGTCCTGCTAAAATGCATTCAAAACCGTAAAGTCCATAGAGAATGTCCAGAAAACACAAACAAACACAGAGGCTGTAGCAAGATGTGGGATTGAGACAGCCACAACACACCAGATAGTTTTGCTTTCATCCAGAGTATCTGGACAAAATGTTGTGGATTTCGGGTGAAACTTAACCAAAAATCACCGTGAAAGTGGTTTTGGAGAAAAGCTCATGCTACCTGTTCGGCAAATGCATCCAATGTCATGTTTACAGAAAGAAATATAATGTTTTCTCAGGTTTCTGAAGCTTTCTTCCTAGAAAACTCGAATGTGTGGCGTATTAGACTCCAGGTGGAACCAATTAGCGTTTGCCAGCTGAAAACAAAAACTTACATGCTACAATGCATTCAAAACCGTAAATTCCATAGAGAATGTCTAGAAAACACAAACAAACACAGAGGCTGTAGCAAGATGTGGGATTGAGATAGCCACAACACACCAGATAGTTTTGTTTTCATCCAGAGTATCTGGACAAAATGTTGTGGATTTCGGGTGAAACTTAACCAAAAATCACGGTGAAAGTGGTTTTGGAGAAAAGAACAATCTTCCTGTTCGGCAAATGCAGCCAATGTCATGTTTACAGAAAGAAATATCATGTTTTCTCAGGTTTCTGAAGCTTTCTTCCTAGAAAACTCGAATGTGTGGCGTATTAGACTCCAGGTGGAACCAATTAGCGTTTGCCAGCTGAAAACAAAAACTTACATGCTAAAATGCATTCAAAACCGTAAAGTCCATATAGAATGTCCAGAAAACACAAACAAACACAGAGGCTGTAGCAAGATCTGGGATGGAGATAGCCACAACACACCAGATAGTTTTGTTTTCATCCAGAGTATCTGGACAAAATGTTGTGGATTTCGGGTGAAACTTAACCAAAAATCACGGTGAAAGTGGTTTCGGAGAAAAGCACAATCTTCCTGTTCAGCAAATGCATCCAATGTCATGTTTACAAATACAAATATCATGTTTTCTTAGGTTTCTGAAGCTTTCTTCCTAGAAAACTCGAATGTGTGGCGTATTAGACTCCAGGTGGAACCAATTAGCGTTTGCCAGCTGAGAACAAAAACTTACATGCTAAAATGCATTCAAAACCATAAAGTCCATAGAGAATGTCCAGAAAACACAAACAAACACAGAGGCTGTAGCAAGATGTGGGATTGAGATAGACACAGCACACCAGATAGTTTTGTTTTCATCCAGAGTATCTGGACAAAATGTTGTGGATTTCGGGTGAAACTTAACCAAAAATCACGGTGAAAGTGGTTTCGGAGAAAAGCACAATCTTCCTGTTCAGCAAATGCATCCAATGTCATGTTTACAAATACAAATATCATGTTTTCTTAGGTTTCTGAAGCTTTCTTCCTAGAAAACTCGAATGTGTGGCGTATTAGACTCCAGGTGGAACCAATTAGCGTTTGCCAACTGAAAACAAAAACTTACATGCTAAAATGCATTCAAAACCGTAAAGTCCATAGAGAATGTCCAGAAAACACAAACAAACACAGAGGCTGTAGCAAGATGTGGGATTGAGATAGCCACAACACACCAGATAGTTTTGCTTTCATCCAGAGTATCTGGACAAAATGTTGTGGATTTCGGATGAAATTTAACCAAAAATCACCGTGAAAGGGGTTTTGGAGAAAAGCACAATCTTCCTGTTCAGCAAATGCATCCAATGTCATGTTTACAAATACAGATATCATGTTTTCTCAGGTTTCTGAAGCTTTCTTCCTAGACAACTCGAATGTGTGGCGTATTAGACTCCAGGTGGAACCAATTAGCGTTTGCCAGCTGAAAACAAAAAGGGTCCTGCTAAAATGCATTCAAAATCGTAAAGTCCATAGAGAATGTCCAGAAAACACAAACAAACACAGAGGCTGTAGCAAGATGTGGGATTGAGATAGCCACAACACACCAGATAGTTTTGCATTCATCCAGAGTATCTGGACAAAATGTTGTGGATTTCGGGTGAAACTTAACCAAAAATCACCGTGAAAGTGGTTTTGGAGAAAAGCTCATGCTTCCTGTTCGGCAAATGCAGCCAATGTCATGTTTACAAATACAAATATCATGTTTTCTCAGGTTTCTGAAGCTTTCTTCCTAGAAAACTCGAATGTGTGGCGTATTAGACTCCTGGTGGAACCAATTAGCGTTTGCCAGCTGAAAACAAAAAGGGTCCTGCTAAAATGCATTCAAAACCGTAAAGTCCCTAGAGAATGTCCAGAAAACACAAACAAACACAGAGGCTGTAGCAAGATGTGGGATTGAGATAGCCACAACACACCAGATAGTTTTGCTTTCATCCAGAGTATCTGGACAAAATGTTGTGGATTTCGGGTGAAACTTAACCAAAAATCACCGTGAAAGTGGTTTTAGAGAAAAGCTCATGCTACCTGTTCGGCAAATGCAGCCAATGTCATGTTTACAGAAAGAAATATCATGTTTTCTCAGGTTTCTGAAGCTTTCTTCCTAGAAAACTCGAATGTGTGGCGTATTAGACTCCAGGTGGAACCAATTAACGTTTGCCAGCTGAGAACAAAAACTTTCATGCTAAAATGCATTCAAAACCGTAAAGTCCATAGAGAATGTCCAGAAAACACAAACAAACACAGAGGCTGTAGCAAGATGTGGGATTGAGATAGCCACAACACACCAGATAGTTTTGCTTTCATCCAGAGTATCTGGACAAAATGTTGTGGATTTCGGATGAAATTTAACCAAAAATCACCGTGAAAGGGGTTTTGGAGAAAAGCACAATCTTCCTGTTCAGCAAATGCATCCAATGTCATGTTTACAAATACAGATATCATGTTTTCTCAGGTTTCTGAAGCTTTCTTCCTAGACAACTCGAATGTGTGGCGTATTAGACTCCAGGTGGAACCAATTAGCGTTTGCCAGCTGAAAACAAAAAGGGTCCTGCTAAAATGCATTCAAAATCGTAAAGTCCATAGAGAATGTCCAGAAAACACAAACAAACACAGAGGCTGTAGCAAGATGTGGGATTGAGATAGCCACAACACACCAGATAGTTTTGCATTCATCCAGAGTATCTGGACAAAATGTTGTGGATTTCGGGTGAAACTTAACCAAAAATCACCGTGAAAGTGGTTTTGGAGAAAAGCTCATGCTTCCTGTTCGGCAAATGCAGCCAATGTCATGTTTACAAATACAAATATCATGTTTTCTCAGGTTTCTGAAGCTTTCTTCCTAGAAAACTCGAATGTGTGGCGTATTAGACTCCTGGTGGAACCAATTAGCGTTTGCCAGCTGAAAACAAAAAGGGTCCTGCTAAAATGCATTCAAAACCGTAAAGTCCCTAGAGAATGTCCAGAAAACACAAACAAACACAGAGGCTGTAGCAAGATGTGGGATTGAGATAGCCACAACACACCAGATAGTTTTGCTTTCATCCAGAGTATCTGGACAAAATGTTGTGGATTTCGGGTGAAACTTAACCAAAAATCACCGTGAAAGTGGTTTTAGAGAAAAGCTCATGCTACCTGTTCGGCAAATGCAGCCAATGTCATGTTTACAGAAAGAAATATCATGTTTTCTCAGGTTTCTGAAGCTTTCTTCCTAGAAAACTCGAATGTGTGGCGTATTAGACTCCAGGTGGAACCAATTAACGTTTGCCAGCTGAGAACAAAAACTTTCATGCTAAAATGCATTCAAAACCGTAAAGTCCATAGAGAATGTCCAGAAAACACAAACAAACACAGAGGCTGTAGCAAGATCTGGGATTGAGATAGCCACAACACACCAGATAGTTTTGTTTTCATCCAGAGTATCTGGACAAAATGTTGTGGATTTCGGGTGAAACTTAACCAAAAATCACCGTGAAAGTGGTTTTGGAGAAAAGAACAATCTTCCTGTTCGGCAAATGCATCCAATGTCATGTTTACAGAAAGAAATATCATGTTTTCTCAGGTTTCTGAAGCTTTCTTCCTAGAAAACTCGAATGTGTGGCGTATTAGACTCCAGGTGGAACCAATTAGCGTTTGCCAGCTGAGAACAAAAACTTACATGCTAAAATGCATTCAAAACCGTAAAGTCCATAGAGAATGTCCAGAAAACACAAACAAACACAGAGGCTGTAGCAAGATGTGGGATTGAGATAGACACAACACACCAGATAGTTTTGTTTTCATCCAGAGTATCTGGACAAAATGTTGTGGATTTCGGGTGAAACTTAACCAAAAATCACCGTGAAAGTGGTTTTGGAGAAAAGCTTATGCTTCCTGTTCTGCAAATGCAGCCAATGTCATGTTTACAGAAAGAAATATCATGTTTTCTCAGGTTTCTGAAGCTTTCTTCCTAGAAAACTCGAATGTGTGGCGTATTAGACTCCAGGTGGAACCAATTAGCGTTTGCCAGCTGAAAACATAAACATACATGCTACAATGCATTCAAAACCGTAAAGTCCATAGAGAATGTCCAGAAAACACAAACAAACACAGAGGCTGTAGCAAGATCTGGGATTGAGATAGCCACAACACACCAGATAGTTTTGCATTCATCCAGAGTATCTGGACAAAATGTTGTGGATTTCGGGTGAAACTTAACCAAAAATCACCGTGAAAGTGGTTTTGGAGAAAAGTACAATCCTCCTGTTCGGCACATGCAGCCAATGTCATGTTTACAGAAAGAAATATCATGTTTTCTCAGGTTTCTGAAGCTTTCTTCCTAGAAAACTCGAATGTGTGGCGTATTAGACTCTTGGTGGAACCAATTAGCGTTTGCAAGCTGAAAACGAAAAGGGTCCTGCTAAAATGCATTCAAAACCGTAAAGTCCATAGAGAATGTCCAGAAAACACAAACAAACACAGAGGCTGTAGCAAGATGTGGGATTGAGATAGCCACAACACACCAGATAGTTTTGCTTTCATCCAGAGTTTCTGGACAAAATGTTGTGGATTTCGGGTGAAACTTAACCAAAAATCACCGTGAAAGTGGTTTTGGAGAAAAGAACAATCTTCCTGTTCGGCAAATGCAGCCAATGTCATGTTTACAGAAAGAAATATCATGTGATCTCAGGTTTCTGAAGCTTTCTTCCTAGAAAACTCGAATGTGTGGCGTATTAGACTCCAGGTGGAACCAATTAGCGTTTGCCAGCTGAAAACAAAATCTTACATGCTAAAATGCATTCAAAACCGTAAAGTCCATAGAGAATGTCCAGAAAACACAAACAAACACAGAGGCTGTAGCAAGGTATGGGATTGAGATAGCCACAACACACCAGTTAGTTTTGTTTTCATCCAGAGTATCACGACAAATTGTTGTGTATTGTGGGTGAAACTTAACCAAAAATCACCGTGAAAGTGGTTTTGGAGAAAAGCTCATGCTACCTGTTCGGCAAATGCAGCCAATGTCATGTTTACAGAAAGAAATATCATGTTTTCTCAGGTTTCTGAAGCTTTCTTCCTAGAAAACTCGAATGTGTGGCGTATTAGACTCCAGGTGGAACCAATTAGCGTTTGCCAGCTGAAAAAAAATCTTACATGCTACAATGCTTTCAAAACCGTAAAGTCCATTGAGAATGTATAGAAAACACAAACAAACACAGAGGCTGTGGCAAGATGTGGGATTGAGATAGCCACAACACACCAGATAGTTTTGTTTCATCCAGAGGATCTGGACAAATTGTTGTAGTATCTCCGTGAAGTTTAACAAAAAATCATGGTGAAAGTGGTTTTGGAGAAAAGCGCAATCTTCCTGTTCGGCAATTGCATCCAATGTCATGTTTACAGAAAGAAATATCATGTTTTCTCAGGTTTCTGAAGCTTTCTTCCTAGAAAACTCGAATGTGTGGCGTATTAGACTCCAGGTGGAACCAATTAGCGTTTGCCAGCTGAAAACAAAAACTTACATGCTAAAATGCATTCAAAACCGTAAAGTCCATAGAGAATGTCCAGAAAACACAAACAAACACAGAGGCTGTAGCAACATCTGGGATGGAGATAGCCACAACACACCAGATAGTTTTGTTTTCATCCAGAGTATCTGGACAAATTGTTGTGGATTTCGGGTGAAATTTAACCAAAAATCACGGTGAAAGTGGTTTTGGAGAAAAGCTCATGCTTCCTGTTCGGCAAATGCAGCCAATGTCATGTTTACAAATACAAATATCATGTTCTCTCAGGTTTCTGAAGCTTTCTTCCTAGAAAACTCGAATGTGTGGCGTATTAGATTCCAGGTGGAACCAATTAGCGTTTGCCAGCTGTAAACAAAAACTTACATGCTAAAATGCATTCAAAACCGTAAAGTCCATAGAGAATGTCCAGAAAACACAAACAAGCACAGAGGCTGTAGCAAGATGTGGCATTGAGATAGCCACAACACACCAGATAGTTTTGCTTTCATCCAGAGTATCTGGACAAAATGTTGTGGATTTCGGGTGAAATTTAACCAAAAATCACCGTGAAAGTGGTTTTGGAGAAAAGCTCATGCTTCCTGTTCGGCAAATGCAGCCAATGTCATGTTTGCAGAAGGAAATATCATGTTTTCTCAGGTTTCTGAAGCTTTCTTCCTAGAAAACTCGAATGTGTGGCGTATTAGACTCCAGGTGGAACCAATTAGCGTTTGCCAGCTGAAAACAAAAACTTACATGATAAAATGCATTCAAAACCGTAAAGTCCATAGAGAATGTCCAGAAAACACAAACAAACACAGAGGCTGTAGCAAGATGTGGGATTGAGATAGCCACAACACACCAGATAGTTTTGTTTTCATCCAGAGTATCAGGACAAATTGTTGTGGATTTCGGGTGAAACTTAACCAAAAATCACCGTGAAAGTGGTTTTGGAGAAAAGCTCATGCTACCTGTTCGGCAAATGCAGCCAATGTCATGTTTACAGAAAGAAATATCATGTTTTCTCAGGTTTCTGAAGCTTTCTTCCTAGAAAACTCGAATGTGTGGCATATTAGACTCCAGGTGGAACCAATTAGCGTTTGCCAGCTGAAAACAAAAACTTACATGCTAAAATGCATTCAAAACCGTAAAGTCCATAGAGAATGTCCAGAAAACACAAACAAACACAGAGGCTGTAGCAAGATGTGGGATTAAGATAGCCACAACACACCAGATAGTTTTGCTTTCATCCAGAGTATCTGGACAAAATGTTGTGGATTTCGGGTGAAACTTAACCAAAAATCACCGTGAAAGTGGTTTTGGAGAAAAGCTCATGCTACCTGTTCGGCAAATGCAGCCAATGTCATGTTTACAGAAAGAAATATCATGTTTTCTCAGGTTTCTGAAGCTTTCTTCCTAGAAAACTCGAATGTGTGGTGTATTAGACTCCAGGTGGAAGCAATTAGCGTTTGCCAGCTAAAAACAAAAACTTACATGCTACAATGCTTTCAAAACCGTAAAGTCCATAGAGAATGTCTAGAAAACACAAACAAACACAGAGGCTGTAGCAAGATGTGGGATTGAGATAGCCACAACATACCAGATAGTTTTGCTTTCATCCAGAGTATCTGGACAAAATGTTGTAGTATCTCGGTGAAATTTAACGAAAATCATGGTGAAAGTGGTTTTGGAGAAAAGCGCAATCTTCCTGTTCGGCAAATGCATCCAATGTCATGTTTACAGAAAGAAATATCATGTTTTCTCAGGTTTCTGAAGCTTTCTTCCTAGAAAACTCGAATGTGTGGCGTATTAGACTCCAGGTGGAACCAATTAGCGTATGCCAGCTGAGAACAAAAACTTACATGCTACAATGCATTCAAAACCGTAAAGTCCATAGAGAATGTCCAGAAAACACAAACAAACACAGAGGCTGTAGCAAGATGTGGGATTGAGACAGCCACAACACACCAGATAGTTTTGCTTTCATCCAGAGTATCTGGACAAAATGTTGTGGATTTCGGGTGAAACTTAACCAAAAATCACCGTGAAAGTGGTTTTGGAGAAAAGCTCATGCTACCTGTTCGGCAAATGCAGCCAATGTCATGTTTACAGAAAGAAATATCATGTTTTCTCAGGTTTCTGAAGCTTTCTTCCTAGAAAACTCGAATGTGTGGCGTATTAGACTCCAGGTGGAACCAATTAGCGTTTGCCAGCTGAAAACAAAAACTTACATGCTACAATGCATTCAAAACCGTAAATTCCATAGAGAATGTCTAGAAAACACAAACAAACACAGAGGCTGTAGCAAGATGTGGGATTGAGATAGCCACAACACACCAGATAGTTTTGTTTTCATCCAGAGGATCTGGACAAAATGTTGTGGATTTCGGGTGAAACTTAACCAAAAATCACGGTGAAAGTGGTTTTGGAGAAAAGAACAATCTTCCTGTTCGGCAAATGCAGCCAATGTCATGTTTACAGAAAGAAATATCATGTTTTCTCAGGTTTCTGAAGCTTTCTTCCTAGAAAACTCGAATGTGTGGCGTATTAGACTCCAGGTGGAACCAATTAGCGTTTGCCAGCTGAAAACAAAAACTTACATGCTAAAATGCATTCAAAACCGTAAAGTCCATAGAGAATGTCCAGAAAACACAAACAAACACAGAGGCTGTAGCAACATCTGGGATGGAGATAGCCACAACACACCAGATAGTTTTGCTTTCATCCAGAGTATCTGGACAAAATGTTGTGGATTTCGGGTGAAACTTAACCAAAAATCACCGTGAAAGTGGTTTCGGAGAAAAGCACAATCTTCCTGTTCAGCAAATGCATCCAATGTCATGTTTACAAATACAAATATCATGTTTTCTTAGGTTTCTGAAGCTTTCTTCCTAGAAAACTCGAATGTGTGGCGTATTAGACTCCAGGTGGAACCAATTAGCGTTTGCCAGCTGAGAACAAAAACTTACATGCTAAAATGCATTCAAAACCATAAAGTCCATAGAGAATGTCCAGAAAACACAAACAAACACAGAGGCTGTAGCAAGATGTGGGATTGAGATAGACACAGCACACCAGATAGTTTTGTTTTCATCCAGAGTATCTGGACAAAATGTTGTGGATTTCGGGTGAAACTTAACCAAAAATCACGGTGAAAGTGGTTTCGGAGAAAAGCACAATCTTCCTGTTCAGCAAATGCATCCAATGTCATGTTTACAGAAAGAAATATCATGTTTTCTTAGGTTTCTGAAGCTTTCTTCCTAGAAAACTCGAATGTGTGGTGTATTAGACTCCAGGTGGAACCAATTAGCGTTTGCCAACTGAAAACAAAAACTTACATGCTAAAATGCATTCAAAACCGTAAAGTCCATAGAGAATGTCCAGAAAACACAAACAAACACAGAGGCTGTAGCAAGATGTGGGATTGAGATAGCCACAACACACCAGATAGTTTTGCTTTCATCCAGAGTATCTGGACAAAATGTTGTGGATTTCGGATGAAATTTAACCAAAAATCACCGTGAAAGGGGTTTTGGAGAAAAGCACAATCTTCCTGTTCAGCAAATGCATCCAATGTCATGTTTACAAATACAGATATCATGTTTTCTCAGGTTTCTGAAGCTTTCTTCCTAGACAACTCGAATGTGTGGCGTATTAGACTCCAGGTGGAACCAATTAGCGTTTGCCAGCTGAAAACAAAAAGGGTCCTGCTAAAATGCATTCAAAACCGTAAAGTCCATAGAGAATGTCCAGAAAACACAAACAAACACAGAGGCTGTAGCAAGATGTGGGATTGAGATAGCCACAACACACCAGATAGTTTTGCATTCATCCAGAGTATCTGGACAAAATGTTGTGGATTTCGGGTGAAACTTAACCAAAAATCACCGTGAAAGTGGTTTTGGAGAAAAGCTCATGCTTCCTGTTCGGCAAATGCAGCCAATGTCATGTTTACAAATACAAATATCATGTTTTCTCAGGTTTCTGAAGCTTTCTTCCTAGAAAACTCGAATGTGTGGCGTATTAGACTCCTGGTGGAACCAATTAGCGTTTGCCAGCTGAAAACAAAAAGGGTCCTGCTAAAATGCATTCAAAACCGTAAAGTCCCTAGAGAATGTCCAGAAAACACAAACAAACACAGAGGCTGTAGCAAGATGTGGGATTGAGATAGCCACAACACACCAGATAGTTTTGCTTTCATCCAGAGTATCTGGACAAAATGTTGTGGATTTCGGGTGAAACTTAACCAAAAATCACCGTGAAAGTGGTTTTAGAGAAAAGCTCATGCTACCTGTTCGGCAAATGCAGCCAATGTCATGTTTACAGAAAGAAATATCATGTTTTCTCAGGTTTCTGAAGCTTTCTTCCTAGAAAACTCGAATGTGTGGCGTATTAGACTCCAGGTGGAACCAATTAACGTTTGCCAGCTGAGAACAAAAACTTTCATGCTAAAATGCATTCAAAACCGTAAAGTCCATAGAGAATGTCCAGAAAACACAAACAAACACAGAGGCTGTAGCAAGATCTGGGATTGAGATAGCCACAACACACCAGATAGTTTTGTTTTCATCCAGAGTATCTGGACAAAATGTTGTGGATTTCGGGTGAAACTTAACCAAAAATCACCGTGAAAGTGGTTTTGGAGAAAAGAACAATCTTCCTGTTCGGCAAATGCATCCAATGTCATGTTTACAGAAAGAAATATCATGTTTTCTCAGGTTTCTGAAGCTTTCTTCCTAGAAAACTCGAATGTGTGGCGTATTAGACTCCAGGTGGAACCAATTAGCGTTTGCCAGCTGAGAACAAAAACTTACATGCTAAAATGCATTCAAAACCGTAAAGTCCATAGAGAATGTCCAGAAAACACAAACAAACACAGAGGCTGTAGCAAGATGTGGGATTGAGATAGACACAACACACCAGATAGTTTTGTTTTCATCCAGAGTATCTGGACAAAATGTTGTGGATTTCGGGTGAAACTTAACCAAAAATCACCGTGAAAGTGGTTTTGGAGAAAAGCTTATGCTTCCTGTTCTGCAAATGCAGCCAATGTCATGTTTACAGAAAGAAATATCATGTTTTCTCAGGTTTCTGAAGCTTTCTTCCTAGAAAACTCGAATGTGTGGCGTATTAGACTCCAGGTGGAACCAATTAGCGTTTGCCAGCTGAAAACATAAACATACATGCTACAATGCATTCAAAACCGTAAAGTCCATAGAGAATGTCCAGAAAACACAAACAAACACAGAGGCTGTAGCAAGATCTGGGATTGAGATAGCCACAACACACCAGATAGTTTTGCATTCATCCAGAGTATCTGGACAAAATGTTGTGGATTTCTTGTGAAACTTAACCAAAAATCACCGTGAAAGTGGTTTTGGAGAAAAGTACAATCTTCCTGTTCGGCACATGCAGCCAATGTCATGTTTACAGAAAGAAATATCATGTTTTCTCAGGTTTCTGAAGCTTTCTTCCTAGAAAACTCGAATGTGTGGCGTATTAGACTCTTGGTGGAACCAATTAGCGTTTGCAAGCTGAAAACAAAAAGGGTCCTGCTAAAATGCATTCAAAACCGTAAAGTCCATAGAGAATGTCCAGAAAACACAAACAAACACAGAGGCTGTAGCAAGATGTGGGATTGAGATAGCCACAACACACCAGATAGTTTTGCTTTCATCCAGAGTTTCTGGACAAAATGTTGTGGATTTCGGGTGAAACTTAACCAAAAATCACCGTGAAAGTGGTTTTGGAGAAAAGAACAATCTTCCTGTTCGGCAAATGCAGCCAATGTCATGTTTACAGAAAGAAATATCATGTGATCTCAGGTTTCTGAAGCTTTCTTCCTAGAAAACTCGAATGTGTGGCGTATTAGACTCCAGGTGGAACCAATTAGCGTTTGCCAGCTGAAAACAAAATCTTACATGCTAAAATGCATTCAAAACCGTAAAGTCCATAGAGAATGTCCAGAAAACACAAACAAACACAGAGGCTGTAGCAAGGTATGGGATTGAGATAGCCACAACACACCAGTTAGTTTTGTTTTCATCCAGAGTATCACGACAAATTGTTGTGTATTGTGGGTGAAACTTAACCAAAAATCACCGTGAAAGTGGTTTTGGAGAAAAGCTCATGCTACCTGTTCGGCAAATGCAGCCAATGTCATGTTTACAGAAAGAAATATCATGTTTTCTCAGGTTTCTGAAGCTTTCTTCCTAGAAAACTCGAATGTGTGGCGTATTAGACTCCAGGTGGAACCAATTAGCGTTTGCCAGCTGAAAAAAAATCTTACATGCTACAATGCTTTCAAAACCGTAAAGTCCATAGAGAATGTATAGAAAACACAAACAAACACAGAGGCTGTGGCAAGATGTGGGATTGAGATAGCCACAACACACCAGATAGTTTTGTTTCATCCAGAGGATCTGGACAAATTGTTGTAGTATCTCCGTGAAGTTTAACAAAAAATCATGGTGAAAGTGGTTTTGGAGAAAAGCGCAATCTTCCTGTTCAGCAAATGCATCCAATGTCATGTTTACAGAAAGAAATATCATGTTTTCTCAGGTTTCTGAAGCTTTCTTCCTAGAAAACTCGAATGTGTGGCGTATTAGACTCCAGGTGGAACCAATTAGCGTTTGCCAGCTGAAAACAAAAACTTACATGCTAAAATGCATTCAAAACCGTAAAGTCCATAGAGAATGTCCAGAAAACACAAACAAACACAGAGGCTGTAGCAACATCTGGGATGGAGATAGCCACAACACACCAGATAGTTTTGTTTTCATCCAGAGTATCTGGACAAATTGTTGTGGATTTCGGGTGAAATTTAACCAAAAATCACGGTGAAAGTGGTTTTGGAGAAAAGCTCATGCTTCCTGTTCGGCAAATGCAGCCAATGTCATGTTTACAAATACAAATATCATGTTCTCTCAGGTTTCTGAAGCTTTCTTCCTAGAAAACTCGAATGTGTGGCGTATTAGATTCCAGGTGGAACCAATTAGCGTTTGCCAGCTGTAAACAAAAACTTACATGCTAAAATGCATTCAAAACCGTAAAGTCCATAGAGAATGTCCAGAAAACACAAACAAGCACAGAGGCTGTAGCAAGATGTGGCATTGAGATAGCCACAACACACCAGATAGTTTTGCTTTCATCCAGAGTATCTGGACAAAATGTTGTGGATTTCGGGTGAAATTTAACCAAAAATCACCGTGAAAGTGGTTTTGGAGAAAAGCTCATGCTTCCTGTTCGGCAAATGCAGCCAATGTCATGTTTGCAGAAGGAAATATCATGTTTTCTCAGGTTTCTGAAGCTTTCTTCCTAGAAAACTCGAATGTGTGGCGTATTAGACTCCAGGTGGAACCAATTAGCGTTTGCCAGCTGAAAACAAAAACTTACATGATAAAATGCATTCAAAACCGTAAAGTCCATAGAGAATGTCCAGAAAACACAAACAAACACAGAAGCTGTAGCAAGATGTGGGATTGAGATAGCCACAACACACCAGATAGTTTTGTTTTCATCCAGAGTATCAGGACAAATTGTTGTGGATTTCGGGTGAAACTTAACCAAAAATCACCGTGAAAGTGGTTTTGGAGAAAAGCTCATGCTACCTGTTCGGCAAATGCAGCCAATGTCATGTTTACAGAAAGAAATATCATGTTTTCTCAGGTTTCTGAAGCTTTCTTCCTAGAAAACTCGAATGTGTGGCATATTAGACTCCAGGTGGAACCAATTAGCGTTTGCCAGCTGAAAACAAAAACTTACATGCTAAAATGCATTCAAAACCGTAAAGTCCATAGAGAATGTCCAGAAAACACAAACAAACACAGAGGCTGTAGCAAGATGTGGGATTAAGATAGCCACAACACACCAGATAGTTTTGCTTTCATCCAGAGTATCTGGACAAAATGTTGTGGATTTCGGGTGAAACTTAACCAAAAATCACCGTGAAAGTGGTTTTGGAGAAAAGCTCATGCTACCTGTTCGGCAAATGCAGCCAATGTCATGTTTACAGAAAGAAATATCATGTTTTCTCAGGTTTCTGAAGCTTTCTTCCTAGAAAACTCGAATGTGTGGTGTATTAGACTCCAGGTGGAAGCAATTAGCGTTTGCCAGCTAAAAACAAAAACTTACATGCTACAATGCTTTCAAAACCGTAAAGTCCATAGAGAATGTCTAGAAAACACAAACAAACACAGAGGCTGTAGCAAGATGTGGGATTGAGATAGCCACAACATACCAGATAGTTTTGCTTTCATCCAGAGTATCTGGACAAAATGTTGTAGTATCTCGGTGAAATTTAACGAAAATCATGGTGAAAGTGGTTTTGGAGAAAAGCGCAATCTTCCTGTTCGGCAAATGCATCCAATGTCATGTTTACAGAAAGAAATATCATGTTTTCTCAGGTTTCTGAAGCTTTCTTCCTAGAAAACTCGAATGTGTGGCGTATTAGACTCCAGGTGGAACCAATTAGCGTATGCCAGCTGAGAACAAATCTTACATGCTACAATGCATTCAAAACCGTAAAGTCCATAGAGAATGTCCAGAAAACACAAACAAACACAGAGGCTGTAGCAAGATGTGGGATTGAGATAGCCACAACACACCAGATAGTTTTGCTTTCATCCAGAGTATCTGGACAAAATGTTGTGGATTTCGGGTGAAACTTAACCAAAAATCACCGTGAAAGTGGTTTTGGAGAAAAGCTCATGCTACCTGTTCGGCAAATGCAGCCAAGGTCAAGTTTACAGAAAGAAATATCATGTTTTCTCAGGTTTCTGAAGCTTTCTTCCTAGAAAACTCGAATGTGTGGCGTATTAGACTCCAGGTGGAACCAATTAGCGTTTGCTAGCTGAAAACAATAGGGTCCTGCTAAAATGCATTCAAAACCGTAAAGTCCATAGAGAATGTCCAGAAAACACAAACAAACACAGAGGCTGTAGCAAGATGTGGGATTGAGACAGCCACAACACACCAGATAGTTTTGCTTTCATCCAGAGTATCTGGACAAAATGTTGTGGATTTCGGGTGAAACTTAACCAAAAATCACCGTGAAAGTGGTTTTGGAGAAAAGCTCATGCTTCCTGTTCGGCAAATGCAGCCAATGTCATGTTTACAAATACAAATATCATGTTTTCTCAGGTTTCTGAAGCTTTCTTCCTAGAAAACTCGAATGTGTGGCGTATTAGACTCCAGGTGGAACCAATTAGCGTTTGCCAGCTGAGAACAAAAACTTACATGCTACAATGCATTCAAAACCGTAAATTCCATAGAGAATGTCTAGAAAACACAAACAAACACAGAGGCTGTAGCAAGATGTGGGATTGAGATAGCCACAACACACCAGATAGTTTTGTTTTCATCCAGAGGATCTGGACAAAATGTTGTGGATTTCGGGTGAAACTTAACCAAAAATCACGGTGAAAGTGGTTTTGGAGAAAAGCACAATCTTCCTGTTCGGCATATGCAGCCAATGTCATGTTTACAGAAAGAAATATCATGTTTTCTCAGGTTTCTGAAGCTTTCTTCCTAGAAAACTCGAATGTGTGGCGTATTAGACTCCAGGTGGAACCAATTAGCGTTTGCCAGCTGAAAACAAAAACTTACATGCTAAAATGCATTCAAAACCGTAAAGTCCATAGAGAATGTCCAGAAAACACAAACAAACACAGAGGCTGTAGCAAGATCTGGGATGGAGATAGCCACAACACACCAGATAGTTTTGTTTTCATCCAGAGTATCTGGACAAAATGTTGTGGATTTCGGGTGAAACTTAACCAAAAATCACGGTGAAAGTGGTTTCGGAGAAAAGCACAATCTTCCTGTTCAGCAAATGCATCCAATGTCATGTTTACAAATACAAATATCATGTTTTCTTAGGTTTCTGAAGCTTTCTTCCTAGAAAACTCGAATGTGTGGCGTATTAGACTCCAGGTGGAACCAATTAGCGTTTGCCAGCTGAGAACAAAAACTTACATGCTAAAATGCATTCAAAACCATAAAGTCCATAGAGAATGTCCAGAAAACACAAACAAACACAGAGGCTGTAGCAAGATGTGGGATTGAGATAGACACAACACACCAGATAGTTTTGTTTTCATCCAGAGTATCTGGACAAAATGTTGTGGATTTCGGGTGAAACTTAACCAAAAATCACGGTGAAAGTGGTTTCGGAGAAAAGCACAATCTTCCTGTTCAGCAAATGCATCCAATGTCATGTTTACAGAAAGAAATATCATGTTTTCTTAGGTTTCTGAAGCTTTCTTCCTAGAAAACTCGAATGTGTGGCGTATTAGACTCCAGGTGGAACCAATTAGCGTTTGCCAACTGAAAACAAAAACTTACATGCTAAAATGCATTCAAAACCGTAAAGTCCATAGAGAATGTCCAGAAAACACAAACACAGAGGCTGTAGCAAGATGTGGGATTGAGATAGCCACAACACACCAGATAGTTTTGCTTTCATCCAGAGTATCTGGACAAAATGTTGTGGATTTCGGATGAAATTTAACCAAAAATCACCGTGAAAGTGGTTTTGGAGAAAAGCACAATCTTCCTGTTCAGCAAATGCATCCAATGTCATGTTTACAAATACAGATATCATGTTTTCTCAGGTTTCTGAAGCTTTCTTCCTAGAAAACTCGAATGTGTGGCGTATTAGACTCCAGGTGGAACCAATTAGCGTTTGCCAGCTGAAAACAAAAAGGGTCCTGCTAAAATGCATTCAAAACCGTAAAGTCCATAGAGAATGTCCAGAAAACACAAACAAACACAGAGGCTGTAGCAAGATGTGGGATTGAGATAGCCACAACACACCAGATAGTTTTGCATTCATCCAGAGTATCTGGACAAAATGTTGTGGATTTCGGGTGAAACTTAACCAAAAATCACCGTGAAAGTGGTTTTGGAGAAAAGCTCATGCTTCCTGTTCGGCAAATGCAGCCAATGTCATGTTTACAAATACAAATATCATGTTTTCTCAGGTTTCTGAAGCTTTCTTCCTAGAAAACTCGAATGTGTGGCGTATTAGACTCCAGGTGGAACCAATTAGCGTTTGCCAGCTGAGAACAAAAACTTACATGCTAAAATGCATTCAAAACCGTAAAGTCCATAGAGAATGTCCAGAAAACACAAACAAACACAGAGGCTGTAGCAAGATGTGGGATTGAGATAGACACAACACACCAGATAGTTTTGTTTTCATCCAGA
Source organism: Oryctolagus cuniculus (assembly GCF_964237555.1). Classification (NCBI taxonomy): domain Eukaryota; kingdom Metazoa; phylum Chordata; class Mammalia; order Lagomorpha; family Leporidae; genus Oryctolagus; species Oryctolagus cuniculus. Next base: position 1,164,218 of record NC_091451.1, read on the forward strand.
GTATCTGGACAAAATGTTGTGGATTTCGGGTGAAACTTAACCAAAAATCACCGTGAAAGTGGTTTTGGAGAAAAGCTTATGCTTCCTGTTCTGCAAATGCAGCCAATGTCATGTTTACAGAAAGAAATATCATGTTTTCTCAGGTTTCTGAAGCTTTCTTCCTAGAAAACTCGAATGTGTGGCGTATTAGAGTCCAGGTGGAACCAATTAGCGTTTGCCAGCTGAAAACAAAAACTTACATGCTACAATGCATTCAAAACCGTAAAGTCCATAGAGAATGTCCAGAAAACACAAACAAACACAGAGGCTGTAGCAAGATCTGGGATTGAGATAGCCACAACACACCAGATAGTTTTGCATTCATCCAGAGTATCTGGACAAAATGTTGTGGATTTCGGGTGAAACTTAACCAAAAATCACCGTGAAAGTGGTTTTGGAGAAAAGTACAATCTTCCTGTTCGGCACATGCAGCCAATGTCATGTTTACAGAAAGAAATATCATGTTTTCTCAGGTTTCTGAAGCTTTCTTCCTAGAAAACTCGAATGTGTGGCGTATTAGACTCTTGGTGGAACCAATTAGCGTTTGCAAGCTGAAAACAAAAAGGGTCCTGCTAAAATGCATTCAAAACCGTAAAGTCCATAGAGAATGTCCAGAAAACACAAACAAACACAGAGGCTGTAGCAAGATGTGGGATTGAGATAGCCACAACACACCAGATAGTTTTGCTTTCATCCAGAGTTTCTGGACAAAATGTTGTGGATTTCGGGTGAAACTTAACCAAAAATCACCGTGAAAGTGGTTTTGGAGAAAAGAACAATCTTCCTGTTCGGCAAATGCAGCCAATGTCATGTTTACAGAAAGAAATATCATGTGATCTCAGGTTTCTGAAGCTTTCTTCCTAGAAAACTCGAATGTGTGGCGTATTAGACTCCAGGTGGAACCAATTAGCGTTTGCCAGCTGAAAACAAAATCTTACATGCTAAAATGCATTCAAAACCGTAAAGTCCATAGAGAATGTCCAGAAAACACAAACAAACACAGAGGCTGTAGCAAGGTATGGGATTGAGATAGCCACAACACACCAGTTAGTTTTGTTTTCATCCAGAGTATCACGACAAATTGTTGTGTATTGTGGGTGAAACTTAACCAAAAATCACCGTGAAAGTGGTTTTGGAGAAAAGAACAATCTTCCTGTTCGGCAAATGCAGCCAATGTCATGTTTACAGAAAGAAATATCATGTGATCTCAGGTTTCTGAAGCTTTCTTCCTAGAAAACTCGAATGTGTGGCGTATTAGACTCCAGGTGGAACCAATTAGCGTTTGCCAGCTGAAAACAAACACTTACATGCTAAAATGCATTCAAAACCGTAAAGTCCATAGAGAATGTCCAGAAAACACAAACACAGAGGCTGTAGCAAGATGTGGGATTGAGATTGCCACAACACACCAGATAGTTTTGCTTTCATCCAGAGTATCTGGACAAAATGTTGTAGTATCCCGGTGATATTTAACCAAAAATCACCGTGAAAGTGGTTTTGGAGAAAAGCACAATCTTCCTGTTCGGCAAATGCAGCCAATGTCATGTTTACAGAAGGAAATATCATGTTTTCTCAGGTTTCTGAAGCTTTCTTCCTAGAAAACCCGAATGTGTGGCGTATTAGACTCCAGGTGGAACCAATTAGCGTTTGCCAGCTGAAAACAAAAACTTACATGCTAAAATGCATTCAAAACCGTAAAGTCCATAGAGAATGTCCAGAAAACACAAACACAGAGGCTGTAGCAAGATGTGGGATTGAGATAGAAACAACACACCAGATAGTTTTGTTTTCATCCAGAGTATCTGGACAAAATGTTGTAGTATCCCGGTGATATTTAACCAAAAATCACCGTGAAAGTGGTTTTGGAGAAAAGCTCATGCTTCCTGTTCGGCAAATGCAGCCAATGTCATGTTTACAGAAGGAAATATCATGATTTCTCAGGTTTCTGAAGCTTTCTTCCTAGAAAACTCGAATGTGTGGCGAATTACACTCCAGGTGGAACCAATTAGCGTTTGCCAGCTGAAAACAAAAACTTACATGCTACAATGCATTCAAAACCGTAAAGTCCATAGAGAATGTCCAGAAAACACAAACAAACACAGAGGCTGTAGCAAGATGTGGGATTGAGATAGCCACAACACACCAGATAGTTTTGCTTTCATCCAGAGTATCTGCACAAAATGTTGTGGATTTCGGGTGAAACTTAACCAAAAATCACCGTGAAAGTGGTTTTGGAGAAAAGCTCATGCTACCTGTTCGGCAAATGCAGCCAAGGTCATGTTTACAGAAAGAAATATCATGTTTTCTCAGGTTTCTGAAGCTTTCTTCCTAGAAAACTCGAATGTTGGCGTATTAGACTCCAGGTGGAACCAATTAGCGTTTGCCACCTGAAACCAAAAACTTACATGCTAAAATGCATTCAAAACCGTAAAGTCCATAGAGAATGTCCAGAAAACACAAACAAACACAGAGGCTGTAGCAAGATGTGGGATTGAGATAGCCACAACACACCAGAGAGTTTTGTTTTCATCCAGAGTATCTGGACAAAATGTTGTAGTATTCTGGTGAAATTTAACCAAAAATCACAGTGAAAGTGGTTTTGGAGAAAAGCACAATCTTCCTGTTCGGCAAATGCATCCAATGTCATGTTTACAAATACAAATATCATGTTTTCTCAGGTTTCTGAAGCTTTCTTCCTAGAAAACTCGAATGTGTGGCGTATTAGACTCCAGGTGGAACCAATTAGCGTTTGCCAGCTGAAAACAAACACTTACATGCTAAAATGCATTCAAAACCGTAAAGTCCATAGAGAATGTCCAGAAAACACAAACACAGAGGCTGTAGCAAGATGTGGGATTGAGATTGCCACAACACACCAGATAGTTTTGCTTTCATCCAGAGTATCTGGACAAAATGTTGTGGATTTTGGGTGAAATTTAACCAAAAATCACCGTGAAAGTGGTTTTGGAGAAAAGCTCATGCTTCCTGTTCGGCAAATGCAGCCAATGTCATGTTTATAGAAGGAAATATCATGTTTTCTCAGGTTTCTGAAGCTTTCTTCCTAGTAAACTCGAATGTGTGGCGTATTAGACTCCAGGTGGAACCAATTAGCGTTTGCCAGCTGAAAACAAAAACTTACATGCTAAAATGCATTCAAAACCGTAAAGTCCATAGAGAATGTCCAGAAAACACAAACAAACACAGAGGCTGTAGCAAGATGCGGGAGAGATAGCCACAACACACCAGAGAGTTTTGTTTTCATCCAGAGTATCTGGACAAAATGTTGTAGTATCCTGGTGAAATTTAACCAAAAATCACCGTGAAAGTGGTTTTGGAGAAAAGCACAATCTTCCTGTTCGGCAAATTCATCCAATGTCATGTTTACAAATACAAATATCATGTTTTCTCAGGTTTCTGAAGCTTTCTTCCTAGAAAACTCGAATGTGTGGCGTATTAGATTCCAGGTGGAACCAATTAGCGTTTGCCAGCTGAAAACAAAAACTTACATGCTAAAATGCATTCAAAACCGTAAAGTCCATAGAGAATGTCCAGAAAACACAAACAAGCACAGAGGCTGTAGCAAGATGTGGCATTGAGATAGCCACAACACACCAGATAGTTTTGCTTTCATCCAGAGTATCTGGACAAAATGTTGTGGATTTCGGGTGAAATTTAACCAAAAATCACCGTGAAAGTGGTTTTGGAGAAAAGTTCATGCTTCCTGTTCGGCAAATGCAGCCAATGTCATGTTTGCAGAAGGAAATATCATGTTTTCTCAGGTTTCTGAAGCTTTCTTCCTAGAAAACTCGAATGTGAGGCGTATTAGACTCCAGGTGGAACCAATTAGCGTTTGCCAGCAGAAAACAAAAAGGGTCCTGCTAAAATGCATTCAAAACCGTAAAGTCCATAGAGAATGTCCAGAAAACAAAAACAAACACAGAGGCTGTAGCAAGATGTGGGATTGAGATAGCCACAACACACCAGATAGTTTTGCTTTCATCCAGATATCTGCACAAAATGTTGTGGATTTCGGGTGAAACTTAACCAAAAATCACCGTGAAAGTGGTTTTGGAGAAAAGCTCATGCTACCTGTTCGGCAAATGCAGCCAATGTCATGTTTACAGAAAGAAATATCATGTTTTCTCAGGTTTCTGAAGCTTTCTTCCTAGAAAACTCGAATGTGTGGCGTATTAGACTCCAGGTGGAACCAATTAGCGTTTGCCAGCAGAAAACAAAACTTACATGCTAAAATGCATTCAAAACCATAAAGTCCATAGAGAATGTCCAGAAAACACAAACAAACACAGAGGCTGTAGCAAGATGTGGGATTGAGATAGCCACAACACACCAGATAGTTTTGTTTTCATCCAGAGTATCAGGACAAATTGTTGTGTATTGTGGGTGAAACTTAACCAAAAATCACCGTGAAAGTATTTTTGGAGAAAAACTCATGATACCTGTTCGGCAAATGCAGCCAATGTCAGGTTTACAGAAAGAAATATCATGTTTTCTCAGGTTTCTGAAGCTTTCTTCCTAGAAAACTCGAATGTGTGGCGTATTAGACTCCAGGTGGAACCAATTAGCGTTTGCCAGCTGAGAAAAAAAAAACTTACATGCTAAAATCCATTCAAAACCGTAAAGTCCATAGAGAATGTCTAGAAAACACAAACAAACACAGAGGCTGTAGCAAGATCTGGGATTGAGATAGCCACAACACACCAGAGAGTTTTGTTTTCATCCAGAGTATCTGGACAAAATGTTGTAGTATCTCGGTGATATTTAACCAAAAATCACCGTGAAAGTGGTTTTGGAGAAAACCACAATCTTCCTGTTCGGCAAATGCATCCAATGTCATGTTTACAGAAAGAAATATCATGTTTTCTCAGGTTTCTGAAGCTTTCTTCCTAGAAAACTCGAATGTGTGGCGTATTAGACTCCAGGTGGAACCAATTAGCGTTTGCCAGCTGAAAACAAAAACTTACATGCTAAAATGCATTCAAAACCGTAAAGTCCATAGAGAATGTCCAGAAAACACAAACACACACAGAGACTGTAGCAAGATCTGGGATGGAGATAGCCACAACACACCAGATAGTTTTGTTTTCATCCAGAGTATCTGGACAAAATGTTGTGGATTTCGGGTGAAACTTAACCAAAAATTACCGTGAAAGCGGTTTTGGAGAAAAGCTCATGCTTCCTGTTCGGCAAATGCATCCAATGTCATGTTTACAGAAGGAAATATCATGTTTTCTCAGGTTTCTGAAGCTTTCTTCCTAGAAAACTCGAATGTGTGGCGTATTAGACTCCAGGTGGAACCAATTAGCGTTTGCCAGCAGAAAACAAAAAGGGTCATGCTAAAATGCATTCAAAACCGTAAAGTCCATAGAGAATGTCCAGAAAACACAAACAAACACAGAGGCTGTAGCAAGATGTGGGATTGAGATAGCCACAACACACCAGATGGTTTTGTTTTCATCCAGAGTATCTGCACAAAATGTTGTGGATTTCAGGTGAAACTTAACCAAAAATCACCGTGAAAGTGGTTTTGGAGAAAAGCTCATGCTACCTGTTCGGCAAATGTAGCCAATGTCATGTTTACAGAAAGAAATATCATGTTTTCTCAGGTTTCTGAAGCTTTCTTCCTAGAAAACTCGAATGTGTTGCGTATTAGACTCCAGGTGGAACCAATTATCGTTTGCCACCTGAAACCAAAAACTTACATGCTAAAATGCATTCAAAACCGTAAAGTCCATAGAGAATGTCCAGAAAACACAAACAAACACAGAGGCTGTAGCAAGATGTGGGATTGAGATACCCACAACACACCAGATAGTTTTGTTTTCATCCAGAGTATCTGCACAAAATGTTGTAGTATTCTGGTGAAATTTAACCAAAAATCACAGTGAAAGTGGTTTTGGAGAAAAGCACAATCTTCCTGTTCGGCAAATGCATCCAATGTCATGTTTACAAATACAAATATCATGTTTTCTCAGGTTTCTGAAGCATTCTTCCTAGAAAACTCGAATGTGTGGCGTATTAGACTCCAGGTGGAACCAATTAGCGTTTGCCAGCTGAAAACAAACACTTACATGCTAAAATGCATTCAAAACCGTAAAGTCCATAGAGAATGTCCAGAAAACACAAACACAGAGGCTGTAGCAAGATGTGGGATTGAGATTGCCACAACACACCAGATAGTTTTGCTTTCATCCAGAGTATCTGGACAAAATGTTGTAGTATCCCGGTGATATTTAACCAAAAATCACCGTGAAAGTGGTTTTGGAGAAAAGCACAATCTTCCTGTTCGGCAAATGCAGCCAATGTCATGTTTACAGAAGGAAATATCATGTTTTCTCAGGTTTCTGAAGCTTTCTTCCTAGAAAACCTGAATGTGTGGCGTATTAGACTCCAGGTGGAACCAATTAGCGTTTGCCAGCTGAAAACAAAAACTTACATGCTAAAATGCATTCAAAACCGTAAAGTCCATAGAGAATGTCCAGAAAACACAAACAAACACAGAGGCTGTAGCAAGATGTGGGATTGAGATAGCCACAACACACCAGATGGTTTTGTTTTCATCCAGAGTATCTGCACAAAATGTTGTGGATTTCAGGTGAAACTTAACCAAAAATCACCGTGAAAGTGGTTTTGGAGAAAAGCTCATGCTACCTGTTCGGCAAATGTAGCCAATGTCATGTTTACAGAAAGAAATATCATGTTTTCTCAGGTTTCTGAAGCTTTCTTCCTAGAAAACTCGAATGTGTTGCGTATTAGACTCCAGGTGGAACCAATTATCGTTTGCCACCTGAAACCAAAAACTTACATGCTAAAATGCATTCAAAACCGTAAAGTCCATAGAGAATGTCCAGAAAACACAAACAAACACAGAGGCTGTAGCAAGATGTGGGATTGAGATAGCCACAACACACCAGATAGTTTTGTTTTCATCCAGAGTATCTGGACAAAATGTTGTAGTATTCTGGTGAAATTTAACCAAAAATCACAGTGAAAGTGGTTTTGGAGAAAAGCACAATCTTCCTGTTCGGCAAATGCATCCAATGTCATGTTTACAAATACAAATATCATGTTTTCTCAGGTTTCTGAAGCATTCTTCCTAGAAAACTCGAATGTGTGGCGTATTAGACTCCAGGTGGAACCAATTAGCGTTTGCCAGCTGAAAACAAAAACTTACATGCTAAAATGCATTCAAAACCGTAAAGTCCATAGAGAATGTCCAGAAAACACAAACACAGAGGCTGTAGCAAGATGTGGGATTGAGATTGCCACAACACACCAGATAGTTTTGCTTTCATCCAGAGTATCTGGACAAAATGTTGTAGTATCCCGGTGATATTTAACCAAAAATCACCGTGAAAGTGGTTTTGGAGAAAAGCACAATCTTCCTGTTCGGCAAATGCAGCCAATGTCATGTTTACAGAAGGAAATATCATGTTTTCTCAGGTTTCTGAAGCTTTCTTCCTAGAAAACCTGAATGTGTGGTGTATTAGACTCCAGGTGGAACCAATTAGCGTTTGCCAGCTGAAAACAAAAACTTACATGCTAAAATGCATTCAAAACCGTAAAGTCCATAGAGAATGTCCAGAAAACACAAACACAGAGGCTGTAGCAAGATGTGGGATTGAGATAGCCACAACACACCAGATAGTTTTGTTTTCATCCAGAGTATCTGGACAAAATGTTGTAGTATCCCGGTGATATTTAACCAAAAATCACCGTGAAAGTGGTTTTGGAGAAAAGCTCATGCTTCCTGTTCGGCAAATGCAGCCAATGTCATGTTTACAGAAGGAAATATCATGATTTCTCAGGTTTCTGAAGCTTTCTTCCTAGAAAACTCGAATGTGTGGCGTATTAGACGCCAGGTGGAACCAATTAGCTTTTGCCAGTAGAAAACAAAAAGGGTCCTGCTAAAATGCATTCAAAACCGTAAAGTCCATAGAGAATGTCCAGAAAACACAAACAAACACAGAGGCTGTCGCAAGATCTGGGATTGACATAGCCACAACACACCAGAGAGTTTTGTTTTCATCCAGAGTATCTGGACAAAATGTTGTAGTATCCTGGTGAAATTTAACCAAAAATCACCGTGAAAGTGGTTTTGGGGAAAAGCACAATCTTCCTGTTCGGCAAATGCATCCAATGTCATGTTTACAAATACAAATATCATGTTTTCTCAGGTTTCTGAAGCTTTCTTCCTAGGAAACTCGAATGTGTGGCGAATTACACTCCAGGTGGAACCAATTAGCGTTTGCCAGCTGAAAACAAAAACTTACATGCTACAATGCATTCAAAACCGTAAAGTCCATAGAGAATGTCCAGAAAACACAAACAAACACAGAGGCTGTAGCAAGATGTGGGATTGAGATAGCCACAACACACCAGATAGTTTTGTTTTCATCCAGAGTATCTGGACAAAATGTTGTGGATTTCGGGTGAAACTTAACCAAAAATTACCGTGAAAGCGGTTTTGGAGAAAAGCACAATCTTCCTGTTCGGCAAATGCATCCAATGTCATGTTTACAGAAGGAAATATCATGTTTTCTCAGGTTTCTGAAGCTTTCTTCCTAGAAAACTCGAATGTGTGGCGTATTAGACTCCAGGTGGAACCAATTAGCGTTTGCCAGCAGAAAACAAAAAGGGTCATGCTAAAATGCATTCAAAACCGTAAAGTCCATAGAGAATGTCCAGAAAACACAAACAAACACAGAGGCTGTAGCAAGATGTGGGATTGAGATAGCCACAACACACCAGATGGTTTTGTTTTCATCCACAGTATCTGCACAAAATGTTGTGGATTTCAGGTGAAACTTAACCAAAAATCACCGTGAAAGTGGTTTTGGAGAAAAGCGCATGCTACCTGTTCGGCAAATGTAGCCAATGTCATGTTTACAGAAAGAAATATCATGTTTTCTCAGGTTTCTGAAGCTTTCTTCCTAGAAAACTCGAATGTGTTGCGTATTAGACTCCAGGTGGAACCAATTATCGTTTGCCACCTGAAACCAAAAACTTACATGCTAAAATGCATTCAAAACCGTAAAGTCCATAGAGAATGTCCAGAAAACACAAACAAACACAGAGGCTGTAGCAAGATGTGGGATTGAGATAGCCACAACACACCAGATGGTTTTGTTTTCATCCAGAGTATCTGCACAAAATGTTGTGGATTTCAGGTGAAACTTAACCAAAAATCACCGTGAAAGTGGTTTTGGAGAAAAGAACAATCTTCCTGTTCGGCAAATGCATCCAATCTCATGTTTACAAATACAAATATCATGTTTTCTCAGGTTTCTGAAGCTTTCTTCCTAGAAAACTCGAATGTGTGGCGTATTAGACTCCAGGTGGAACCAATTAGCGCTTGCCAGCAGAAAACAAAAAGGGTCCTGCTAAAATGCATTCAAAACCGTAAAGTCCATAGAGAATGTCCAGAAAACACAAACAAACACAGAGGCTGTAGAAAGATGTGGGATTGAAATAGCCACAACACACAAGATAGTTTTGCTTTCATCAAGAGTATCAGGACAAAATGTTGTGGATTTCGGGTGAAACTTAACCAAAAATCACCGTGAAAGTGGTTTTGGAGAAAAGCTCATGCTACCTGTTCAGCAAATGCAGCCAATGTCATGTTTACAGAAAGAAATATCATGTTTTCTCAGGTTTCTGAAGCTTTCTTCCTAGAAAACTCGAATGTGTGGCGTATTAGCCTTCAGGTGGAACCAATTAGCGTTTGCCAGCTGAAAACAAAAACTTACATGATACAATGCATTCAAAACCGTAAAGTCCATAGAGAATGTCCAGAAAACACAAACACAGAGGCTGTAGCAAGATGTGGGATTGAGATAGCCACAACACACCAGATAGTTTTGCTTTCATCCAGAGTATCTGCACAAAATGTTGTGGATTTCGGGTGAAACTTAACCAAAAATCACCGTGAAAGTGGTTTTGGAGAAAAGCTCATGCTACCTGTTCAGCAAATGCAGCCAAGGTCATGTTTACAGAAAGAAATATCATGTTTTCTCAGGTTTCTGAAGCTTTCTTCCTAGAAAACTCGAATGTGTGGCGTATTAGACTCCAGGTGGAACCAATTAGCGTTTGCCACCTGAAACCAAAAACTTACATGCTAAAATGCATTCAAAACCGTAAAGTCCATAGAGAATGTCCAGAAAACACAAACACAGAGGCTGTAGCAAGATGTGGGATTGAGATAGCCACAACACACCAGAGAGTTTTGTTTTCATCCAGAGTATCTGGACAAAATGTTGTACTATCCTGGTGAAATTTAACCAAAAATCACCGTGAAAGTGGTTTTGGAGAAAAGCACAATCTTCCTGTTCGGCAAATGCATCCAATGTCATGTTTACAAATACAAATATCATGTTTTCTCAGGTTTCTGAAGCTTTCTTCCTAGAAAACTCGAATGTGTGGCGTATTAGACTCCAGGTGGAACCAATTAGCGTTTGCCAGCTGAAAACAAACACTTACATGCTAAAATGCATTCAAAACCGTAAAGTCCATAGAGAATGTCCAGAAAACACAAACAAACACAGAGGCTGTAGCAAGATGTGGGATTGAGATAGCCACAACACACCAGATAGTTTTGTTTTCATCCAGAGTATCTGGACAAAATGTTGTAGTATTCTGGTGAAATTTAACCAAAAATCACCGTGAAAGTGGTTTTGGAGAAAAGCACAATCTTCCTGTTCGGCAAATGCAGCCAATGTCATGTTTACAGAAGGAAATCTCATGTTTTCTCAGGTTTCTGAAGCTTTCTTCCTAGAAAACTCGAATGTGTGGCGTATTAGACTCCAGGTGGAACCAATTAGCGTTTGCCAGCTGAAAACAAACACTTACATGCTAAAATGCATTCAAAACCGTAAAGTCCATAGAGAATGTCCAGAAAACACAAACAAACACAGAGGCTGTAGCAAGATGTGGGATTGAGATAGCCACAACACACCAGATAGTTTTGTTTTCATCCAGAGTATCTGGACAAAATGTTGTAGTATTCTGGTGAAATTTAACCAAAAATCACCGTGAAAGTGGTTTTGGAGAAAAGCACAATCTTCCTGTTCGGCAAATGCAGCCAATGTCATGTTTACAGAAGGAAATCTCATGTTTTCTCAGGTTTCTGAAGCTTTCTTCCTAGAAAACTCGAATGTGTGGCGTATTAGACTCCAGGTGGAACCAATTAGCGTTTGCTTGCTGAAAACAAAAACTTACATGCTAAAATGCATTCAAAACCGTAAAGTCCATAGAGAATGTCCAGAAAACACAAACAAACACAGAGGCTGTAGCAAGATGTGGGATTGAGATAGCCACAACACACCAGATAGTTTTGTTTTCTTCCAGAGTATCTGGACAAAATGTTGTAGTATTCTGGTGAAATTTAACCAAAAATCACCGTGAAAGTGGTTTTGGAGAAAAGCTCATGCTTCCTGTTCGGCAAATGCAGCCAATGTCATGTTTACAGAAGGAAATCTAATGTTTTTCAGGTTTCTGAAGCTTTCTTCCTAGAAAACTCGAATGTGTGGCGTATTAGACTCCAGGTGGAACCAATTAGCGTTTGCCAGTAGAAAACAAAAAGGGTCCTGCTAAAATGCATTCAAAACCGTAAAGTCCATAGAGAATGTCCAGAAAACACAAACAATCACAGAGGCTGTAGCAAGATGTGGGATTGAGATAGCCACAACACACCAGAGAGTTTTGTTTTCATCCAGAGTATCTGGACAAAATGTTGTAGTATCCTGGTGAAATTTAACCAAAAATCACCGTGAAAGTGGTTTTGGAGAAAAGCACAATCTTCCTGTTCGGCAAATTCATCCAATGTCATGTTTACAAATACAAATATCATGTTTTCTCAGGTTTCTGAAGCTTTCTTCCTAGAAAACTCGAATGTGTGGCGTATTAGACTCCAGGTGGAACCAATTAGCGTTTGCCAGCAGAAAACAAAAAGGGTCCTGCTAAAATGCATTCAAAACCGTAAAGTCCATAGAGAATGTCCAGAAAACACAAACAAACACAGAGGCTGTAGCAAGATGTGGGATTGAGATAGCCACAACACACAAGATAGTTTTGCTTTCTTCCAGAGTATCAGGACAAAATGTGGATTTCGGGTGAAACTTAACCAAAAATCACCGTGAAAGTGGTTTTGGAGAAAAGCTCATGCTACCTGTTCGGCAAATGCATCCAATGTCATGTTTACAAATACAAATATCATGTTTTCTCAGGTTTCTGAAGCTTTCTTCCTAGAAAACTCGAATGTGTGGCGTATTAGACTCCAGGTGGAACCAATTAGCGTTTGCCAGCTGAAAACAAACACTTACATGCTAAAATGCATTCAAAACCGTAAAGTCCATAGAGAATGTCCAGAAAACACAAACAAACACAGAGGCTGTAGCAAGATGTGGGATTGAGATAGCCACAACACACCAGATAGTTTTGTTTTCATCCAGAGTATCTGGACAAAATGTTGTAGTATTCTGGTGAAATTTAACCAAAAATCACCGTGAAAGTGGTTTTGGAGAAAAGCACAATCTTCCTGTTCGGCAAATGCAGCCAATGTCATGTTTACAGAAGGAAATCTCATGTTTTCTCAGGTTTCTGAAGCTTTCTTCCTAGAAAACTCGAATGTGTGGCGTATTAGACTCCAGGTGGAACCAATTAGCGTTTGCCAGCTGAAAACAAACACTTACATGCTAAAATGCATTCAAAACCGTAAAGTCCATAGAGAATGTCCAGAAAACACAAACAAACACAGAGGCTGTAGCAAGATGTGGGATTGAGATAGCCACAACACACCAGATAGTTTTGTTTTCATCCAGAGTATCTGGACAAAATGTTGTAGTATTCTGGTGAAATTTAACCAAAAATCACCGTGAAAGTGGTTTTGGAGAAAAGCACAATCTTCCTGTTCGGCAAATGCAGCCAATGTCATGTTTACAGAAGGAAATCTCATGTTTTCTCAGGTTTCTGAAGCTTTCTTCCTAGAAAACTCGAATGTGTGGCGTATTAGACTCCAGGTGGAACCAATTAGCGTTTGCTTGCTGAAAACAAAAACTTACATGCTAAAATGCATTCAAAACCGTAAAGTCCATAGAGAATGTCCAGAAAACACAAACAAACACAGAGGCTGTAGCAAGATGTGGGATTGAGATAGCCACAACACACCAGATAGTTTTGTTTTCTTCCAGAGTATCTGGACAAAATGTTGTAGTATTCTGGTGAAATTTAACCAAAAATCACCGTGAAAGTGGTTTTGGAGAAAAGCTCATGCTTCCTGTTCGGCAAATGCAGCCAATGTCATGTTTACAGAAGGAAATCTAATGTTTTTCAGGTTTCTGAAGCTTTCTTCCTAGAAAACTCGAATGTGTGGCGTATTAGACTCCAGGTGGAACCAATTAGCGTTTGCCAGTAGAAAACAAAAAGGGTCCTGCTAAAATGCATTCAAAACCGTAAAGTCCATAGAGAATGTCCAGAAAACACAAACAATCACAGAGGCTGTAGCAAGATGTGGGATTGAGATAGCCACAACACACCAGAGAGTTTTGTTTTCATCCAGAGTATCTGGACAAAATGTTGTAGTATCCTGGTGAAATTTAACCAAAAATCACCGTGAAAGTGGTTTTGGAGAAAAGCACAATCTTCCTGTTCGGCAAATTCATCCAATGTCATGTTTACAAATACAAATATCATGTTTTCTCAGGTTTCTGAAGCTTTCTTCCTAGAAAACTCGAATGTGTGGCGTATTAGACTCCAGGTGGAACCAATTAGCGTTTGCCAGCAGAAAACAAAAAGGGTCCTGCTAAAATGCATTCAAAACCGTAAAGTCCATAGAGAATGTCCAGAAAACACAAACAAACACAGAGGCTGTAGCAAGATGTGGGATTGAGATAGCCACAACACACAAGATAGTTTTGCTTTCTTCCAGAGTATCAGGACAAAATGTGGATTTCGGGTGAAACTTAACCAAAAATCACCGTGAAAGTGGTTTTGGAGAAAAGCTCATGCTACCTGTTCAGCAAATGCAGCCAATGTCATGTTTACAGAAAGAAATATCATGTTTTCTCAGGTTTCTGAAGCTTTCTTCCTAGAAAACTCGAATGTGTGGCGTATTAGACTTCAGGTGGAACCAATTAGCGTTTGCCAGCTGAAAACAAAAACTTACATGATACAATGCATTCAAAACCGTAAAGTCCATAGAGAATGTCCAGAAAACACAAACAAACACAGAGGCTGTAGCAAGATGTGGGATTGAGATAGCCACAACACACAAGATAGTTTTGCTTTCATCCAGAGTATCTGGACAAAATGTTGTAGTATCCCGGTGATATTTAACCAAAAATCACAGTGAAAGTGGTTTTGGAGAAAAGCACAATCTTCCTGTTCGGAAAATGCATCCAATGTCATGTTTACAAATACAAATATCATGTTTTCTCAGGTTTCTGAAGCTTTCTTCTTAGAAAACTCGAATGTGTGGCGTATTAGACTCCAGGTGGAACCAATTAGCGTTTGCCAGCTGAAAACAAAAAGGGTCCTGCTAAAATGCATTCAAAACCATAAAGTCCATAGAGAATGTCCAGAAAACACAAACAAACACAGAGGCTGTAGCAAGATGTGGGATTGAGATAGCCACAACACACCAGAGAGTTTTGTTTTCATCCAGAGTATCTGGACAAAATGTTGTAGTATTCTGGTGAAATTTAATCAAAAATCACCGTGAAAGTGGTTTTGGAGAAAAGCACAATCTTCCTGTTTGGCAAATGCATCCAATGTCATGTTTACAGAAAGAAATATCATGTTTTCTCAGGTTTCTGGAGCTTTCTTCCTAGAAAACTCGAATGTGTGGCGTATTAGACTCCAGGTGGAACCAATTAGCGTTTGCCACCTGAAACCAAAAACTTACATGCTACAATGCACTCAAAACCGTAAAGTCCATAGAGAATGTCCAGAAAACACAAACAAACACAGAGGCTTTAGCAAGATGTGGGATTGAGATAGCCACAACACACCAGAGAGTTTTGTTTTCATCCAGAGGATCTGGACAAAATGTTGTAGTATCTCGGTGAAATTTAACCAAAAATCACCGTGAAAGTGGTTTTGGAGAAAAGCACAATCTTCCTGTTCGGCAAATGCATCCAATGTCATGTTTACAAATACAAATATCATGTTTTCTCAGGTTTCTGAAGCTTTCTTCCTAGAAAACTCGAATGTGTGGCGTATTAGACTCCAGGTGGAACCAATTAGCGTTTGCCAGCTGAAAACAAAAACTTACATGATAAAATGCATTCAAAACCGTAAAGTCCATAGAGAATGTCCAGAAAACACAAACAAACACAGAGGCTGTAGCAAGATGTGGGATTGAGATAACCACAACACACCAGATAGGTTTGCTTTCATCCAGAGTATCTGGACAAAATGTTGTGGATTTCGGGTGAAACTTAACCAAAAATCACCGTGAAAGTGGTTTTGGAGAAAAGCTCATGCTTCCTGTTCGGCAAATGCAACCAATGTCATGTTTACAGAAGGAAATATCATGTTTTCTTAGGTTTCTGAAGCTTTCTTCCTAGAAAACTCGAATGTGTGGCGTATTAGACTCCAGGTGGAACCAATTAGCGTTTGCCAGCTGAAAACAAAAACTTACATGATACAATGCTTTCAAAACCGTAAAGTCCATAGAGAATGTCTAGAAAACACAAACAAACACAGAGGCTGTAGCAAGATGTGGGATTGAGATAGCCACAACACACCAGATGGTTTTGTTTTCATCCAGAGGATCTGGACAAAATGTTGTAGTATCTCGGTGAAATTTAACCAAAAATCACGGTGAAAGTGGTTTTGGAGAAAAGCACAATCTTCCTGTTCGGCAAATGCATCCAATGTCATGTTTACAGAAAGAAATATCATGTTTTCTCAGGTTTCTGAAGCTTTCTTCCTAGAAAACTCGAATGTGTGGCGTATTAGACTCCAGGTGGAACCAATTAGCGTTTGCCAGCTGAAAACAAAAACTTACATGCTACAATGCATTCAAAACCGTAAAGTCCATAGAGAATGTCCAGAAAACACAAACAAACACAGAGGCTGTAGCAAGATGTGGGATTGAGATAGCCACAACACACCAGAGAGTTTTGTTTTCATCCAGAGTATCTGGACAAAATGTTGTAGTATTCTGGTGAAATTTAACCAAAAATCACCGTGAAAGTGGTTTTGGAGAAAAGCACAATCTTCCTGTTCGGCAAATGCATCCAATGTCATGTTTACAAATACAAATATCATGTTTTCTCAGGTTTCTGAAGCTTTCTTCCTAGAAAACTCGAATGTGTGGCGTATTAGACTCCAGGTGGAACCAATTAGCGTTTGCCAGCTGAAAACAAAAACTTACATGCTACAATGCATTCAAAACCGTAAAGTCCATAGAGAATGTCCAGAAAACACAAACAAACACAGAGGCTGTAGTAAGATGTGGGATTGAGATAGCCACAACACACCAGAGAGTTTTGTTTTCATCCAGAGTATCTGGACAAAATGTTGTAGTATTCTGGTGAAATTTAACCAAAAATCACCGTGAAAGTGGTTTTGGAGAAAAGCACAATCTTCCTGTTCGGCAAATGCATCCAATGTCATGTTTACAAATACAAATATCATGTTTTCTCAGGTTTCTGAAGCTTTCTTCCTAGAAAACTCGAATGTGTGGCGTATTAGACTCCAGGTGGAACCAATTAGCGTTTGACAGCTGAAAACAAAAACTTACATGCTAAAATGCATTCAAAACCGTAAAGTCCATAGAGAATGTCCAGAAAACACAAACAAACACAGAGGCTGTAGCAAGATGTGGGATTGAGATAGCCACAACACATCAGATGGTTTTGTTTTCATCCAGAGTATCTGGACAAAATGTTGTAGTATCCTGGTGAAATTTAACCAAAAATCACCGTGAAAGTGGTTTTGGAGAAAAGCACAATCTTCCTGTTCAGCAAATGCATCCAATGTCATGTTTACAGAAAGAAATATCATGTTTTCTCAGGTTTCTGAAGCTTTCTTCCTAGAAAACTCGAATGTGTGGCGTATTAGACTCCAGGTGGAACCAATTAGCGTTTGCCAGCTGAAAACAAAAACTTACATGCTAAAATGCATTCAAAACCGTAAAGTCCATAGAGAATGTCTAGAAAACACAAACAAACACAGAGGCTGTAGCAAGATGTGGGATTGAGATAGCCACAACACACCAGATGGTTTTGTTTTCATCCAGAGGATCTGGACAAAATGTTGTAGTATCCTGGTGAAATTTAACCAAAAATCACGGTGAAAGTGGTTTTGGAGAAAAGCACAATCTTCCTGTTCGGCAAATGCATCCAATGTCATGTTTACAGAAAGAAATATCATGTTTTCTCAGGTTTCTGAAGCTTTCTTCCTAGAAAACTCGAATGTGTGGCGTATTAGACTCCAGGTGGAACCAATTAGCGTTTGCCAGCTGAAAACAAAAACTTACATGCTACAATGCATTCAAAACCGTAAAGTCCATAGAGAATGTCCAGAAAACACAAACAAACACAGAGGCTGTAGCAAGATGTGGGATTGAGATAGCCACAACACACCAGAGAGTTTTGTTTTCATCCAGAGTATCTGGACAAAATGTTGTAGTATCCCGGTGATATTTAACCAAAAATCACGGTGAAAGTGGTTTTGGAGAAAAGCACAATCTTCCTGTTCGGCAAATGCATCCAATGTCATGTTTACAAATACAAATATCATGTTTTCTCAGGTTTCTGAAGCTTTCTTCCTAGAAAACTCGAATGTGTGGCGTATTAGACTCCAGGTGGAACCAATTAGCGTTTGCCAGCTGAAAACAAAAACTTACATGCTACAATGCATTCAAAACCGTAAAGTCCATAGAGAATGTCCAGAAAACACAAACAAACACAGAGGCTGTAGCAAGATGTGGGATTGAGATAGCTACAACACACCAGATAATTTTGTTTTCATCCAGAGTATCTGGACAAAATGTTGTAGTATTCTGGTGAAATTTAACCAAAAATCACCGTGAAAGTGGTTTTGGAGAAAAGCACAATCTTCCTGTTCGGCAAATGCATCCAATGTCATGTTTACAAATACAAATATCATGTTTTCTCAGGTTTCTGAAGCTTTCTTCCTAGAAAACTCGAATGTGTGGCGTATTAGACTCCAGGTGGAACCAATTAGCGTTTGCCAGCTGAAAACAAAAACTTACATGCTAAAATGCATTCAAAACCGTAAAGTCAATAGAGAATGTCTAGAAAACACAAACAAACACAGAGGCTGTAGCAAGATGTGGGATTGAGATAGCCACAACACACCAGATGGTTTTGTTTTCATCCAGAGGATCTGGACAAAATGTTGTAGTATCTCGGTGAAATTTAACCAAAAATCACGGTGAACGTGGTTTTGGAGAAAAGTACAATCTTCCTGTTCGGCAAATGCATCCAATGTCATGTTTACAAATACAAATATCATGTTTTCTCAGGTTTCTGAAGCTTTCTTCCTAGAAAACTCGAATGTGTGGCGTATTAGACTCCAGGTGGAACCAATTAGCGTTTGCCAGCTGAAAACAAAAACTTACATGCTAAAATACATTCAAAACCGTAAAGTCCATAGAGAATGTCCAGAAAACACAAACAAACACAGAGGCTGTAGCAAGATGTGGGATTGAGATAGCCACAACACACCAGAGAGTTTTGTTTTCATCCAGAGTATCTGGACAAAATGTTGTAGTATCCTGGTGAAATTTAACCAAAAATCACGGTGAAAGTGGTTTTGGAGAAAAGCACAATCTTCCTGTTCGGCAAATGCATCCAATGTCATGTTTACAGAAGGAAATATCATGTTTTCTCAGGTTTCTGAAGCTTTCTTCCTAGAAAACTCGAATGTGTGGCGAATTACACTCCAGGTGGAACCAATTAGCGTTTGCCAGCTGAAAACAAAAACTTACATGCTAAAATGCATTCAAAACCGTAAAGTCCATAGAGAATGTCCAGAAAACACAAACAAATACAGAGGCTGTAGCAAGATGTGGGATTGAGATAGCCACAACACACCAGATAGTTTTGCTTTCATCCAGATTATCTGGACAAAATGTTGTGGATTTCGGGTGAAACTTAACCAAAAATCACCGTGAAAGTGGTTTTGGAGAAAAGCTCATGCTACCTGTTCGGCAAATGCAGCCAATGTCATGTTTACAGAAAGAAATATCATGTTTTCTCAGGTTTCTGAAGCTTTCTTCCTAGAAAACTCGAATGTGTGGCGTATTAGACTCCAGGTGGAACCAATTAGCGTTTGCCACCTGCAACCAAAAACTTACATGCTAAAATGCATTCAAAACCGTAAAGTCCATAGAGAATGTCCAGAAAACACAAACAAACACAGAGGCTGTAGCAAGATCTGGGATGGAGATAGCCACAACACACCAGAGAGTTTTGTTTTCATCCAGAGTATCTGGACAAAATGTTGTAGTATCCCGGTGATATTTAACCAAAAATCACCGTGAAAGTGGTTTTGGAGAAAAGCACAATCTTCCTGTTCGGCAAATGCATCCAATGTCATGTTTACAAATACAAATATCATGTTTTCTCAGGTTTCTGAAGCTTTCTTCCTAGAAAACTTGAATTTGTGGAGGATTAGACTCCAGGTGGAACCAATTAGCGTTTGCCAGCTGAAAACAAAAACTTACATGTTAAAATACATTCAAAACCGTAAAGTCCATAGAGAATGTCCAGAAAACACAAACAAACACAGAGGCTGTAGCAAGATGTGGGATTGAGATAGCCACAACACACAAGATAGTTTTGCTTTCATCCAGATTATCTGGACAAAATGTTGTGGATTTCCGGTGAAACTTAACCAAAAATCACCGTGAAAGTGGTTTTGGAGAAAAGCACAATCTTCCTGTTCGGCAAATGCATCCAATGTCATGTTTACAAATACAAATATCATGTTTTCTCAGGTTTCTGAAGCTTTCTTCCTAGAAAACTCGAATGTGTGGCGTATTAGACTCCAGGTGGAACCAATTAGCGTTTGCCAGCTGAAAACAAAAACTTACATGCTAAAATGCATTCAAAACCGTAAAGTCCATAGAGAATGTCTAGAAAACACAAACAAACACAGAGGCTGTAGCAAGATGTGGGATTGAGATAGCCACAACACACCAGATGGTTTTGTTTTCATCCAGAGTATCTGGACAAAATGTTGTACTATCCTGGTGAAATTTAACCAAAAATCACCGTGGAAGTGGTTTTGGAGAAAAGCACAATCTTCCTGTTCGGCAAATGCATCCAATGTCATGTTTACAAATACAAATATCATGTTTTCTCAGGTTTCTGAAGCTTTCTTCCTAGAAAACTCGAATGTGGCGTATTAGACTCCAGGTGGAACCAATTAGCGTTTGCTAGCTGAAAACAAAAACTTACATGCTAAAATGCATTCAAAACCGTAAAGTCCATAGAGAATGTACAGAAAACACAAACAAGCACAGAGGCTGTGGCAAGATGTGGGATTGAGATAGCCACAACACACCAGAGAGTTTTGCTTTCATCCAGAGTATCTGGATAAAATGTTGTGGATTTCGGGTGAAACTTAACCAAAAATCACGGTGAAAGTGGTTTTGGAGAAAAGCTCATGCTTCCTGTTCGGCAAATGCAGCCAAGGTCATGTTTACAGAAAGAAATATCATGTTTTCTCAGGTTTCTGAAGCTTTCTTCCTAGAAAACTCGAATGTGTGGCGTATTAGACTCCAGGTGGAACCAATTAGCGTTTGCCACCTGAAACCAAAAACTTACATGCTAAAATGCATTCAAAACCGTAAAGTCCATAGAGAATGTCCAGAAAACACAAACAAACACAGAGGCTGTAGCAAGATGTGGGATTGAGATAGCCACAACACACCAGATGGTTTTGTTTTCATCCAGAGTATCTGGACAAAATGTTGTGGATTTCGGGTGAAACTTAACCAAAAATCACCGTGGAAGTGGTTTTGGAGAAAAGCACAATCTTCCTGTTCAGCAAATGCATCCAATGTCATGTTTACAAATACAAATATCATGTTTTCTCAGGTTTCTGAAGCTTTCTTCCTAGAAAACTCGAATGTGTGGCGTATTAGACTCCAGGTGGAACCAATTAGCGTTTGCTAGCTGAAAACAAAAACTTACATGCTAAAATGCATTCAAAACCGTAAAGTCCATAGAGAATGTACAGAAACCACAAACAAGCACAGAGGCTGTGGCAAGATGTGGGATTGAGATAGCCACAACACACCAGATAGTTTTGCTTTCATGCAGAGTATCTGGACAAAATGTTGTGGATTTCGGGTGAAATTTAACCAAAAATCACGGTGAAAGTGGTTTTGGAGAAAAGCTCATGCTTCCTGTTCGGCAAATGCAGCCAAGGTCATGTTTACAGAAAGAAATATCATGTTTTCTCAGGTTTCTGAAGCTTTCTTCCTAGAAAACTCGAATGTGTGGCGTATTAGACTCCAGGTGGAACCAATTAGCGTTTGCCAGCTGAAAACAAAAACTTACATGATACAATGCTTTCCAAACCGTAAAGTCCATAGAGAATGTCTAGAAAACACAAACAAACACAGAGGCTGTAGCAAGATGTGGGATTGAGATAGCCACAACACACCAGATGGATTTGTTTTCATCCAGAGGATCTGGACAAAATGTTGTAGTATCTCGGTGAAATTTAACCAAAAATCACGGTGAAGGTGGTTTTGGAGAAAAGCACAATCTTCCTGTTCGGCAAATGCATCCAATGTCATGTTTACAAATACAAATATCATGTTTTCTCAGGTTTCTGAAGCTTTCTTCCTAGAAAACTCGAATGTGTGGCGTATTAGACTCCAGGTGGAACCAGTTAGCGTTTGCCACCTGAAACCAAAAACTTACATGCTAAAATGCATTCAAAACCGTAAAGTCCATAGAGAATGTCCAGAAAACACAAACAAACACAGAGGCTGTAGCAAGATGTGGGATTGAGATAGCCACAACACACCAGATGGTTTTGTTTTCATCCAGAGTATCTGGACAAAATGTTGTGGATTTTGGGTGAAACTTAACCAAAAATCACCGTGGAAGTGGTTTTGGAGAAAAGCACAATCTTCCTGTTCAGCAAATGCATCCAATGTCATGTTTACAAATACAAATATCATGTTTTCTCAGGTTTCTGAAGCTTTCTTCCTAGAAAACTCGAATGTGTGGCGTATTAGACTCCAGGTGGAACCAATTAGCGTTTGCTAGCTGAAAACAAAAACTTACATGCTAAAATGCATTCAAAACCGTAAAGTCCATAGAGAATGTACAGAAACCACAAACAAGCACAGAGGCTGTGGCAAGATGTGGGATTGAGATAGCCACAACACACCAGATAGTTTTGCTTTCATGCAGAGTATCTGGACAAAATGTTGTGGATTTCGGGTGAAATTTAACCAAAAATCACGGTGAAAGTGGTTTTGGAGAAAAGCTCATGCTACCTGTTCGGCAAATGCAGCCAAGGTCATGTTTACAGAAAGAAATATCATGTTTTCTCAGGTTTCTGAAGCTTTCTTCCTAGAAAACTCGAATGTGTGGCGTATTAGACTCCAGGTGGAACCAATTAGCGTTTGCCAGCTGAAAACAAAAACTTACATGATACAATGCTTTCAAAACCGTAAAGTCCATAGAGAATGTCTAGAAAACACAAACAAACACAGAGGCTGTAGCAAGATGTGGGATTGAGATAGCCACAACACACCAGATGGATTTGTTTTCATCCAGAGGATCTGGACAAAATGTTGTAGTATCTCGGTGAAATTTAACCAAAAATCACTTTGAAGGTGGTTTTGGAGAAAAGAACAATCTTCCTGTTCGGCAAATGCATCCAATGTCATGTTTACAAATACAAATATCATGTTTTCTCAGGTTTCTGAAGCTTTCTTCCTAGAAAACTCGAATGTGTGGCGTATTAGACTCCAGGTGGAACCAGTTAGCGTTTGCCAGCTGAAAACAAAAACTTACATGCTAAAATGCATTCAAAACCGTAAAGTCCATAGAGAATGTCCAGAAAACACAAACAAACACAGAGGCTGTAGCAAGATCTGGGATGGAGATAGCCACAACACACAAGATAGTTTTGCTTTCATCCAGAGTATCTGGACAAAATGTTGTGGATTTTGGGTGAAACTTAACCAAAAATCACCGTGAAAGTGGTTTTGGAGAAAAGCTCATGCTACCTGTTCGGCAAATGCAGCCAATGTCATGTTTACAAAAAGAAATATCATGTTTTCTCAGGTTTCTGAAGCTTTCTTCCTAGAAAACTCGAATGTGTGGCGAATTACACTCCAGGTGGAACCAATTAGCGTTTGCCAGCTGAAAACAAAAACTTACATGCTAAAATGCATTCAAAACCGTAAAGTCCATAGAGAATGTCCAGAAAACACAAACAAACACAGAGGCTGTAGCAAGATGTGGGATTGAGATAGCCAAAACACACCAGATGGTTTTGTTTTCATCCAGAGGATCTGGACAAAATGTTGTAGTATCCTGGTGAAATTTAACGAAAAATAAGGTGAAAGTGGTTTTGGAGAAAAGCACAATCTTCCTGTTCAGCAAACGCATCCAATATCATGTTTACAAATACAAATATCATGTTTTCTCAGGTTTCTGAAACTTTCTTCCTAGAAAACTCGAATGTGTGGCGTATTAGACTCCAGGTGGAACCAATTAGCGTTTGCCAGCTGAAACCAAAAACTTACATGCTAAAATGCATTCAAAACCGTAAAGTCCATAGAGAATGTCCAGAAAACACAAACAAACACAGAGGCTGTAGCAAGATGTGGGATTGAGATAGCCACAACACACCAGATAGTTTTGCTTTCATCCAGAGTATCTGGACAAAATGTTGTGGATTTTGGGTGAAACTTAACCAAAAATCACCGTGAAAGTGGTTTTGGAGAAAAGCTCATGCTACCTGTTCGGCAAATGTAGCCAATGTCATGTTTACAGAAAGAAATATCATGTTTTCTCAGGTTTCTGAAGCTTTCTTCCTAGAAAACTCGAATGTGTGGCGTATTAGACTCCAGGTGGAACCAATTAGCGTTTGCCAGCTGAAACCAAAAACTTACATGCTAAAATGCATTCAAAACCGTAAAGTCCATAGAGAATGTCCAGAAAACACAAACAAGCACAGAGGCTGTGGCAAGATGTGGGATTGAGATAGCCACAACACACCAGATAGTTTTGCTTTCATCCAGAGTAACTGGACAAAATGTTGTGGATTTCGGGTGAAATTTAACCAAAAATCACGGTGAAAGTGGTTTTGGAGAAAAGCTCATGCTACCTGTTCGGCAAATGCAGCCAAGGTCATGTTTACAGAAGGAAATATCATGTTTTCTCAGGTTTCTGAAGCTTTCTTCCTAGAAAACTCGAATGTGTGGCGAATTACACTCCAGGTGGAACCAATTATCGTTTGCCAGCTGAAAACAAAATGGGTCCTGCTAAAATGCATTCAAAACCGTAAAGTCCATAGAGAATATCCAGAAAACACAAACAAACACAGAGGCTGTAGCAAGATGTGGGATTGAGATAGCCACAACACACCAGATGGATTTGTTTTCATCCAGAGGATCTGGACAAAATGTTGTAGTATCTCGGTGAAATTTAACCAAAAATCACCGTGAAAGTGATTTTGGAGAAAAGAACAATCTTCCTGTTCGGCAAATGCATCCAATGTCATGTTTACAAATACAAATATCATGTTTTCTCAGGTTTCTGAAGCTTTCTTCCTAGAAAACTCGAATGTGTGGCGTATTAGACTCCAGGTGGAACCAGTTAGCGTTTGCCAGCTGAAAACACAAACTTACATGCTAAAATGCATTCAAAACCGTAAAGTCCATAGAGAATGTCCAGAAAACACAAACAAACACAGAGGCTGTAGCAAGATGTGGGATGGAGATAGCCACAACACACCAGATAGTTTTGCTTTCATCCAGAGTATCTGGACAAAATGTTGTGGATTTTGGGTGAAACTTAACCAAAAATCACCGTGAAAGTGGTTTTGGAGAAAAGCTCATGCTACCTGTTCGGCAAATGCAGCCAATGTCATGTTTACAGAAAGAAATATCATGTTTTCTCAGGTTTCTGAAGCTTTCTTCCTAGAAAACTCGAATGTGTGGCGAATTACACTCCAGGTGGAACCAATTAGCGTTTGCCAGCTGAAAACAAAAACTTACATGCTAAAATGCATTCAAAACCGTAAAGTCCATAGAGAATGTCCAGAAAACACAAACAAACACAGAGGCTGTAGCAAGATGTGGGATTGAGATAGCCACAACACACCAGATAGTTTTGCTTTCATCCAGAGTATCTGGACAAAATGTTGTGGATTTTGGGTGAAACTTAACCAAAAATCACCGTGAAAGTGGTTTTGGAGAAAAGCTCATGCTACCTGTTCGGCAAATGTAGCCAATGTCATGTTTACAGAAAGAAATATCATGTTTTCTCAGGTTTCTGAAGCTTTCTTCCTAGAAAACTCGAATGTGTGGCGTATTAGACTCCAGGTGGAACCAATTAGCGTTTGCCAGCTGAAACCAAAAACTTACATGCTAAAATGCATTCAAAACCGTAAAGTCCATAGAGAATGTCCAGAAAACACAAACAAGCACAGAGGCTGTGGCAAGATGTGGGATTGAGATAGCCACAACACACCAGATAGTTTTGCTTTCATCCAGAGTAACTGGACAAAATGTTGTGGATTTCGGGTGAAATTTAACCAAAAATCACGGTGAAAGTGGTTTTGGAGAAAAGCTCATGCTACCTGTTCGGCAAATGCAGCCAAGGTCATGTTTACAGAAGGAAATATCATGTTTTCTCAGGTTTCTGAAGCTTTCTTCCTAGAAAACTCGAATGTGTGGCGAATTACACTCCAGGTGGAACCAATTAGCGTTTGCCAGCTGAAAACAAAAACTTACATGCTAAAATGCATTCAAAACCGTAAAGTCCATAGAGAAAGTCCAGAAAACACAAACAAACACAGAGGCTGTAGCAAGATGTGGGATTGAGATAGCCAAAACACACCAGATGGTTTTGTTTTCATCCAGAGGATCTGGACAAAATGTTGTAGTATCCTGGTGAAATTTAACGAAAAATAAGGTGAAAGTGGTTTTGGAGAAAAGCACAATCTTTCTGTTCAGCAAACGCATCCAATATCATGTTTACAAATACAAATATCATGTTTTCTCAGGTTTCTGAAACTTTCTTCCTAGAAAACTCGAATGTGTGGCGTATTAGACTCCAGGTGGAACCAATTAGCGTTTGCCAGCTGAAACCAAAAACTTACATGCTAAAATGCATTCAAAACCGTAAAGTCCATAGAGAATGTCCAGAAAACACAAACAAACACAGAGGCTGTAGCAAGATGTGGGATTGAGATAGCCACAACACACCAGATAGTTTTGCTTTCATCCAGAGTATCTGGACAAAATGTTGTGGATTTTGGGTGAAACTTAACCAAAAATCACCGTGAAAGTGGTTTTGGAGAAAAGCTCATGCTACCTGTTCGGCAAATGTAGCCAATGTCATGTTTACAGAAAGAAATATCATGTTTTCTCAGGTTTCTGAAGCTTTCTTCCTAGAAAACTCGAATGTGTGGCGTATTAGACTCCAGGTGGAACCAATTAGCGTTTGCCAGCTGAAAACAAAAACTTACATGCTAAAATGCATTCAAAACCGTAAAGTCCATAGAGAATGTCCAGAAAACACAAACAAGCACAGAGGCTGTGGCAAGATGTGGGATTGAGATAGCCACAACACACCAGATAGTTTTGCTTTCATCCAGAGTAACTGGACAAAATGTTGTGGATTTCGGGTGAAATTTAACCAAAAATCACGGTGAAAGTGGTTTTGGAGAAAAGCTCATGCTACCTGTTCGGCAAATGCAGCCAAGGTCATGTTTACAGAAGGAAATATCATGTTTTCTCAGGTTTCTGAAGCTTTCTTCCTAGAAAACTCGAATGTGTGGCGAATTACACTCCAGGTGGAACCAATTATCGTTTGCCAGCTGAAAACAAAATGGGTCCTGCTAAAATGCATTCAAAACCGTAAAGTCCATAGAGAATATCCAGAAAACACAAACAAACACAGAGGCTGTAGCAAGATGTGGGATGGAGATAGCCACAACACACCAGATAGTTTTGCTTTCATCCAGAGTATCTGGACAAAATGTTGTGGATTTCGGGTGAAACTTAACCAAAAATCACCGTGAAAGTGGTTTTGGAGAAAAGCACAATCTTCCTGTTCGGCAAATGCAGCCAATGTCATGTTTACAGAAAGAAATATCATGTTTTCTCAGGTTTCTGAAGCTTTCTTCCTAGAAAACTCGAATGTGTGGCGTATTAGACTCCAGGTGGAACCAATTAGCGTTTGCCAGCTGAAACCAAAAATTTACATGCTAAAATGCATTCAAAACCGTAAAGTCCATAGAGAATGTCCAGAAAACACAAACAAACACAGAGGCTGTAGCAAGATGTGGGATTGAGATAGCCACAACACACCAGATAGTTTTGCTTTCATCCAGAGTATCTGCACAAAATGTTGTGGATTTCGAGTGAAATTTAACCAAAAATCACGGTGAAAGTGGTTTTGGAGAAAAGCACAATCTTCCTGTTCGGCAAATGCATCCAATGTCATGTTTACAAATACAAATATCATGTTTTCTCAGGTTTCTGAAGCTTTCTTCCTAGAAAACTCGAATGTGTGGCGTATTAGACTCCAGGTGGAACCAATTAGCGTTTGCCAGCAGAAAACAAAAAGGGTCCTGCTAAAATGCATTCAAAACCGTAAAGTCCATAGAGAATGTCCAGAAAACACAAACAAACACAGAGGCTGTAGCAAGATGTGGGATGGAGATAGGCACAACACACCAGATAGTTTTGCTTTCATCCAGAGGATCTGGACAAAATGTTGTAGTATCTCGGTGAAATTTAACCAAAAATCACGGTGAAAGTGGTTTTGGAGAAAAGCCCAATCTTCCTGTTCAGCAAATGCATCCAATGTCATGTTTAAAAATACAAATATCATGTTTTCTCAGGTTTCTGAAGCTTTCTTCCTAGAAAACTCGAATGTGTGGCGTATTAGACTCCAGGTGGAACCAATTAGCGTTTGCCAGCTGAAAACAAAAACTTACATGCTAAAATGCATTCAAAACCGTAAAGTCCATAGAGAATGTCCAGAAAACACAAACAAACACAGAGGCTGTAGCAAGAT
This sequence comes from Oryctolagus cuniculus, assembly GCF_964237555.1. Classification (NCBI taxonomy): domain Eukaryota; kingdom Metazoa; phylum Chordata; class Mammalia; order Lagomorpha; family Leporidae; genus Oryctolagus; species Oryctolagus cuniculus. The sequence continues at coordinate 1,192,534 of NC_091451.1, forward strand.
CTGGGATTGAGATAGCCACAACACACCAGATACTTTTGCTTTCATCCAGAGTATCTGGACAAAATGTTGTGGATTTCGGGTGAAACTTAACCAAAAATCACCGTGAAAGTGGTTTTGGAGAAAAACTCATGCTACCTGTTCGGCAAATGCCGCCAATGTCATGTTTACAGAAAGAAATATCATGTTTTCTCAGGTTTCTGAAGCTTTCTTCCTAGAAAACTCGAATGTGTGGCGTATTAGACTCCAGGTGGAACCAATTAGCGTTTGCCAGCTGAAAACAAAAACTTACATGCTACAATGCTTTCAAAACCGTAAAGTCCATAGAGAATGTCTAGAAAACACAAACAAACACAGAGGCTGTAGCAAGATGTGGGATTGAGATAGCCACAACACACCAGATGGTTTTCTTTTCATCCAGAGGATCTGGACAAAATGTTGTAGTATCTCGGTGAAATTTAACCAAAAATCACCGTGAAAGTGGTTTTGCAGAAAAGCACAATCTTCCTGTTCGGCAAATGCATCCAATGTCATGTTTACAAATACAAATATCATGTTTTCTCAGGTTTCTGAAGCTTTCTTCCTAGAAAACTCGAATGTGTGGCGTATTAGACTCCAGGTGGAACCAATTAGCGTTTGCCAGCTGAAAACAAAAACTTACATGCTAAAATGCATTCAAAACGGAAAGTCCATAGAGAATGTCCAGAAAACACAAACAAACACAGAGGCTGAAGCAAGATGGGGGATTGAGATAGCCACAACACACCAGAGAGTTTTGTTTTCATCCAGAGTATCTGGACAAATTGTTGTAGTATCCTGGTGAAATTTAACCAAAAATCACCGTGAAAGTGGTTTTGGAGAAAAGCAGAATCTTCCTGTTCGGCAAATGCATCCAATGTCATGTTTACAGAAAGAAATATCATGTTTTCTCAGGTTTCTGAAGCTTTCTTCCTAGAAAACTCGAATGTGTGGCGTATTAGACTCCAGGTGGAACCAATTAGCGTTTGCCAGCTGAAAACAAAAAGGGTCCTGCTAAAATGCATTCAAAACCGTAAAGTCCATAGAGAATGTCCAGAAAACACAAACAAGCACTGAGGCTGTGGCAAGATGTGGGATTGAGATAGCCACAACACACCAGATAGTTTTGCTTTCATGCAGAGTATCTGGACAAAATGTTGTGGATTTCTGGTGAAATTTAACCAAAAATCACCGTGAAAGTGGTTTTGGAGAAAAGCTCATGCTTCCTGTTCGGCAAATGCAGCCAAGGTCATGTTTACAGAAGGAAATATCATGTTTTCTCAGGTTTCTGGAGCTTTCTTCCTAGAAAACTCGAATGTGTGGCGTATTAGACTCCAGGTGGAACCAATTAGCGTTTGCCAGCTGAAACCAAAAACTTACATGCTACAATGCATTCAAAACCGTAAAGTCCATAGAGAATGTCCAGAAAACACAAACAAACACAGAGGCTGTAGCAAGATGTGGGATTGAGATAGCCACAACACACCAGATAGTTTTGCTTTCATCCAGAGTATCTGGACAAAATGTTGTGGATTTTGGGTGAAACTTAACCAAAAATCACCGTGAAAGTGGTTTTGGAGAAAAGCTCATGCTTCCTGTTCGGCAAATGCAGCCAATGTCATGTTTACAGAAGGAAATATCATGTTTTCTCAGGTTTCTGAAGCTTTCTTCCTAGAAAACTCGAATGTGTGGCGTATTAGACTCCAGGTGAAACCAATTAGCGTTTGCCAGCTGAAACCAAAAACTTACATGCTAAAATGCATTCAAAACCGTAAAGTCCATAGAGAATGTCCAGAAAACACAAACAAACACAGAGGCTGTAGCAAGATGTGGGATTGAGATAGCCACAACACACCAGATAGTTTTGTTTTCATCCAGAGTATCTGGACAAATTGTTGTAGTATCCCGGTGATATTTAACCAAAATTCACCGTGAAAGTGGTTTTGGAGAAAAGTACAATCTTCCTGTACGGCAAATGCATCCAATGTCATGTTTACAGAAACAAATATCATGTTTTCTCAGGTTTCTGAAGCTTTCTTCCTAGAAAACTCGAATGTGTGGCGTATTAGACTCCAGGTGGAACTAATTAGCGTTTGCCAGCAGAAAACAAAAAGGGTAGTGCTAAAGTGCATTCAAAACCGTAAAGTCCATAGAGAATGTCCAGAAAACACAAACAAACACAGAGGCTGTAGCAAGATGTGGGATTGAGATAGCCACAACACACCAGATAGTTTTGCTTTCATCCAGAGTATCTGGACAAAATGTTGTGGATTTCGGGTGAAACTTAACCAAAAAACACCGTGAAAGTGGTTTTGGAGAAAAGCTCATGCTACCTCTTCGGCAAATGCAGCCAATGTCATGTTTACAGAAAGAAATATCATGTTTTCTCAGGTTTCTGAAGCTTTCTTCCTAGAAAACTCGAATGTGTGGCGTATTAGACTCCAGGTGGAACCAATTAGCGTTTGCCACCTGAAACCAAAAACTTACATGCTAAAATGCATTCAAAACCGTAAAGTCCATAGAGAATGTCCAGAAAACACAAACAAACACAGAGGCTGTAGCAAGATCTGGGATGGAGATAGCCACAACACACCAGAGAGTTTTGTTTTCATCCAGAGTATCTGGACAAAATGTTGTAGTATCCCGGTGATATTTAACCAAAAATCACCGTGAAAGTGGTTTTGGAGAAAAGCACCATCTTCCTGTTCGGCAAATGCATCCAATTTCATGTTTACAAATACAAATATCATGTTTTCTCAGGTTTCTGAAGCTTTCTTCCTAGAAAACTCGAATGTGTGGCGTATTAGACTCCAGGTGGAACCAATTAGCGTTTGCCAGCTGAAAACAAAAAGGGTCCTGCTAAAATGCATTCAAAACCGTAAAGTCCATAGAGAATGTCCAGAAAACACAAACAAACACAGAGGCTGTAGCAAGATGTGGGATTGAGATAGCCACAACACACAAGATAGTTTTGCTTTCATCCAGAGTATCTGGACAAAATGTTGTAGTATCCTGGTGATATTTAACCAAAAATCACCGTGAAAGTGGTTTTGGAGAAAAGCACAATCTTCCTGTTCGGCAAATGCATCCAATGTCATGTTTACAAATACAAATATCATGTTTTCTCAGGTTTCTGAAGCTTTCTTCCTAGAAAACTCGAATGTGTGGCGTATTAGACTCCAGGTGGAACCAATTAGCGTTTGCCAGCTGAAAACAAACACTTACATGCTAAAATGCATTCAAAACCGTAAAGTCCATAGAGAATGTCTAGAAAACACAAACAAACACAGAGGCTGTAGCAAGATGTGGGATTGAGATAGCCACAACACACCAGATGGTTTTGTTTTCATCCAGAGTATCTGGACAAAATGTTGTACTATCCTGGTGAAATTTAACCAAAAATCACCGTGGAAGTGGTTTTGCAGAAAAGCACAATCTTCCTGTTCGGCAAATGCATCCAATGTCATGTTTACAAATACAAATATCATGTTTTCTCAGGTTTCTGAAGCTTTCTTCCTAGAAAACTCGAATGTGTGGCGTATTAGACTCCAGGTGGAACCAATTAGCGTTTGCTAGCTGAAAACAAAAACTTACATGCTAAAATGCATTCAAAACCGTAAAGTCCATAGAGAATGTACAGAAACCACAAACAAGCACAGAGGCTGTGGCAAGATGTGGGATTGAGATAGCCACAACACACCAGAGAGTTTTGCTTTCATCCAGAGTATCTGGACAAAATGTTGTGGATTTCGGGTGAAACTTAACCAAAAATCACCGTGAAAGTGGTTTTGGAGAAAAGCTCATGCTACCTGTTCGGCAAATGCAGCCAAGGTCATGTTTACAGAAAGAAATATCATGTTTTCTCAGGTTTCTGAAGCTTTCTTCCTAGAAAACTCGAATGTGTGGCGTATTAGACTCCAGGTGGAACCAATTAGCGTTTGCCACCTGAAACCAAAAACTTACATGCTAAAATGCATTCAAAACCGTAAAGTCCATAGAGAATGTCCAGAAAACACAAACAAACACAGAGGCTGTAGCAAGATGTGGGATTGAGATAGCCACAACACACCAGATGGTTTTGTTTTCATCCAGAGTATCTGGACAAAATGTTGTGGATTTCGGGTGAAACTTAACCAAAAATCACCGTGGAAGTGGTTTTAGAGAAAAGCACAATCTTCCTGTTCGGCAAATGCATCCAATGTCATGTTTACAAATACAAATATCATGTTTTCTCAGGTTTCTGAAGCTTTCTTCCTAGAAAACTCGAATGTGTGGCGTATTAGACTCCAGGTGGAACCAATTAGCGTTTGCTAGCTGAAAACAAAAACTTACATGCTAAAATGCATTCAAAACCGTAAAGTCCATAGAGAATGTACAGAAACCACAAACAAGCACAGAGGCTGTGGCAAGATGTGGGATTGAGATAGCCACAACACACCAGATAGTTTTGCTTTCATGCAGAGTATCTGGACAAAATGTTGTGGATTTCGGGTGAAATTTAACCAAAAATCACCGTGAAAGTGGTTTTGGAGAAAAGCTCATGCTTCCTGTTCGGCAAATGCAGCCAAGGTCATGTTTACAGAAGGAAATATCATGTTTTCTCAGGTTTCTGAAGCTTTCTTCCTAGAAAACTCGAATGTGTGGCGAATTACACTCCAGGTGGAACCAATTAGCGTTTGCCAGCTGAAAACAAAAACTTACATGCTAAAATGCATTCAAAACCGTAAAGTCCATAGAGAATGTCCAGAAAACACAAACAAATACAGAGGCTGTAGCAAGATGTGGGATTGAGATAGCCACAACACACCAGATAGTTTTGCTTTCATCCAGATTATCTGGACAAAATGTTGTGGATTTCGGGTGAAACTTAACCAAAAATCACGGTGAAAGTGGTTTTGGAGAAAAGCTCATGCTACCTGTTCGGCAAATGCAGCCAATGTCATGTTTACAGAAAGAAATATCATGTTTTCTCAGGTTTCTGAAGCTTTCTTCCTAGAAAACTCGAATGTGTGGCGTATTAGACTCCAGGTGGAACCAATTAGCGTTTGCCACCTGCAACCAAAAACTTACATGCTAAAATGCATTCAAAACCGTAAAGTCCATAGAGAATGTCCAGAAAACACAAACAAACACAGAGGCTGTAGCAAGATCTGGGATGGAGATAGCCACAACACACCAGAGAGTTTTGTTTTCATCCAGAGTATCTGGACAAAATGTTGTAGTATCCCGGTGATATTTAACCAAAAATCACGGTGAAAGTGGTTTTGGAGAAAAGCACAATCTTCCTGTTCGGCAAATGCATCCAATGTCATGTTTACAAATACAAATATCATGTTTTCTCAGGTTTCTGAAGCTTTCTTCCTAGAAAACTTGAATGTGTGGAGGATTAGACTCCAGGTGGAACCAATTAGCGTTTGCCAGCTGAAAACAAAAACTTACATGTTAAAATACATTCAAAACCGTAAAGTCCATAGAGAATGTCCAGAAAACACAAACAAACACAGAGGCTGTAGCAAGATGTGGGATTGAGATAGCCACAACACACAAGATAGTTTTGCTTTCATCCAGATTATCTGGACAAAATGTTGTGGATTTCCGGTGAAACTTAACCAAAAATCACCGTGAAAGTGGTTTTGGAGAAAAGCTCATGCTTCCTGTTCGGCAAATGCAGCCAAGGTCATGTTTACAGAAGGAAATATCATGTTTTCTCAGGTTTCTGGAGCTTTCTTCCTAGAAAACTCGAATGTGTGGCGTATTAGACTCCAGGTGGAACCAATTAGCGTTTGCCAGCTGAAACCAAAAACTTACATGCTACAATGCATTCAAAACCGTAAAGTCCATAGAGAATGTCCAGAAAACACAAACAAACACAGAGGCTGTAGCAAGATGTGGGATTGAGATAGCCACAACACACCAGATAGTTTTGCTTTCATCCAGAGTATCTGGACAAAATGTTGTGGATTTTGGGTGAAACTTAACCAAAAATCACCGTGAAAGTGGTTTTGGAGAAAAGCTCATGCTTCCTGTTCGGCAAATGCAGCCAATGTCATGTTTACAGAAGGAAATATCATGTTTTCTCAGGTTTCTGAAGCTTTCTTCCTAGAAAACTCGAATGTGTGGCGTATTAGACTCCAGGTGAAACCAATTAGCGTTTGCCAGCTGAAACCAAAAACTTACATGCTAAAATGCATTCAAAACCGTAAAGTCCATAGAGAATGTCCAGAAAACACAAACAAACACAGAGGCTGTAGCAAGATGTGGGATTGAGATAGCCACAACACACCAGATAGTTTTGTTTTCATCCAGAGTATCTGGACAAATTGTTGTAGTATCCCGGTGATATTTAACCAAAATTCACCGTGAAAGTGGTTTTGGAGAAAAGTACAATCTTCCTGTACGGCAAATGCATCCAATGTCATGTTTACAGAAAGAAATATCATGTTTTCTCAGGTTTCTGAAGCTTTCTTCCTAGAAAACTCGAATGTGTGGCGTATTAGACTCCAGGTGGAACTAATTAGCGTTTGCCAGCAGAAAACAAAAAGGGTAGTGCTAAAGTGCATTCAAAACCGTAAAGTCCATAGAGAATGTCCAGAAAACACAAACAAACACAGAGGCTGTAGCAAGATGTGGGATTGAGATAGCCACAACACACCAGATAGTTTTGCTTTCATCCAGAGTATCTGGACAAAATGTTGTGGATTTCGGGTGAAACTTAACCAAAAAACACCGTGAAAGTGGTTTTGGAGAAAAGCTCATGCTACCTCTTCGGCAAATGCAGCCAATGTCATGTTTACAGAAAGAAATATCATGTTTTCTCAGGTTTCTGAAGCTTTCTTCCTAGAAAACTCGAATGTGTGGCGTATTAGACTCCAGGTGGAACCAATTAGCGTTTGCCACCTGAAACCAAAAACTTACATGCTAAAATGCATTCAAAACCGTAAAGTCCATAGAGAATGTCCAGAAAACACAAACAAACACAGAGGCTGTAGCAAGATCTGGGATGGAGATAGCCACAACACACCAGAGAGTTTTGTTTTCATCCAGAGTATCTGGACAAAATGTTGTAGTATCCCGGTGATATTTAACCAAAAATCACCGTGAAAGTGGTTTTGGAGAAAAGCACCATCTTCCTGTTCGGCAAATGCATCCAATTTCATGTTTACAAATACAAATATCATGTTTTCTCAGGTTTCTGAAGCTTTCTTCCTAGAAAACTCGAATGTGTGGCGTATTAGACTCCAGGTGGAACCAATTAGCGTTTGCCAGCTGAAAACAAAAAGGGTCCTGCTAAAATGCATTCAAAACCGTAAAGTCCATAGAGAATGTCCAGAAAACACAAACAAACACAGAGGCTGTAGCAAGATGTGGGATTGAGATAGCCACAACACACAAGATAGTTTTGCTTTCATCCAGAGTATCTGGACAAAATGTTGTAGTATCCTGGTGATATTTAACCAAAAATCACCGTGAAAGTGGTTTTGGAGAAAAGCACAATCTTCCTGTTCGGCAAATGCATCCAATGTCATGTTTACAAATACAAATATCATGTTTTCTCAGGTTTCTGAAGCTTTCTTCCTAGAAAACTCGAATGTGTGGCGTATTAGACTCCAGGTGGAACCAATTAGCGTTTGCCAGCTGAAAACAAACACTTACATGCTAAAATGCATTCAAAACCGTAAAGTCCATAGAGAATGTCTAGAAAACACAAACAAACACAGAGGCTGTAGCAAGATGTGGGATTGAGATAGCCACAACACACCAGATGGTTTTGTTTTCATCCAGAGTATCTGGACAAAATGTTGTACTATCCTGGTGAAATTTAACCAAAAATCACCGTGGAAGTGGTTTTGCAGAAAAGCACAATCTTCCTGTTCGGCAAATGCATCCAATGTCATGTTTACAAATACAAATATCATGTTTTCTCAGGTTTCTGAAGCTTTCTTCCTAGAAAACTCGAATGTGTGGCGTATTAGACTCCAGGTGGAACCAATTAGCGTTTGCTAGCTGAAAACAAAAACTTACATGCTAAAATGCATTCAAAACCGTAAAGTCCATAGAGAATGTACAGAAACCACAAACAAGCACAGAGGCTGTGGCAAGATGTGGGATTGAGATAGCCACAACACACCAGAGAGTTTTGCTTTCATCCAGAGTATCTGGACAAAATGTTGTGGATTTCGGGTGAAACTTAACCAAAAATCACCGTGAAAGTGGTTTTGGAGAAAAGCTCATGCTACCTGTTCGGCAAATGCAGCCAAGGTCATGTTTACAGAAAGAAATATCATGTTTTCTCAGGTTTCTGAAGCTTTCTTCCTAGAAAACTCGAATGTGTGGCGTATTAGACTCCAGGTGGAACCAATTAGCGTTTGCCACCTGAAACCAAAAACTTACATGCTAAAATGCATTCAAAACCGTAAAGTCCATAGAGAATGTCCAGAAAACACAAACAAACACAGAGGCTGTAGCAAGATGTGGGACTGAGATAGCCACAACACACCAGATGGTTTTGTTTTCATCCAGAGTATCTGGACAAAATGTTGTGGATTTCGGGTGAAACTTAACCAAAAATCACCGTGGAAGTGGTTTTAGAGAAAAGCACAATCTTCCTGTTCGGCAAATGCATCCAATGTCATGTTTACAAATACAAATATCATGTTTTCTCAGGTTTCTGAAGCTTTCTTCCTAGAAAACTCGAATGTGTGGCGTATTAGACTCCAGGTGGAACCAATTAGCGTTTGCTAGCTGAAAACAAAAACTTACATGCTAAAATGCATTCAAAACCGTAAAGTCCATAGAGAATGTACAGAAACCACAAACAAGCACAGAGGCTGTGGCAAGATGTGGGATTGAGATAGCCACAACACACCAGATAGTTTTGCTTTCATGCAGAGTATCTGGACAAAATGTTGTGGATTTCGGGTGAAATTTAACCAAAAATCACCGTGAAAGTGGTTTTGGAGAAAAGCTCATGCTTCCTGTTCGGCAAATGCAGCCAAGGTCATGTTTACAGAAGGAAATATCATGTTTTCTCAGGTTTCTGAAGCTTTCTTCCTAGAAAACTCGAATGTGTGGCGAATTACACTCCAGGTGGAACCAATTAGCGTTTGCCAGCTGAAAACAAAAACTTACATGCTAAAATGCATTCAAAACCGTAAAGTCCATAGAGAATGTCCAGAAAACACAAACAAATACAGAGGCTGTAGCAAGATGTGGGATTGAGATAGCCACAACACACCAGATAGTTTTGCTTTCATCCAGATTATCTGGACAAAATGTTGTGGATTTCGGGTGAAACTTAACCAAAAATCACGGTGAAAGTGGTTTTGGAGAAAAGCTCATGCTACCTGTTCGGCAAATGCAGCCAATGTCATGTTTACAGAAAGAAATATCATGTTTTCTCAGGTTTCTGAAGCTTTCTTCCTAGAAAACTCGAATGTGTGGCGTATTAGACTCCAGGTGGAACCAATTAGCGTTTGCCACCTGCAACCAAAAACTTACATGCTAAAATGCATTCAAAACCGTAAAGTCCATAGAGAATGTCCAGAAAACACAAACAAACACAGAGGCTGTAGCAAGATCTGGGATGGAGATAGCCACAACACACCAGAGAGTTTTGTTTTCATCCAGAGTATCTGGACAAAATGTTGTAGTATCCCGGTGATATTTAACCAAAAATCACGGTGAAAGTGGTTTTGGAGAAAAGCACAATCTTCCTGTTCGGCAAATGCATCCAATGTCATGTTTACAAATACAAATATCATGTTTTCTCAGGTTTCTGAAGCTTTCTTCCTAGAAAACTTGAATGTGTGGAGGATTAGACTCCAGGTGGAACCAATTAGCGTTTGCCAGCTGAAAACAAAAACTTACATGTTAAAATACATTCAAAACCGTAAAGTCCATAGAGAATGTCCAGAAAACACAAACAAACACAGAGGCTGTAGCAAGATGTGGGATTGAGATAGCCACAACACACAAGATAGTTTTGCTTTCATCCAGATTATCTGGACAAAATGTTGTGGATTTCCGGTGAAACTTAACCAAAAATCACCGTGAAAGTGGTTTTGGAGAAAAGCACAATCTTCCTGTTCGGCAAATGCATCCAATGTCATGTTTACAAATACAAATATCATGTTTTCTCAGGTTTCTGAAGCTTTCATCCTAGAAAACTCGAATGTGTGGCGTATTAGACTCCAGGTGGAACCAATTAGCGTTTGCCAGCTGAAAACAAAAACTTACATGCTAAAATGCATTCAAAACCGTAAAGTCCATAGAGAATGTCTAGAAAACACAAACAAACACAGAGGCTGTAGCAAGATGTGGGATTGAGATAGCCACAACACACCAGATGGATTTGTTTTCATCCAGAGGATCTGGACAAAATGTTGTAGTATCTCGGTGAAATTTAACCAAAAATCACGGTGAAGGTGGTTTTGGAGAAAAGAACAATCTTCCTGTTCGGCAAATGCATCCAATGTCATGTTTACAAATACAAATATCATGTTTTCTCAGGTTTCTGAAGCTTTCTTCCTAGAAAACTCGAATGTGTGGCGTATTAGACTCCAGGTGGAACCAGTTAGCGTTTGCCAGCTGAAAACAAAAACTTACATGCTAAAATGCATTCAAAACCGTAAAGTCCATAGAGAATGTCCAGAAAACACAAACAAACACAGAGGCTGTAGCAAGATCTGGGATGGAGATAGCCACAACACACCAGATAGTTTTGCTTTCATCCAGAGTATCTGGACAAAATGTTGTGGATTTTGGGTGAAACTTAACCAAAAATCACCGTGAAAGTGGTTTTGGAGAAAAGCTCATGCTACCTGTTCGGCAAATGCAGCCAATGTCATGTTTACAGAAAGAAATATCATGTTTTCTCAGGTTTCTGAAGCTTTCTTCCTAGAAAACTCGAATGTGTGGCGAATTACACTCCAGGTGGAACCAATTAGCGTTTGCCAGCTGAAAACAAAAACTTACATGCTAAAATGCATTCAAAACCGTAAAGTCCATAGAGAATGTCCAGAAAACACAAACAAACACAGAGGCTGTAGCAAGATGTGGGATTGAGATAGCCAAAACACACCAGATGGTTTTGTTTTCATCCAGAGGATCTGGACAAAATGTTGTAGTATCCTGGTGAAATTTAACGAAAAATAAGGTGAAAGTGGTTTTGGAGAAAAGCACAATCTTCCTGTTCAGCAAACGCATCCAATATCATGTTTACAAATACAAATATCATGTTTTCTCAGGTTTCTGAAACTTTCTTCCTAGAAAACTCGAATGTGTGGCGTATTAGACTCCAGGTGGAACCAATTAGCGTTTGCCAGCTGAAACCAAAAACTTACATGCTAAAATGCATTCAAAACCGTAAAGTCCATAGAGAATGTCCAGAAAACACAAACAAGCACAGAGGCTGTGGCAAGATGTGGGATTGAGATAGCCACAACACACCAGATAGTTTTGCTTTCATCCAGAGTAACTGGACAAAATGTTGTGGATTTCGGGTGAAATTTAACCAAAAATCACGGTGAAAGTGGTTTTGGAGAAAAGCTCATGCTACCTGTTCGGCAAATGCAGCCAAGGTCATGTTTACAGAAGGAAATATCATGTTTTCTCAGGTTTCTGAAGCTTTCTTCCTAGAAAACTCGAATGTGTGGCGAATTACACTCCAGGTGGAACCAATTATCGTTTGCCAGCTGAAAACAAAATGGGTCCTGCTAAAATGCATTCAAAACCGTAAAGTCCATAGAGAATATCCAGAAAACACAAACAAACACAGAGGCTGTAGCAAGATGTGGGATTGAGATAGCCACAACACACCAGATGGATTTGTTTTCATCCAGAGGATCTGGACAAAATGTTGTAGTATCTCGGTGAAATTTAACCAAAAATCACCGTGAAAGTGGTTTTGGAGAAAAGAACAATCTTCCTGTTCGGCAAATGCATCCAATGTCATGTTTACAAATACAAATATCATGTTTTCTCAGGTTTCTGAAGCTTTCTTCCTAGAAAACTCGAATGTGTGGCGTATTAGACTCCAGGTGGAACCAGTTAGCGTTTGCCAGCTGAAAACACAAACTTACATGCTAAAATGCATTCAAAACCGTAAAGTCCATAGAGAATGTCCAGAAAACACAAACAAACACAGAGGCTGTAGCAAGATGTGGGATGGAGATAGCCACAACACACCAGATAGTTTTGCTTTCATCCAGAGTATCTGGACAAAATGTTGTGGATTTTGGGTGAAACTTAACCAAAAATCACCGTGAAAGTGGTTTTGGAGAAAAGCTCATGCTACCTGTTCGGCAAATGCAGCCAATGTCATGTTTACAGAAAGAAATATCATGTTTTCTCAGGTTTCTGAAGCTTTCTTCCTAGAAAACTCGAATGTGTGGTGAATTACACTCCAGGTGGAACCAATTAGCGTTTGCCAGCTGAAAACAAAAACTTACATGCTAAAATGCATTCAAAACCGTAAAGTCCATAGAGAATGTCCAGAAAACACAAACAAACACAGAGGCTGTAGCAAGATGTGGGATTGAGATAGCCACAACACACCAGATAGTTTTGCTTTCATCCAGAGTATCTGGACAAAATGTTGTGGATTTTGGGTGAAACTTAACCAAAAATCACCGTGAAAGTGGTTTTGGAGAAAAGCTCATGCTACCTGTTCGGCAAATGTAGCCAATGTCATGTTTACAGAAAGAAATATCATGTTTTCTCAGGTTTCTGAAGCTTTCTTCCTAGAAAACTCGAATGTGTGGCGTATTAGACTCCAGGTGGAACCAATTAGCGTTTGCCAGCTGAAACCAAAAACTTACATGCTAAAATGCATTCAAAACCGTAAAGTCCATAGAGAATGTCCAGAAAACACAAACAAGCACAGAGGCTGTAGCAAGATGTGGGATTGAGATAGCCAAAACACACCAGATGGTTTTGTTTTCATCCAGAGGATCTGGACAAAATGTTGTAGTATCCTGGTGAAATTTAACGAAAAATAAGGTGAAAGTGGTTTTGGAGAAAAGCACAATCTTCCTGTTCAGCAAACGCATCCAATATCATGTTTACAAATACAAATATCATGTTTTCTCAGGTTTCTGAAACTTTCTTCCTAGAAAACTCGAATGTGTGGCGTATTAGACTCCAGGTGGAACCAATTAGCGTTTGCCAGCTGAAACCAAAAACTTACATGCTAAAATGCATTCAAAACCGTAAAGTCCATAGAGAATGTCCAGAAAACACAAACAAACACAGAGGCTGTAGCAAGATGTGGGATTGAGATAGCCACAACACACCAGATAGTTTTGCTTTCATCCAGAGTATCTGGACAAAATGTTGTGGATTTTGGGTGAAACTTAACCAAAAATCACCGTGAAAGTGGTTTTGGAGAAAAGCTCATGCTACCTGTTCGGCAAATGTAGCCAATGTCATGTTTACAGAAAGAAATATCATGTTTTCTCAGGTTTCTGAAGCTTTCTTCCTAGAAAACTCGAATGTGTGGCGTATTAGACTCCAGGTGGAACCAATTAGCGTTTGCCAGCTGAAACCAAAAACTTACATGCTAAAATGCATTCAAAACCGTAAAGTCCATAGAGAATGTCCAGAAAACACAAACAAGCACAGAGGCTGTGGCAAGATGTGGGATTGAGATAGCCACAACACACCAGATAGTTTTGCTTTCATCCAGAGTAACTGGACAAAATGTTGTGGATTTCGGGTGAAATTTAACCAAAAATCACGGTGAAAGTGGTTTTGGAGAAAAGCTCATGCTACCTGTTCGGCAAATGCAGCCAAGGTCATGTTTACAGAAGGAAATATCATGTTTTCTCAGGTTTCTGAAGCTTTCTTCCTAGAAAACTCGAATGTGTGGCGAATTACACTCCAGGTGGAACCAATTATCGTTTGCCAGCTGAAAACAAAATGGGTCCTGCTAAAATGCATTCAAAACCGTAAAGTCCATAGAGAATATCCAGAAAACACAAACAAACACAGAGGCTGTAGCAAGATGTGGGATTGAGATAGCCACAACACACCAGATGGATTTGTTTTCATCCAGAGGATCTGGACAAAATGTTGTAGTATCTCGGTGAAATTTAACCAAAAATCACCGTGAAAGTGGTTTTGGAGAAAAGAACAATCTTCCTGTTCGGCAAATGCATCCAATGTCATGTTTACAAATACAAATATCATGTTTTCTCAGGTTTCTGAAGCTTTCTTCCTAGAAAACTCGAATGTGTGGCGTATTAGACTCCAGGTGGAACCAGTTAGCGTTTGCCAGCTGAAAACACAAACTTACATGCTAAAATGCATTCAAAACCGTAAAGTCCATAGAGAATGTCCAGAAAACACAAACAAACACAGAGGCTGTAGCAAGATGTGGGATGGAGATAGCCACAACACACCAGATAGTTTTGCTTTCATCCAGAGTATCTGGACAAAATGTTGTGGATTTTGGGTGAAACTTAACCAAAAATCACCGTGAAAGTGGTTTTGGAGAAAAGCTCATGCTACCTGTTCGGCAAATGCAGCCAATGTCATGTTTACAGAAAGAAATATCATGTTTTCTCAGGTTTCTGAAGCTTTCTTCCTAGAAAACTCGAATGTGTGGTGAATTACACTCCAGGTGGAACCAATTAGCGTTTGCCAGCTGAAAACAAAAACTTACATGCTAAAATGCATTCAAAACCGTAAAGTCCATAGAGAATGTCCAGAAAACACAAACAAACACAGAGGCTGTAGCAAGATGTGGGATTGAGATAGCCACAACACACCAGATAGTTTTGCTTTCATCCAGAGTATCTGGACAAAATGTTGTGGATTTTGGGTGAAACTTAACCAAAAATCACCGTGAAAGTGGTTTTGGAGAAAAGCTCATGCTACCTGTTCGGCAAATGTAGCCAATGTCATGTTTACAGAAAGAAATATCATGTTTTCTCAGGTTTCTGAAGCTTTCTTCCTAGAAAACTCGAATGTGTGGCGTATTAGACTCCAGGTGGAACCAATTAGCGTTTGCCAGCTGAAACCAAAAACTTACATGCTAAAATGCATTCAAAACCGTAAAGTCCATAGAGAATGTCCAGAAAACACAAACAAGCACAGAGGCTGTAGCAAGATGTGGGATTGAGATAGCCAAAACACACCAGATGGTTTTGTTTTCATCCAGAGGATCTGGACAAAATGTTGTAGTATCCTGGTGAAATTTAACGAAAAATAAGGTGAAAGTGGTTTTGGAGAAAAGCACAATCTTCCTGTTCAGCAAACGCATCCAATATCATGTTTACAAATACAAATATCATGTTTTCTCAGGTTTCTGAAACTTTCTTCCTAGAAAACTCGAATGTGTGGCGTATTAGACTCCAGGTGGAACCAATTAGCGTTTGCCAGCTGAAACCAAAAACTTACATGCTAAAATGCATTCAAAACCGTAAAGTCCATAGAGAATGTCCAGAAAACACAAACAAACACAGAGGCTGTAGCAAGATGTGGGATTGAGATAGCCACAACACACCAGATAGTTTTGCTTTCATCCAGAGTATCTGGACAAAATGTTGTGGATTTTGGGTGAAACTTAACCAAAAATCACCGTGAAAGTGGTTTTGGAGAAAAGCTCATGCTACCTGTTCGGCAAATGTAGCCAATGTCATGTTTACAGAAAGAAATATCATGTTTTCTCAGGTTTCTGAAGCTTTCTTCCTAGAAAACTCGAATGTGTGGCGTATTAGACTCCAGGTGGAACCAATTAGCGTTTGCCAGCTGAAACCAAAAACTTACATGCTAAAATGCATTCAAAACCGTAAAGTCCATAGAGAATGTCCAGAAAACACAAACAAGCACAGAGGCTGTGGCAAGATGTGGGATTGAGATAGCCACAACACACCAGATAGTTTTGCTTTCATCCAGAGTAACTGGACAAAATGTTGTGGATTTCGGGTGAAATTTAACCAAAAATCACGGTGAAAGTGGTTTTGGAGAAAAGCTCATGCTACCTGTTCGGCAAATGCAGCCAAGGTCATGTTTACAGAAGGAAATATCATGTTTTCTCAGGTTTCTGAAGCTTTCTTCCTAGAAAACTCGAATGTGTGGCGAATTACACTCCAGGTGGAACCAATTATCGTTTGCCAGCTGAAAACAAAATGGGTCCTGCTAAAATGCATTCAAAACCGTAAAGTCCATAGAGAATATCCAGAAAACACAAACAAACACAGAGGCTGTAGCAAGATGTGGGATTGAGATAGCCACAACACACCAGATGGATTTGTTTTCATCCAGAGGATCTGGACAAAATGTTGTAGTATCTCGGTGAAATTTAACCAAAAATCACCGTGAAAGTGGTTTTGGAGAAAAGAACAATCTTCCTGTTCGGCAAATGCATCCAATGTCATGTTTACAAATACAAATATCATGTTTTCTCAGGTTTCTGAAGCTTTCTTCCTAGAAAACTCGAATGTGTGGCGTATTAGACTCCAGGTGGAACCAGTTAGCGTTTGCCAGCTGAAAACACAAACTTACATGCTAAAATGCATTCAAAACCGTAAAGTCCATAGAGAATGTCCAGAAAACACAAACAAACACAGAGGCTGTAGCAAGATGTGGGATGGAGATAGCCACAACACACCAGATAGTTTTGCTTTCATCCAGAGTATCTGGACAAAATGTTGTGGATTTTGGGTGAAACTTAACCAAAAATCACCGTGAAAGTGGTTTTGGAGAAAAGCTCATGCTACCTGTTCGGCAAATGCAGCCAATGTCATGTTTACAGAAAGAAATATCATGTTTTCTCAGGTTTCTGAAGCTTTCTTCCTAGAAAACTCGAATGTGTGGTGAATTACACTCCAGGTGGAACCAATTAGCGTTTGCCAGCTGAAAACAAAAACTTACATGCTAAAATGCATTCAAAACCGTAAAGTCCATAGAGAATGTCCAGAAAACACAAACAAACACAGAGGCTGTAGCAAGATGTGGGATTGAGATAGCCACAACACACCAGATAGTTTTGCTTTCATCCAGAGTATCTGGACAAAATGTTGTGGATTTTGGGTGAAACTTAACCAAAAATCACCGTGAAAGTGGTTTTGGAGAAAAGCTCATGCTACCTGTTCGGCAAATGTAGCCAATGTCATGTTTACAGAAAGAAATATCATGTTTTCTCAGGTTTCTGAAGCTTTCTTCCTAGAAAACTCGAATGTGTGGCGTATTAGACTCCAGGTGGAACCAATTAGCGTTTGCCAGCTGAAACCAAAAACTTACATGCTAAAATGCATTCAAAACCGTAAAGTCCATAGAGAATGTCCAGAAAACACAAACAAGCACAGAGGCTGTGGCAAGATGTGGGATTGAGATAGCCACAACACACCAGATAGTTTTGCTTTCATCCAGAGTAACTGGACAAAATGTTGTGGATTTCGGGTGAAATTTAACCAAAAATCACGGTGAAAGTGGTTTTGGAGAAAAGCTCATGCTACCTGTTCGGCAAATGCAGCCAAGGTCATGTTTACAGAAGGAAATATCATGTTTTCTCAGGTTTCTGAAGCTTTCTTCCTAGAAAACTCGAATGTGTGGCGAATTACACTCCAGGTGGAACCAATTAGCGTTTGCCAGCTGAAAACAAAATGGGTCCTGCTAAAATGCATTCAAAACCGTAAAGTCCATAGAGAATATCCAGAAAACACAAACAAACACAGAGGCTGTAGCAAGATGTGGGATGGAGATAGCCACAACACACCAGATAGTTTTGCTTTCATCCAGAGTATCTGGACAAAATCTTGTGGATTTCGGGTGAAACTTAACCAAAAATCACCGTGAAAGTGGTTTTGGAGAAAAGCACAATCTTCCTGTTCGGCAAATGCAGCCAATGTCATGTTTACAGAAAGAAATATCATGTTTTCTCAGGTTTCTGAAGCTTTCTTCCTAGAAAACTCGAATGTGTGGCGTATTAGACTCCAGGTGGAACCAATTAGCGTTTGCCAGCTGAAACCAAAAATTTACATGCTAAAATGCATTCAAAACCGTAAAGTCCATAGAGAATGTCCAGAAAACACAAACAAACACAGAGGCTGTAGCAAGATGTGGGATTGAGATAGCCACAACACACCAGATAGTTTTGCTTTCATACAGAGTATCTGCACAAAATGTTGTGGATTTCGGGTGAAATTTAACCAAAAATCACGGTGAAAGTGGTTTTGGAGAAAAGCACAATCTTCCTGTTCGGCAAATGCATCCAATGTCATGTTTACAAATACAAATATCATGTTTTCTCAGGTTTCTGAAGCTTTCTTCCTAGAAAACTCGAATGTGTGGCGTATTAGACTCCAGGTGGAACCAATTAGCGTTTGCCAGCTGAAAACAAAAACTTACATGCTAAAATGCATTCAAAACCGTAAAGTCCATAGAGAATGTCCAGAAAACACAAACAAACACAGAGGCTGTAGCAAGATGTGGGATGGAGATAGGCACAACACACCAGATAGTTTTGCTTTCATCCAGAGTATCTGGACAAAATGTTGTAGTATCTCGGTGAAATTTAACCAAAAATCACGGTGAAAGTGGTTTTGGAGAAAAGCCCAATCTTCCTGTTCAGCAAATGCATCCAATGTCATGTTTAAAAATACAAATATCATGTTTTCTCAGGTTTCTGAAGCTTTCTTCCTAGAAAACTCGAATGTGTGGCGTATTAGACTCCAGGTGGAACCAATTAGCGTTTGCCAGCTGAAACCAAAAACTTACATGCTAAAATGCATTCAAAACCGTAAAGTCCATAGAGAATGTCCAGAAAACACAAACAAACACAGAGGCTGTAGCAAGATGTGGGATTGAGACAGCCACAACACACCAGATAGTTTTGCTTTCATCCAGAGTATCGGGACAAAATGTTGTGGATTTTGGGTGAAACTTAACCAAAAATCACTGTGAAAGTGGTTTTGGAGAAAAGCTCATGCTACCTGTTCGGCAAATGCAGCCAATGTCATGTTTACAGAAAGAAATATCATGTTTTCTCAGGTTTCTGAAGCTTTCTTCCTAGAAAACTCGAATGTATGGCGTATTAGACTCCAGGTGGAACCAGTTAGCGTTTGCCAGCTGAAAACAAAAACTTACATGCTAAAATGCATTCAAAACCGTAAAGTCCATAGAGAATGCCCAGAAAACACAAACAAACACAGAGGCTGTAGCAAGATCTGGGATGGAGATAGCCACAACACACCAGATAGTTTTGCTTTCATCCAGAGTATCTGGACAAAATGTTGTGGATTTTGGGTGAAACTTAACCAAAAATCACCGTGAAAGTGGTTTTGGAGAAAAGCTCATGCTACCTGTTCGGCAAATGCAGCCAATGTCATGTTTACAAATACAAATATCATGTTTTCTCAGGTTTCTGAAGCTTTCTTCCTAGAAAACTCGAATGTGTGGAGGATTTGACTCCAGGTGGAACCAGTTAGCGTTTGCCAGCTGAAAACAAAAACTTATATGCTAAAATGCATTCAAAACCGTAAAGTCCATAGAGAATGTCCAGAAAACACAAACAAACACAGAGGCTGTAGCAAGATCTGGGATGGAGATAGCCACAACACACCAGATAGTTTTGCTTTCATCCAGAGTATCTGGACAAAATGTTGTGGATTTTGGGTGAAACTTAACCAAAAATCACCGTGAAAGTGGTTTTGGAGAAAAGCTCATGCTACCTGTTCGGCAAATGCAGCCAAGGTCATGTTTACAGAAGGAAATATCATGTTTTCTCAGGTTTCTGAAGCTTTCTTCCTAGAAAACTCGAATGTGTGGCGAATTACACTCCAGGTGGAACCAATTAGCGTTTGCCAGCTGAAAACAAAAACTTACATGCTAAAATGCATTCAAAACCGTAAAGTCCATAGAGAATGTCCAGAAAACACAAACAAGCACAGAGGCTGTGGCAAGATGTGGGATTGAGATAGCCACAACACACCAGATAGTTTTGCTTTCATCCAGAGTAACTGGACAAAATGTTGTGGATTTCGGGTGAAATTTAACCAAAAATCACGGTGAAAGTGGTTTTGGAGAAAAGCTCATGCTTCCTGTTCGGCAAATGCAGCCAAGGTCATGTTTACAGAAGGAAATATCATGTTTTCTCAGGTTTCTGAAGCTTTCTTCCTAGAAAACTCGAATGTGTGGCGAATTACACTCCAGGTGGAACCAATTATCGTTTGCCAGCTGAAAACAAAATGGGTCCTGCTAAAATGCATTCAAAACCGTAAAGTCCATAGAGAATGTCCAGAAAACACAAACAAACACAGAGGCTGTAGCAAGATCTGGGATGGAGATAGCCACAACACACCAGATAGTTTTGCTTTCATCCAGAGTAACTGGACAAAATGTTGTGGATTTCGGGTGAAATTTAACCAAAAATCACGGTGAAAGTGGTTTTGGAGAAAAGCTCATGCTACCTGTTCGGCAAATGCAGCCAAGGTCATGTTTACAGAAGGAAATATCATGTTTTCTCAGGTTTCTGAAGCTTTCTTCCTAGAAAACTCGAATGTGTGGCGAATTACACTCCAGGTGGAACCAATTATCGTTTCCCAGTTGAAAACAAAATGGGTCCTGCTAAAATGCATTCAAAACCGTAAAGTCCATAGAGAATGTCCAGAAAACACAAACAAACACAGAGGCTGTAGCAAGATGTGGGATTGAGATAGCCACAACACACCAGATAGTTTTGCTTTCATGCAGAGTATCTGGACAAAATGTTGTGCATTTCGAGTGAAATTTAACCAAAAATCACGGTGAAAGTGGTTTTGGAGAAAAGCACAATCTTCCTGTTCGGCAAATGCATCCAATGTCATGTTTACAAATACAAATATCATGTTTTCTCAGGTTTCTGAAGCTTTCTTCCTAGAAAACTCGAATGTGTGGCGTATTAGACTCCAGGTGGAACCAATTAGCGTTTGCAAGCTGAAAACAAAAAGGGTCCTGCTAAAATGCATTCAAAACCGTAAAGTCCATAGAGAATGTCCAGAAAACACAAACAAACACAGAGGCTGTAGCAAGATGTGGGATGGAGATAGGCACAACACACCAGATAGTTTTGCTTTCATCCAGAGGATCTGGACAAAATGTTGTAGTATCTCGGTGAAATTTAACCAAAAATCACGGTGAAAGTGGTTTTGGAGAAAAGATCATGCTTCCTGTTCAGCAAATGCATCCAATGTCATGTTTAAAAATACAAATATCATGTTTTCTCAGGTTTCTGAAGCTTTCTTCCTAGAAAACTCGAATGTGTGGCGTATTAGACTCCAGGTGGAACCAATTAGCGTTTGCCAGCTGAAAACAAAAACTTACATGCTAAAATACATTCAAAACCGTAAAGTCCATAGAGAATGTCCAGAAAACACAAACACACACAGAGGCTGTAGCAAGATGTGGGATTGAGACAGCCACAACACACCAGATAGTTTTGCTTTCATCCAGAGTATCTGGACAAAATGTTGTGGATTTTGGGTGAAACTTAACCAAAAATCACTGTGAAAGTGGTTTTGGATAAAAGCTCATGCTACCTGTTCGGCAAATGCAGCCAATGTCATGTTTACAGAAAGAAATATCATGTTTTCTCAGGATTCTGAAGCTTTCTTCCTAGAAAACTCGAATGTGTGGCGTATTAGACTCCAGGTGGAACCAATTAGCGTTTGCCAGCTGAAACCAAAAACTTACATGCTAAAATGCATTCAAAACCGTAAAGTCCATAGAGAATGTCCAGAAAACACAAACAAGCACAGAGGCTGTGGCAAGATGTGGGATTGAGATAGCCACAACACACCAGATAGTTTTTCTTTCATGCAGAGTATCTGGACAAAATGTTGTGGATTTCGGGTGAAATTTAACCAAAAATCACGGTGAAAGTGGTTTTGGAGAAAAGCTCATGCTTCCTGTTCGGCAAATGCAGCCAAGGTCATGTTTACAGAAGGAAATATCATGTTTTCTCTGGTTTCTGAAGCTTTCTTCCTAGAAAACTCGAATGTGTGGCGTATTAGACTCCAGGTGGAACCAATTATCGTTTGCCAGGTGAAAACAAAAACTTACATGCTAAAATGCATTCAAAACCGTAAAGTCCATAGAGAATGTCCAGAAAACACAAACAAATACAGAGGCTGTAGCAAGATGTGGGATTGAGATAGCCACAACACACCAGATAGTTTTGCTTTCATGCAGAGTATCTGGACAAAATGTTGTGGATTTCGGGTGAAACTTAACCAAAAATCACCGTGAAAGTGGTTTTGGAGAAAAGCTCATGCTACCTGTTCGGCAAATGCATCCAATGTCATGTTTACAAATACAAATATCATGTTTTCTCAGGTTTCTGAAGCTTTCTTCCTAGAAAACTCGAATGTGTGGTGTATTAGACTCCAGGTGGAACCAATTAGCGTTTGCCAGCAGAAAACAAAAAGGGTCCTGCTAAAATGCATTCAAAACCGTAAAGTCCATAGAGAATGTCCAGAAAACACAAACAAACACAGAGGCTGTAGCAAGATGTGGGATTGAGATAGCCACAACACACCAGATAGTTTTGCTTTCATCCAGAGTATCTGGACAAAATGTTGTGGATTTTGGGTGAAACTTAACCAAAAATCACCGTGAAAGTGGTTTTGGAGAAAAGCTCATGCTACCTGTTCGGCAAATGCAGCGAATGTCATGTTTACAGAAAGAAATATCATGTTTTCTCAGGTTTCTGAAGCTTTCTTCCTAGAAAACTCGAATGTGTGGCGTATTAGACTCCAGGTGGAACCAATTAGCGTTTGCCAGCTGAAACCAAAAACTTACATGCTAAAATGCATTCAAAACCGTAAAGTCCATAGAGAATGTCCAGAAAACACAAACAAGCACAGAGGCTGTGGCAAGATGTGGGATTGAGATAGCCACAACACACCAGATGGTTTTGCTTTCATCCAGAGTAACTGGACAAAATGTTGTGGATTTCGGGTGAAATTTAACCAAAAATCACCGTGAAAGTGGTTTTGGAGAAAAGCTCATGCTTCCTGTTCGGCACATGCAACCAAGGTCATGTTTACAGAAGGAAATATCATGTTTTCTCAGGTTTCTGAAGCTTTCTTCCTAGAAAACTCGAATGTGTGGCGAATTACACTCCAGGTGGAACCAATTATCGTTTGCCAGCTGAAAACAAAATGGGTCCTGCTAAAATGCATTCAAAACCGTAAAGTCCATAGAGAATGTCCAGAAAACACAAACAAACACAGAGGCTGTAGCAAGATCTGGGATGGAGATATCCACAACACACCAGATAGTTTTGCTTTCATCCAGAGTATCTGGACAAAATGTTGTGGATTTCGGGTGAAACTTAACCAAAAATCACCGTGAAAGTGGTTTTGGAGAAAAGCACAATCTTCCTGTTCGGCAAATGCAGCCTATGTCATGTTTACAAATACAAATATCATGTTTTCTCAGGTTTCTGAAGCTTTCTTCCTAGAAAACTCGAATGTGTGGCGTATTAGACTCCAGGTGGAACCAATAAGCGTTTGCCAGCTGAAAACAAAATGGGTCCTGCTAAAATGCATTCAAAACCGTAAAGTCCATAGAGAATGTCCAGAAAACACAAACAAACACAGAGGCTGTAGCAAGATGTGGGATTGAGATAGCCAAAACACACCAGATGGTTTTGTTTTCATCCAGAGGATCTGGACAAAATGTTGTAGTATTCTGGTGAAATTTAACCAAAAATCACCGTGAAAGTGGTTTTGGAGAAAAGCACAATCTTCCTGTTCAGCAAATGCATCCAATGTCATGTTTACAAATACAAATATCATGTTTTCTCAGGTTTCTGAAGCTTTCTTCCTAGAAAACTCGAATGTGTGGCGTATTAGACTCCAGGTGGAACCAATTAGCGTTTGCCAGCTGAAAACAAACACTTACATGCTAAAATGCATTCAAAACCGTAAAGTCCATAGAGAATGTCCAGAAAACACAAACAAGCACAGAGGCTGTAGCAAGATGTGGGATTGAGATAGCCACAACACACCAGAGAGTTTTGTTTTCATCCAGAGTATCTGGACAAAATGTTGTAGTATCCCGGTGATATTTAACCAAAAATCACGGTGAAAGTGGTTTTGGAGAAAAGCACAATCTTCCTGTTCGGCAAATGCATCCAATGTCATGTTTACAAATACAAATATCATGTTTTCTCAGGTTTCTGAAGCTTTCTACCTAGAAAATTCGAATGTGTGGCGTATTAGACTCCAGGTGGAACCAATTAGCGTTTGCCAGCTGAAAACAAAAACTTACATGCTAAAATGCATTCAAAACCGTAAAGTCCATAGAGAATGTCCAGAAAACACAAACAAACACAGAGGCTGTAGCAAGATGTGGGATTGAGATAGCCACAACACACCAGATAGTTTTGCTTTCATCCAGAGTATCTGCACAAAATGGTGTAGTATCCCGGTGATATTTAACCAAAAATCACCGTGAAAGTGGTTTTGGAGAAAAGCACAATCTTCCTGTAAGGCAAATGCAGCCAATGTCATGTTTACAGAAAGAAATATCATGTTTTCTCAGGTTTCAGAAGCTTTCTTCCTAGAAAACTCGAATGTGTGGCGAATTACACTCCAGGTGGAACCAATTAGCGTTTGCCAGCAGAAAACAAAAAGGGTCCTGCTAAAATGCATTCAAAACCGTAAAGTCCATAGAGAATGTCCAGAAAACACAAACAAACACAGAGGCTGTAGCAAGATGTGGGATTGAGATAGCCACAACACACCAGATAGTTTTGCTTTCATCCAGAGTATCTGACAAAATGTTGTGGATTTCGGGTGAAACTTAACCAAAAATCACCGTGAAAGTGGTTTTGGAGAAAAGCTCATGCTTCCTGTTCGGCAAATGCAGCCAATGTCATGTTTACAAATACAAATATCATGTTTTCTCAGGTTTCAGAAGCTTTCTTCCTAGAAAACTCGAATGTGTGGCGTATTAGACTCCAGGTGGAACCAAATAGCGTTTGCCAGCTGAGAACAAAAACTTACATGCTAAAATGCATTCAAAACCGTAAAGTCCATAGAGAATGTCCAGAAAACACAAACACACACAGAGGCTGTAGCAAGATCTGGGATTGAGATAGCCACAACACACCAGATAGTTTTGCTTTCATGCAGAGTATCTGGACAAAATGTTGTGGATTTTGGGTGAAATTTAACCAAAAATCACGGTGAAAGTGGTTTTGGAGAAAAGCTCATGCTTCCTGTTCGGCAAATGAAGCCAAGGTCATGTTTACAGAAGGATATATCATGTTTTCCCAGGTTTCTGAAGCTTTCTTCCTAGAAAACTCGAATGTGTGGCGTATTAGACTCCAGGTGGAACCAATTATCGTTTGCCAGGTGAAAACAAAAACTTACATGCTAAAATGCATTCAAAACCGTAAAGTCCATAGAGAATGTCCAGAAAACACAAACAAATACAGAGGCTGTAGCAAGATATGGGATTGAGATAGCCACAACACACCAGATAGTTTTGCTTTCATGCAGAGTATCTGGACAAAATGTTGTGGATTTCCGGTGAAACTTAACCAAAAATCACCGTGAAAGTGGTTTTGGAGAAAAGCTCATGCTACCTGTTCGGCAAATGCATCCAATGTCATGTTTACAAATACAAATATCATGTTTTCTCAGGTTTCTGAAGCTTTCTTCCTAGAAAACTCGAATGTGTGGCGTATTAGACTCCAGGTGGAACCAATTAGCTTTTGCCAGCTGAAAACAAAAACTTACATGCTAAAATGCATTCAAAACCGTAAAGTCCATAGAGAATGTCCAGAGAACACAAACAAACACAGAGGCTGTAGCAAGATGTGGGATTGAGATAGCCACAACACACCAGATAGTTTTGCTTTCATCCAGAGTATCTGGACAAAATGTTGTGGATTTTGGGTGAAACTTAACCAAAAATCACCGTGAAAGTGGTTTTGGAGAAAAGCTCATGCTACCTGCTCGGCAAATGCAGCCAATGTCATGTTTACAGAAAGAAATATCATGTTTTCTCAGGTTTCTGAAGCTTTCTTCCTAGAAAACTCGAATGTGTGGCGTATTAGACTCCAGGTGGAACCAATTAGCGTTTGCCAGCTGAAACCAAAAACTTACATGCTAAAATGCATTCAAAACCGTAAAGTCCATAGAGAATGTCCAGAAAACACAAACAAGCACAGAGGCTGTGGCAAGATGTGGGATTGAGATAGCCACAACACACCAGATAGTTTTGCTTTCATCCAGAGTATCTGCACAAAATGTTGTAGTATCCCGGTGATATTTAACCAAAAATCACCGTGAAAGTGGTTTTGGAGAAAAGCACAATCTTCCTGTAAGGCAAATGCAGCCAATGTCATGTTTACAGAAAGAAATATCATGTTTTCTCAGGTTTCAGAAGCTTTCTTCCTAGAAAACTCGAATGTGTGGCGAATTACACTCCAGGTGGAACCAATTAGCGTTTGCCAGCAGAAAACAAAAAGGGTCCTGCTAAAATGCATTCAAAACCGTAAAGTCCATAGAGAATGTCCAGAAAACACAAACAAACACAGAGGCTGTAGCAAGATGTGGGATTGAGATAGCCACAACACACCAGATAGTTTTGCTTTCATCCAGAGTATCTGACAAAATGTTGTGGATTTCGGGTGAAACTTAACCAAAAATCACCGTGAAAGTGGTTTTGGAGAAAAGCTCATGCTTCCTGTTCGGCAAATGCAGCCAATGTCATGTTTACAAATACAAATATCATGTTTTCTCAGGTTTCAGAAGCTTTCTTCCTAGAAAACTCGAATGTGTGGCGTATTAGACTCCAGGTGGAACCAATTAGCGTTTGCCAGCTGAGAACAAAAACTTACATGCTAAAATGCATTCAAAACCGTAAAGTCCATAGAGAATGTCCAGAAAACACAAACACACACAGAGGCTGTAGCAAGATCTGGGATTGAGATAGCCACAACACACCAGATAGTTTTGCTTTCATGCAGAGTATCTGGACAAAATGTTGTGGATTTCGGGTGAAATTTAACCAAAAATCACGGTGAAAGTGGTTTTGGAGAAAAGCTCATGCTTCCTGTTAGGCAAATGCAGCCAAGGTCATGTTTACAGAAGGAAATATCATGTTTTCTCAGGTTTCTGAAGCTTTCTTCCTAGAAAACTCGAATGTGTGGCGTATTAGACTCCAGGTGGAACCAATTAGCGTTTGCCAGCTGAAACCAAAAACTTACATGCTAAAATGCATTCAAAACCGTAAAGTCCATAGAGAATGTCCAGAAAACACAAACAAGCACAGAGGCTGTGGCAAGATGTGGGATTGAGATAGCCACAACACACCAGATAGTTTTGCTTTCATCCAGAGTAACTGGACAAAATGTTGTGGATTTCGGGTGAAATTTAACCAAAAATCACCGTGAAAGTGGTTTTGGAGAAAAGCTCATGCTTCCTGTTCGGCACATGCAACCAAGGTCATGTTTACAGAAGGAAATATCATGTTTTCTCAGGTTTCTGAAGCTTTCTTCCTAGAAAACTCGAATGTGTGGCGAATTACACTCCAGGTGGAACCAATTATCGTTTGCCAGCTGAAAACAAAATGGGTCCTGCTAAAATGCATTCAAAACCGTAAAGTCCATAGAGAATGTCCAGAAAACACAAACAAACACAGAGGCTGTAGCAAGATGTGGGATTGAGATAGCCACAACACACCAGATAGTTTTGTTTTCATCCAGAGGATCTGGACAAAATGTTGTAGTATTCTGGTGAAATTTAACCAAAAATCACCGTGAAAGTGGTTTTGGAGAAAAGCACAATCTTCCTGTTCAGCAAATGCATCCAATGTCATGTTTACAAATACAAATATCATGTTTTCTCAGGTTTCTGAAGCTTTCTTCCTAGAAAACTCGAATGTGTGGCGTATTAGACTCCAGGTGGAACCAATTAGCGTTTGCCAGCTGAAAACAAAAACTTACATGCTAAAATGCATTCAAAACCGTAAAGTCCATAGAGAATGTCCAGAAAACACAAACAAGCACAGAGGCTGTAGCAAGATGTGGGATTGAGATAGCCACAACACACCAGATAGTTTTGTTTTCATCCAGAGTATCTGGACAAAATGTTGTAGTATCCCGGTGATATTTAACCAAAAATCACGGTGAAAGTGGTTTTGGAGAAAAGCACAATCTTCCTGTTCGGCAAATGCATCCAATGTCATGTTTACAAATACAAATATCATGTTTTCTCAGGTTTCTGAAGCTTTCTACCTAGAAAATTCGAATGTGTGGCGTATTAGACTCCAGGTGGAACCAATTAGCGTTTGCCAGCTGAAAACAAAAACTTACATGCTAAAATGCATTCAAAACCGTAAAGTCCATAGAGAATGTCCAGAAAACACAAACAAACACAGAGGCTGTAGCAAGATGTGGGATTGAGATAGCCACAACACACCAGATAGTTTTGCTTTCATCCAGAGTATCTGCACAAAATGTTGTAGTATCCCGGTGATATTTAACCAAAAATCACCGTGAAAGTGGTTTTGGAGAAAAGCACAATCTTCCTGTAAGGCAAATGCAGCCAATGTCATGTTTACAGAAAGAAATATCATGTTTTCTCAGGTTTCAGAAGCTTTCTTCCTAGAAAACTCGAATGTGTGGCGAATTACACTCCAGGTGGAACCAATTAGCGTTTGCCAGCAGAAAACAAAAAGGGTCCTGCTAAAATGCATTCAAAACCGTAAAGTCCATAGAGAATGTCCAGAAAACACAAACAAACACAGAGGCTGTAGCAAGATGTGGGATTGAGATAGCCACAACACACCAGATAGTTTTGCTTTCATCCAGAGTATCTGACAAAATGTTGTGGATTTCGGGTGAAACTTAACCAAAAATCACCGTGAAAGTGGTTTTGGAGAAAAGCTCATGCTTCCTGTTCGGCAAATGCAGCCAATGTCATGTTTACAAATACAAATATCATGTTTTCTCAGGTTTCTGAAGCTTTCTTCCTAGAAAACTCGAATGTGTGGCATATTAGACTCCAGGTGGAACCAATTAGCGTTTGCCAGCTGAGAACAAAAACTTACATGCTAAAATGCATTCAAAACCGTAAAGTCCATAGAGAATGTCCAGAAAACACAAACACACACAGAGGCTGTAGCAAGATCTGGGATTGAGATAGCCACAACACACCAGATAGTTTTGCTTTCATGCAGAGTATCTGGACAAAATGTTGTGGATTTTCGGTGAAATTTAACCAAAAATCACGGTGAAAGTGGTTTTGGAGAAAAGCTCATGCTTCCTGTTCGGCAAATGCAGCCAAGGTCATGTTTACAGAAGGAAATATCATGTTTTCTCAGGTTTCTGAAGCTTTCTTCCTAGAAAACTCGAATGTGTGGCGTATTAGACTCCAGGTGGAACCAATTATCGTTTGCCAGGTGAAAACAAAAACTTACATGCTAAAATGCATTCAAAACCGTAAAGTCCATAGAGAATGTCCAGAAAACACAAACAAATACAGAGGCTGTAGCAAGATATGGGATTGAGATAGCCACAACACACCAGATAGTTTTGCTTTCATGCAGAGTATCTGGACAAAATGTTGTGGATTTTGGGTGAAACTTAACCAAAAATCACCGTGAAAGTGGTTTTGGAGAAAAGCTCATGCTACCTGTTCGGCAAATGCATCCAATGTCATGTTTACAAATACAAATATCATGTTTTCTCAGGTTTCTGAAGCTTTCTTCCTAGAAAACTCGAATGTGTGGCGTATTAGACTCCAGGTGGAACCAATTAGCGTTTGCCAGCTGAAAACAAAAACTTACATGCTAAAATGCATTCAAAACCGTAAAGTCCATAGAGAATGTCCAGAGAACACAAACAAACACAGAGGCTGTAGCAAGATGTGGGATTGAGATAGCCACAACACACCAGATAGTTTTGCTTTCATCCAGAGTATCTGGACAAAATGTTGTGGATTTTGGGTGAAACTTAACCAAATATCACCGTGAAAGTGGTTTTGGAGAAAAGCTCATGCTTCCTGTTCGGCAAATGCAGCCAATGTCATGTTTACAGAAAGAAATATCATGTTTTCTCAGGTTTCTGAAGCTTTCTTCCTAGAAAACTCGAATGTGTGGCGTATTAGACTCCAGGTGGAACCAATTAGCGTTTGCCAGCTGAAACCAAAAACTTACATGCTAAAATGCATTCAAAACCGTAAAGTCCATAGAGAATGTCCAGAAAACACAAACAAGCACAGAGGCTGTGGCAAGATGTGGGATTGAGATAGCCACAACACACCAGATAGTTTTGCTTTCATCCAGAGTAACTGGACAAAATGTTGTGGATTTCGGGTGAAATTTAACCAAAAATCAGGGTGAAAGTGGTTTTGGAGAAAAGCTCATGCTTCCTGTTCGGCACATGCAACCAAGGTCATGTTTACAGAAGGAAATATCATGTTTTCTCAGGTTTCTGAAGCTTTCTTCCTAGAAAACTCGAATGTGTGGCGAATTACACTCCAGGTGGAACCTTTATCGTTTGCCAGCTGAAAACAAAATGGGTCCTGCTAAAATGCATTCAAAACCGTAAAGTCCATAGAGAATGTCCAGAAAACACAAACAAACACAGAGGCTGTAGCAAGATGTGGGATTGAGATAGCCACAGCACACCAGATAGTTTTGCTTTCATCCAGAGGATCTGGACAAAATGTTGTAGTATTCTGGTGAAATTTAACCAAAAATCACCGTGAAAGTGGTTTTGGAGAAAAGCACAATCTTCCTGTTCAGCAAATGCATCCAATGTCATGTTTACAAATACAAATATCATGTTTTCTCAGGTTTCTGAAGCTTTCTTCCTAGAAAACTCGAATGTGTGGCGTATTAGACTCCAGGTGGAACCAATTAGCGTTTGCCAGCTGAAAACAAACACTTACATGCTAAAATGCATTCAAAACCGTAAAGTCCATAGAGAATGTCCAGAAAACACAAACAAGCACAGAGGCTGTAGCAAGATGTGGGATTGAGATAGCCACAACACACCAGATAGTTTTGTTTTCATCCAGAGTATCTGGACAAAATGTTGTAGTATCCCGGTGATATTTAACCAAAAATCACGGTGAAAGTGGTTTTGGAGAAAAGCACAATCTTCCTGTTCGGCAAATGCATCCAATGTCATGTTTACAAATACAAATATCATGTTTTCTCAGGTTTCTGAAGCTTTCTACCTAGAAAATTCGAATGTGTGGCGTATTAGACTCCAGGTGGAACCAATTAGCGTTTGCCAGCTGAAAACAAAAACTTACATGCTAAAATGCATTCAAAACTTTCAAGTCCATAGAGAATGTCCAGAAAACACAAACAAGCACAGAGGCTGTAGCAAGATGTGGGATTGAGATAGCCACAACACACCAGATAGTTTTGTTTTCATCCAGAGTATCTGGACAAAATGTTGTAGTATCCCGGTGATATTTAACCAAAAATCACGGTGAAAGTGGTTTTGGAGAAAAGCACAATCTTCCTGTTCGGCAAATGCATCCAATGTCATGTTTACAAATACAAATATCATGTTTTCTCAGGTTTCTGAAGCTTTCTACCTAGAAAATTCGAATGTGTGGCGTATTAGACTCCAGGTGGAACCAATTAGCGTTTGCCAGCTGAAAACAAAAACTTACATGCTAAAATGCATTCAAAACCGTAAAGTCCATAGAGAATGTCCAGAAAACACAAACAAACACAGAGGCTGTAGCAAGATGTGGGATTGAGATAGCCACAACACACCAGATAGTTTTGCTTTCATCCAGAGTATCTGGACAAAATGTTGTAGTATCCCGGTGATATTTAACCAAAAATCACCGTGAAAGTGGTTTTGGAGAAAAGCACAATCTTCCTGTAAGGCAAATGCAGCCAATGTCATGTTTACAGAAAGAAATATCATGTTTTCTCAGGTTTCAGAAGCTTTCTTCCTAGAAAACTCGAATGTGTGGCGAATTACACTCCAGGTGGAACCAATTAGCGTTTGCCAGCAGAAAACAAAAAGGGTCCTGCTAAAATGCATTCAAAACCGTAAAGTCCATAGAGAATGTCCAGAAAACACAAACAAACACAGAGGCTGTAGCAAGATGTGGGATTGAGATAGCCACAACACACCAGATAGTTTTGCTTTCATCCAGAGTATCTGACAAAATGTTGTGGATTTCGGGTGAAACTTAACCAAAAATCACCGGGAAAGTGGTTTTGGAGAAAAGCTCATGCTTCCTGTTCGGCAAATGCAGCCAATGTCATGTTTACAAATACAAATATCATGTTTTCTCAGGTTTCAGAAGCTTTCTTCCTAGAAAACTCGAATGTGTGGCGTATTAGACTCCAGGTGGAACCAATTAGCGTTTGCCAGCTGAAACCAAAAACTTACATGCTAAAATGCATTCAAAACCGTAAAGTCCATAGAGAATGTCCAGAAAACACAAACACACACAGAGGCTGTAGCAAGATCTGGGATTGAGATAGCCACAACACACCAGATAGTTTTGCTTTCATGCAGAGTATCTGGACAAAATGTTGTGGATTTTGGGTGAAATTTAACCAAAAATCACGGTGAAAGTGGTTTTGGAGAAAAGCTCATGCTTCCTGTTCGGCAAATGCAGCCAAGGTCATGTTTACAGAAGGAAATATCATGTTTTCTCAGGTTTCTGAAGCTTTCTTCCTAGAAAACTCGAATGTGTGGCGTATTAGACTCCAGGTGGAACCAATTATCGTTTGCCAGGTGAAAACAAAAACTTACATGCTAAAATGCATTCAAAACCGTAAAGTCCATAGAGAATGTCCAGAAAACACAAACAAATACAGAGGCTGTAGCAAGATGTGGGATTGAGATAGCCACAACACACCAGATAGTTTTGCTTTCATGCAGAGTATCTGGACAAAATGTTGTGGATTTCCGGTGAAACTTAACCAAAAATCACCGTGAAAGTGGTTTTGGAGAAAAGCTCATGCTACCTGTTCGGCAAATGCATCCAATGTCATGTTTACAAATACAAATATCATGTTTTCTCAGGTTTCTGAAGCTTTCTTCCTAGAAAACTCGAATGTGTGGCGTATTAGACTCCAGGTGGAACCAATTAGCGTTTGCCAGCTGAAAACAAAAATTTACATGCTAAAATGCATTCAAAACCGTAAAGTCCATAGAGAATGTCCAGAGAACACAAACAAACACAGAGGCTGTAGCAAGATGTGGGATTGAGATAGCCACAACACACCAGATAGTTTTGCTTTCATCCAGAGTATCTGGACAAAATGTTGTGGATTTTGGGTGAAACTTAACCAAAAATCACCGTGAAAGTGGTTTTGGAGAAAAGCTCATGCTTCCTGTTCGGCAAATGCAGCCAATGTCATGTTTACAGAAAGAAATATCATGTTTTCTCAGGTTTCTGAAGCTTTCTTCCTAGAAAACTCGAATGTGTGGCGTATTAGACTCCAGGTCGAACCAATTAGCGTTTGCCAGCTGAAACCAAAAACTTACATGCTAAAATGCATTCAAAACCGTAAAGTCCATAGAGAATGTCCAGAAAACACAAACAAGCTGAGGCTGTGGCAAGATGTGGGATTGAGATAGCCACAACACACCAGATAGTTTTGCTTTCATCCAGAGTAACTGGACAAAATGTTGTGGATTTCGGGTGAAACTTAACCAAAAATCACCGTGAAAGTGGTTTTGGAGAAAAGCTCATGCTTCCTGTTCGGCACATGCAACCAAGGTCATGTTTACAGAAGGAAATATCATGTTTTCTCAGGTTTCTGAAGCTTTCTTCCTAGAAAACTCGAATGTGTGGCGAATTACACTCCAGGTGGAACCTTTATCGTTTGCCAGCTGAAAACAAAATGGGTCCTGCTAAAATGCATTCAAAACCGTAAAGTCCATAGAGAATGTCCAGAAAACACAAACAAACACAGAGGCTGTAGCAAGATGTGGGATTGAGATAGCCACAACACACCAGATAGTTTTGTTTTCATCCAGAGGATCTGGACAAAATGTTGTAGTATTCTGGTGAAATTTAACCAAAAATCACCGTGAAAGTGGTTTTGGAGAAAAGCACAATCTTCCTGTTCAGCAAATGCATCCAATGTCATGTTTACAAATACAAATATCATGTTTTCTCAGGTTTCTGAAGCTTTCTTCCTAGAAAACTCGAATGTGTGGCGTATTAGACTCCAGGTGGAACCAATTAGCGTTTGCCAGCTGAAAACAAAAACTTACATGCTAAAATGCATTCAAAACCGTAAAGTCCACAGAGAATGTCCAGAAAACACAAACAAGCACAGAGGCTGTAGCAAGATGTGGGATTGAGATAGCCACAACACACCAGATAGTTTTGTTTTCATCCAGAGTATCTGGACAAAATGTTGTAGTATCCCGGTGATATTTAACCAAAACTCAAGGTGAAAGTGGTTTTGGAGAAAAGCACAATCTTCCTGTTCTGCAAATGCATCCAATGTCATGTTTACAAATACAAATATCATGTTTTCTCAGGTTTCTGAAGCTTTCTACATAGAAAATTCGAATGTGTGGCGTATTAGACTCCAGGTGGAACCAATTAGCGTTTGCCAGCTGAAAACAAAAACTTACATGCTAAAATGCATTCAAAACCGTAAAGTCCATAGAGAATGTCCAGAAAACACAAACAAACACAGAGGCTGTAGCAAGATGTGGGATTGAGATAGCCACAACACACCAGATAGTTTTGCTTTCATCCAGAGTATCTGCACAAAATGTTGTAGTATCCCGGTGATATTTAACCAAAAATCACCGTGAAAGTGGTTTTGGAGAAAAGCACAATCTTCCTGTAAGGCAAATGCAGCCAATGTCATGTTTACAGAAAGAAATATCATGTTTTCTCAGGTTTCAGAAGCTTTCTTCCTAGAAAACTCGAATGTGTGGCGTATTAGACTCCAGGTGGAACCAATTAGCGTTTGCCAGCTGAAACCAAAAACTTACATGCTAAAATGCATTCAAAACCGTAAAGTCCATAGAGAATGTCCAGAAAACACAAACAAACACAGAGGCTGTAGCAAGATGTGGGATTGAGATAGCCACAACACACCAGATAGTTTTGCTTTCATCCAGAGTATCTGACAAAATGTTGTGGATTTCGGGTGAAACTTAACCAAAAATCACCGTGAAAGTGGTTTTGG
This sequence comes from Oryctolagus cuniculus, assembly GCF_964237555.1. Taxonomy (NCBI): domain Eukaryota; kingdom Metazoa; phylum Chordata; class Mammalia; order Lagomorpha; family Leporidae; genus Oryctolagus; species Oryctolagus cuniculus. The sequence goes on from NC_091451.1 coordinate 1,227,694, forward strand.
AGAAAAGCTCATGCTTCCTGTTCGGCAAATGCAGCCAATGTCATGTTTACAGAAAGAAATATCATGTTTTCTCAGGTTTCTGAAGCTTTCTTCCTAGAAAACTCGAATGTGTGGCGTATTAGACTCCAGGTGGAACCAATTAGCGTTTGCCAGCTGAGAACAAAAACTTACATGGTAAAATGCATTCAAAACCGTAAAGTCCATAGAGAATGTCCAGAAAACACAAACACAGAGGCTGTAGCAAGATGTGGGATTGAGATAGCCACAACACACCAGAGAGTTTTGCTTTCATCCAGAGTATCTGGACAAAATGTTGTGGATTTCGGGTGAAACTTAACCAAAAATCACCTTGATAGTGGTTTTGGAGAAAAGCTCATGCTACCTTTTCGGCAAATGCAGCCAATGTCATGTTTACAGAAAGAAATATCATGTTTTCTCAGGTTTCTGAAGCTTTCTTCCTAGAAAACTCGAATGTGTGGCGTATTAGACTCCAGGTGGAACCAATTAGCGTTTGCCAGCTGAAAACAAAAACTTACATGCTACAATGCTTTCAAAACCATAAAGTCCATAGAGAATGTCCAGAAAACACAAACACAGAGGCTGTAGCAAGATGTGGGATTGAGATAGCCACAACACACCAGAGAGTTTTGTTTTCATCCAGAGGATCTGGACAAAATGTTGTAGTATTCTGGTGAAATTTAACCAAAAATCACCGTGAAAGTGGTTTTGGAGAAAAGCACAATCTTCCTGTTCAGCAAATGCATCCAATGTCATGTTTACAGAAAGAAATATCATGTTTTCTCAGGTTTCTGAAGCTTTCTTCCTAGAAAACTCGAATGTGTGGCGTATTAGACTCCAGGTGGAACCAATTAGCGTTTGCCAGCTGAAAACAAAAACTTACATGCTACAATGCTTTCAAAACCGTAAAGTCCATAGAGAATGTCCAGAAAACACAAACAAACACAGAGGCTGTAGCAAGATGTGGGATTGAGATAGCCAAAACACACCAGATGGTTTTGTTTTCATCCAGAGGATCTGGACAAAATGTTGTAGTATTCTGGTGAAATTTAACCAAAAATCACCGTGAAAGTGGTTTTGGAGAAAAGCACAATCTTCCTGTTCAGCAAATGCATCCAATGTCATGTTTACAAATACAAATATCATGTTTTCTCAGGTTTCTGAAGCTTTCTTCCTAGAAAACTCGAATGTGTGGCGTATTAGACTCCAGGTGGAACCAATTAGCGTTTGCCAGCTGAAAACAAACACTTACATGCTAAAATGCATTCAAAACCGTAAAGTCCATAGAGAATGTCCAGAAAACACAAACAAGCACAGAGGCTGTAGCAAGATGTGGGATTGAGATAGCCACAACACACCAGATAGTTTTGTTTTCATCCAGAGTATCTGGACAAAATGTTGTAGTATCCCGGTGATATTTAACCAAAAATCACGGTGAAAGTGGTTTTGGAGAAAAGCACAATCTTCCTGTTCGGCAAATGCATCCAATGTCATGTTTACAAATACAAATATCATGTTTTCTCAGGTTTCTGAAGCTTTCTACCTAGAAAACTCGAATGTGTGGCGTATTAGACTCCAGGTGGAACCAATTAGCGTTTGCCAGCTGAAAACAAAAACTTACATGCTAAAATGCATTCAAAACCGTAAAGTCCATAGAGAATGTCCAGAAAACACAAACAAACACAGAGGCTGTAGCAAGATGTGGGATTGAGATAGCCACAACACACCAGATAGTTTTGCTTTCATCCAGAGTATCTGACAAAATGTTGTGGATTTCGGGTGAAACTTAACCAAAAATCACCGTGAAAGTGGTTTTGGAGAAAAGCTCATGCTTCCTGTTCGGCAAATGCAGCCAATGTCATGTTTACAAATACAAATATCATGTTTTCTCAGGTTTCTGAAGCTTTCTTCCTAGAAAACTCGAATGTGTGGCGTATTAGACTCCAGGTGGAACCAATTAGCGTTTGCCAGCTGAGAACAAAAACTTACATGCTAAAATGCATTCAAAACCGTAAAGTCCATAGAGAATGTCCAGAAAACACAAACACACACAGAGGCTGTAGCAAGATCTGGGATTGAGATAGCCACAACACACCAGATAGTTTTGCTTTCATGCAGAGTATCTGGACAAAATGTTGTGGATTTTGGGTGAAATTTAACCAAAAATCACGGTGAAAGTGGTTTTGGAGAAAAGCTCATGCTTCCTGTTCAGCAAATGCAGCCAAGGTCATGTTTACAGAAGGAAATATCATGTTTTCTCAGGTTTCTGAAGCTTTCTTCCTAGAAAACTCGAATGTGTGGCGTATTAGACTCCAGGTGGAACCAATTATCATTTGCCAGGTGAAAACAAAAACTTACATGCTAAAATGCATTCAAAACCGTAAAGTCCATAGAGAATGTCCAGAAAACACAAACAAATACAGAGGCTGTAGCAAGATATGGGATTGAGATAGCCACAACACACCAGATAGTTTTGCTTTCATGCAGAGTATCTGGACAAAATGTTGTGGATTTCCGGTGAAACTTAACCAAAAATCACCGTGAAAGTGGTTTTGGAGAAAAGCTCATGCTACCTGTTCGGCAAATGCATCCAATGTCATGTTTACAAATACAAATATCATGTTTTCTCAGGTTTCTGAAGCTTTCTTCCTAGAAAACTCGAATGTGTGGCGTATTAGACTCCAGGTGGAACCAATTAGCGTTTGCCAGCTGAAAACAAAAACTTACATGCTAAAATGCATTCAAAACCGTAAAGTCCATAGAGAATGTCCAGAGAACACAAACAAACACAGAGGCTGTAGCAAGATGTGGGATTGAGATAGCCACAACACACCAGATAGTTTTGCTTTCATCCAGAGTATCTGGACAAAATGTTGTGGATTTTGGGTGAAACTTAACCAAAAATCACCGTGAAAGTGGTTTTGGAGAAAAGCTCATGCTACCTGTTCGGCAAATGCAGCCAATGTCATGTTTACAGAAAGAAATATCATGTTTTCTCAGGTTTCTGAAGCTTTCTTCCTAGAAAACTCGAATGTGTGGCGTATTAGACTCCAGGTGGAACCAATTAGCGTTTGCCAGCTGAAACCAAAAACTTACATGCTAAAATGCATTCAAAACCGTAAAGTCCATAGAGAATGTCCAGAAAACACAAACAAGCACAGAGGCTGTGGCAAGATGTGGGATTGAGATAGCCACAACACACCAGATAGTTTTGCTTTCATCCAGAGTAACTGGACAAAATGTTGTGGATTTCGGGTGAAATTTAACCAAAAATCACCGTGAAAGTGGTTTTGGAGAAAAGCTCATGCTTCCTGTTCGGCACATGCAACCAAGGTCATGTTTACAGAAGGAAATATCATGTTTTCTCAGGTTTCTGAAGCTTTCTTCCTAGAAAACTCGAATGTGTGGCGAATTACACTCCAGGTGGAACCAATTATCGTTTGCCAGCTGAAAACAAAATGGGTCCTGCTAAAATGCATTCAAAACCTTAAAGTCCATAGAGAATGTCCAGAAAACACAAACAAACACAGAGGCTGTAGCAAGATGTGGGATTGAGATAGCCAAAACACACCAGATGGTTTTGTTTTCATCCAGAGGATCTGGACAAAATGTTGTAGTATTCTGGTGAAATTTAACCAAAAATCACCGTGAAAGTGGTTTTGGAGAAAAGCACAATCTTCCTGTTCAGCAAATGCATCCAATGTCATGTTTACAAATACAAATATCATGTTTTCTCAGGTTTCTGAAGCTTTCTTCCTAGAAAACTCGAATGTGTGGCGTATTAGACTCCAGGTGGAACCAATTAGCGTTTGCCAGCTGAAAACAAACACTTACATGCTAAAATGCATTCAAAACCGTAAAGTCCATAGAGAATGTCCAGAAAACACAAACAAGCACAGAGGCTGTAGCAAGATGTGGGATTGAGATAGCCACAACACACCAGATAGTTTTGTTTTCATCCAGAGTATCTGGACAAAATGTTGTAGTATCCCGGTGATATTTAACCAAAAATCACGGTGAAAGTGGTTTTGGAGAAAAGCACAATCTTCCTGTTCGGCAAATGCATCCAATGTCATGTTTACAAATACAAATATCATGTTTTCTCAGGTTTCTGAAGCTTTCTACCTAGAAAACTCGAATGTGTGGCGTATTAGACTCCAGGTGGAACCAATTAGCGTTTGCCAGCTGAAAACAAAAACTTACATGCTAAAATGCATTCAAAACCGTAAAGTCCATAGAGAATGTCCAGAAAACACAAACAAACACAGAGGCTGTAGCAAGATGTGGGATTGAGATAGCCACAACACACCAGATAGTTTTGCTTTCATCCAGAGTATCTGCACAAAATGTTGTAGTATCCCGGTGATATTTAACCAAAAATCACCGTGAAAGTGGTTTTGGAGAAAAGCACAATCTTCCTGTAAGGCAAATGCAGCCAATGTCATGTTTACAGAAAGAAATATCATGTTTTCTCAGGTTTCAGAAGCTTTCTTCCTAGAAAATTCGAATGTGTGGCGAATTACACTCCAGGTGGAACCAATTAGCGTTTGCCAGCAGAAAACAAAAAGGGTCCTGCTAAAATGCATTCAAAACCGTAAAGTCCATAGAGAATGTCCAGAAAACACAAACAAACACAGAGGCTGTAGCAAGATGTGGGATTGAGATAGCCACAACACACCAGATAGTTTTGCTTTCATCCAGAGTATCTGACAAAATGTTGTGGATTTCGGGTGAAACTTAACCAAAAATCACCGTGAAAGTGGTTTTGGAGAAAAGCTCATGCTTCCTGTTCGGCAAATGCAGCCAATGTCATGTTTACAAATACAAATATCATGTTTTCTCAGGTTTCTGAAGCTTTCTTCCTAGAAAACTCGAATGTGTGGCGTATTAGACTCCAGGTGGAACCAATTAGCGTTTGCCAGCTGAGAACAAAAAGGGTCCTGCTAAAATGCATTCAAAACCGTAAAGTCCATAGAGAATGTCCAGAAAACACAAACAAGCACAGAGGCTGTGGCAAGATGTGGGATTGAGATAGCCACAACACACCAGATAGTTTTGCTTTCATCCAGAGTAACTGGACAAAATGTTGTGGATTTCGGGTGAAATTTAACCAAAAATCACCGTGAAAGTGGTTTTGGAGAAAAGCTCATGCTTCCTGTTCGGCACATGCAACCAAGGTCATGTTTACAGAAGGAAATATCATGTTTTCTCAGGTTTCTGAAGCTTTCTTCCTAGAAAACTCGAATGTGTGGCGAATTACACTCCAGGTGGAACCAATTATCGTTTGCCAGCTGAAAACAAAATGGGTCCTGCTAAAATGCATTCAAAACCGTAAAGTCCATAGAGAATGTCCAGAAAACACAAACAAACACAGAGGCTGTAGCAAGATGTGGGATTGAGATAGCCACAACACACCAGAGAGTTTTGCTTTCATCCAGAGTATCTGGACAAAATGTTGTGGATTTCGGGTGAAACTTAACCAAAAATCACCTTGATAGTGGTTTTGGAGAAAAGCTCATGCTACCTTTTCGGCAAATGCAGCCAATGTCATGTTTACAGAAAGAAATATCATGTTTTCTCAGGTTTCTGAAGCTTTCTTCCTAGAAAACTCGAATGTGTGGCGTATTAGACTCCAGGTGGAACCAATTAGCGTTTGCCAGCTGAAAACAAAAACTTACATGCTACAATGCTTTCAAAACCATAAAGTCCATAGAGAATGTCCAGAAAACACAAACACAGAGGCTGTAGCAAGATGTGGGATTGAGATAGCCACAACACACCAGAGAGTTTTGTTTTCATCCAGAGGATCTGGACAAAATGTTGTAGTATTCTGGTGAAATTTAACCAAAAATCACCGTGAAAGTGGTTTTGGAGAAAAGCACAATCTTCCTGTTCAGCAAATGCATCCAATGTCATGTTTACAGAAAGAAATATCATGTTTTCTCAGGTTTCTGAAGCTTTCTTCCTAGAAAACTCGAATGTGTGGCGTATTAGACTCCAGGTGGAACCAATTAGCGTTTGCCAGCTGAAAACAAAAACTTACATGCTACAATGCTTTCAAAACCGTAAAGTCCATAGAGAATGTCCAGAAAACACAAACAAACACAGAGGCTGTAGCAAGATGTGGGATTGAGATAGCCAAAACACACCAGATGGTTTTGTTTTCATCCAGAGGATCTGGACAAAATGTTGTAGTATTCTGGTGAAATTTAACCAAAAATCACCGTGAAAGTGGTTTTGGAGAAAAGCACAATCTTCCTGTTCAGCAAATGCATCCAATGTCATGTTTACAAATACAAATATCATGTTTTCTCAGGTTTCTGAAGCTTTCTTCCTAGAAAACTCGAATGTGTGGCGTATTAGACTCCAGGTGGAACCAATTAGCGTTTGCCAGCTGAAAACAAACACTTACATGCTAAAATGCATTCAAAACCGTAAAGTCCATAGAGAATGTCCAGAAAACACAAACAAGCACAGAGGCTGTAGCAAGATGTGGGATTGAGATAGCCACAACACACCAGATAGTTTTGTTTTCATCCAGAGTATCTGGACAAAATGTTGTAGTATCCCGGTGATATTTAACCAAAAATCACGGTGAAAGTGGTTTTGGAGAAAAGCACAATCTTCCTGTTCGGCAAATGCATCCAATGTCATGTTTACAAATACAAATATCATGTTTTCTCAGGTTTCTGAAGCTTTCTACCTAGAAAACTCGAATGTGTGGCGTATTAGACTCCAGGTGGAACCAATTAGCGTTTGCCAGCTGAAAACAAAAACTTACATGCTAAAATGCATTCAAAACCGTAAAGTCCATAGAGAATGTCCAGAAAACACAAACAAACACAGAGGCTGTAGCAAGATGTGGGATTGAGATAGCCACAACACACCAGATAGTTTTGCTTTCATCCAGAGTATCTGCACAAAATGTTGTAGTATCCCGGTGATATTTAACCAAAAATCACCGTGAAAGTGGTTTTGGAGAAAAGCACAATCTTCCTGTAAGGCAAATGCAGCCAATGTCATGTTTACAGAAAGAAATATCATGTTTTCTCAGGTTTCAGAAGCTTTCTTCCTAGAAAATTCGAATGTGTGGCGAATTACACTCCAGGTGGAACCAATTAAGGTTTGCCAGCAGAAAACAAAAAGGGTCCTGCTAAAATGCATTCAAAACCGTAAAGTCCATAGAGAATGTCCAGAAAACACAAACAAACACAGAGGCTGTAGCAAGATGTGGGATTGAGATAGCCACAACACACCAGATAGTTTTGCTTTCATCCAGAGTATCTGACAAAATGTTGTGGATTTCGGGTGAAACTTAACCAAAAATCACCGTGAAAGTGGTTTTGGAGAAAAGCTCATGCTTCCTGTTCGGCAAATGCAGCCAATGTCATGTTTACAAATACAAATATCATGTTTTCTCAGGTTTCTGAAGCTTTCTTCCTAGAAAACTCGAATGTGTGGCGTATTAGACTCCAGGTGGAACCAATTAGCGTTTGCCAGCTGAGAACAAAAACTTACATGCTAAAATGCATTCAAAACCGTAAAGTCCATAGAGAATGTCCAGAAAACACAAACACACACAGAGGCTGTAGCAAGATCTGGGATTGAGATAGCCACAACACACCAGATAGTTTTGCTTTCATGCAGAGTATCTGGACAAAATGTTGTGGATTTTGGGTGAAATTTAACCAAAAATCACGGTGAAAGTGGTTTTGGAGAAAAGCTCATGCTTCCTGTTCAGCAAATGCAGCCAAGGTCATGTTTACAGAAGGAAATATCATGTTTTCTCAGGTTTCTGAAGCTTTCTTCCTAGAAAACTCGAATGTGTGGCGTATTAGACTCCAGGTGGAACCAATTATCATTTGCCAGGTGAAAACAAAAACTTACATGCTAAAATGCATTCAAAACCGTAAAGTCCATAGAGAATGTCCAGAAAACACAAACAAATACAGAGGCTGTAGCAAGATATGGGATTGAGATAGCCACAACACACCAGATAGTTTTGCTTTCATGCAGAGTATCTGGACAAAATGTTGTGGATTTCCGGTGAAACTTAACCAAAAATCACCGTGAAAGTGGTTTTGGAGAAAAGCTCATGCTACCTGTTCGGCAAATGCATCCAATGTCATGTTTACAAATACAAATATCATGTTTTCTCAGGTTTCTGAAGCTTTCTTCCTAGAAAACTCGAATGTGTGGCGTATTAGACTCCAGGTGGAACCAATTAGCGTTTGCCAGCTGAAAACAAAAACTTACATGCTAAAATGCATTCAAAACCGTAAAGTCCATAGAGAATGTCCAGAGAACACAAACAAACACAGAGGCTGTAGCAAGATGTGGGATTGAGATAGCCACAACACACCAGATAGTTTTGCTTTCATCCAGAGTATCTGGACAAAATGTTGTGGATTTTGGGTGAAACTTAACCAAAAATCACCGTGAAAGTGGTTTTGGAGAAAAGCTCATGCTACCTGTTCGGCAAATGCAGCCAATGTCATGTTTACAGAAAGAAATATCATGTTTTCTCAGGTTTCTGAAGCTTTCTTCCTAGAAAACTCGAATGTGTGGCGTATTAGACTCCAGGTGGAACCAATTAGCGTTTGCCAGCTGAAACCAAAAACTTACATGCTAAAATGCATTCAAAACCGTAAAGTCCATAGAGAATGTCCAGAAAACACAAACAAGCACAGAGGCTGTGGCAAGATGTGGGATTGAGATAGCCACAACACACCAGATAGTTTTGCTTTCATCCAGAGTAACTGGACAAAATGTTGTGGATTTCGGGTGAAATTTAACCAAAAATCACCGTGAAAGTGGTTTTGGAGAAAAGCTCATGCTTCCTGTTCGGCACATGCAACCAAGGTCATGTTTACAGAAGGAAATATCATGTTTTCTCAGGTTTCTGAAGCTTTCTTCCTAGAAAACTCGAATGTGTGGCGAATTACACTCCAGGTGGAACCAATTATCGTTTGCCAGCTGAAAACAAAATGGGTCCTGCTAAAATGCATTCAAAACCTTAAAGTCCATAGAGAATGTCCAGAAAACACAAACAAACACAGAGGCTGTAGCAAGATGTGGGATTGAGATAGCCAAAACACACCAGATGGTTTTGTTTTCATCCAGAGGATCTGGACAAAATGTTGTAGTATTCTGGTGAAATTTAACCAAAAATCACCGTGAAAGTGGTTTTGGAGAAAAGCACAATCTTCCTGTTCAGCAAATGCATCCAATGTCATGTTTACAAATACAAATATCATGTTTTCTCAGGTTTCTGAAGCTTTCTTCCTAGAAAACTCGAATGTGTGGCGTATTAGACTCCAGGTGGAACCAATTAGCGTTTGCCAGCTGAAAACAAACACTTACATGCTAAAATGCATTCAAAACCGTAAAGTCCATAGAGAATGTCCAGAAAACACAAACAAGCACAGAGGCTGTAGCAAGATGTGGGATTGAGATAGCCACAACACACCAGATAGTTTTGTTTTCATCCAGAGTATCTGGACAAAATGTTGTAGTATCCCGGTGATATTTAACCAAAAATCACGGTGAAAGTGGTTTTGGAGAAAAGCACAATCTTCCTGTTCGGCAAATGCATCCAATGTCATGTTTACAAATACAAATATCATGTTTTCTCAGGTTTCTGAAGCTTTCTACCTAGAAAACTCGAATGTGTGGCGTATTAGACTCCAGGTGGAACCAATTAGCGTTTGCCAGCTGAAAACAAAAACTTACATGCTAAAATGCATTCAAAACCGTAAAGTCCATAGAGAATGTCCAGAAAACACAAACAAACACAGAGGCTGTAGCAAGATGTGGGATTGAGATAGCCACAACACACCAGATAGTTTTGCTTTCATCCAGAGTATCTGCACAAAATGTTGTAGTATCCCGGTGATATTTAACCAAAAATCACCGTGAAAGTGGTTTTGGAGAAAAGCACAATCTTCCTGTAAGGCAAATGCAGCCAATGTCATGTTTACAGAAAGAAATATCATGTTTTCTCAGGTTTCAGAAGCTTTCTTCCTAGAAAATTCGAATGTGTGGCGAATTACACTCCAGGTGGAACCAATTAGCGTTTGCCAGCAGAAAACAAAAAGGGTCCTGCTAAAATGCATTCAAAACCGTAAAGTCCATAGAGAATGTCCAGAAAACACAAACAAACACAGAGGCTGTAGCAAGATGTGGGATTGAGATAGCCACAACACACCAGATAGTTTTGCTTTCATCCAGAGTATCTGACAAAATGTTGTGGATTTCGGGTGAAACTTAACCAAAAATCACCGTGAAAGTGGTTTTGGAGAAAAGCTCATGCTTCCTGTTCGGCAAATGCAGCCAATGTCATGTTTACAAATACAAATATCATGTTTTCTCAGGTTTCTGAAGCTTTCTTCCTAGAAAACTCGAATGTGTGGCGTATTAGACTCCAGGTGGAACCAATTAGCGTTTGCCAGCTGAGAACAAAAAGGGTCCTGCTAAAATGCATTCAAAACCGTAAAGTCCATAGAGAATGTCCAGAAAACACAAACAAGCACAGAGGCTGTGGCAAGATGTGGGATTGAGATAGCCACAACACACCAGATAGTTTTGCTTTCATCCAGAGTAACTGGACAAAATGTTGTGGATTTCGGGTGAAATTTAACCAAAAATCACCGTGAAAGTGGTTTTGGAGAAAAGCTCATGCTTCCTGTTCGGCACATGCAACCAAGGTCATGTTTACAGAAGGAAATATCATGTTTTCTCAGGTTTCTGAAGCTTTCTTCCTAGAAAACTCGAATGTGTGGCGAATTACACTCCAGGTGGAACCAATTATCGTTTGCCAGCTGAAAACAAAATGGGTCCTGCTAAAATGCATTCAAAACCGTAAAGTCCATAGAGAATGTCCAGAAAACACAAACAAACACAGAGGCTGTAGCAAGATGTGGGATTGAGATAGCCACAACACACCAGATAGTTTTGTTTTCATCCAGAGGATCTGGACAAAATGTTGTAGTATTCTGGTGAAATTTAACCAAAAATCACCGTGAAAGTGGTTTTGGAGAAAAGCACAATCTTCCTGTTCAGCAAATGCATCCAATGTCATGTTTACAAATACAAATATCATGTTTTCTCAGGTTTCTGAAGCTTTCTTCCTAGAAAACTCGAATGTGTGGCGTATTAGACTCCAGGTGGAACCAATTAGCGTTTGCCAGCTGAAAACAAAAACTTACATGCTAAAATGCATTCAAAACCGTAAAGTCCATAGAGAATGTCCAGAAAACACAAACAAGCACAGAGGCTGTAGCAAGATGTGGGATTGAGATAGCCACAACACACCAGATAGTTTTGTTTTCATCCAGAGTATCTGGACAAAATGTTGTAGTATCCCTGTGATATTTAACCAAAACTCAAGGTGAAAGTGGTTTTGGAGAAAAGCTCATGCTTCCTGTTCGGCAAATGCATCCAATGTCATGTTTACAAATACAAATATCATGTTTTCTCAGGTTTCTGAAGCTTTCTACCTAGAAAATTCGAATGTGTGGCGTATTAGACTCCAGGTGGAACCAATTAGCGTTTGCCAGCTGAAAACAAAAACTTACATGCTAAAATGCATTCAAAACCTTAAAGTCCATAGAGAATGTCCAGAAAACACAAACAAACACAGAGGCTGTAGCAAGATGTGGGATTGAGATAGCCACAACACACCAGATAGTTTTGATTTCATCCAGAGTATCTGACAAAATGTTGTGGATTTCGGGTGAAACTTAACCAAAAATCACCGTGAAAGTGGTTTTGGAGAAAAGCTCATGCTTCCTGTTCGGCAAATGCAGCCAATGTCATGTTTACAAATACAAATATCATGTTTTCTCAGGTTTCTGAAGCTTTCTTCCTAGAAAACTCGAATGTGTGGCGTATTAGACTCCAGGTGGAACCAATTAGCGTTTGCCAGCTGAAAACAAAAACTTACATGGTAAAATGCATTCAAAACCGTAAAGTCCATAGAGAATGTCCAGAAAACACAAACAAGCACAGAGGCTGTAGCAAGATGTGGGATTGAGATAGCCACAACACAGCAGATAGTTTTGTTTTCATCCAGAGTATCTGGACAAAATGTTGTAGTATCCCGGTGATATTTAACCAAAACTCAAGGTGAAAGTGGTTTTGGAGAAAAGCACAATCTTCCTGTTCGGCAAATGCATCCAATGTCATGTTTACAAATACAAATATCATGTTTTCTCAGGTTTCTGAAGCTTTCTACCTAGAAAATTCGAATGTGTGGCGTATTAGACTCCAGGTGGAACCAATTAGCGTTTGCCAGCTGAAAACAAAAACTTACATGCTAAAATGCATTCAAAACCGTAAAGTCCATAGAGAATGTCCAGAAAACACAAACAAACACAGAGGCTGTAGCAAGATGTGGGATTGAGATAGCCACAACACACCAGATAGTTTTGCTTTCATCCAGAGTATCTGCACAAAATGTTGTGGATTTCGGGTGAAACTTAACCAAAAATCACCGTGAAAGTGGTTTTGGAGAAAAGCTCATGCTACCTGTTCGGCAAATGCAGCCAATGTCATGTTTACAGAAGGAAATATCATGTTTTCTCAGGTTTCTGAAGCTTTCTTCCTAGAAAACTCGAATGTGTGGCGTATTACACTCCAGGTGGAACCAATTAGCGTTTGCCAGCTGAAAACATAAACATACATGCTACAATGCATTCAAAACCGTAAAGTCCATAGAGAATGTTCAGAAAACACAAACAAACACAGAGGCTGTAGCAAGATGTGGGATTGAGATAGCCACAACACACCAGAGAGTTTTGTTTTCATCCAGAGTATCTGGACAAAATGTTGTAGTATCCCGGTGATATTTAACCAAAAATCACGGTGAAAGTGGTTTTGGAGAAATGCACAATCTTCCTGTTCTGCAAATGCAGCCAATGTCATGTTTACAGAAAGAAATATCATGTTTTCTCAGGTTTCTGAAGCTTTCTTCCTAGAAAACTCGAATGTGTGGCGTATTAGACTCCAGGTGGAACCAATTAGCGTTTGCCAGCAGAAAACAAAAAGGGTCCTGCTAAAATGCATTCAAAACCGTAAAGTCCATAGAGAATGTCCAGAAAACACAAACAAACACAGAGGCTGTAGCAAGATGTGGGATTCAGATAGCCACAACACACCAGATAGTTTTGCTTTCATCCAGAGTATCTGGACAAAATGTTGTGGATTTCGGGTGAAACTTAACCAAAAATCACCGTGAAAGTGGTTTTGGAGAAAAGCTCATGCTACCTGTTCGGCAAATGCAGCCAATGTGATGTTTACAGAAAGAAATATCATGTTTTCTCAGGTTTCTGAAGCTTTCTTCCTAGAAAACTCGAATGTGTGGCGTATTAGACTCCAGGTGGAACCAATTAGCGTTTGCCAGCTGAAAACAAAAACTTACATGCTACAATGCTTTCAAAACCGTAAAGTCCATAGAGAATGTCTAGAAAACACAAACAAACACAGAGGCTGTAGCAAGATGTGGGATTGAGATAGCCACAACACACCAGATAGTTTTTGCTTTCATGCAGAGTATCTGGACAAAATGTTGTGGATTTCGGGTGAAATTTAACCAAAAATCACGGTGAAAGTGGTTTTGGAGAAAAGCACAATCTTCCTGTTCGGCAAATGCATCCAATGTCATGTTTACAGAAAGAAATATCATGTTTTCTGAGGTTTCTGAAGCTTTCTTCCTAGAAAACTCGAATGTTTGGCGAATTACACTCCAGGTGGAACCAATTAGCGTTTGCCAGCTGAAAACAAAAACTTACATGCTAAAATGCATTCAAAACCGTAAGGTCCATAGAGAATGTCCAGAAAACACAAACAAACACAGAGGCTGTAGCAAGATCTGGGATTGAGATAGCCACAACACACCAGATAGTTTTGCTTTCATCCAGAGTATCTGCACAAAATGTTGTGGATTTCGGGTGAAACTTAACCAAAAATCACCGTGAAAGTGGTTTTGGAGAAAAGCTCATGCTTCCTGTTCGGCAAATGCAGCCAATGTCATGTTTACAGAAGGAAATATCATGTTTTCTCAGGTTTCTGAAGCTTTCTTCCTAGAAAACTCGAATGTGTGGCGTATTGGACTCCAGGTGGAACCAATTAGCGTTTGCCAGCTGAAACCAAAAACTTACATGCTAAAATGCATTAAAAACCGTAAAGTCCATAGAGAATGTCCAGAAAACACAAACAAACACAGAGGCTGTAGCAAGATGTGGGATTGAGATAGCCACAACACACCAGATAGTTTTGTTTTCATCCAGAGAATCTGGACAAAATGTTGTAGTATCCCGGTGATATTTAACCAAAAATCACCGTGAAAGTGGTTTTGGAGAAAAGCACAATCTTCCTGTTCGGCAAATGCATCCAATGTCATGTTTCCAGAAAGAAATATCATGTTTTCTCAGGTTTCTGAAGCTTTCTTCCTAGAAAACTCGAATGTGTGGCGTATTAGACTCCAGGTGGAACCAATTAGCGTTTGCCAGCTGAAAACAAACACTTACATGCTAAAATGCATTCAAAACCGTAAAGTCCATAGAGAATGTCCAGAAAACACAAACAAACACAGAGGCTGTAGCAAGATGTGGGATTGAGATAGCCACAACACACCAGATAGTTTTGCTTTCATCCAGAGTATCTGGACAAAATGTTGTAGTATCCCGGTGATATTTAACCAAAAATCACCGTGAAAGTGGTTTTGGAGAAAAGCACAATCTTCCTGTTCGGCAAATGCAGCCAATGTCATGTTTACAGAAGGAAATATCATGTTTTCTCAGGTTTCTGAAGCTTTCTTCCTAGAAAACTCGAATGTGTGGCGTATTAGACTCCAGGTGGAACCAATTAGCGTTTGCCAGCTGAAAACAAAATCTTACATGCTAAAATGCATTCAAAACCGTAAAGTCCATAGAGAATGTCCAGAAAACACAAACAAACACAGAGGCTGTAGCAAGATGTGGGATGGAGATAGCCACAACACACCAAATAGTTTTGCTTTCATCCAGAGTATCTGGACAAAATGTTGTGGATTTCGAGTGAAATTTAACCAAAAATCACGGTGAAAGTGGTTTTGGAGAAAAGCTCATGCTTCCTGTTCGGCAAATGCAGCCAACGTCATGTTTACAGAAGGAAATATCATGTTTTCTCAGGTTTCTGAAGCTTTCTTCCTAGAAAACTCGAATGTGTGGCGTATTGGACTCCAGGTGGAACCAATTAGCGTTTGCCAGCTGAAACCAAAAACTTACATGCTAAAATGCATTAAAAACCGTAAAGTCCATAGAGAATGTCCAGAAAACACAAACAAACACAGAGGCTGTAGCAAGATGTGGGATTGAGATAGCCACAACACACCAGATAGTTTTGTTTTCATCCAGAGAATCTGGACAAAATGTTGTAGTATCCCGGTGATATTTAACCAAAAATCACCGTGAAAGTGGTTTTGGAGAAAAGCACAATCTTCCTGTTCGGCAAATGCATCCAATGTCATGTTTCCAGAAAGAAATATCATGTTTTCTCAGGTTTCTGAAGCTTTCTTCCTAGAAAACTCGAATGTGTGGCGTATTAGACTCCAGGTGGAACCAATTAGCGTTTGCCAGCTGAAAACAAACACTTACATGCTAAAATGCATTCAAAACCGTAAAGTCCATAGAGAATGTCCAGAAAACACAAACAAACACAGAGGCTGTAGCAAGATGTGGGATTGAGATAGCCACAACACACCAGATAGTTTTGCTTTCATCCAGAGTATCTGGACAAAATGTTGTAGTATCCCGGTGATATTTAACCAAAAATCACCGTGAAAGTGGTTTTGGAGAAAAGCACAATCTTCCTGTTCGGCAAATGCAGCCAATGTCATGTTTACAGAAGGAAATATCATGTTTTCTCAGGTTTCTGAAGCTTTCTTCCTAGAAAACTCGAATGTGTGGCGTATTAGACTCCAGGTGGAACCAATTAGCGTTTGCCAGCTGAAAACAAAATCTTACATGCTAAAATGCATTCAAAACCGTAAAGTCCATAGAGAATGTCCAGAAAACACAAACAAACACAGAGGCTGTAGCAAGATGTGGGATGGAGATAGCCACAACACACCAAATAGTTTTGCTTTCATCCAGAGTATCTGGACAAAATGTTGTGGATTTCGAGTGAAATTTAACCAAAAATCACGGTGAAAGTGGTTTTGGAGAAAAGCTCATGCTTCCTGTTCGGCAAATGCAGCCAACGTCATGTTTACAGAAGGAAATATCATGTTTTCTCAGGTTTCTGAAGCTTTCTTCCTAGAAAACTCGAATGTGTGGCGTATTAGACTCCAGGTGGAACCAATTAGCGTTTGCCAGCTGAAAACAAAATCTTACATGTTAAAATGCATTCAAAACCGTAAAGTCCATAGAGAATGTCCAGAAAACACAAACAAACACAGAGGCTGTAGCAAGATGTGGGATGGAGATAGCCACAACACACCAAATAGTTTTGCTTTCATCCAGAGTATCTGGACAAAATGTTGTGGATTTCGAGTGAAATTTAACCAAAAATCACCGTGAAAGTGGTTTTGGAGAAAAGCTCATGCTTCCTGTTCTGCAAATGCAGCCAACGTCATGTTTACAGAAGGAAATATCATGTTTTCTCAGGTTTCTGAAGCTTTCTTCCTAGAAAACTCGAATGTGTGGCGTATTAGACTCCAGGTGGAACCAATTAGTGTTTGCCAGCAGAAAACAATAAGGGTCCTGCTAAAATGCATTCAAAACCGTAAAGTCCATAGAGAATGTCCAGAAAACACAAACAAACACAGAGGCTGTAGCAAGATGTGGGATTGAGATAGCCACAACACACCAGATAGTTTTGCTTTCATCCAGAGTAACTGGACAAAATGTTGTGGATTTCGGGTGAAACTTAACCAAAAATCACCGTGAAAGTGGTTTTGGAGAAAAGCTCATGCTACCTGTTCGGCAAATGCAGCCAATGTCATGTTTACAGAAGGAAATATCATGTTTTCTCAGGTTTCTGAAGCTTTCTTCCTAGAAAACTCGAATGTGTGGCGTATTAGACTCCAGGTGGAACCAATTAGCGTTTGCCAGCTGAAACCAAAAACTTACATGCTAAAATGCATTCAAAACCATAAAGTCCATAGAGAATGTCTAGAAAACACAAACAAACACAGAGGCTGTAGCAAGATGTGGGATTGAGATAGCCACAACACATCAGATGGTTTTGTTTTCATCCAGAGGATCTGGACAAAATATTGTAGTATCCCGGTGATATTTAACCAAAAATCACCGTGAAAGTGGTTTTGGAGAAAAGTACAATCTTCCGGTTCGGCAAATGCAGCCAAGGTCATGTTTACAGAAAGAAATATCATGTTTTCTCAGGTTTCTGAAGCTTTCTTCCTAGAAAACACGAATGTGTGGCGTATTAGACTCCAGGTGGTACCAATTATCGTTTGCCAGCAGAAAACAAAAAGGGTCCTGCTAAAATGCATTCAAAACCGTAAAGTCCATAGAGAATGTCCAGAAAACACAAACAAACACAGAGGCTGTAGCAAGATGTGGGATGGAGATAGCCACAACACACCAGATAGTTTTGCTTTCATCCAGAGTATCTGGACAAAATGTTGTGGATTTCGGGTGAAACTTAACCAAAAATCACCGTGAAAGTGGTTTTGGAGAAAAGCTCATGCTACCTGTTCGGCAAATGCAGCCAATGTCATGTTTACAGAAGGAAATATCATGTTTTCTCAGGTTTCTGAAGCTTTCTTCCTAGAAAACTCGAATGTGTGGCGTATTAGACTCCAGGTGGAACCAATTAGCGTTTGCCAGCTGAAAACAAAAACTTACATGCTACAATGCATTCAAAACCGTAAAGTCCATAGAGAATGTCCAGAAAACACAAACAAACACAGAGGCTGTAGCAAGATGTGGGATTGAGATAGCCACAACACACCAGATAGTTTTGTTTTCATCCAGAGTATCTGGACAAAATGTTGTAGTATCCCGGTGAAATTTAACCAAAAATCACGGTGAAAGTGGTTTTGGAGAAAAGCACAATCTTCCTGTTCTGCAAATGCATCCAATGTCATGTTTACAAATACAAATATCATGTTTTCTCAGGTTTCTGAAGCTTTCTTCCTAGAAAACTCGAATGTGTGGCGTATTAGACTCCAGGTGGAACCAATTAGCGTTTGCCAGCAGAAAACAAAAAGGGTCCTGCTAAAAGGCATTCAAAACCGTAAAGTCCATAGAGAATGTCCAGAAAACACAAACAAACACAGAGGCTGTAGCAAGATGTGGGATTGAGATAGCCACAACACACCAGATAGTTTTGCTTTCATCCAGAGTATCTGGACAAAATGTTGTGGATTTCGGGTGAAACTTAACCAAAAATCACCGTGAAAGTGGTTTTGGAGAAAAGCTCATGCTACCTGTTCGGCAAATGCAGCCAATGTCATGTTTACAGAAAGAAATATCATGTTTTCTCAGGTTTCTGAAGCTTTCTTCCTAGAAAACTCGAATGTGTGGCGTATTAGACTCCAGGTGGAACCTATTAGCGTTTGGCAGCTGAAAACAAAAAGGGTCCTGCTAAAATGCATTCAAAACCGTAAAGTCCATAGAGAATGTCTAGAAAACACAAACAAACACAGAGGCTGTAGCAAGATGTGGGATTGAGATAGCCACAACACATCAGATGGTTTTGTTTTCATCCAGAGGATCTGGACAAAATGTTGTAGTATCTCGGTGAAATTTAACCAAAAATCACGGTGAAAGTGGTTTTGGAGAAAAGCACAATCTTCCTGTTCGGCAAGTGCATCCAATGTCATGTTTACAAATACAAATATCATGTTTTCTCAGGTTTCTGAAGCTTTCTTCCTAGAAAACTCGAATGTGTGGCGTATTAGACTCCAGGTGGAACCAATTAGCGTTTGCCAGCTGAAACCAAAAACTTACATGCTAAAATGCATTCAAAACCGTAAAGTCCATAGAGAATGTCCAGAAAACACAAACAAACACAGAGGCTGTAGCAAGATCTGGGATTGAGATAGCCACAACACACCAGATAGTTTTGCTTTCATCCAGAGTATCTGCACAAAATGTTGTGGATTTCGGGTGAAACTTAACCAAAAATCACCGTGAAAGTGGTTTTGGAGAAAAGCTCATGCTTCCTGTTCGGCAAATGCAGCCAATGTCATGTTTACAGAAGGAAATATCATGTTTTCTCAGGTTTCTGAAGCTTTCTTCCTAGAAAACTCGAATGTGTGGCGTATTAGACTCCAGGTGGAACCAATTAGCGTTTGCCAGCTGAAACCAAAATCTTACATGCTAAAATGCATTCAAAACCGTAAAGTCCATAGAGAATGTCCAGAAAACACAAACAAACACAGAGGCTGTAGCAAGATGTGGGATTGAGATAGCCACAACACACCAGATAGTTTTGTTTTCATCCAGAGAATCTGGACAAAATGTTGTAGTATCCCGGTGATATTTAACCAAAAATCACCGTGAAAGTGGTTTTGGAGAAAAGCACAATCTTCCTGTTCGGCAAATGCATCCAGTGTCATGTTTCCAGAAAGAAATATCATGTTTTCTCAGGTTTCTGAAGCTTTCTTCCTAGAAAACTCGAATGTGTGGCGTATTAGACTCCAGGTGGAACCAATTAGCGTTTGCCAGCTGAAAACAAAAACTTACATGCTAAAATGCATTCAAAACCGTAAAGTCCATAGAGAATGTCCAGAAAACACAAACAAACACAGAGGCTGTAGCAAGATGTGGGATGGAGATAGCCACAACACACCAGATAGTTTTGCTTTCATCCAGAGTATCTGGACAAAATGTTGTAGTATCCCGGTGATATTTAACCAAAAATCACCGTGAAAGTGGTTTTGGAGAAAAGCACAATCTTCCTGTTCGGTAAATGCAGCCAAGGTCATGTTTACAGAAGGAAATATCATGTTTTCTCAGGTTTCTGAAGCTTTCTTCCTAGAAAACTCGAATGTGTGGCGTATTAGACTCCAGGTGGAACCAATTAGCGTTTGCCAGCTGAAAACAAAATCTTACATGCTAAAATGCATTCAAAACCGTAAAGTCCATAGAGAATGTCCAGAAAACACAAACAAACACAGAGGCTGTAGCAAGATGTGGGATGGAGATAGCCACAACACACCAGATAGTTTTGCTTTCATCCAGAGTATCTGGACAAAATGTTGTGGATTTCGAGTGAAATTTAACCAAAAATCACCGTGAAAGTGGTTTTGGAGAAAAGCTCATGCTTCCTGTTCGGCAAATGCAGCCAACATCATGTTTACAGAAGGAAATATCATGTTTTCTCAGGTTTCTGAAGCTTTCTTCCTAGAAAACTCGAATGTGTGGCGTATTAGACTCCAGGTGGAACCAATTAGCGTTTGCCAGCAGAAAACAAAAAGGGTCCTGCTAAAATGCATTCAAAACCGTAAAGTCCATAGAGAATGTCCAGAAAACACAAACAAACACAGAGGCTGTAGCA
This sequence comes from Oryctolagus cuniculus, assembly GCF_964237555.1. Lineage (NCBI taxonomy): Eukaryota > Metazoa > Chordata > Mammalia > Lagomorpha > Leporidae > Oryctolagus > Oryctolagus cuniculus. Next base: position 1,248,220 of record NC_091451.1, read on the forward strand.
AGATGTGGGATTGAGATAGCCACAACACACCAGATAGTTTTGCTTTCATCCAGAGTATCTGGACAAAATGTTGTGGATTTCGGGTGAAACTTAACCAAAAATCACCGTGAAAGTGGTTTTGGAGAAAAGCTCATGCTACCTGTTCGGCAAATGCAGCCAATGTCATGTTTACAGAAAGAAATATCATGTTTTCTCAGGTTTCTGAAGCTTTCTTCCTAGAAAACTCGAATGTGTGGCGTATTAGACTCCAGGTGGAACCAATTAGCGTTTGCCAGCTGAAACCAAAAACTTACATGCTACAATGCTTTCAAAACCGTAAAGTCCATAGAGAATGTCTAGAAAACACAAACAAACACAGAGGCTGTAGCAAGATGTGGGATTGAGATAGCCACAACACATCAGATGGTTTTGTTTTCATCCAGAGGATCTGGACAAAATGTTGTAGTATCTCGGTGAAATTTAACCAAAAATCACGGTGAAAGTGGTTTTGGAGAAAAGCACAATCTTCCTGTTCGGCAAATGCATCCAATGTCATGTTTACAAATACAAATATCATGTTTTCTCAGGTTTCTGAAGCTTTCTTCCTAGAAAACTCGAATGTGTGGCGTATTAGACTCCAGGTGGAACCAATTAGCGTTTGCCAGCTGAAACCAAAAACTTACATGCTAAAATGCATTCAAAACCGTAAAGTCCATAGAGAATGTCCAGAAAACACAAACAAACACAGAGGCTGTAGCAAGATCTGGGATTGAGATAGCCACAACACACCAGATAGTTTTGCTTTCATCCAGAGTATCTGCACAAAATGTTGTGGATTTCGGGTGAAATTTAACCAAAAATCACCGTGAAAGTGGTTTTGGAGAAAAGCTCATGCTTCCTGTTCGGCAAATGCAGCCAATGTCATGTTTACAGAAGGAAATATCATGTTTTCTCAGGTTTCTGAAGCTTTCTTCCTAGAAAACTCGAATGTGTGGCGTATTGGACTCCAGGTGGAACCAATTAGCGTTTGCCAGCTGAAACCAAAAACTTACATGCTAAAATGCATTCAAAACCGTAAAGTCCATAGAGAATGTCCAGAAAACACAAACAAACACAGAGGCTGTAGCAAGATGTGGGATTGAGATAGCCACAACACACCAGATAGTTTTGTTTTCATCCAGAGAATCTGGACAAAATGTTGTAGTATCCCGGTGATATTTAACCAAAAATCACGGTGAAAGTGGTTTTGGGGAAAAGCACAATCTTCCTGTTCGGCAAATGCATCCAATGTCATGATTCCAGAAAGAAATATCATGTTTTCTCAGGTTTCTGCAGCTTTCTTCCTAGAAAACTCGAATGTGTGGCGTATTAGACTCCAGGTGGAACCAATTAGCGTTTGCCAGCTGAAAACAAAAACTTACATGCTAAAATGCATTCAAAACCGTAAAGTCCATAGAGAATGTCCAGAAAACACAAACAAACACAGAGGCTGTAGCAAGATGTGGGATTGAGATAGCCACAACACACCAGATAGTTTTGTTTTCATCCAGAGGATCTGGACAAAATGTTGTGGATTTTGGGTGAAACTTAACCAAAAATCACCGTGAAAGTGGTTTTGGAGAAAAGCTCATGCTTCCTGTTCGGCAAATGCATCCAATGTCATGTTTACAAATACAAATATCATGTTTTCTCAGGTTTCTGAAACTTTCTTCGTAGAAAACTCGAATGTGTGGCGTATTAGACTCCAGGTGGAACCAATTAGCGTTTGCCAGCAGAAAACAAAAAGGGTCCTGCTAAAATGCATTCAAAACCGTAAAGTCCATAGAGAATGTCCAGAAAACACAAACAAACACAGAGGCTGTAGCAAGATGTGGGATTGAGATAGCCACAACACACCAGATAGTTTTGCTTTCATCCAGAGTATCTGGACAAAATGTTGTGGATTTCGGGTGAAACTTAACCAAAAATCACCGTGAAAGTGGTTTTGGAGAAAAGCTCATGCTACCTGTTCGGCAAATGCAGCCAATGTCATGTTTACAGAAAGAAATATCATGTTTTCTCAGGTTTCTGAAGCTTTCTTCCTAGAAAACTCGAATGTGTGGCGTATTAGACTCCAAGTGGAACCAATTAGCGTTTGCCAGCTGAAACCAAAAACTTACATGCTAAAATGCATTCAAAACCGTAAAGTCCATAGAGAATGTCCAGAAAACACAAACAAACACAGAGGCTGTAGCAAGATGTGGGATTGAGATAGCCACAACACACCAGATAGTTTTGCTTTCATGCAGAGTATCTGGACAAAATGTTGTAGTATCCCGGTGATATTTAATCAAAAATCACCGTGAAAGTGGTTTTGGAGAAAAGCACAATATTCCTGTTCGGCAAATGCAGCCAATGTCATGTTTACAGAAGGAAATATCATGTTTTCTCAGGTTTCTGAAGCTTTCTTCCTAGAAAACTCGAATGCGTGGCGTATTAGACTCCAGGTGGAACCAATTAGCGTTTGCCAGCTGAAAACAAAAACTTACATGTTAAAATACATTCAAAACCGTAAAGTCCATAGAGAATGTCCAGAAAACACAAATAAACACAGAGGCTGTAGCAAGATGTGGGATTGAGATACCACAACACACCAGATAGTTTTGCTTTCATCCAGAGTATCTGGACAATATGTTGTGGATTTCGGGTGAAACTTAACCAAAAATCACCGTGAAAGTGGTTTTGGAGAAAAGCTCATGCTACCTGTTCGGCAAATGCAGCCAATGTCATGTTTACAGAAAGAAATATCATGTTTTCTCAGGTTTCTGAAGCTTTCTTCCTAGAAAACTCGAATGTGTGGCGTATTAGACTCCAGGTGGAACCAATTAGCGTTTGCCAGCAGAAAACAAAAACTTACATGCTACAATGCTTTCAAAACCGTAAAGTCCATAGAGAATGTCTAGAAAACACAAACAAACACAGAGGCTGTAGCAAGATGTGGGATTGAGATAGCCACAACACATCAGATGGTTTTGTTTTCATCCAGAGGATCTGGACAAAATGTTGCAGTATCTCGGTGAAATTTAACCAAAAATCACGGTGAAAGTGGTTTTGGAGAAAAGCACAATCTTCCTGTTCGGCAAATGCATCCAATGTCATGTTTGCAAATACAAATATCATGTTTTCTCAGGTTTCTGAAGCTTTCTTCCTAGAAAACTCGAATGTGTGGCGTATTAGACTCCAGGTGGAACCAATTAGCGTTTGCCAGCTGAAACCAAAAACTTACATGCTAAAATGCATTCAAAACCGTAAAGTCCATAGAGAATGTCCAGAAAACACAAACAAACACAGAGGCTGTAGCAAGATCTGGGATTGAGATAGCCACAACACACCAGATAGTTTTGCTTTCATCCAGAGTATCTGCACAAAATGTTGTGGATTTCGGGTGAAACTTAACCAAAAATCACCGTGAAAGTGGTTTTGGAGAAAAGCTCATGCTTCCTGTTCGGCAAATGCAGCCAATGTCATGTTTACAGAAGGAAATATCATGTTTTCTCAGGTTTCTGAAGCTTTCTTCCTAGAAAACTCGAATGTGTGGCGTATTAGACTCCAGGTGGAACCAATTAGCGTTTGCCAGCTGAAACCAAAAACTTACATGCTAAAATGCATTCAAAACCGTAAAGTCCATAGAGAATGTCCAGAAAACACAAACAAACACAGAGGCTGTAGCAAGATGTGGGATTGAGATAGCCACAACACACCAGATAGTTTTGTTTTCATCCAGAGGATCTGGACAAAATGTTGTGGATTTTGGGTGAAACTTAACCAAAAATCACCGTGAAAGTGGTTTTGGAGAAAAGCTCATGCTTCCTGTTCGGCAAATGCATCCAATGTCATGTTTACAAATACAAATATCATGTTTTCTCAGGTTTCTGAAACTTTCTTCGTAGAAAACTCGAATGTGTGGCGTATTAGACTCCAGGTGGAACCAATTAGCGTTTGCCAGCAGAAAACAAAAAGGGTCCTGCTAAAATGCATTCAAAACCGTAAAGTCCATAGAGAATGTCCAGAAAACACAAACAAACACAGAGGCTGTAGCAAGATGTGGGATTGAGATAGCCACAACACACCAGATAGTTTTGCTTTCATCCAGAGTATCTGGACAAAATGTTGTGGATTTCGGGTGAAACTTAACCAAAAATCACCGTGAAAGTGGTTTTGGAGAAAAGCTCATGCTACCTGTTCGGCAAATGCAGCCAATGTCATGTTTACAGAAAGAAATATCATGTTTTCTCAGGTTTCTGAAGCTTTCTTCCTAGAAAACTCGAATGTGTGGCGTATTAGACTCCAAGTGGAACCAATTAGCGTTTGCCAGCTGAAACCAAAAACTTACATGCTAAAATGCATTCAAAACCGTAAAGTCCATAGAGAATGTCCAGAAAACACAAACAAACACAGAGGCTGTAGCAAGATGTGGGATTGAGATAGCCACAACACACCAGATAGTTTTGCTTTCATGCAGAGTATCTGGACAAAATGTTGTAGTATCCCGGTGATATTTAATCAAAAATCACCGTGAAAGTGGTTTTGGAGAAAAGCACAATATTCCTGTTCGGCAAATGCAGCCAATGTCATGTTTACAGAAGGAAATATCATGTTTTCTCAGGTTTCTGAAGCTTTCTTCCTAGAAAACTCGAATGCGTGGCGTATTAGACTCCAGGTGGAACCAATTAGCGTTTGCCAGCTGAAAACAAAAACTTACATGCTAAAATGCATTCAAAACCGTAAAGTCCATAGAGAATGTCCAGAAAACACAAATAAACACAGAGGCTGTAGCAAGATGTGGGATTGAGATACCACAACACACCAGATAGTTTTGCTTTCATCCAGAGTATCTGGACAATATGTTGTGGATTTCGGGTGAAACTTAACCAAAAATCACCGTGAAAGTGGTTTTGGAGAAAAGCTCATGCTACCTGTTCGGCAAATGCAGCCAATGTCATGTTTACAGAAAGAAATATCATGTTTTCTCAGGTTTCTGAAGCTTTCTTCCTAGAAAACTCGAATGTGTGGCGTATTAGACTCCAGGTGGAACCAATTAGCGTTTGCCAGCAGAAAACAAAAACTTACATGCTACAATGCTTTCAAAACCGTAAAGTCCATAGAGAATGTCTAGAAAACACAAACAAACACAGAGGCTGTAGCAAGATGTGGGATTGAGATAGCCACAACACATCAGATGGTTTTGTTTTCATCCAGAGGATCTGGACAAAATGTTGCAGTATCTCGGTGAAATTTAACCAAAAATCACGGTGAAAGTGGTTTTGGAGAAAAGCACAATCTTCCTGTTCGGCAAATGCATCCAATGTCATGTTTGCAAATACAAATATCATGTTTTCTCAGGTTTCTGAAGCTTTCTTCCTAGAAAACTCGAATGTGTGGCGTATTAGACTCCAGGTGGAACCAATTAGCATTTGCCAGCTGAAACCAAAAACTTACATGCTAAAATGCATTCAAAACCGTAAAGTCCATAGAGAATGTCCAGAAAACACAAACAAACACAGAGGCTGTAGCAAGATCTGGGATTGAGATAGCCACAACACACCAGATAGTTTTGCTTTCATGCAGAGTATCTGCACAAAATGTTGTGGATTTCGGGTGAAACTTAACCAAAAATCACCGTGAAAGTGGTTTTGGAGAAAAGCTCATGCTTCCTGTTCGGCAAATGCAGCCAATGTCATGTTTACAGAAGGAAATATCATGTTTTCTCAGGTTTCTGAAGCTTTCTTCCTAGAAAACTCGAATGTGTGGCGTATTAGACTCCAGGTGGAACCAATTAGCGTTTGCCAGCTGAAACCAAAAACTTACATGCTAAAATGCATTCAAAACCGTAAAGTCCATAGAGAATGTCCAGAAAACACAAACAAACACAGAGGCTGTAGCAAGATGTGGGATTGAGATAGCCACAACACACCAGATAGTTTTGTTTTCATCCAGAGGATCTGGACAAAATGTTGTGGATTTTGGGTGAAACTTAACCAAAAATCACCGTGAAAGTGGTTTTGGAGAAAAGCTCATGCTTCCTGTTCGGCAAATGCATCCAATGTCATGTTTACAAATACAAATATCATGTTTTCTCAGGTTTCTGAAACTTTCTTCGTAGAAAACTCGAATGTGTGGCGTATTAGACTCCAGGTGGAACCAATTAGCGTTTGCCAGCTGAAAACAAAAACTTACATGCTAAAATGCATTCAAAACCGTAAAGTCCATAGAGAATGTCCAGAAAACACAAACAAACACAGAGGCTGTAGCAAGATGTGGGATTGAGATAGCCACAACACACCAGATAGTTTTGCTTTCATCCAGAGTATCTGGACAAAATGTTGTGGATTTCGGGTGAAACTTAACCAAAAATCACCGTGAAAGTGGTTTTGGAGAAAAGCTCATGCTACCTGTTCGGCAAATGCAGCCAATGTCATGTTTACAGAAAGAAATATCATGTTTTCTCAGGTTTCTGAAGCTTTCTTCCTAGAAAACTCGAATGTGTGGCGTATTAGACTCCAGGTGGAACCAATTAGCGTTTGCCAGCTGAAACCAAAAACTTACATGCTAAAATGCATTCAAAACCGTAAAGTCCATAGAGAATGTCCAGAAAACACAAACAAACACAGAGGCTGTAGCAAGATGTGGGATTGAGATAGCCACAACACACCAGATAGTTTTGTTTTCATCCAGAGGATCTGGACAAAATGTTGTGGATTTTGGGTGAAACTTAACCAAAAATCACCGTGAAAGTGGTTTTGGAGAAAAGCTCATGCTTCCTGTTCGGCAAATGCATCCAATGTCATGTTTACAAATACAAATATCATGTTTTCTCAGGTTTCTGAAACTTTCTTCGTAGAAAACTCGAATGTGTGGCGTATTAGACTCCAGGTGGAACCAATTAGCGTTTGCCAGCAGAAAACAAAAAGGGTCCTGCTAAAATGCATTCAAAACCGTAAAGTCCATAGAGAATGTCCAGAAAACACAAACAAACACAGAGGCTGTAGCAAGATGTGGGATTGAGATAGCCACAACACACCAGATAGTTTTGCTTTCATCCAGAGTATCTGGACAAAATGTTGTGGATTTCGGGTGAAACTTAACCAAAAATCACCGTGAAAGTGGTTTTGGAGAAAAGCTCATGCTACCTGTTCGGCAAATGCAGCCAATGTCATGTTTACAGAAAGAAATATCATGTTTTCTCAGGTTTCTGAAGCTTTCTTCCTAGAAAACTCGAATGTGTGGCGTATTAGACTCCAAGTGGAACCAATTAGCGTTTGCCAGCTGAAACCAAAAACTTACATGCTAAAATGCATTCAAAACCGTAAAGTCCATAGAGAATGTCCAGAAAACACAAACAAACACAGAGGCTGTAGCAAGATGTGGGATTGAGATAGCCACAACACACCAGATAGTTTTGCTTTCATGCAGAGTATCTGGACAAAATGTTGTAGTATCCCGGTGATATTTAATCAAAAATCACCGTGAAAGTGGTTTTGGAGAAAAGCACAATATTCCTGTTCGGCAAATGCAGCCAATGTCATGTTTACAGAAGGAAATATCATGTTTTCTCAGGTTTCTGAAGCTTTCTTCCTAGAAAACTCGAATGCGTGGCGTATTAGACTCCAGGTGGAACCAATTAGCGTTTGCCAGCTGAAAACAAAAACTTACATGCTAAAATGCATTCAAAACCGTAAAGTCCATAGAGAATGTCCAGAAAACACAAATAAACACAGAGGCTGTAGCAAGATGTGGGATTGAGATACCACAACACACCAGATAGTTTTGCTTTCATCCAGAGTATCTGGACAAAATGTTGTGGATTTCGGGTGAAACTTAACCAAAAATCACCGTGAAAGTGGTTTTGGAGAAAAGCTCATGCTACCTGTTCGGCAAATGCAGCCAATGTCATGTTTACAGAAAGAAATATCATGTTTTCTCAGGTTTCTGAAGCTTTCTTCCTAGAAAACTCGAATGTGTGGCGTATTAGACTCCAGGTGGAACCAATTAGCGTTTGCCAGCTGAAAACAAAAACTTACATGCTACAATGCTTTCAAAACCTTAAAGTCCATAGAGAATGTCCAGAAAACACAAACCCAGAGGCTGTAGCAAGATGTGGGATTGAGATAGCCACAACACACCAGATAGTTTTGCTTTCATCCAGAGTATCTGGACAAAATGTTGTGGATTTCGAGTGAAATTTAACCAAAAATCACCGTGAAAGTGGATTTGGAGAAAAGCTCATGCTTCCTGTTCGGCAAATGCAGCCAACGTCATGTTTACAGAAGGAAATATCATGTTTTCTCAGGTTTCTGAAGCTTTCTTCCTAGAAAACTCGAATGTGTGGCGTATTACACTCCAGGTGGAACCAATTAGCGTTTGCCAGCAAAAATCAAAAAGGGTCCTGCTAAAATGCATTCAAAACCGTAAAGTCCATAGAGAATGTCCAGAAAACAAAAACACAGAGGCTGTAGCAAGATGTGGGATTGAGATAGCCACAACACACCAGATAGTTTTGCTTTCATGCAGAGTATCTGGACAAAATGTTGTGGATTTCGGGTGAAATTTAACCAAAAATCACCGTGAAAGTGGTTTTGGAGAAAAGCTCATGCTTCCTGTTCGGCAAATGCAGCCAATGTCATGTTTACAGAAAGAAATATCATGTTTTCTCAGGTTTCTGAAGCTTTCTTCCTAGAAAACTCGAATGTGTGGCGTATTAGACTCCAGGTGGAACCAATTAGCGTTTGCCAGCTGAAAACAAAAACTTACATGCTAAAATGCATTCAAAACCGTAAAGTCCATAGAGAATGTCCAGAAAACACAAACAAACACAGAGGCTGTAGCAAGATCTGGGATTGAGATAGCCACAACACACCAGATAGTTTTGCTTTCATCCAGAGTATCTGGACAAAATGTTGTGGATTTCGGGTGAAACTTAACCAAAAATCACCGTGAAAGTGGTTTTGGAGAAAAACTCATGCTACCTGTTCGGCAAATGCCGCCAATGTCATGTTTACAGAAAGAAATATCATGTTTTCTCAGGTTTCTGAAGCTTTCTTCCTAGAAAACTCGAATGTGTGGCGTATTAGACTCCAGGTGGAACCAATTAGCGTTTGCCAGCTGAAAACAAAAACTTACATGCTACAATGCTTTCAAAACCGTAAAGTCCATAGAGAATGTCTAGAAAACACAAACAAACACAGAGGCTGTAGCAAGATGTGGGATTGAGATAGCCACAACACACCAGATGGTTTTCTTTTCATCCAGAGGATCTGGACAAAATGTTGTAGTATCTCGGTGAAATTTAACCAAAAATCACCGTGAAAGTGGTTTTGCAGAAAAGCACAATCTTCCTGTTCGGCAAATGCATCCAATGTCATGTTTACAAATACAAATATCATGTTTTCTCAGGTTTCTGAAGCTTTCTTCCTAGAAAACTCGAATGTGTGGCGTATTAGACTCCAGGTGGAACCAATTAGCGTTTGCCAGCTGAAAACAAAAACTTACATGCTAAAATGCATTCAAAACGGAAAGTCCATAGAGAATGTCCAGAAAACACAAACAAACACAGAGGCTGAAGCAAGATGGGGGATTGAGATAGCCACAACACACCAGAGAGTTTTGTTTTCATCCAGAGTATCTGGACAAATTGTTGTAGTATCCTGGTGAAATTTAACCAAAAATCACCGTGAAAGTGGTTTTGGAGAAAAGCAGAATCTTCCTGTTCGGCAAATGCATCCAATGTCATGTTTACAGAAAGAAATATCATGTTTTCTCAGGTTTCTGAAGCTTTCTTCCTAGAAAACTCGAATGTGTGGCGTATTAGACTCCAGGTGGAACCAATTAGCGTTTGCCAGCTGAAAACAAAAAGGGTCCTGCTAAAATGCATTCAAAACCGTAAAGTCCATAGAGAATGTCCAGAAAACACAAACAAGCACTGAGGCTGTGGCAAGATGTGGGATTGAGATAGCCACAACACACCAGATAGTTTTGCTTTCATGCAGAGTATCTGGACAAAATGTTGTGGATTTCTGGTGAAATTTAACCAAAAATCACCGTGAAAGTGGTTTTGGAGAAAAGCTCATGCTTCCTGTTCGGCAAATGCAGCCAAGGTCATGTTTACAGAAGGAAATATCATGTTTTCTCAGGTTTCTGGAGCTTTCTTCCTAGAAAACTCGAATGTGTGGCGTATTAGACTCCAGGTGGAACCAATTAGCGTTTGCCAGCTGAAACCAAAAACTTACATGCTACAATGCATTCAAAACCGTAAAGTCCATAGAGAATGTCCAGAAAACACAAACAAACACAGAGGCTGTAGCAAGATGTGGGATTGAGATAGCCACAACACACCAGATAGTTTTGCTTTCATCCAGAGTATCTGGACAAAATGTTGTGGATTTCGGGTGAAACTTAACCAAAAATCACCGTGAAAGTGGTTTTGGAGAAAAGCTCATGCTTCCTGTTCGGCAAATGCAGCCAATGTCATGTTTACAGAAGGAAATATCATGTTTTCTCAGGTTTCTGAAGCTTTCTTCCTAGAAAACTCGAATGTGTGGCGTATTAGACTCCAGGTGAAACCAATTAGCGTTTGCCAGCTGAAACCAAAAACTTACATGCTAAAATGCATTCAAAACCGTAAAGTCCATAGAGAATGTCCAGAAAACACAAACAAACACAGAGGCTGTAGCAAGATGTGGGATTGAGATAGCCACAACACACCAGAGAGTTTTGTTTTCATCCAGAGTATCTGGACAAATTGTTGTAGTATCCCGGTGATATTTAACCAAAATTCACCGTGAAAGTGGTTTTGGAGAAAAGTACAATCTTCCTGTACGGCAAATGCATCCAATGTCATGTATACAGAAAGAAATATCATGTTTTCTCAGGTTTCTGAAGCTTTCTTCCTAGAAAACTCGAATGTGTGGCGTATTAGACTCCAGGTGGAACTAATTAGCGTTTGCCAGCAGAAAACAAAAAGGGTAGTGCTAAAGTGCATTCAAAACCGTAAAGTCCATAGAGAATGTCCAGAAAACACAAACAAACACAGAGGCTGTAGCAAGATGTGGGATTGAGATAGCCACAACACACCAGATAGTTTTGCTTTCATCCAGAGTATCTGGACAAAATGTTGTGGATTTCGGGTGAAACTTAACCAAAAATCACCGTGAAAGTGGTTTTGGAGAAAAGCTCATGCTACCTGTTCGGCAAACGCAGCCAATGTCATGTTTACAGAAAGAAATATCATGTTTTCTCAGGTTTCTGAAGCTTTCTTCGTAGAAAACTCGAATGTGTGGCGTATTAGACTCCAGGTGGAACCAATTAGCGTTTGCCAGCTGAAACCAAAAACTTACATGCTAAAATGCATTCAAAACCGTAAAGTCCATAGAGAATGTCCAGAAAACACAAACAAACACAGAGGCTGTAGCAAGATGTGGGATTGAGATAGCCACAACACACCAGATAGTTTTGTTTTCATCCAGAGGATCTGGACAAAATGTTGTGGATTTTGGGTGAAACTTAACCAAAAATCACCGTGAAAGTGGTTTTGGAGAAAAGCTCATGCTTCCTGTTCGGCAAATGCATCCAATGTCATGTTTACAAATACAAATATCATGTTTTCTCAGGTTTCTGAAACTTTCTTCGTAGAAAACTCGAATGTGTGGCGTATTAGACTCCAGGTGGAACCAATTAGCGTTTGCCAGCAGAAAACAAAAAGGGTCCTGCTAAAATGCATTCAAAACCGTAAAGTCCATAGAGAATGTCCAGAAAACACAAACAAACACAGAGGCTGTAGCAAGATGTGGGATTGAGATAGCCACAACACACCAGATAGTTTTGCTTTCATCCAGAGTATCTGGACAAAATGTTGTGGATTTCGGGTGAAACTTAACCAAAAATCACCGTGAAAGTGGTTTTGGAGAAAAGCTCATGCTACCTGTTCGGCAAATGCAGCCAATGTCATGTTTACAGAAAGAAATATCATGTTTTCTCAGGTTTCTGAAGCTTTCTTCCTAGAAAACTCGAATGTGTGGCGTATTAGACTCCAAGTGGAACCAATTAGCGTTTGCCAGCTGAAACCAAAAACTTACATGCTAAAATGCATTCAAAACCGTAAAGTCCATAGAGAATGTCCAGAAAACACAAACAAACACAGAGGCTGTAGCAAGATGTGGGATTGAGATAGCCACAACACACCAGATAGTTTTGCTTTCATGCAGAGTATCTGGACAAAATGTTGTAGTATCCCGGTGATATTTAATCAAAAATCACCGTGAAAGTGGTTTTGGAGAAAAGCACAATATTCCTGATCGGCAAATGCAGCCAATGTCATGTTTACAGAAAGAAATATCATGTTTTCTCAGGTTTCTGAAGCTTTCTTCCTAGAAAACTCGAATGTGTGGCGTATTAGACTCCAGGTGGAACCAATTAGCGTTTGCCAGCTGAAAACAAAAACTTACATGCTAAAATGCATTCAAAACCGTAAAGTCCATAGAGAATGTCCAGAAAACACAAACAAACACAGAGGCTGTAGCAAGATCTGGGATTGAGATAGCCACAACACACCAGATAGTTTTGCTTTCATCCAGAGTATCTGGACAAAATGTTGTGGATTTCGGGTGAAACTTAACCAAAAATCACCGTGAAAGTGGTTTTGGAGAAAAACTCATGCTACCTGTTCGGCAAATGCCGCCAATGTCATGTTTACAGAAAGAAATATCATGTTTTCTCAGGTTTCTGAAGCTTTCTTCCTAGAAAACTCGAATGTGTGGCGTATTAGACTCCAGGTGGAACCAATTAGCGTTTGCCAGCTGAAAACAAAAACTTACATGCTACAATGCTTTCAAAACCGTAAAGTCCATAGAGAATGTCTAGAAAACACAAACAAACACAGAGGCTGTAGCAAGATGTGGGATTGAGATAGCCACAACACACCAGATGGTTTTCTTTTCATCCAGAGGATCTGGACAAAATGTTGTAGTATCTCGGTGAAATTTAACCAAAAATCACCGTGAAAGTGGTTTTGCAGAAAAGCACAATCTTCCTGTTCGGCAAATGCATCCAATGTCATGTTTACAAATACAAATATCATGTTTTCTCAGGTTTCTGAAGCTTTCTTCCTAGAAAACTCGAATGTGTGGCGTATTAGACTCCAGGTGGAACCAATTAGCGTTTGCCAGCTGAAAACAAAAACTTACATGCTAAAATGCATTCAAAACGGAAAGTCCATAGAGAATGTCCAGAAAACACAAACAAACACAGAGGCTGAAGCAAGATGGGGGATTGAGATAGCCACAACACACCAGAGAGTTTTGTTTTCATCCAGAGTATCTGGACAAATTGTTGTAGTATCCTGGTGAAATTTAACCAAAAATCACCGTGAAAGTGGTTTTGGAGAAAAGCAGAATCTTCCTGTTCGGCAAATGCATCCAATGTCATGTTTACTGAAAGAAATATCATGTTTTCTCAGGTTTCTGAAGCTTTCTTCCTAGAAAACTCGAATGTGTGGCGTATTAGACTCCAGGTGGAACCAATTAGCGTTTGCCAGCTGAAAACAAAAAGGGTCCTGCTAAAATGCATTCAAAACCGTAAAGTCCATAGAGAATGTCCAGAAAACACAAACAAGCACTGAGGCTGTGGCAAGATGTGGGATTGAGATAGCCACAACACACCAGATAGTTTTGCTTTCATGCAGAGTATCTGGACAAAATGTTGTGGATTTCTGGTGAAATTTAACCAAAAATCACCGTGAAAGTGGTTTTGGAGAAAAGCTCATGCTTCCTGTTCGGCAAATGCAGCCAAGGTCATGTTTACAGAAGGAAATATCATGTTTTCTCAGGTTTCTGGAGCTTTCTTCCTAGAAAACTCGAATGTGTGGCGTATTAGACTCCAGGTGGAACCAATTAGCGTTTGCCAGCTGAAACCAAAAACTTACATGCTACAATGCATTCAAAACCGTAAAGTCCATAGAGAATGTCCAGAAAACACAAACAAACACAGAGGCTGTAGCAAGATGTGGGATTGAGATAGCCACAACACACCAGATAGTTTTGCTTTCATCCAGAGTATCTGGACAAAATGTTGTGGATTTCGGGTGAAACTTAACCAAAAATCACCGTGAAAGTGGTTTTGGAGAAAAGCTCATGCTTCCTGTTCGGCAAATGCAGCCAATGTCATGTTTACAGAAGGAAATATCATGTTTTCTCAGGTTTCTGAAGCTTTCTTCCTAGAAAACTCGAATGTGTGGCGTATTAGACTCCAGGTGAAACCAATTAGCGTTTGCCAGCTGAAACCAAAAACTTACATGCTAAAATGCATTCAAAACCGTAAAGTCCATAGAGAATGTCCAGAAAACACAAACAAACACAGAGGCTGTAGCAAGATGTGGGATTGAGATAGCCACAACACACCAGAGAGTTTTGTTTTCATCCAGAGTATCTGGACAAATTGTTGTAGTATCCCGGTGATATTTAACCAAAATTCACCGTGAAAGTGGTTTTGGAGAAAAGTACAATCTTCCTGTACGGCAAATGCATCCAATGTCATGTATACAGAAAGAAATATCATGTTTTCTCAGGTTTCTGAAGCTTTCTTCCTAGAAAACTCGAATGTGTGGCGTATTAGACTCCAGGTGGAACTAATTAGCGTTTGCCAGCAGAAAACAAAAAGGGTAGTGCTAAAGTGCATTCAAAACCGTAAAGTCCATAGAGAATGTCCAGAAAACACAAACAAACACAGAGGCTGTAGCAAGATGTGGGATTGAGATAGCCACAACACACCAGATAGTTTTGCTTTCATCCAGAGTATCTGGACAAAATGTTGTGGATTTCGGGTGAAACTTAACCAAAAAACACCGTGAAAGTGGTTTTGGAGAAAAGCTCATGCTACCTCTTCGGCAAATGCAGCCAATGTCATGTTTACAGAAAGAAATATCATGTTTTCTCAGGTTTCTGAAGCTTTCTTCCTAGAAAACTCGAATGCGTGGCGTATTAGACTCCAGGTGGAACCAATTAGCGTTTGCCAGCTGAAAACAAAAACTTACATGCTAAAATGCATTCAAAACCGTAAAGTCCATAGAAAATGTCTAGAAAACACAAACAAACCCAGAGGCTGTAGCAAGATGTGGGACTGAGATAGCCACAACACACCAGATAGTTTTGCTTTCATCCAGAGTATCTGGACAAAATGTTGTAGTATCCCGGTGATATTTAACCAAAAATCACCGTGAAAGTGGTTTTGGAGAAAAGCACAATCTTCCTGTTCGGCAAATGCAGCCAATGTCATGTTTACAGAAGGAAATCTCATGTTTTCTCAGGTTTCTGAAGCTTTCTTCCTAGAAAACTCGAATGTGTGGCGTATTAGACTCCAGGTGGAACCAATTAGCGTTTGCCAGCTGAAAACAAAAACGGTCCTGCTAAAATGCATTCAAAACCGTAAAGTCCATAGAGAATGTCCAGAAAACACAAACAAGCACAGAGGCTGTAGCAAGATGTGGGATTGAGATAGCCACAACACACCAGATAGTTTTGCTTTCATGCCGAGTATCTGGACAAAATGTTGTGGATTTCTGCTGAAATTTAACCAAAAATCACCGTGAAAGTGGTTTTGGAGAAAAGCTCATGCTTCCTGTTCGGCAAATGCAGCCAAGGTCATGTTTACAGAAGGAAATATCATGTTTTCTCAGGTTTCTGAAGCTTTCTTCCTAGAAAACTCGAATGTGTGGCGAATTACACTCCAGGTGGAACTAATTAGCATTTGCCAGCTGAAAACAAAAACTTACATGCTAAAATGCATTCAAAACCGTAAAGTCCATAGAGAATGTCCAGAAAACACAAACAAACACAGAGGCTGTAGCAAGATGTGGGATTGAGATAGCCACAACACACCAGATAGTTTTGCTTTCATCCAGAGTATCTGCACAAAATGTTGTGGATTTCGGGTGAAACTTAACCAAAAATCACCGTGAAAGTGGTTTTGGAGAAAAGCTCATGCTTCCTGTTCGGCAAATGCAGCCAATGTCATGTTTACAGAAGGAAATATCATGTTTTCTCAGGTTTCTGAAGCTTTCTTCCTAGAAAACTCGAATGTGTGGCGTATTAGACTCCAGGAGGAACCAATTAGCGTTTGCCAGCAGAAAACAAAAAGGGTCCTGCTAAAATACATTCAAAACCGTAAAGTCCATAGAGAATGTCCAGAAAACACAAACAAACACAGAGGCTGTAGCAAGATGTGGGATTGAGATAGCCACAACACACCAGATAGTTTTGCTTTCATCCAGAGTATCTGGACAAAATGTTGTAGTATCCTGGTGATATTTAACCAAAAATCACCGTGAAAGTGGTTTTGGAGAAAAGCACAATCTTCCTGTTCGGCAAATGCATCCAATGTCATGTTTACAGAAAGAAATATCATGTTTTCTCAGGTTTCTGAAGCTTTCTTCCTAGAAAACTCGAATGTGTGGCGTATTAGACTCCAGGTGGAACCAATTAGCGTTTGCCAGCTGAAACCAAAAACTTACATGCTAAAATGCATTCAAAACCGTAAAGTCCATAGAGAATGTCCAGAAAACACAAACAAACACAGAGGCTGTAGCAAGATCTGGGATTGAGATAGCCACAACACACCAGAGAGTTTTGTTTTCATCCAGAGTATCTGGACAAAATGTTGTAGTATCCTGGTGAAATTTAACCAAAAATCACTGTGAAAGTGGTTTTGGAGAAAAGCTCATGCTTCCTGTTCGGCAAATGCATCCAATGTCATGTTTACAGAAAGAAATATCATGTTTTCTCAGGTTTCTGAAGCTTTCTTCCTAGAAAACTCGAATGTGTGGCGTATTAGACTCCAGGTGGAACCAATTAGTGTTTGCCAGCTGAAAACAAAAACTTACATGGTAAAATGCATTCAAAACCGTAAAGTCCATAGAGAATGTCCTGAAAACACAAACAAGCACAGAGGCTGTGGCAAGATGTGGGATTGAGATAGCCACAACACACCAGATAGTTTTGCTTTCATGCAGAGTATCTGGTCAAAATGTTGTGGATTTCGGGTGAAATTTAACCAAAAATCACGGTGAAAGTGGTTTTGGAGAAAAGCTCATGCTTCCTGTACGGCAAATGCAGCCAAGGTCATGTTTACAGCAGGAAATATCATGTTTTCTCAGCTTTCTGAAGCTTTCTTCCTAGAAAACTCGAATATGTGGCGAATTACACTCCAGGTGGAACTAATTAGCGTTTGCCAGCTGAAAACAAAAACTTACTTGCTAAAATGCATTCAAAACCGTAAAGTCCATAGAGAATGTCCAGAAAACACAAACAAACACAGAGGCTGTAGCAAGATGTGGGATTGAGATAGCCACAACACACCAGATAGTTTTGCTTTCATGCAGAGTATCTGGACAAAATGTTGTAGTATCCCGGTGATATTTAACCAAAAATCACTGAGAAAGTGGTTTTGGAGAAAAGCACAATCTTCCTGTTCGGCAAATGCATCCAATGTCATGTTTACAAATACAAATATCATGTTTTCTCAGGTTTCTGAAGCTTTCTTCCTAGAAAACTCTAATGTGTAGCGTATTAGACTCCAGGTGGAACCAATTAGCGTTTGCCAGCTGAAAACAAAAAGGGTCCTGCTAAAATGCATTCAAAACCGTAAAGTCCATAGAGAATATCCAGAAAACACAAACAAACACAGAGGCTGTAGCAAGATCTGGGATGGAGATAGCCACAACACACCAGATAGTTTTGTTTTCATCCAGAGTATCAGGACAAATTGTTGTGTATTGTGGGTGAAACTTTACCAAAAATCACCGTGAAAGTGGTTTTGGAGAAAAGCTCATGCTTCCTGTATGGGAAATACAGCCAATGTCATGTTTACAGAAAGGAATATCATGTTTTCTCAGGTTTCTGAAGCTTTCTTCCTAGAAAACTCGAATGTGTGGCGTATTAGACTCCAGGTGGAACCAATTAGCGTTTGCCAGCAGAAAACAAAAACTTACATGCTAAAATGCATTCAAAACCGTAAAGTCCATAGAGAATGTCCAGAAAACACAAACAAACACAGAGGCTGTAGCAAGATGTGGGATTGAGATAGCCACAACACACCAGATAGTTTTGCTATCATCCAGAGTATCTGGACAAAATGTTTTGGATTTCGGGTGAAATTTAACTAAAAATCACCGTGAAAGTGGTTTTGGAGAAAAGATCATGCTTCCTGTATGGCAAATACAGCCAATGTCATGTTTACAGAAAGAAATATCATGTTTTCTCAGGTTTCTGAAGCTTTCTTCCTAGAAAACTCGAATGTGTGGCGTATTAGACTCCAGGTGGAACCAATTAGCGTTTGCCAGCTGAAAACAAAAACTTACATGCTAAAATGCATTCAAAACCGTAAAGTCCATAGAGAATGTCCAGAAAACACAAACAAACACAGAGGCTGTAGCAAGATGTGGGATTGAGATAGCCACAACACACCAGAGAGTTTTGCTTTCATCCAGAGTATCTGGACAAAATGCTGTAGTATCCCGGTGATATTTAACCAAAAATCACCGTGGAAGTGGTTTTGGAGAAAAGCACAATCTTCCTGTTCGGCAAATGCATCCAATGTCATGTTTCCAGAAAGAAATGTCATGTTTTCTCAGGTTTCTGAAGCTTTCTTCCTAGAAAACTCGAATGTGTGGCGTATTAGACTCCAGGTGGAACCAATTAGCGTTTGCCAGCTGAAACCAAAAACTTACATGCTAAAATGCATTCAAAACCGTAAAGTCCATAGAGAATGTCCAGAAAACACAAACAAACACAGAGGCTGTAGCAAGATCTGGGATTGAGATAGCCACAACACACCAGAGAGTTTTGTTTTCATCCAGAGTATCTGGACAAAATGTTGTAGTATCCTGGTGAAATTTAACCAAAAATCACTGTGAAAGTGGTTTTGGAGAAAAGCTCATGCTTCCTGTTCGGCAAATGCATCCAATGTCATGTTTCCAGAAAGAAATATCATGTTTTCTCAGGTTTCTGAAGCTTTCTTCCTAGAAAACTCGAATGTGTGGCGTATTAGACTCCAGGTGGAACCAATTAGTGTTTGCCAGCTGAAAACAAAAACTTACATGGTAAAATGCATTCAAAACCGTAAAGTCCATAGAGAATGTCCTGAAAACACAAACAAGCACAGAGGCTGTGGCAAGATGTGGGATTGAGATAGCCACAACACACCAGATAGTTTTGCTTTCATGCAGAGTATCTGGTCAAAATGTTGTGGATTTCGGGTGAAATTTAACCAAAAATCACGGTGAAAGTGGTTTTGGAGAAAAGCTCATGCTTCCTGTACGGCAAATGCAGCCAAGGTCATGTTTACAGCAGGAAATATCATGTTTTCTCAGCTTTCTGAAGCTTTCTTCCTAGAAAACTCGAATATGTGGCGAATTACACTCCAGGTGGAACTAATTAGCGTTTGCCAGCTGAAAACAAAAACTTACTTGCTAAAATGCATTCAAAACCGTAAAGTCCATAGAGAATGTCCAGAAAACACAAACAAACACAGAGGCTGTAGCAAGATGTGGGATTGAGATAGCCACAACACACCAGATAGTTTTGCTTTCATGCAGAGTATCTGGACAAAATGTTGTAGTATCCCGGTGATATTTAACCAAAAATCACTGAGAAAGTGGTTTTGGAGAAAAGCACAATCTTCCTGTTCGGCAAATGCATCCAATGTCATGTTTACAAATACAAATATCATGTTTTCTCAGGTTTCTGAAGCTTTCTTCCTAGAAAACTCTAATGTGTAGCGTATTAGACTCCAGGTGGAACCAATTAGCGTTTGCCAGCTGAAAACAAAAAGGGTCCTGCTAAAATGCATTCAAAACCGTAAAGTCCATAGAGAATATCCAGAAAACACAAACAAACACAGAGGCTGTAGCAAGATCTGGGATGGAGATAGCCACAACACACCAGATAGTTTTGTTTTCATCCAGAGTATCAGGACAAATTGTTGTGTATTGTGGGTGAAACTTTACCAAAAATCACCGTGAAAGTGGTTTTGGAGAAAAGCTCATGCTTCCTGTATGGGAAATACAGCCAATGTCATGTTTACAGAAAGGAATATCATGTTTTCTCAGGTTTCTGAAGCTTTCTTCCTAGAAAACTCGAATGTGTGGCGTATTAGACTCCAGGTGGAACCAATTAGCGTTTGCCAGCAGAAAACAAAAACTTACATGCTAAAATGCATTCAAAACCGTAAAGTCCATAGAGAATGTCCAGAAAACACAAACAAACACAGAGGCTGTAGCAAGATGTGGGATTGAGATAGCCACAACACACCAGATAGTTTTGCTATCATCCAGAGTATCTGGACAAAATGTTTTGGATTTCGGGTGAAATTTAACTAAAAATCACCGTGAAAGTGGTTTTGGAGAAAAGATCATGCTTCCTGTATGGCAAATACAGCCAATGTCATGTTTACAGAAAGAAATATCATGTTTTCTCAGGTTTCTGAAGCTTTCTTCCTAGAAAACTCGAATGTGTGGCGTATTAGACTCCAGGTGGAACCAATTAGCGTTTGCCAGCTGAAAACAAAAACTTACATGCTAAAATGCATTCAAAACCGTAAAGTCCATAGAGAATGTCCAGAAAACACAAACAAACACAGAGGCTGTAGCAAGATGTGGGATTGAGATAGCCACAACACACCAGAGAGTTTTGCTTTCATCCAGAGTATCTGGACAAAATGCTGTAGTATCCCGGTGATATTTAACCAAAAATCACCGTGGAAGTGGTTTTGGAGAAAAGCACAATCTTCCTGTTCGGCAAATGCATCCAATGTCATGTTTCCAGAAAGAAATGTCATGTTTTCTCAGGTTTCTGAAGCTTTCTTCCTAGAAAACTCGAATGTGTGGCGTATTAGACTCCAGGTGGAACCAATTAGCGTTTGCCAGCAGAAAACAAAAAGGGTCCTGCTAAAATGCATTCAAAACCGTAAAGTCCATAGAGAATATCCAGAAAACACAAACAAACACAGAGGCTGTAGCAAGATCTGGGATGGAGATAGCCACAACACACCAGATAGTTTTGTTTTCATCCAGAGTATCAGGACAAATTGTTGTGTATTGTGGGTGAAACTTTACCAAAAATCACCGTGAAAGTGGTTTTGGAGAAAAGCTCATGCTTCCTGTATGGGAAATACAGCCAATGTCATGTTTACAGAAAGGAATATCATGTTTTCTCAGGTTTCTGAAGCTTTCTTCCTAGAAAACTCGAATGTGTGGCGTATTAGACTCCAGGTGGAACCAATTAGCGTTTGCCAGCAGAAAACAAAAACTTACATGCTAAAATGCATTCAAAACCGTAAAGTCCATAGAGAATGTCCAGAAAACACAAACAAACACAGAGGCTGTACAAGATGTGGGATTGAGATAGCCACAACACACCAGATAGTTTTGCTATCATCCAGAGTATCTGGACAAAATGTTTTGGATTTCGGGTGAAATTTAACTAAAAATCACCGTGAAAGTGGTTTTGGAGAAAAGATCATGCTTCCTGTATGGCAAATACAGCCAATGTCATGTTTACAGAAAGAAATATCATGTTTTCTCAGGTTTCTGAAGCTTTCTTCCTAGAAAACTCGAATGTGTGGCGTATTAGACTCCAGGTGGAACCAATTAGCGTTTGCCAGCTGAAAACAAAAACTTACATGCTAAAATGCATTCAAAACCGTAAAGTCCATAGAGAATGTCCAGAAAACACAAACAAACACAGAGGCTGTAGCAAGATGTGGGATTGAGATAGCCACAACACACCAGAGAGTTTTGCTTTCATCCAGAGTATCTGGACAAAATGCTGTAGTATCCCGGTGATATTTAACCAAAAATCACCGTGGAAGTGGTTTTGGAGAAAAGCACAATCTTCCTGTTCGGCAAATGCATCCAATGTCATGTTTCCAGAAAGAAATGTCATGTTTTCTCAGGTTTCTGAAGCTTTCTTCCTAGAAAACTCGAATGTGTGGCGTATTAGACTCCAGGTGGAACCAATTAGCGTTTGCCAGCAGAAAACAAAAACTTACATGCTAAAATGCATTCAAAACCGTAAAGTCCATAGAGAATGTCCAGAAAACACAAACAAGCACAGAGGCTGTGGCAAGATGTGGGATTGAGATAGCCACAACACACCAGATAGTTTTGCTTTCATGCAGAGTATCTGGACAAAATGTTGTGGATTTCGGGTGAAACTTAACCAAAAATCACCGTGAAAGTGGTTTTGGAGAAAAGCTCATGCTTCCAGTACGGCAAATGCAGCCAAGGTCATGTTTACAGAAGGAAATATCATGTTTTCTCAGGTTTCTGAAGCTTTCTTCCTAGAAAACTCTAATGTGTAGCGTATTAGACTCCAGGTGGAACCAATTAGCGTTTGCCAGCTGAAAACAAAAAGGGTCCTGCTAAAATGCATTCAAAACCGTAAAGTCCATAGAGAATATCCAGAAAACACAAACAAACACAGAGGCTGTAGCAAGATCTGGGATGGAGATAGCCACAACACACCAGATAGTTTTGTTTTCATCCAGAGTATCAGGACAAATTGTTGTGTATTGTGGGTAAAACTTTACCAAAAATCACCGTGAAAGTGGTTTTGGAGAAAAGCTCATGCTTCCTGTATGGGAAATACAGCCAATGTCATGTTTACAGAAAGGAATATCATGTTTTCTCAGGTTTCTGAAGCTTTCTTCCTAGAAAACTCGAATGTGTGGCGTATTAGACTCCAGGTGGAACCAATTAGCGTTTGCCAGCAGAAAACAAAAACTTACATGCTAAAATGCATTCAAAACCGTAAAGTCCATAGAGAATGTCCAGAAAACACAAACAAACACAGAGGCTGTAGCAAGATGTGGGATTGAGATAGCCACAACACACCAGATAGTTTTGCTATCATCCAGAGTATCTGGACAAAATGTTTTGGATTTCGGGTGAAATTTAACTAAAAATCACCGTGAAAGTGGTTTTGGAGAAAAGATCATGCTTCCTGTATGGCAAATACAGCCAATGTCATGTTTACAGAAAGAAATATCATGTTTTCTCAGGTTTCTGAAGCTTTCTTCCTAGAAAACTCGAATGTGTGGCGTATTAGACTCCAGGTGGAACCAATTAGCGTTTGCCAGCTGAAAACAAAAACTTACATGCTAAAATGCATTCAAAACCGTAAAGTCCATAGAGAATGTCTAGAAAACACAAACAAACACAGAGGCTGTAGCAAGATGTGGGATTGAGATAGCCACAACACACCAGATAGTTTTGCTTTCATCCAGAGTATCTGGACAAAATGCTGTAGTATCCCGGTGATATTTAACCAAAAATCACCGTGGAAGTGGTTTTGGAGAAAAGCACAATCTTCCTGTTCGGCAAATGCATCCAATGTCATGTTTCCAGAAAGAAATGTCATGTTTTCTCAGGTTTCTGAAGCTTTCTTCCTAGAAAACTCGAATGTGTGGCGTATTAGACTCCAGGTGGAACCAATTAGCGTTTGCCAGCAGAAAACAAAAACTTACATGCTAAAATGCATTCAAAACCGTAAAGTCCATAGAGAATGTCCAGAAAACACAAACAAGCACAGAGGCTGTGGCAAGATGTGGGATTGAGATAGCCACAACACACCAGATAGTTTTGCTTTCATGCAGAGTATCTGGACAAAATGTTGTGGATTTCGGGTGAAATTTAACCAAAAATCACGGTGAAAGTGGTTTTGGAAAAAAGCTCATGCTTCCAGTACGGCAAATGCAGCCAAGGTCATGTTTACAGAAGGAAATATCATGTTTTCTCAGGTTTCTGAAGCTTTCTTCCTAGAAAACTCGAATGTGTGGCGAATTACACTCCAGGTGGAACTAATTAGCATTTGCCAGCTGAAAACAAAAACTTACATGCTAAAATGCATTCAAAACCGTAAAGTCCATAGAGAATGTCCAGAAAACACAAACAAACACAGAGGCTGTAGCAAGATGTGGGATTGAGATAGCCACAACACACCAGATAGTTTTGCTTTCATCCAGAGTATCTGGACAAAATGTTGTAGTATCCTGGTGATATTTAACCAAAAATCACCGTGGAAGTGGTTTTGGAGAAAAGCACAATCTTCCTGTTCGGCAAATGCATCCAATGTCATGTTTACAAATACAAATATCATGTTTTCTCAGGTTTCTGAAGCTTTCTTCCTAGAAAACTCGAATGTGTGGCGTATTAGACTCCAGGTGGAACCAATTAGCGTTTGCCAGCTGAAAACAAAAACTTACATGCTAAAGTGCATTCAAAACCGTAAAGTCCATAGAGAATGTCCAGAAAACACAAACACAGAGGCTGTAGCAAAATGTGGGATTGAGATAGCCACAACACACCAGATAGTTTTGCTTTCATCCAGAGTATCTGGACAAAATGTTGTAGTATCCCGGTGATATTTAACCAAAAATCACCGTGAAAGTGGTTTTGGAGAAAAGCACAATCTTCCTGTTCGGCAAATGCATCCAATGTCATGTTTACAGAAAGAAATATCATGTTTTCTCAGGTTTCTGAAGCTTTCTTCCTAGAAAACTCGAATGTGTGGCGTATTAGACTCCAGGTGGAACCAATTAGCGTTTGCCAGCTGAAACCAAAAACTTTCATGCTAAAATGCATTCAAAACCGTAAAGTCCATAGAGAATGTCCAGAAAACACAAACAAACACAGAGGCTGTAGCAAGATGTGGGATTGAGATAGCCACAACACACCAGATAGTTTTGTTTTCATCCAGAGTATCTGGACAAAATGTTGTAGTATCCCGGTGATATTTAACCAAAAATCACCGTGAAAGTGGTTTTGGAGAAAAGCACAATCTTCCTGTTCGGCAAATGCATCCAATGTCATGTTTCCAGAAAGAAATATCATGTTTTCTCAGGTTTCTGAAGCTTTCTTCCTAGAAAACTCGAATGTGTGGCGTATTAGACTCCAGGTGGAACCAATTAGCGTTTGCCAGCTGAAAACAAAAACTTACATGCGAAAATGCATTCAAAACCGTAAAGTCCATAGAGAATGTCCAGAAAACACAAACAAACACAGAGGCTGTAGCAAGATGTGGGATTGAGATAGCCACAACACACCAGATAGTTTTGCTTTCATGCAGAGTATCTGGACAAAATGTTGTGGATTTCGGGTGAAATTTAACCAAAAATCACGGTGAAAGTGGTTTTGGAGAAAAGCTCATGCTTCCTGTACGGCAAATGCAGCCAAGGTCATGTTTACAGAAGGAAATATCATGTTTTCTCAGGTTTCTGAAGCTTTCTTCCTAGAAAACTCGAATGTGTGGCGAATTACACTCCAGGTGGAACTAATTAGCATTTGCCAGCTGAAAACAAAAACTTACATGCTAAAATGCATTCAAAACCGTAAAGTCCATAGAGAATGTCCAGAAAACACAAACAAACACAGAGGCTGTAGCAAGATGTGGGATTGAGATAGCCACAACACACCAGATAGTTTTGCTTTCATCCAGAGTATCTGGACAAAATGTTGTAGTATCCCGGTGATATTTAACCAAAAATCACCGTGGAAGTGGTTTTGGAGAAAGGCACAATCTTCCTGTTCGGAAAATGCAGCCAATGTCATGTTTACAGAAAGAAATATCATGTTTTCTCAGGTTTCTGAAGCTTTCTTCCTAGAAAACTCTAATGTGTAGCGTATTAGACTCCAGGTGGAAACAATTAGCGTTTGCCAGCTGAAAACAAAAAGGGTCCTGCTAAAATGCATTCAAAACCGTAAAGTGCATAGAGAATATCCAGAAAACACAAACAAACACAGAGGCTGTAGCAAGATCTGGGATGGAGATAGCCACAACACACCAGATAGTTTTGCTTTCATGCAGAGTATCTGGACAAAATGTTGTGGATTTCGGGTGAAATTTAACCAAAAATCACGGTGAAAGTGGTTTTGGAGAAAAGCTCATGCTTCCTGTACAGCAAATGCAGCCAAGGTCATGTTTACAGAAGGAAATATCATGTTTTCTCAGGTTTCTGAATCTTTCTTCCTAGAAAACTCGAATGTGTGGCGAATTACACTCCAGGTGGAAATAATTAGCATTTGCCAGCTGAAACCAAAAACTTACATGCTAAAATGCATTCAAAACCGTAAAGTCCATAGAGAATGTCCAGAAAACACAAACAAACACAGAGGCTGTAGCAAGATCTGGGATTGAGATACCACAACACACCAGATAGTTTTGCTTTCATCCAGAGTATCTGGACAAAATGTTGTAGTATCCTGGTGATATTTAACCAAAAATCACCGTGAAAGTGGTTTTGGAGAAAAGCACAATCTTCCTGTTCGGCAAATGCATCCAATGTCATGTTTCCAGAAAGAAATATCATGTTTTCTCAGGTTTCTGAAGCTTTCTTCCTAGAAAACTCGAATGTGTGGCGTATTAGACTCCAGGTGGAACCAATTAGCGTTTCCCAGCTGAAAACAAAAACTTACATGCTAAAATGCATTCAAAACCGTAAAGTCCATAGAGAATGTCTAGAAAACACAAACAAACACAGAGGCTGTAGCAAGATGTGGGATTGAGATAGCCACAACACTCCAGATAGTTTTGCTTTCATCCAGAGTATCTGGACAAAATGTTGTAGTATCCTGGTGATATTTAACCAAAAATCACCGTGAAAGTGGTTTTGGAGAAAAGCACAATCTTCCTGTTCGGCAATTGCATCCAATGTCATGTTTACAGAAAGAAATGTCATGTTTTCTCAGGTTTCTGAAGCTTTCTTCCTAGAAAACTCGAATGTGTGGCGTATTAGACTCCAGGTGGAACCAATTAGCGTTTTCCAGCAGAAAACAAAAAGGGTCCTGCTAAAATGCATTCAAAACCGTAAAGTCCATAGAGAATGTCCAGAAAACACAAACAAGCACAGAGGCTGTGGCAAGATGTGGGATTGAGATAGCCACAACACACCAGATAGTTTTGCTTTCATGCAGAGTATCTGGACAAAATGTTGTGGATTTCGGGTGAAATTTAACCAAAAATCACGGTGAAAGTGGTTTTGGAGAAAAGCTCATGCTTCCTGTACAGCAAATGCAGCCAAGGTCATGTTTACAGAAGGAAATATCATGTTTTCTCAGGTTTCTGAATCTTTCTTCCTAGAAAACTCGAATGTGTGGCGAATTACACTCCAGGTGGAAATAATTAGCATTTGCCAGCTGAAACCAAAAACTTACATGCTAAAATGCATTCAAAACCGTAAAGTCCATAGAGAATGTCCAGAAAACACAAACAAACACAGAGGCTGTAGCAAGATCTGGGATTGAGATACCACAACACACCAGATAGTTTTGCTTTCATCCAGAGTATCTGGACAAAATGTTGTAGTATCCTGGTGATATTTAACCAAAAATCACCGTGAAAGTGGTTTTGGAGAAAAGCACAATCTTCCTGTTCGGCAAATGCATCCAATGTCATGTTTCCAGAAAGAAATATCATGTTTTCTCAGGTTTCTGAAGCTTTCTTCCTAGAAAACTCGAATGTGTGGCGTATTAGACTCCAGGTGGAACCAATTAGCGTTTCCCAGCTGAAAACAAAAACTTACATGCTAAAATGCATTCAAAACCGTAAAGTCCATAGAGAATGTCTAGAAAACACAAACAAACACAGAGGCTGTAGCAAGATGTGGGATTGAGATAGCCACAACACTCCAGATAGTTTTGCTTTCATCCAGAGTATCTGGACAAAATGTTGTAGTATCCTGGTGATATTTAACCAAAAATCACCGTGAAAGTGGTTTTGGAGAAAAGCACAATCTTCCTGTTCGGCAAATGCATCCAATGTCATGTTTCCAGAAAGAAATATCATGTTTTCTCAGGTTTCTGAAACTTTCTTCCTAGAAAACTCGAATGTGTGGCGTATTAGACTCCAGGTGGAACCAATTAGCGTTTCCCAGCTGAAAACAAAAACTTACATGCTAAAATGCATTCAAAACCGTAAAGTCCATAGAGAATGTCTAGAAAACACAAACAAACACAGAGGCTGTAGCAAGATGTGGGATTGAGATAGCCACAACACACCAGATAGTTTTGCTTTCATCCAGAGTTTCTGGACAAAATGTTGTGGATTTCGGGTGAAACTTAACCAAAAATCACCGTGAAAGTGGTTTTGGAGAAAAGCACAATCTTCCTGTTCGGCAAATGCAGCCAATGTCATGTTTACAGAAAGAAATATCATGTTTTCTCAGGTTTCTGAAGCTTTCTTCCTAGAAAACTCGAATGTGTGGCGTATTAGACTCCAGGTGGAACCAATTAGCGTTTGCCAGCAGAAACCAAAAACTTACATGCTAAAATGCATTCAAAACCGTAAAGTCCATAGAGAATGTCCAGAAAACACAAACAAACACAGAGGCTGTAGCAAAATGTGGGATTGAGATAGCCACAACACACCAGAGAGTTTTGTTTTCATCCAGAGTATCTGGACAAAATGTTGTAGTATCCTGGTTAAATTTAACCAAAAATCACTGAGAAAGTGGTTTTGGAGAAAAGCTCCTGCTTCCTGTACGGCAAATGCAGCCAAGGTCATGTTTACAGAAGGAAATATCATGTTTTCTCAGGTTTCTGAAGCTTTCTTCCTAGAAAATTCGAATGTGTGGCGAATTACACTCCAGGTGGAAATAATTAGCATTTGCCAGCTGAAAACAAAAACTTACATGCTAAAATGCATTCAAAACCGTAAAGTCCATAGAGAATGTCCAGAAAACACAAACAAACACAGAGGCTGTAGCAAGATGTGGGATTGAGATACCACAACACACCAGATAGTTTTGCTTTCATCCAGAGTATCTGGACAAAATGTTGTAGTATCCTGGTGATATTTAACCAAAAATCACCGTGGAAGTGGTTTTGGAGAAAAGCACAATCTTCTTGTTCGGCAAATGCATCCAATGTCATGTTTAAAAATACAAATATCATGTTTTCTCAGGTTTCTGAAGCTTTCTTCCTAGAAAACTCGAATGTGTGGCGTATTAGACTCCAGGTGGAACCAATTAGCGTTTGCCAGCTGAAAACAAAAACTTACATGGTAAAGTGCATTCAAAACCGTAAAGTCCATAGAGAATGTCCAGAAAACACAAACACAGAGGCTGTAGCAAGATGTGGGATTGAGATAGCCACAACACACCAGATAGTTTTGCTTTCATCCAGAGTATCTGGACAAAATGTTGTAGTATCCCGGTGATATTTAACCAAAAATCACGGTGAAAGTGGTTTTGGAGAAAAGCACAATCTTCCTGTTCGGCAAATGCATCCAATGTCATGTTTACAAATACAAATATCATGTTTTCTCAGGTTTCTGAAGCTTTCTTCCTAGAAAACTCGAATGTGTGGCGTATTAGACTCCAGGTGGAACCAATTAGCGTTTGCCAGCAGAAAACAAAAACTTACATGCTAAAATGCATTCAAAACCGTAAAGTCCATAGAGAATGTCCAGAAAACACAAACAAACACAGAGGCTGTAGCAAGATGTGGGATTGAGATAGCCACAACACACCAGATAGTTTTGCTATCATCCAGAGTATCTGGACAAAATGTTTTGGATTTCGGGTGAAATTTAACTAAAAATCACCGTGAAAGTGGTTTTGGAGAAAAGATCATGCTTCCTGTATGGCAAATGCAGCCAATGTCATGTTTACAGAAAGAAATATCATGTTTTCTCAGGTTTCTGAAGCTTTCTTCCTAGAAAACTCGAATGTGTGGCGTATTAGACTCCAGGTGGAACCAATTAGCGTTTGCCAGCTGAAAACAAAAACTTACATGCTAAAATGCATTCAAAACCGTAAAGTCCATAGAGAATGTCTAGAAAACACAAACAAACACAGAGGCTGTAGCAAGATGTGGGATTGAGATAGCCACAACACACCAGATAGTTTTGCTTTCATCCAGAGTATCTGGACAAAATGCTGTAGTATCCCGGTGATATTTAACCAAAAATCACCGTGAAAGTGGTTTTGGAGAAAAGCACAATCTTCCTGTTCGGCAATTGCATCCAATGTCATGTTTACAGAAAGAAATGTCATGTTTTCTCAGGTTTCTGAAGCTTTCTTCCTAGAAAACTCGAATGTGTGGCGTATTAGACTCCAGGTGGAACCAATTAGCGTTTTCCAGCAGAAAACAAAAAGGGTCCTGCTAAAATGCATTCAAAACCGTAAAGTCCATAGAGAATGTCCAGAAAACACAAACAAGCACAGAGGCTGTGGCAAGATGTGGGATTGAGATAGCCACAACACACTAGATAGTTTTGCTTTCATGCAGAGTATCTGGACAAAATGTTGTGGATTTCGGGTGAAATTTAACCAAAAATCACGGTGAAAGTGGTTTTGGAGAAAAGCTCATGCTTCCTGTACGGCAAATGCAGCCAAGGTCATGTTTACAGAAGGAAATACCATGTTTTCTCAGGTTTCTGAAGCTTTCTTCCTAGAAAACTCGAATGTGTGGCGAATTACACTCCAGGTGGAAATAATTAGCATTTGCCAGCTGAAACCAAAAACTTACATGCTAAAATGCATTCAAAACCGTAAAGTCCATAGAGAATGTCCAGAAAACACAAACAAACACAGAGGCTGTAGCAAGATGTGGGATTGAGATACCACAACACACCAGATAGTTTTGCTTTCATCCAGAGTATCTGGACAAAATGTTGTAGTATCCTGGTGATATTTAACCAAAAATCACCGTGAAAGTGGTTTTGGAGAAAAGCACAATCTTCCTGTTCGGCAAATGCATCCAATGTCATGTTTCCAGAAAGAAATATCATGTTTTCTCAGGTTTCTGAAGCTTTCTTCCTAGAAAACTCGAATGTGTGGCGTATTAGACTCCAGGTGGAACCAATTAGCGTTTCCCAGCTGAAAACAAAAACTTACATGCTAAAATGCATTCAAAACCGTAAAGTCCATAGAGAATGTCTAGAAAACACAAACAAACACAGAGGCTGTAGCAAGATGTGGGATTGAGATAGCCACAACACTCCAGATAGTTTTGCTTTCATCCAGAGTATCTGGACAAAATGTTGTAGTATCCTGGTGATATTTAACCAAAAATCACCGTGAAAGTGGTTTTGGAGAAAAGCACAATCTTCCTGTTCGGCAAATGCATCCAATGTCATGTTTCCAGAAAGAAATATCATGTTTTCTCAGGTTTCTGAAACTTTCTTCCTAGAAAACTCGAATGTGTGGCGTATTAGACTCCAGGTGGAACCAATTAGCGTTTCCCAGCTGAAAACAAAAACTTACATGCTAAAATGCATTCAAAACCGTAAAGTCCATAGAGAATGTCTAGAAAACACAAACAAACACAGAGGCTGTAGCAAGATGTGGGATTGAGATAGCCACAACACACCAGATAGTTTTGCTTTCATCCAGAGTTTCTGGACAAAATGTTGTGGATTTCGGGTGAAACTTAACCAAAAATCACCGTGAAAGTGGTTTTGGAGAAAAGCACAATCTTCCTGTTCGGCAAATGCAGCCAATGTCATGTTTACAGAAAGAAATATCATGTTTTCTCAGGTTTCTGAAGCTTTCTTCCTAGAAAACTCGAATGTGTGGCGTATTAGACTCCAGGTGGAACCAATTAGCGTTTGCCAGCAGAAACCAAAAACTTACATGCTAAAATGCATTCAAAACCGTAAAGTCCATAGAGAATGTCCAGAAAACACAAACAAACACAGAGGCTGTAGCAAAATGTGGGATTGAGATAGCCACAACACACCAGAGAGTTTTGTTTTCATCCAGAGTATCTGGACAAAATGTTGTAGTATCCTGGTTAAATTTAACCAAAAATCACTGAGAAAGTGGTTTTGGAGAAAAGCTCCTGCTTCCTGTACGGCAAATGCAGCCAAGGTCATGTTTACAGAAGGAAATATCATGTTTTCTCAGGTTTCTGAAGCTTTCTTCCTAGAAAATTCGAATGTGTGGCGAATTACACTCCAGGTGGAAATAATTAGCATTTGCCAGCTGAAAACAAAAACTTACATGCTAAAATGCATTCAAAACCGTAAAGTCCATAGAGAATGTCCAGAAAACACAAACAAACACAGAGGCTGTAGCAAGATGTGGGATTGAGATACCACAACACACCAGATAGTTTTGCTTTCATCCAGAGTATCTGGACAAAATGTTGTAGTATCCTGGTGATATTTAACCAAAAATCACCGTGGAAGTGGTTTTGGAGAAAAGCACAATCTTCTTGTTCGGCAAATGCATCCAATGTCATGTTTAAAAATACAAATATCATGTTTTCTCAGGTTTCTGAAGCTTTCTTCCTAGAAAACTCGAATGTGTGGCGTATTAGACTCCAGGTGGAACCAATTAGCGTTTGCCAGCTGAAAACAAAAACTTACATGGTAAAGTGCATTCAAAACCGTAAAGTCCATAGAGAATGTCCAGAAAACACAAACACAGAGGCTGTAGCAAGATGTGGGATTGAGATAGCCACAACACACCAGATAGTTTTGCTTTCATGCAGAGTATCTGGACAAAATGTTGTAGTATCCCGGTGATATTTAACCAAAAATCACGGTGAAAGTGGTTTTGGAGAAAAGCACAATCTTCCTGTTCGGCAAATGCATCCAATGTCATGTTTACAAATACAAATATCATGTTTTCTCAGGTTTCTGAAGCTTTCTTCCTAGAAAACTCGAATGTGTGGCGTATTAGACTCCAGGTGGAACCAATTAGCGTTTGCCAGCTGAAAACAAAAAGGGTCCTGCTAAAATGCATTCAAAACCGTAAAGTCCATAGAGAATGTCCAGAAAACACAAACAAACACAGAGGCTGTAGCAAGATGTGGGATTGAGATAGCCACAACACACCAGATAGTTTTGTTTTCATCCAGAGTATCTGGACAAAATGTTGTAGTATCCCGGTGATATTTAACCAAAAATCACCGTGAAAGTGGTTTTGGAGAAAAGCACAATCTTCCTGTTCGGCAAATGCATCCAATGTCATGTTTACAGAAAGAAATATCATGTTTTCTCAGGTTTCTGAAGCTTTCTTCCTAGAAAACTCGAATGTGTGGCGTATTAGACTCCAGGTGGAACCAATTAGCGTTTGCCACCTGAAACCAAAAACTTACATGCTAAAATGCATTCAAAACTGTAAAGTCCATAGAGAATGTCCAGAAAACACAAACAAACACAGAGGCTGTAGCAAGATGTGGGATGGAGATAGCCACAACACACCAGATAGTTTTGTTTTCATCCAGAGTATCTGGACAAAATGTTGTGGATTTCCGGTGAAACTTAACCAAAAATCACCGTGAAAGTGGTTTTGGAGAAAAGCTCATGCTTCCTGTATGGGAAATACAGCCAATGCCATGTTTACAGAAAGAAATATCATGTTTTCTCAGGTTTCTGAAGCTTTCTTCCTAGAAAACTCGAATGTGTGGCGTATTAGACTCCAGGTGGAACCAATTAGCGTTTGCCAGCTGAAAACAAAAACTTACATGCTAAAATGCATTCAAAACCGTAAAGTCCATAGAGAATGTCTAGAAAACACAAACAAACACAGAGGCTGTAGCAAGATGTGGGATTGAGATAGCCACAACACACCAGATAGTTTTGTTTTCATCCAGAGTATCAGGACAAAATGTTGTAGTATCCTGGTGAAATTTAACCAAAAATCACCGTGGAAGTGGTTTTGGAGAAAAGTACAATCTTCCTGTTCGGCAAATGCAGCCAAGGTCATGTTTACAGAAGGAAATATCATGTTTTCTCAGGTTTCTGAAGCTTTCTTCCTAGAAAACTCGAATGTGTGGCGTATTAGACTCCAGGTGGAACCAATTAGCGTTTGCCAGCTGAAACCAAAAACTTACATGCTAAAATGCATTCAAAACCGTAAAGTCCATAGAGAATGTCCAGAAAACACAAACAAGCACAGAGGCTGTGGCAAGATGTGGGATTGAGATAGCCACAACACACCAGATAGTTTTTCTTTCATGCAGAGTATCTGGACAAAATGTTGTGGATTTCGGGTGAAATTTAACCAAAAATCACAGTGAAAGTGGTTTTGGAGAAAAGCTCCTGCTTCCTGTACGGCAAATGCAGCCAAGGTCATGTTTACAGAAGGAAATATCATGTTTTCTCAGGTTTCTGAAGCTTTCTTCCTAGAAAACTCGAATGTGTGGCGAATTACACTCCAGGTGGAAATAATTAGCATTTGCCAGCTGAAAACAAAAACTTACATGCTAAAATGCATTCAAAACCGTAAAGTCCATAGAGAATGTCCAGAAAACACAAACAAACACAGAGGCTGTAGCAAGATGTGGGATTGAGATACCACAACACACCAGATAGTTTTGCTTTCATCCAGAGTATCTGGACAAAATGTTGTAGTATCCTGGTGATATTTAACCAAAAATCACCGTGGAAGTGGTTTTGGAGAAAAGCACAATCTTCTTGTTCGGCAAATGCATCCAATGTCATGTTTAAAAATACAAATATCATGTTTTCTCAGGTTTCTGAAGCTTTCTTCCTAGAAAACTCGAATGTGTGGCGTATTAGACTCCAGGTGGAACCAATTAGCGTTTGCTAGCTGAAAACAAAAACTTACATGGTAAAGTGCATTCAAAACCGTAAAGTCCATAGAGAATGTCCAGAAAACACAAACACAGAGGCTGTAGCAAGATGTGGGATTGAGATAGCCACAACACACCAGATAGTTTTGCTTTCATCCAGAGTATCTGGACAAAATGTTGTAGTATCCCGGTGATATTTAACCAAAAATCACGGTGAAAGTGGTTTTGGAGAAAAGCACAATCTTCCTGTTCGGCAAATGCATCCAATGTCATGTTTACAAATAGAAATATCATGTTTTCTCAGGTTTCTGAAGCTTTCTTCCTAGAAAACTCGAATGTGTGGCGTATTAGACTCCAGGTGGAACCAATTAGCGTTTGCCAGCTGAAAACAAAAACTTACATGCTAAAATGCATTCAAAACCGTAAAGTCCATAGAGAATGTCCAGAAAACACAAACAAACACAGAGGCTGTAGCAAGATGTGGGATTGAGATAGCCACAACACACCAGATAGTTTTGTTTTCATCCAGAGTATCTGGACAAAATGTTGTAGTATCCCGGTGATATTTAACCAAAAATCACCGTGAAAGTGGTTTTGGAGAAAAGCACAATCTTCCTGTTCGGCAAATGCATCCAATGTCATGTTTACAGAAAGAAATATCATGTTTTCTCAGGTTTCTGAAGCTTTCTTCCTAGAAAACTCGAATGTGTGGCGTATTAGACTCCAGGTGGAACCAATTAGCGTTTGCCACCTGAAACCAAAAACTTACATGCTAAAATGCATTCAAAACCGTAAAGTCCATAGAGAATGTCCAGAAAACACAAACAAACACAGAGGCTGTAGCAAGATGTGGGATGGAGATAGCCACAACACACCAGATAGTTTTGTTTTCATCCAGAGTATCTGGACAAAATGTTGTGGATTTCCGGTGAAACTTAACCAAAAATCACCGTGAAAGTGGTTTTGGAGAAAAGCTCATGCTTCCTGTATGGGAAATACAGCCAATGTCATGTTTACAGAAAGGAATATCATGTTTTCTCAGGTTTCTGAAGCTTTCTTCCTAGAAAACTCGAATGTGTGGCGTATTAGACTCCAGGTGGAACCAATTAGCGTTTGCCAGCTGAAAACAAAAACTTACATGCTAAAATGCATTCACAACCGTAAAGTCCATAGAGAATGTCTAGAAAACACAAACAAACACAGAGGCTGTAGCAAGATGTGGGATTGAGATAGCCACAACACACCAGATAGTTTTGTTTTCATCCAGAGTATCAGGACAAAATGTTGTAGTATCCTGGTGAAATTTAACCAAAAATCACCGTGGAAGTGGTTTGGAGAAAAGTACAATCTTCCTGTTCGGCAAATGCAGCCAAGGTCATGTTTACAGAAGGAAATATCATGTTTTCTCAGGTTTCTGAAGCTTTCTTCCTAGAAAACTCGAATGTGTGGCGTATTAGACTCCAGGTGGAACCAATTAGCGTTTGCCAGCTGAAACCAAAAACTTACATGCTAAAATGCATTCAAAACCGTAAAGTCCATAGAGAATGTCCAGAAAACACAAACAAGCACAGAGGCTGTGGCAAGATGTGGGATTGAGATAGCCACAACACACCAGATAGTTTTTCTTTCATGCAGAGTATCTGGACAAAATGTTGTGGATTTCGGGTGAAATTTAACCAAAAATCACGGTGAAAGTGGTTTTGGAGAAAAGCTCCTGCTTCCTGTACGGCAAATGCAGCCAAGGTCATGTTTACAGAAGGAAATATCATGTTTTCTCAGGTTTCTGAAGCTTTCTTCCTAGAAAACTCGAATGTGTGGCGAATTACACTCCAGGTGGAAATAATTAGCATTTGCCAGCTGAAAACAAAAACTTACATGCTAAAATGCATTCAAAACCGTAAAGTCCATAGAGAATGTCCAGAAAACACAAACAAACACAGAGGCTGTAGCAAGATGTGGGATTGAGATACCACAACACACCAGATAGTTTTGCTTTCATCCAGAGTATCTGGACAAAATGTTGTAGTATCCTGGTGATATTTAACCAAAAATCACCGTGAAAGTGGTTTTGGAGAAAAGCACAATCTTCTTGTTCGGCAAATGCATCCAATGTCATGTTTAAAAATACAAATATCATGTTTTCTCAGGTTTCTGAAGCTTTCTTCCTAGAAAACTCGAATGTGTGGCGTATTAGACTCCAGGTGGAACCAATTAGCGTTTGCCAGCTGAAAACAAAAACTTACATGCTAAAATGCTTTCAAAACCGTAAAGTCCATAGAGAATGTCCAGAAAACACAAACACAGAGGCTGTAGCAAGATGTGGGATTGAGATAGCCACAACACACCAGATAGTTTTGCTTTCATCCAGAGTATCTGGACAAAATGTTGTAGTATCCCGGTGATATTTAACCAAAAATCACGGTGAAAGTGGTTTTGGAGAAAAGCACAATCTTCCTGTTCGGCAAATGCATCCAATGTCATGTTTACAAATACAAATATCATGTTTTCTCAGGTTTCTGAAGCTTTCTTCCTAGAAAACTCGAATGTGTGGCGTATTAGACTCCAGGTGGAACCAATTAGCGTTTGCCAGCTGAAACCAAAAACTTACATGCTAAAATGCATTCAAAACCGTAAAGTCCATAGAGAATGTCCAGAAAACACAAACAAACACAGAGGCTGTAGCAAGATGTGGGATTGAGATAGCCACAACACACCAGATAGTTTTGTTTTCATCCAGAGTATCTGGACAAAATGTTGTAGTATCCCGGTGATATTTAACCAAAAATCACCGTGAAAGTGGTTTTGGAGAAAAGCACAATCTTCCTGTTCGGCAAATGCATCCAATGTCATGTTTACAGAAAGAAATATCATGTTTTCTCAGGTTTCTGAAGCTTTCTTCCTAGAAAACTCGAATGTGTGGCGTATTAGACTCCAGGTGGAACCAATTAGCGTTTGCCACCTGAACCCAAAAACTTACATGCTAAAATGCATTCAAAACCGTAAAGTCCATAGAGAATGTCCAGAAAACACAAACAAACACAGAGGCTGTAGCAAGATGTGGGATGGAGATAGCCACAACACACCAGATAGTTTTGTTTTCATCCAGAGTATCTGGACAAAATGTTGTGGATTTCCGGTGAAACTTAACCAAAAATCACCGTGAAAGTGGTTTTGGAGAAAAGCTCATGCTTCCTGTATGGGAAATACAGCCAATGCCATGTTTACAGAAAGAAATATCATGTTTTCTCAGGTTTCTGAAGCTTTCTTCCTAGAAAACTCGAATGTGTGGCGTATTAGACTCCAGGTGGAACCAATTAGCGTTTGCCAGCTGAAAACAAAAACTTACATGCTAAAATGCATTCAAAACCGTAAAGTCCATAGAGAATGTCTAGAAAACACAAACAAACACAGAGGCTGTAGCAAGATGTGGGATTGAGATAGCCACAACACACCAGATAGTTTTGTTTTCATCCAGAGTATCAGGACAAAATGTTGTAGTATCCTGGTGAAATTTAACCAAAAATCACCGTGGAAGTGGTTTTGGAGAAAAGTACAATCTTCCTGTTCGGCAAATGCATCCAATGTCATGTTTACAGAAAGAAATATCATGTTTTCTCAGGTTTCTGAAGCTTTCTTCCTAGAAAACTCGAATGTGTGGCGTATTAGACTCCAGGTGGAACCAATTAGCGTTTGCCAGCTGAAACCAAAAACTTACATGCTAAAATGCATTCAAAACCGTAAAGTCCATAGAGAATGTCCAGAAAACACAAACAAGCACAGAGGCTGTGGCAAGATGTGGGATTGAGATAGCCACAACACACCAGATAGTTTTTCTTTCATGCAGAGTATCTGGACAAAATGTTGTGGATTTCGGGTGAAATTTAACCAAAAATCACAGTGAAAGTGGTTTTGGAGAAAAGCTCCTGCTTCCTGTACGGCAAATGCAGCCAAGGTCATGTTTACAGAAGGAAATATCATGTTTTCTCAGGTTTCTGAAGCTTTCTTCCTAGAAAACTCGAATGTGTGGCGTATTAGACTCCAGGTGGAACCAATTAGCGTTTGCCAGCTGAAAACAAAAACTTACATGGTAAAGTGCATTCAAAACCGTAAAGTCCATAGAGAATGTCCAGAAAACACAAACACAGAGGCTGTAGCAAGATGTGGGATTGAGATAGCCACAACACACCAGATAGTTTTGCTTTCATCCAGAGTATCTGGACAAAATGTTGTAGTATCCCGGTGATATTTAACCAAAAATCACGGTGAAAGTCGTTTTGGAGAAAAGCACAATCTTCCTGTTCGGCAAATGCATCCAATGTCATGTTTACAAATACAAATATCATGTTTTCTCAGGTTTCTGAAGCTTTCTTCCTAGAAAACTCGAATGTGTGGCGTATTAGACTCCAGGTGGAACCAATTAGCGTTTGCCAGCTGAAAACAAAAAGGGTCCTGCTAAAATGCATTCAAAACCGTAAAGTCCATAGAGAATGTCCACAAAACACAAACAAACACAGAGGCTGTAGCAAGATGTGGGATTGAGATAGCCACAACACACCAGATAGTTTTGTTTTCATCCAGAGAATCTGGACAAAATGTTGTAGTATCCCGGTGATATTTAACCAAAAATCACCGTGAAAGTGGTTTTGGAGAAAAGCACAATCTTCCTGTTCGGCAAATGCATCCAATGTCATGTTTCCAGAAAGAAATATCATGTTTTCTCAGGTTTCTGAAGCTTTCTTCCTAGAAAACTCGAATGTGTGGCGTATTAGACTCCAGGTGGAACCAATTAGCGTTTGCCAGCTGAAAACAAAAACTTACATGCTAAAATGCATTCAAAACCGTAAAGTCCATAGAGAATGTCTAGAAAACACAAACAAACACAGAGGCTGTAGCAAGATGTGGGATTGAGATAGCCACAACACACCAGATAGTTTTGCTTTCATCCAGAGTTTCTGGACAAAATGTTGTGGATTTCGGGTGAAACTTAACCAAAAATCACCGTGAAAGTGGTTTTGGAGAAAAGCACAATCTTCCTGTTCGGCAAATGCATCCAATGTCATGTTTACAGAAAGAAATATCATGTTTTCTCAGGTTTCTGAAGCTTTCTTCCTAGAAAACTCGAATGTGTGGCGTATTAGACTCCAGGTGGAACCAATTAGCGTTTGCCAGCTGAAACCAAAAACTTACATGCTAAAATGCATTCAAAACCGTAAAGTCCATAGAGAATGTCCAGAAAACACAAACAAACACAGAGGCTGTAGCAAGATCTGGGATTGAGATAGCCACAACACACCAGAGAGTTTTGTTTTCATCCAGAGTATCTGGACAAAATGTTGTAGTATCCTGGTTAAATTTAACCAAAAATCACTGAGAAAGTGGTTTTGGAGAAAAGCGCAATCTTCCTGTTCGGCAAATGCATCCAATGTCATGTTTACAGAAAGAAATATCATGTTTTCTCAGGTTTCTGAAGCTTTCTTCCTAGAAAACTCGAATGTGTGGCGTATTAGACTCCAGGTGGAACCAATTAGCGTTTGCCAGCTGAAAACAAAAACTTACATGCTAAAATGCATTCAAAACCATAAAGTCCATAGAGAATGTCCAGAAAACACAAACAAACACAGAGGCTGTAGCAAGATGTGGGATTGAGATAGCCACAACACACCAGATAGTTTTGCTTTCATCCAGAGTATCGGGACAAAATGTTGTGGATTTCGGGTGAAACTTAACCAAAAATCACAGTGGAAGTGGTTTTGGAGAAAAGCTCATGCTACCTGTTCGGCAAATGCAGCCAATGTCAGGTTTACAGAAAGAAATATCATGTTTTCTCAGGTTTCTGAAGCTTTCTTCCTAGAAAACTCGAATGTGTGGCGTATTAGACTCCAGGTGGAACCAATTAGCGTTTGCCAGCTGAAACCAAAAACTTACATGCTAAAATGCATTCAAAACCGTAAAGTCCATAGAGAATGTCCAGAAAACACAAACAAACACAGAGGCTGTAGCAAGATGTGGGATTGAGATACCACAACACACCAGATAGTTTTGCTTTCATCCAGAGTATCGGGACAAAATGTTGTGGATTTCGGGTGAAACTTAACCAAAAATCACCGTGGAAGTGGTTTTGGAGAAAAGCGCAATCTTCCTGTTCGGCAAATGCATCCAATGTAATGTTTACAGAAGGAAATATCATGTTTTCTCAGGTTTCTGAAGCTTTCTTCCTAGAAAACTCGAATGTGTGGCGAATTACACTCCAGGTGGAACCAATTAGCGTTTGCCAGCTGAAAACAAAAACTTACATGCTACAATGCATTCAAAACCGTAAAGTCCATAGAGAATATCCAGAAAACACAAACACAGAGGCTGTAGAAAGATGTGGGATTGAGATAGCCACAAAACAACAGATAGTTTTGCTTTCATCCACAGTATCTGGACAAAATGTTGAGGATTTCTGGTGAAATTTAACCAAAAATCACCGTGGAAGTGGTTTTGGAGAAAAGCTCATGCTTCCTGTATAGCAAATGCAGCCAATGTCATGTTTACAGAAAGAAATATCATGTTTTCTCAGGTTTCTGAAGCTTTCTTCCTAAAAAACTCGAATGTGTGGCGTATTAGACTCCAGGTGGAACCAATTAGCGTTTGCCAGCTGAAACCAAAAACTTACATGCTAAAATGCATTCAAAACCGTAAAGTCCATAGAGAATGTCCAGAAAACACAAACAAACATAGAGGCTGTAGCAAGATGTGGGATTGAGATAGCCACAACACACCAGATAGTTTTGTTTTCATCCAGAGTATCTGGACAAAATGTTGTAGTATCCAGGTGATATTTAACCAAAAATCACCGTGAAAGTGGTTTTGGAGAAAAGCACAATCTTCCTGTTCGGCAAATGCATCCAATGTCATGTTTACAGAAAGAAATATCATGTTTTCTCAGGTTTCTGAAGCTTTCTTCCTAGAAAACTCGAATGTGTGGCGTATTAGACTCCAGGTGGAACCAATAAGCGTTTGCCAGCTGAAAACAAAAACTTACATGCTAAAATGCATTCAAAACCGTAAAGTCCATAGAGAATGTCCAGAAAACACAAACAAGCACAGAGGCTGTAGCAAGATGTGGGATTGAGATAGCCACAACACACCAGATAGTTTTGCTTTCATCCAGAGTATCTGGACAAAATGTTGTGGATTTCGGGTGAAATTTAACCAAAAATCACCGTGAAAGTGGTTTTGGAGAAAAGCTCATGCTTCCTGTTCGGCAAATGCATCCAATATCATCTTTACAGAAGGAAATATCATGTTTTCTCAGGTTTCTGAAGCTTTCTTCCTAGAAAACTCGAATGTGTGGCGTATTAGACTCCAGGTGGAACCAATTAGCGTTTGCCAGCTGAAAACAAAAACTTACATGCTAAAATGCATTCAAAACCGTAAAGTCCATAGAGAATGTCCAGAAAACACAAAAAAACACAGAGGCTGTAGCAAGATGTGGGATTGAGATAGCCACAACACACCTGATAGTTTTGCTATCATCCAGAGTATCTGGACAAAATGTTGTGGATTTCGGGTGAAATTTAACTAAAAATCACAGTGAAAGTGGTTTTGGAGAAAAGCACATACTTCCTGTTCGGCAAATGCAGCCAATGTCAGGTTTACAGAAAGAAATATCATGTTTTCTCAGGTTTCTGAAGCTTTCTTCCTAGAAAACTCGAATGTGTGGCGTATTAGACTCCAGGTGGAACCAATTAGCGTTTGCCAGCTGAAAACAAAAACTTACATGATAAAATGCATTCAAAACCGTAAAGTGCATAGAGAATGTCCAGAAAACACAAACAAGCAGAGGCTGTGGCAAGATGTGGGATTGCGATAGCCACAACACACCAGATAGTTTTGCTTTCATGCAGAGTATCTGGACAAAATGTTGTGGATTTCGGGTGAAATTTAACCAAAAATCACGGTGAAAGTGGTTTTGCAGAAAAGCTCATGCTTCCTGTTCGGCAAATGCAGCCAATGTCATGTTTACAGAAGGAAATATCATGTTTTCTCAGGTTTCTGAAGCTTTCTTCCTAGAAAACTCGAATGTGTGGCGAATTACACTCCAGGTGGATTCAATTAGCGTTTGCCAGCAGAAAACAAAAACTTACATGCTAAAATGCATTCAAAACCGTAAAGTCCATAGAGAATGTCCAGAAAACACAAAAAAACACAGAGGCTGTAGCAAGATGTGGGATTGAGATAGCCACAACACACCTGATAGTTTTGCTATCATCCAGAGTATCTGGACAAAATGTTGTGGATTTCGGGTGAAATTTAACTAAAAATCACCGTGAAAGTGGTTTTGGAGAAAAGCACATACTTCCTGTTCGGCAAATGCAGCCAATGTCAGGTTACAGAAAGAAATATCATGTTTTCTCAGGTTTCTGAAGCTTTCTTCCTAGAAAACTCGAATGTGTGGCGTATTAGACTCCAGGTGGAACCAATTAGCGTTTGCCAGCAGAAAACAAAAACTTACATGCTAAAATGCATTCAAAACCGTAAAGTCCATAGAGAATGTCCAGAAAACACAAACAAGCACAGAGGCTGTGGCAAGATGTGGGATTGCGATAGCCACAACACACCAGATAGTTTTGCTTTCATGCAGAGTATCTGGACAAAATGTTGTGGATTTCGGGTGAAATTTAACCAAAAATCACGGTGAAAGTGGTTTTGGAGAAAAGCTCATGCTTCCTGTACGGCAAATGCAGCCAAGGTCATGTTTACAGAAGGAAATATCATGTTTTCTCAGGTTTCTGAAGCTTTCTTCCTAGAAAACTCGAATGTGTGGCGAATTACACTCCAGGTGGAACTAATTAGCATTTGCCAGCTGAAAACAAAAACTTACATGCTAAAATGCATTCAAAACCGTAAAGTCCATAGAGAATGTCCAGAAAACACAAAAAAACACAGAGGCTGTAGCAAGATGTGGGATTGAGATAGCCACAACACACCTGATAGTTTTGCTATCATCCAGAGTATCTGGACAAAATGTTGTGGATTTCGGGTGAAATTTAACTAAAAATCACCGTGAAAGTGGTTTTGGAGAAAAGCTCATGCTTCCTGTTCGGCAAATGCAGCCAAAATCAGGTTTACAGAAAGAAATATCATGTTTTCTCAGGTTTCTGAAGCTTTCTTCCTAGAAAACTCGAATGTGTGGCGTATTAGACTCCAGGTGGAACCAATTAGCGTTTGCCAGCTGAAAACAAAAAGGGTCCTGCTAAAATGCATTCAAAACCGTAAAGTCCATAGAGAATATCCAGAAAACACAAACACAGAGGCTGTAGAAAGATGTGGGATTGAGATAGCCACAAAACAACAGATAGTTTTGCTTTCATCCACAGTATCTGGACAAAATGTTGAGGATTTCGGGTGAAATTTAACCAAAAATCACCGTGGAAGTGGTTTTGGAGAAAAGCTCATGCTTCCTGTATGGCAAATGCAGCCAATGTCATGTTTACAGAAAGAAATATCATGTTTTCTCAGGTTTCTGAAGCTTTCTTCCTAAAAAACTCGAAAGTGTGGCGTATTAGACTCCAGGTGGAACCAATTAGCGTTTGCCAGCTGAGAACAAAAAGGGTCCTGCTAAAATGAATTCAAAACCGTAAACTCCATAGAGAATGTCCAGAAAACACAAACAAACATAGAGGCTGTAGCAAGATGTGGGATTGAGATAGCCACAACACACCAGATAGTTTTGCTTTCATGCAGAGTATCTGGACAAAATGTTGTGGATTTCGGGTGAAACTTAACCAAAAATCACGGTGAAAGTGGTTTTGGAGAAAAGCTCATGCTTCCAGTTCGGCAAATGCAGCCAAGGTCATGTTTACAGAAGGAAATATCATGTTTTCTCAGGTTTCTGAAGCTTTCTTCCTAGAAAACTCGAATGTGTGGCGTATTAGACTCCAGGTGGAAACAATTAGCGTTTGCCAGCTG
Organism: Oryctolagus cuniculus; assembly: GCF_964237555.1. Taxonomy (NCBI): domain Eukaryota; kingdom Metazoa; phylum Chordata; class Mammalia; order Lagomorpha; family Leporidae; genus Oryctolagus; species Oryctolagus cuniculus. Next base: position 1,292,720 of record NC_091451.1, read on the forward strand.
AAAACAAAAACTTACATGCTAAAATGCATTCAAAACCGTAAAGTCCATAGAGAATGTCCAGAAAACACAAACAAACACAGAGGCTGTGGCAAGATGTGGGATTGCGATAGCCACAACACACCAGATAGTTTTGTTTTCATCCAGAGTATCTGGACAAAATGTTGTGGATTTCGGGTGAAATTTAACCAAAAATCACGGTGAAAGTGGTTTTGGAGAAAAGCTCATGCTTCCTGTTCGGCAAATGCAGCCAAGGTCATGTTTACAGAAGGAAATATCATGTTTTCTCAGGTTTCTGAAGCTTTCTTCCTAGAAAACTCGAATGTGTGGCGTATTAGACTCCAGGTGGAACCAATTAGCGTTTGCCAGCTGAAAACAAAAACTTACATGCTAAAATGCATTCAAAACCGTAAAGTCCATAGAGAATGTCCAGAAAACACAAACAAACACAGAGGCTGTAGCAAGATGTGGGATTGAGATAGCCACAACACACCAGATAGTTTTGTTTTCATCCAGAGTATCTGGACAAAATGTTGTAGTATCCCGGTGATATTTAACCAAAAATCACCGTGAAAGTGGTTTTGGAGAAAAGCACAATCTTCCTGTTCGGCAAATGCATCCAATTTCATGTTTACAGAAAGAAATATCATGTTTTCTCAGGTTTCTGAAGCTTTCTTCCTAGAAAACTCGAATGTGTGGCGTATTAGACTCCAGGTGGAACCAATTAGCGTTTGCCAGCTGAAAACAAAAACTTACATGCTAAAATGCATTCAAAACCGTAAAGTCCATAGAGAATGTCCAGAAAACACAAACAAGCACAGAGGCTGTGGCAAGATGTGGGATTGCGATAGCCACAACACACCAGATAGTTTTGCTTTCATGCAGAGTATCTGGACAAAATGTTGTGGATTTCGGGTGAAATTTAACCAAAAATCACGGTGAAAGTGGTTTTGGAGAAAAGCTCATGCTTCCTGTTCGGCAAATGCAGCCAAGGTCATGTTTACAGAAGGAAATATCATGTTTTCTCAGGTTTCTGAAGCTTTCTTCCTAGAAAACTCGAATGTGTGGCGTATTAGACTCCAGGTGGAACCAATTAGCGTTTGCCAGCAGAAAACAAAAACTTACATGCTAAAATGCATTCAAAACCGTAAAGTCCATAGAGAATGTCCAGAAAACACAAACAAACACAGAGGCTGTAGCAAGATGTGGGATTGAGATAGCCACAACACACCAGATAGTTTTGCTATCATCCAGAGTATCTTGAGAAAATGTTGTGGATTTCGGCTGAAATTTAACTAAAAATCACCGTGAAAGTGGTTTTGGAGAAAAGCTCATGCTTCCTGTTCGGCAAATGCAGCCAAAATCAGGTTTACAGAAAGAAATATCATGTTTTCTCAGGTTTCTGAAGCTTTCTTCCTAGAAAACTCGAATGTGTGGCGTATTAGACTCCAGGTGGAACCAATTAGCGTTTGCCATCTGAAAACAAAAAGGGTCCTGCTAAAATGCATTCAAAACCGTAAAGTCCATAGAGAATATCCAGAAAACACAAACACAGAGGCTGTAGAAAAATGTGGGATTGAGATAGCCACAAAACAACCGATAGTTTTGCTTTCATCCACAGTATCTGGACAAAATGTTGAGGATTTCGGGTGAAATTTAACCAAAAATCACCGTGGAAGTGGTTTTGGAGAAAAGCTCATGCTTCCTGTATGGCAAATGCAGCCAATGTCATGTTTACAGAAAGAAATATCATGTTTTCTCAGGTTTCTGAAGCTTTCTTCCTAAAAAACTCGAAAGTGTGGCGTATTAGACTCCAGGTGGAACCAATTAGCGTTTGCCAGCTGAGAACAAAAAGGGTCCTGCTAAAATGAATTCAAAACCGTAAACTCCATAGAGAATGTCCAGAAAACACAAACAAACACAGAGGCTGTAGCAAGATGTGGGATTGAGATAGCCACAACACACCAGATAGTTTTGCTTTCATGCAGAGTATCTGGACAAAATGTTGTGGATTTCGGGTGAAATTTAACCAAAAATCACGGTGAAAGTGGTTTTGCAGAAAAGCTCATGCTTCCTGTTCGGCAAATGCAGCCAAGGTCATGTTTACAGAAGGAAATATCATGTTTTCTCAGGTTTCTGAAGCTTTCTTCCTAGAAAACTCGAATGTGTGGCGAATTACACTCCAGGTGGATTCAATTAGCGTTTGCCAGCTGAAAACAAAAACTTACATGCTAAAATGCATTCAAAACCGTAAAGTCCATAGAGAATGTCCAGAAAACACAAACAAACACAGAGGCTGTAGCAAGATCTGGGATGGAGATAACCACAACACACCAGATAGTTTTGTTTTCATCCAGAGTATCAGGACAAATTGTTGTGTATTGTGGGTGAAACTTTACCAAATATCACCGTGAAAGTGGTTTTGGAAAAAAGCTCATGCTTCCTGTATGGGAAATACAGCCAATGTCATGTTTACAGAAAGAAATATCATGTTTTCTCAGGTTTCTGAAGCTTTCTTCCTAGAAAACTCGAATGTGTGGCGTATTAGACTCCAGGTGGAACCAATTAGCGTTTGCCACCTGAAACCAAAAACTTACATGCTAAAATGCATTCAAAACCGTAAAGTCCATAGAGAATGTCCAGAAAACACAAACAAACACAGAGGCTGTAGCAAGATGTGGGATTGAGATAGCCACAACACACCAGATAGTTTTGTTTTCATTCAGAGTATCTGGACAAAATGTTGTAGTATCCCGATGATATTTAACCAAAAATCGCCGTGAAAGTGGTTTTGGAGAAAAGCACAATCTTCCTGTTCGGCAAATGCATCCAATGTCATGTTTACAGAAAGAAATATCATGTTTTTTCAGGTTTCTGAAGCTTTCTTCCTAGAAAACTCGAATGTGTGGCGTATTAGACTCCAGGTGGAACCAATTAGCGTTTGCCAGCAGAAAACAAAAACTTACATGCTAAAATGCATTCAAAACCGTAAAGTCCATAGAGAATGTCCAGAAAACACAAACAAACACAGAGGCTGTAGCAAGATCTGGGATGGAGATAGCCACAACACACCAGATAGTTTTGTTTTCATCCAGAGTATCTGGACAAAATGTTGTAGTATCCCGGTGATATTTAACCAAAAATCACCGTGAAAGTGGTTTTGAAGAAAAGCTCATGCTTCCTGTATGGGAAATACAGCCAATGTCATGTTTACAGAAAGAAATATCATGTTTTCTCAGGTTTCTGAAGCTTTCTTCCTAGAAAACTCGAATGTGTGGCGTATTAGACTCCAGGTGGAACCAATTAGCGTTTGCCAGCTGAAAACAAAAACTTACATGCTAAAATGCATTCAAAACCGTAAAGTCCATAGAGAATGTCTAGAAAACACAAACAAACACAGAGGCTGTAGCAAGATGTGGGATTGAGATAGCCACAACACACCAGATAGTTTTGTTTTCATCCAGAGTATCTGGACAAAATGTTGTAGTATGCTGTTGAAATTTAACCAAAAATCACCGTGAAAGTGGTTTTGGAGAAAGGCTCATGCTACCTGTTCGGCAAATGCATCCAATGTCATGTTTACAGAAAGAAATATCATGTTTTCTCAGGTTTCTGAAGCTTTCTTCCTAGAAAACTCGAATGTGTGGCGTATTAGACTCCAGGTGGAACCAATTAGCGTTTGCCAGCTGAAACAAAAACTTACATGCTAAAATGCATTCAAAACCGTAAAGTCCATAGAGAATGTCCAGAAAACACAAACAAGCACAGAGGCTGTGGCAAGATGTGGGATTGCGATAGCCACAACACACCAGATAGTTTTGTTTTCATCCAGAGTATCTGGACAAAATGTTGTGGATTTCGGGTGAAATTTAACCAAAAATCACGGTGAAAGTGGTTTTGGAGAAAAGCTTATGCTTCCTGTTCGGCAAATGCAGCCAATGTCATGTTTACAGAAAGAAATATCATGTTTTCTCAGGTTTCTGAAGCTTTCTTCCTAGAAAACTCGAATGTGTGGCGTATTAGACTCCAGGTGGAACCAATTAGCGTTTGCCAGCTGAAAACAAAAACTTACATGCTAAAATGCATTCAAAACCGTAAAGTCCATAGAGAATGTCCAGAAAACACAAACAAACACAGAGGCTGTAGCAAGATCTGGGATGGAGATAGCCACAACACACCAGATAGTTTTGTTTTCATCCAGAGTATCTGGACAAAATGTTGTGGATTTCCGGTGAAACTTAACAAAAAATCACCGTGAAAGAGGTTTTGGAGAAAAGCAAATGCTTCCTGTATGGCAAATACAGCCAATGTCATGTTTACAGAAAGAAATATCATGTTTTCTCAGGTTTCTGAAGCTTTCTTCCTAGAAAACTCGAATGTGTGGCGTATTAGACTCCAGGTGGAACCAATTAGCGTTTGCCAGCTGAAAACAAAAAGGGTCCTGCTAAAATGCATTCAAAACCGTAAAGTCCATAGAGAATGTCTAGAAAACACAAACACAGAGGCTGTAGCAAGATCTGGGATTGAGATAGCCACAACACACCAGAGAGTTTTGTTTTCATCCAGAGTATCTGGACAAAATGTTGTAGTATCCTGGTGAAATTTAACCAAAAATCACCGTGGAAGTGGTTTTGGAGAAAAGCACAATCTTCCTGTTCGGCAAATGCATCCAATGTCATGTTTACAGAAAGAAATATCATGTTTTCTGAGGTTTCTGAAGCTTTCTTCCTAGAAAACTCGAATGTGTGGCGAATTACACACCAGGTGGAACCAATTAGCGTTTGCCAGCTGAAAACAAAAACTTACATGCTAAAATGCATTCAAAACCGTAAAGTCCATAGAGAATGTCTAGAAAACACAAACAAGCACAGAGGCTGTAGCAAGATCTGGGATGGAGATAGCCACAACACACCAGATAGTTTTGCTTTCATGCAGAGTATCTGGACAAAATGTTGTGGATTTCGGGTGAAATTTAACCAAAAATCACGGTGAAAGTGGTTTTGGAGAAAAGCTCATGCTTCCTGTTCGGCAAATGCAGCCAAGGTCATGTTTACAGAAGGAAATATCATGTTTTCTCAGGTTTCTGAAGCTTTCGTCCTAGAAAACTCGAATGTGTGGCGTATTAGACTCCAGGTGGAACCAATTAGCGTTTGCCAGCTGAAAACAAAAACTTACATGCTAAAATGCATTCAAAACCGTAAAGTCCATAGAGAATGTCCAGAAAACACAAACAAACACAGAGGCTGTAGCAAGATGTGGGATGGAGATAGCCACAACACACCAGATAGTTTTGTTTTCATCCAGAGTATCAGGACAAATTGTTGTGTATTGTGGGTGAAACTTTACCAAAAATCAACGTGAAAGTGCTTTTGGAGAAAAGCTCATGCTTCCTGTTCGGCAAATGCAGCCAATGTCATGTTTACAGAAAGAAATATCATGTTTTCTCAGGTTTCTGAAGCTTTCTTCCTAGAAAACTCGAATGTGTGGCGTATTAGACTCCAGGTGGAACCAATTAGCGTTTGCCATCTGAAAACAAAAACTTACATGCTAAAATGCATTGAAAACCGTAAAGTCCATAGAGAATATCCAGAAAACACAAACACAGAGGCTGTAGCAAGATGTGGGATTGAGATAGCCACAACACACCAGATAGTTTTGTTTTCATCCAGAGTATCTGGAAAAAATGTTGTAGTATCCTGGTGAAATTTAACCAAAAATCACCGTGGAAGTGGTTTTGGAGAAAAGCACAATCTTCCTGTTCGGCAAATGCATCCAATGTCATGTTTACAGAAAGAAATATCATGTTTTCTCAGGTTTCTGAAGCTTTCTTCCTAGAAAACTCGAATGTGTGGCGTATTAGACTCCAGGTGGAACCAATTAGCGTTTGCCAGCTGAAAACAAAAACTTACATGCTAAAATGCATTCAAAACCGTAAAGTCCATAGAGAATGTCCAGAAAACACAAACACACACAGAGGCTGTAGCAAGATCTGGGATGGAGATAGCCACAACACACCAGATAGTTTTGTTTTCATCCAGAGTATCTGGACAAATTGTTGTGGATTTCCGGTGAAACTTAACAAAAAATCACCGTGAAAGAGGTTTTGGAGAAAAGCAAATGCTTACTGTATGGCAGATACAGCCAATGTCATGTTTACAGAAAGAAATATCATGTTTTCTCAGGTTTCTGAAGCTTTCTTCCTAGAAAACTCGAATGTGTGGCGTATTAGACTCCAGGTGGAACCAATTACCAATTGCAAGCTGAAAACAAAAAGGGTCCTGCTAAAATGCATTCAAAACCGTAAAGTCCATAGAGAATGTCTAGAAAACACAAACAAACACAGAGGCTGTAGCAAGATGTGGGATTGAGATAGCCACAACACACCAGATAGTTTTGTTTTCATCCAGAGTATCTGGACAAAACGTTGTAGTATCCTGGTGAAATTTAACCAAAAATCACCATGGAAGTGGTTTTGGAGAAAAGCGCAATCTTCCTGTTCGGCAAATGCATCCAATGTCATGTTTACAGAAAGAAATATCATGTTTTCTCAGGTTTCTGAAGCTTTCTTCCTAGAAAACTCGAATGTGTGGCGAATTACACACCAGGTGGAACCAATTAGCGTTTGCCAGCTGAAAACAAAAACTTACATGCTAAAATGCATTCAAAACCATAAAGTCCATAGAGAATGTCTAGAAAACACAAACAAGCACAGAGGCTGTAGCAAGATCTGGGATGGAGATAGCCACAACACACCAGATAGTTTTGCTTTCATGCAGAGTATCTGGACAAAATGTTGTGGATTTCGGGTGAAATTTAACCAAAAATCACGGTGAAAGTGGTTTTGGAGAAAAGCTCATGCTTCCTGTTCGGCAAATGCATCCAATGTCATGTTTACAGAAGGAAATATCATGTTTTCTCAGGTTTCTGAAGCTTTCGTCCTAGAAACCTCGAATGTGTGGCGTATTAGACTCCAGGTGGAACCAATTAGCGTTTGCCAGCTGAAAACAAAAACTTACATGCTACAATGCATTCAAAACCGTAAAGTCCATAGAGAATGTCCAGAAAACACAAACAAACACAGAGGCTGTAGCAAGATGTGGGATGGAGATAGCCACAACACACCAGATAGTTTTGTTTTCATCCAGAGTATCTGGACAAAATGTTGTGGATTTCGGGCGAAACTTAACCAAAAATCACCGTGGAAGTGGTTTTGGAGAAAAGCTCATGCTTCCTGCTCGGCAAATGCAGCCAATGTCATGTTTACAGAAAGAAATATCATGTTTTCTCAGGTTTCTGAAGGTTTCTTCCTAAAAAACTCGAATGTGTGGCGTATTAGACTCCAGGTGGAACCAATTAGGGTTTGCCAGCTGAAAAGAAAAACTTACATGCTACAATGCATTCAAAACCGTAAAGTCCATAGAGAATGTCCAGAAAACACAAACAAACACAGAGGCTGTAGCAAGATGTGGGATTGAGATAGCCACAACACACCAGATAGTTTTGCTTTCATGCAGAGTATCTGGACAAAATGTTGTGGATTTCGGGTGAAATTTAACCAAAAATCACGGTGAAAGTGGTTTTGGAGAAAAGCTCATGCTTCCAGTTCGGCAAATGCAGCCAAGGTCATGTTTACAGAAGGAAATATCATGTTTTCTCAGGTTTCTGAAGCTTTCTTCCTAGAAAACTCGAATGTGTGGCGAATTACACTCCAGGTGGAACCAATTAGCGTTTGCCAGCTGAAACCAAAAACTTACATGCTAAAATGCATTCAAAACCGTAAAGTCCATAGAGAATGTCCAGAAAACACAAACAAACACAGAGGCTGTAGCAAGATCTGGGATGGAGATAGCCACAACACACCAGATAGTTTTGCTTTCATGCAGAGTATCTGGACAAAATGTTGTGGATTTCCGGTGAAACTTAACAAAAAATCACCGTGAAAGTGGTTTTGGAGAAAAGCTCATGCTTCCTCTATGGCAAATACAGCCAATGTCATGTTTACAGAAAGAAATATCATGTTTTCTCAGGTTTCTGAAGCTTTCTTCCTAGAAAACTCGAATGTGTGGCGTATTAGACTCCAGGTGGAACCAATTAGCGTTTGCCAGCTGAAAACAAAAAGGGTCCTGCTAAAATGAATTCAAAACCGTAAAGTCCATAGAGAATGTCTAGAAAACACAAACAAACACAGAGGCTGTAGCAAGATGTGGGATTGAGATAGCCACAACCCACCAGATAGTTTTGCTTTCATGCAGAGTATCTGGACAAAATGTTGTAGTATCCTGGTGAAATTTAACCAAAAATCACCGTGGAAGTGGTTTTGGAGAAAAGCTCATGCTTCCTGTTCGGCAAATGCAACCAATGTCATGTTTACAGAAAGAAATATCATGTTTTCTCAGGTTTCTGAAGCTTTCTTCCTAGAAAACTCGAATGTGTGGCGTATTAGACTCCAGGTGGAACCAATTAGCGTTTGCCAGCTGAAAATAAAAAGGGTCCTGCTAAAATGCATTCAAAACCGTAAGGTCCATAGAGAATATCCAGAAAACACAAACACAGATGCTGTAGAAAGATGTGGGTTTGAGATAGCCACAAAACAACAGATAGTTTTGCTTTCATCCAGAGTATCTGGACAAAATGTTGTGGATTTCAGGCGAAACTTAACCAAAAATCACCGTGGAAGTGGTTTTGGAGAAAAGCTCATGCTTCCTGCTCGGCAAATGCAGCCAATGTCATGTTTACAGAAAGAAATATCATGTTTTCTCAGGTTTCTGAAGCTTTCTTCCTAGAAAACTCGAATGTGTGGCGTATTAGACTCCAGGTGGAACCAATTAGCGTTTGCCAGCTGAAAACAAAAACTTACATGCTACAATGCATTCAAAACCGTAAAGTCCATAGAGAATGTCCAGAAAACACAAACAAACACAGAGGCTGTAGCAAGATGTGGGATTGAGATAGCCACAACACACCAGATAGTTTTGCTTTCATGCAGAGTATCTGGACAAAATGTTGTGGATTTCGGGTGATATTTAACCAAAAATCACCGTGAAAGTGGTTTTGGAGAAAAGCTCATGCTTCCAGTTCGGCAAATGCAGCCAAGGTCATGTTTACAGAAGGAAATATCATGTTTTCTCAGGTTTCTGAAGCTTTCTTCCTAGAAAACTCGAATGTGTGGCGAATTACACTCCAGGTGGAACCAATTAGCGTTTGCCAGCTGAAACCAAAAACTTACATGCTAAAATGCATTCAAAACCTTAAAGTCCATAGAGAATGTCCAGAAAACACAAACAAACACAGAGGCTGTAGCAAGATCTGGGATGGAGATAGCCACAACACACCAGATAGTTTTGCTTTCATCCAGAGTATCAGGACAAATTGTTGTGTATTGTGGGTGAAACTTTACCAAAAATCACCGTGAAAGTGGTTTTGGAGAAAAGCTCATGCTTCCTGTATGGCAAATACAGCCAATGTCATGTTTACAGAAAGAAATATCATCTTTTATCAGGTTTCTGAAGCTTTCTTCCTAGAAAACTCGAATGTGTGGCGTATTAGACTCCAGGTGGAACCAATTAGCGTTTGCCAGCTGAAAACAAAAAGGGTCCTGCTAAAATGAATTCAAAACCGTAAAGTCCATAGAGAATGTCTAGAAAACACAAACAAACACAGAGGCTGTAGCAAGATGTGGGATTGAGATAGCCACAACACACCAGATAGTTTTGCTTTCATGCAGAGTATCTGGACAAAATGTTGTAGTATCCTGGTGAAATTTAACCAAAAATCACCGTGAAAGTGGTTTTGGAGAAAAGCTCATGCTTCCTGTTCGGCAAATGCAGCCAAGGTCATGTTTACAGAAGGAAATATCATGTTTTCTCAGGTTTCTGAAGCTTTCTTCCTAGAAAACTCGAATGTGTGGCGAATTACACTCCAGGTGGAACCAATTAGCGTTTGCCAGCTGAAACCAAAAACTTACATGCTAAAATGCATTCAAAACCTTAAAGTCCATAGAGAATGTCCAGAAAACACAAACAAACACAGAGGCTGTTGCAAGATCTGGGATGGAGATAGCCACAACACACCAGATAGTTTTGCTTTCATCCAGAGTATCAGGACAAATTGTTGTGTATTGTGGGTGAAACTTTACCAAAAATCACCGTGAAAGTGGTTTTGGAGAAAAGCTCATGCTTCCTGCTCGGCAAATGCAGCCAATGTCATGTTTACAGAAAGAAATATCATGTTTTCTCAGGTTTCTGAAGGTTTCTTCCTAAAAAACTCGAATGTGTGGCGTATTAGACTCCAGGTGGAACCAATTAGCGTTTGCCAGCTGAAAACAAAAACTTACATGCTACAATGCATTCAAAACCGTAAAGTCCATAGAGAATGTCCAGAAAACACAAACAAACACAGAGGCTGTAGCAAGATGTGGGATTGAGATAGCCACAACACACCAGATAGTTTTGCTTTCATGCAGAGTATCTGGACAAAATGTTGTGGATTTCGGGTGAAATTTAACCAAAAATCACGGTGAAAGTGGTTTTGGAGAAAAGCTCATGCTTCCTGTTCGGCAAATGCAGCCAAGGTCATGTTTACAGAAGGAAATATCATGTTTTCTCAGGTTTCTGAAGCTTTCTTCCTAGAAAACTCGAATGTGTGGCGAATTACACTCCAGGTGGAACCAATTAGCGTTTGCCAGCTGAAACCAAAAACTTACATGCTAAAATGCATTCAAAACCTTAAAGTCCATAGAGAATGTCCAGAAAACACAAACAAACACAGAGGCTGTAGCAAGATCTGGGATGGAGATAGCCACAACACACCAGATAGTTTTGCTTTCATCCAGAGTATCAGGACAAATTGTTGTGTATTGTGGGTGAAACTTTACCAAAAATCACCGTGAAAGTGGTTTTGGAGAAAAGCTCATGCTTCCTGTATGGCAAATACAGCCAATGTCATGTTTACAGAAAGAAATATCATCTTTTATCAGGTTTCTGAAGCTTTCTTCCTAGAAAACTCGAATGTGTGGCGTATTAGACTCCAGGTGGAACCAATTAGCGTTTGCCAGCTGAAAACAAAAAGGGTCCTGCTAAAATGAATTCAAAACCGTAAAGTCCATAGAGAATGTCTAGAAAACACAAACAAACACAGAGGCTGTAGCAAGATGTGGGATTAAGATAGCCACAACACACCAGATAGTTTTGCTTTCATGCAGAGTATCTGGACAAAATGTTGTAGTATCCTGGTGAAATTTAACCAAAAATCACCGTGAAAGTGGTTTTGGAGAAAAGCTCATGCTTCCTGTTCGGCAAATGCAGCCAAGGTCATGTTTACAGAAGGAAATATCATGTTTTCTCAGGTTTCTGAAGCTTTCTTCCTAGAAAACTCGAATGTGTGGCGAATTACACTCCAGGTGGAACCAATTAGCGTTTGCCAGCTGAAAACAAAAACTTACATGCTAAAATGCATTCAAAACCGTGAAGTCCATAGAGAATGTCCAGAAAACACAAACAAACACAGAGGCTGTAGCAAGATCTGGGATGGAGATAGCCACAACACACCAGATAGTTTTGTTTTCATCCAGAGTATCTGGACAAAATGTTGTGGATTTCGGGTGAAACTTAACCAAAAATCACCGTGAAAGTGGTTTTGGAGAAAAGCTCATGCTTCCTGTATGGCAAATGCAGCCAATGTCATGTTTACAGAAAGAAATATCATGTTTTCTCAGGTTTCTGAAGCTTTCTTCCTAAAAAACTCGAATGTGTGGCGTATTAGACTCCAGGTGGAACCAATTAGCGTTTGCCAGCTGAAACCAAAAACTTACATGCTAAAATGCATTCAAAACCGTAAGGTCCATAGAGAATATCCAGAAAACACAAACACAGAGGCTGTAGAAAGATGTGGGATTGAGATAGCCACAAAACAACAGATAGTTTTGCTTTCATCCAGAGTATCTGGACAAAATGTTGTGGATTTCAGGCGAAACTTAACCAAAAATCACCGTGGAAGTGGTTTTGGAGAAAAGCTCATGCTTCCTGTATGGCAAATGCAGCCAATGTCATGTTTATAGAAAGAAATATCATGTTTTCTCAGGTTTCTGAAGCTTTCTTCCTAAAAAACTCGAATGTGTGGCGTATTAGACTCCAGGTGGAACCAATTAGCGTTTGCCAGCTGAGAACAAAAACTTACATGCTAAAATGCATTCAAAACCGTAAAGTCCATAGAGAATGTCCAGAAAACACAAACAAACACAGAGGCTGTAGCAAGATCTGGGATTGAGATAGCCACAACACACCAGATAGTTTTGTTTTCATCCAGAGTATCTGGACAAAATGTTGTGGATTTCGGGTGAAATTTAACCAAAAATCACTGTGGAAGTGGTTTTGGAGAAAAGCTCATGCTTCCTGTTCGGCAAATGCAGCCAAGGTCATGTTTACAGAAGGAAATATTATGTTTTCTCAGGTTTCTGAAGCTTTCGTCCTAGAAAACTCGAATGTGTGGCGTATTAGACTCCAGGTGGAACCAATTAGCGTTTGCCAGCTGAAAACAAAAACTTACATGCTAAAATGCATTCAAAACCGTGAAGTCCATAGAGAATGTCCAGAAAACACAAACAAACACAGAGGCTGTAGCAAGATGTGGGATGGAGATAGCCACAACACACCAGATAGTTTTGTTTTCATCCAGAGTATCTGGACAAAATGTTGTGTATTGTGGGTGAAACTTTACCAAAAATCAACGTGAAAGTTGTTTTGGAGAAAAGCTCATGCTTCCTGTTCGGCAAATGCAGCCAATGTCATGTTTACAGAAGGAAATATCATGTTTTCTCAGGTTTCTGAAGCTTTCGTCCTAGAAAACTCGAATGTGTGGCGTATTAGACTCCAGGTGGAACCAATTAGCGTTTGCCAGCTGAAAACAAAAACTTACATGCTAAAATGCATTCAAAACCGTAAAGTCCATAGAGAATGTCCAGAAAACACAAACAAACACAGAGGCTGTAGCAAGATCTGGGATGGAGATAGCCACAACACACCAGATAGTTTTGCTTTCATCCAGAGTATCTGGACAAATGTTGTGGATTTCGGGTGAAACTTAACTGAAAATCACCGTGGAAGTGGTTTTGGAGAAACGCTCATGCTTCCTGTATGGCAAATACAGCCAATGTCATGTTTCCAGAAAGAAATATCATGTTTTCTCAGGTTTCTGAAGCTTTCTTCCTAGAAAACTCGAATGTGTGGCGTATTAGACTCCAGGTGGAACCAATTAGCGTTTGCCATCTGAAAACAAAAAGGGTCCTGCTAAAATGCATTCAAAACCGTAAAGTCCATAGAGAATGTCTAGAAAACACAAACAAACACAGAGGCTGTAGCATGATGTGGGATTGAGATAGCCACAACACACCAGATAGTTTTGTTTGCATCCAGGAGTATCTGGACAAATTGTTGTAGTTTTGAAGTGAAATTTAACCAAAAAATCACCGTGAAAGTGGTTTTGGAGAAAAGCACAATCTTCCTGTTCGGCAAATGCATCCAATGTCATGTTTACAAATACAAATATCATGTTTTCTCAGGTTTCTGAAGCTTTCTTCCTAGAAAACTCGAATGTGTGGCGTATTAGACTCCAGGTGGAACCAATTAGCGTTTGCCAGCTGAAAACAAAAACTTACATGCTAAAATGCATTCAAAACCGTAAAGTCCATAGAGAATGTCCAGAAAACACAAACACAGAGGCTGTAGCAAGATGTGGGATTGAGATAGCCACAACACACCAGATAGTTTTGTTTTCATCCATATTATCTGGACAAAATGTTGTGGATTTCGGGTGAAATTTAACCAAAAATCACCGTGGAAGTGCTTTTGGAGAAAAGCTCATGCTTCCTGTATGGCAAATACAGCCAATGTCATGTTTACAGAAGGAAATATCATGTTTTCTCAGGTTTCTGAAGCTTTCGTCCTAGAAAACTCGAATGTGTGGCGTATTAGACTCCAGGTGGAACCAATTAGCGTTTGCCAGCTGAAAACAAAAACTTACATGCTAAAATGCATTCAAAACCGTAAAGTCCATAGAGAATGTCCAGAAAACACAAACAAACACAGAGGCTGTAGCAAGATCTGGGATGGAGATAGCCACAACACACCAGATAGTTTTGTTTTCATCCAGAGTATCTGGACAAAATGTTGTGGATTTCGGGTGAAACTTAACCGAAAATCACCGTGGAAGTGGTTTTGGAGAAACGCTCATGCTTCCTGTATGGCAAATACAGCCAATGTCATGTTTACAGAAAGAAATATCATGTTTTCTCAGGTTTCTGAAGCTTTCTTCCTAGAAAACTCGAATGTGTGGCGTATTAGACTCCAGGTGGAACCAATTAGCGTTTGCCAGCTGAAAACAAAAACTTACATGCTAAAATGCATTCAAAACCGTAAGGTCCATAGAGAATATCCAGAAAACACAAACACAGAGGCTGTAGAAAGATGTGGGATTGAGATAGCCACAAAACAACAGATAGTTTTGTTTTCATCCTGAGTATCTGGACAAAATGTTGTAGTATACCGGTGATATTTAACCAAAAATCACCGTGAAAGTGGTTTTGGAGAAAAGCACAATCTTCCTGTTCGGCAAATGCATCCAATGTCATGTTTACAGAAAGAAATATCATGTTTTCTCAGGTTTCTGAAGCTTTCTTCCTAGAAAACTCGAATGTGTGGCGTATTAGACTCCAGGTGGAACCAATTAGCGTTTGCCAGCTGAAAACAAAAACTTACATGCTACAATGCATTCAAAACCGTAAAGTCCATAGAGAATGTCCAGAAAACACAAACAAACACAGAGGCTGTAGCAAGATCTGGGATGGAGATAGCCACAACACACCAGATAGTTTTGTTTTCATCCAGAGTATCTGGACAAAATGTTGTGGATTTCAGGTGAAACTTAACTGAAAATCACCGTGGAAGTGGTTTTGGAGAAACGCTCATGCTTCCTGTATGACAAATACAGCCAATGTCATGTTTACAGAAAGAAATATCATGTTTTCTCAGGTTTCTGAAGCTTTCTTCCTAGAAAACTCGAATGTGTGGCGTATTAGACTCCAGGTGGAACCAATTAGCGTTTGCCAGCTGAAAACAAAAACTTACATGCTACAATGCATTCAAAACCGTAAAGTCCATAGAGAATGCCTAGAAAACACAAACAAACACAGAGGCTGTAGCAAGATCTGGGATGGAGATAGCCACAACACACCAGATAGTTTTGTTTTCATCCAGAGTATCTGGACAAAATTTTGTAGTATCCTGGTAAAATTTAACCAAAAATCACCGTGGAAGTGGTTTTGGAGAAAAGCTCATGCTTCTTGCTCGGCAAATGCAGCCAATGTCATGTTTACAGAAAGAAATATCATGTTTTCTCAGGTTTCTGAAGCTTTCTTCCTAGAAAACTCGAATGTGTGGCGTATTAGACTCCAGGTGGAACCAATTAGCGTTTGCCAGCTGAGAACAAAAACTTACATGCTAAAATGCATTCAAAACCGTAAAGTCCATAGAGAATGTCCAAAAAACACAAACAAGCACAGAGGCTGTGGCAAGATGTGGGATTGAGATAGCCACAACACACCAGATAGTTTTGCTTTCATGCAGAGTATCTGGACAAAATGTTGTGGATTTCGGGTGAAATTTAACCAAAAATCACGGTGAAAGTGGTTTTGGAGAAAAGCTCATGCTTCCTGTTCGGCAAATGCAGCCAAGGTCATGTTTACAGAAGGAAATATCATGTTTTCTCAGGTTTCTGAAGCTTTCTTCCTAGAAAACTCGAATGTGTGGCGAATTACACTCCAGGTGGAACCAATTAGCGTTTGCCAGCTGAAACCAAAAACTTACATGCTAAAATGCATTCAAAACCGTAAAGTCCATAGAGAATGTCCAGAAAACACAAACAAACACAGAGGCTGTAGCAAGATGTGGGATTGAGATAGCCACAACACACCAGATAGTTTTGTTTTCATCCAGATTATCAGGACAAATTGTTGTGTATTGTGGGTGAAACTTTACCAAAAATCAACGTGAAAGTTGTTTTGGAGAAAAGCTCATGCTTCCTGTTCGGCAAATGCATCCAATGTCATGTTTACAGAAAGAAATATCATGTTTTCTCAGGTTTCTGAAGCTTTCTTCCTAGAAAACTCGAATGTGTGGAGGATTTGACTCAAGGTGGAACCAATTAGCGTTTGCCAGCTGAAAACAAAAACTTACATGCTAAAATGCATTCAAAACTTTCAAGTCCATAGAGAATGTCCAGAAAACACAAACAAACACAGAGGCTGTAGCAAGATCTGGGATGGAGATAGCCACAACACACCAGATAGTTTTGCTTTCATCCAGAGTATCTGGACAAAATGTTGTGGATTTCGGGTGAAACTTAACTAAAAATCACCGTGAAAGTGGTTTTGGAGAAAAGCTCATGCTTCCTGTATGGCAAATGCAGCCAATGTCAGGTTTACAGAAAGAAATATCATGTTTTCTCAGGTTTCTGAAGCTTTCTTCCTAGAAAACTCGAATGTGTGGCGTATTAGACTCCAGGTGGAACCAATTAGCGTTTGCCAGCTGAAAACAAACACTTACATGCTAAAATGCATTCAAAACCGTAAAGTCCATATAGAATATCCAGAAAACACAAACAAGGAGGCTGTAGAAAGATGTGGGATTGAGATAGCCACAAAACAACAGATAGTTTTGCTTTCATCCAGAGTATCTGGACAAAATGTTGTGGATTTCGGTTGAAACTTAACCAAAAATCACCGTGGAAGTGGTTTTGGAGAAAAGCTCATGCTTCCTGCCCGGCAAATGCAGCCAATGTCATGTTTACAGAAAGAAATATCATGTTTTCTCAGGTTTCTGAAGCTTTCTTCCTAGAAAACTCGAATGTGTGGCATATTAGACTCCAGGTGGAACCAATTAGCGTTTGCCAGCTGAGAACAAAAACTTACATGCTAAAATGCATTCAAAACCATAAAGTCCATAGAGAATGTCCAGAAAACACAAACAAACACAGAGGCTGTAGCAAGATGTGGGATTGAGATAGCCACAACACACCAGATAGTTTTGTTTTCATCCAGAGTATCTGGACAAAATGTTGTAGTATCCCGGTGATATTTAACCAAAAATCACCGTGAAAGTGGTTTTGGAGAAAAGCACAATCTTCCTGTTCGGCAAATGCATCCAATGTCATGTATACAAATACAAATATCATGTTTTCTCAGGTTTCTGAAGCTTTCTTCCTAGAAAACTCGAATGTGTGGCGTATTAGACTCCAGGTGGAACCAATTAGCGTTTGCCAGCTGACAACAAAAAGGGTCCTGCTAAAATGCATTCAAAACCGTAAGGTCCATAGAGAATATCCAGAAAACACAAACACAGAGGCTGTAGAAAGATGTGGGATTGAGATAGCCACAAAACAACAGATAGTTTTGCTTTCATCCAGAGTATCTGGACAAAATGTTGTGGATTTCGGGCGAAACTTAACCAAAAATCACCGTGGAAGTGGTTTTGGAGAAAAGCTCATGCTTCCTGCTCGGCAAATGCAGCCAATGTCATGTTTACAGAAAGAAATATCATGTTTTCTCTGGTTTCTGAAGGTTTCTTCCTAAAAAACTCGAATGTGTGGCGTATTAGACTCCAGGTGGAACCAATTAGCGTTTGCCAGCTGAAAACAAAAACTTACATGCTAAAATGCATTCAAAACCGTAAAGTCCATAGAGAATGTCCAGAAAACACAAACAAACACAGAGGCTGTAGAAAGATGTGGGATTGAGATAGCCACAACACACCAGATAGTTTTGCTTTCATGCAGAGTATCTGGACAAAATGTTGTGGATTTCGGGTGAAATTTAACCAAAAATCACGGTGAAAGTGGTTTTGGAGAAAAGCTCATGCTTCCTGTTCGGCAAATGCAGCCAAGGTTATGTTTACAGAAGGAAATATCATGTTTTCTCAGGTTTCTGAAGCTTTCTTCCTAGAAAACTCGAATGTGTGGCGTATTAGACTCCAGGTGGAACCAATTAGCGTTTGCCAGCTGACAACAAAAAGGGTCCTGCTAAAATGCATTCAAAACCGTAAGGTCCATAGAGAATATCCAGAAAACACAAACACAGAGGCTGTAGAAAGATGTGGGATTGAGATAGCCACAAAACAACAGATAGTTTTGCTTTCATCCAGAGTATCTGGACAAAATGTTGTGGATTTCGGGTGAAACTTAACTAAAAATCACCGTGGAAGTGGTTTTGGAGAAAAGCTCATGCTTCCTGCTCGGGAAATGCAGCCAATGTCATGTTTACAGAAAGAAATATCATGTTTTCTCTGGTTTCTGAAGGTTTCTTCCTAAAAAACTCGAATGTGTGGCGTATTAGA
Organism: Oryctolagus cuniculus; assembly: GCF_964237555.1. Classification (NCBI taxonomy): domain Eukaryota; kingdom Metazoa; phylum Chordata; class Mammalia; order Lagomorpha; family Leporidae; genus Oryctolagus; species Oryctolagus cuniculus. Next base: position 1,311,097 of record NC_091451.1, read on the forward strand.
CTCCAGGTGGAACCAATTAGCGTTTGCCAGCTGAAAACAAAAACTTACATGCTACAATGCATTCAAAACCGTAAAGTCCATAGAGAATGTCCAGAAAACACAAACAAACACAGAGGCTGTAGAAAGATGTGGGATTGAGATAGCCACAACACACCAGATAGTTTTGCTTTCATGCAGAGTATCTGGACAAAATGTTGTGGATTTCGGGTGAAATTTAACCAAAAATCCCGGTGAAAGTGGTTTTGGAGAAAAGCTCATGCTTCCTGTTCGGCAAATGCAGCCAAGGTTATGTTTACAGAAGGAAATATCATGTTTTCTCAGGTTTCTGAAGCTTTCTTCCTAGAAAACTCGAATGTGTGGCGTATTAGATTCCAGGTGGAACCAATTAGCGTTTGCCAGCTGAAAACAAAATCTTACATGCTAAAATGCATTCAAAACCGTAAAGTCCACAGAGAATGTCCAGAAAACACAAACAAACACAGAGGCTGTAGCAAGATCTGGGATGGAGATAGCCACAACACACCAGATAGTTTTGCTTTCATCCAGAGTATCTGGACAAAATGTTGTGGATTTCGGGTGAAACTTAACTAAAAATCACCGTGAAAGTGGTTTTGGAGAAAAGCTCATGCTTCCTGTATGGCAAATGCAGCCAATGTCAGGTTTACAGAAAGAAATATCATGTTTTCTCAGGTTTCTGAAGCTTTCTTCCTAGAAAACTCGAATGTGTGGCGTATTAGACTCCAGGTGGAACCAATAAGCTTTTGCCAGCTGAAAACAAAAACTTACATGCTAAAATGCATTCAAAACCGTAAAGTCCATATAGAATATCCAGAAAACACAAACAAGGAGGCTGTAGAAAGATGTGGGATTGAGATAGCCACAAAACAACAGATAGTTTTGCTTTCATCCAGAGTATCTGGACAAAATGTTGTGGATTTCGGGTGAAACTTAACCAAAAATCACCGTGGAAGTGGTTTTGGAGAAAAGCTCATGCTTCCTGCCCGGCAAATGCAGCCAATGTCATGTTTACAGAAAGAAATATCATGTTTTCTCAGGTTTCTGAAGCTTTCTTCCTAGAAAACTCGAATGTGTGGCGTATTAGACTCCAGGTGGAACCAATTAGCGTTTGCCAGCTGAGAACAAAAGCTTACATGCTAAAATGCATTCAAAACCATAAAGTCCATAGAGAATGTCCAGAAAACACAAACAAACACAGAGGCTGTAGCAAGATGTGGGATTGAGATAGCCACAACACACCAGATAGTTTTGTTTTCATCCAGAGTATCTGGACAAAATGTTGTAGTATCCCGGTGATATTTAACCAAAAATCACCGTGAAAGTGGTTTTGGAGAAAAGCACAATCTTCCTGTTCGGCAAATGCATCCAATGTCATGTTTACAGAAAGAAATATCATGTTTTCTCAGGTTTCTGAAGCTTTCTTCCTAGAAAACTCGAATGTGTGGCGTATTAGACTCCAGGTGGAACCAATTAGCGTTTGCCAGCAGAAAACAAAAAGGGTCCTGCTAAAATGCATTCAAAACCATAAAGTCCATAGAGAATGTCCAGAAAACACAAACACAGAGGCTGTAGAAAGATGTGGGATTGAGATAGCCACAAAACAACAGATAGTTTTGCTTTCATCCAGAGTATCTGGACAAAATGTTGTGGATTTCGGGCGAAACTTAACCAAAAATCACCGTGGAAGTGGTTTTGGAGAAAAGCTCATGCTTCCTGCTCGGCAAATGCAGCCAATGTCATGTTTACAGAAAGAAATATCATGTTTTCTCTGGTTTCTGAAGGTTTCTTCCTAAAAAACTCGAATGTGTGGCGTATTAGACTCCAGGTGGAACCAATTAGCGTTTGCCAGCTGAAAACAAAAACTTACATGCTAAAATGCATTCAAAACCGTAAAGTCCATAGAGAATGTCCAGAAAACACAAACAAACACAGAGGCTGTAGAAAGATGTGGGATTGAGATAGCCACAACACACCAGATAGTTTTGCTTTCATGCAGAGTATCTGGACAAAATGTTGTGGATTTCGGGTGAAATTTAACCAAAAATCACGGTGAAAGTGGTTTTGGAGAAAAGCTCATGCTTCCTGTTCGGCAAATGCAGCCAAGGTTATGTTTACAGAAGGAAATATCATGTTTTCTCAGGTTTCTGAAGCTTTCTTCCTAGAAAACTCGAATGTGTGGCGTATTAGACTCCAGGTGGAACCAATTAGCGTTTGCCAGCTGAAAACAAAATCTTACATGCTAAAATGCATTCAAAACCGTAAAGTCCACAGAGAATGTCCAGAAAACACAAACAAACACAGAGGCTGTAGCAAGATCTGGGATGGAGATAGCCACAACACACCAGATAGTTTTGCTTTCATCCAGAGTATCTGGACAAAATGTTGTGGATTTCGGGTGAAACTTAACTAAAAATCACCGTGAAAGTGGTTTTGGAGAAAAGCTCATGCTTCCTGTATGGCAAATGCAGCCAATGTCAGGTTTACAGAAAGAAATATCATGTTTTCTCAGGTTTCTGAAGCTTTCTTCCTAGAAAACTCGAATGTGTGGAGTATTAGACTCCAGGTGGAACCAATAAGCTTTTGCCAGCTGAAAACAAAAACTTACATGCTAAAATGCATTCAAAACCGTAAAGTCCATATAGAATATCCAGAAAACACAAACAAGGAGGCTGTAGAAAGATGTGGGATTGAGATAGCCACAAAACAACAGATAGTTTTGCTTTCATCCAGAGTATCTGGACAAAATGTTGTGGATTTCGGGTGAAACTTAACCAAAAATCACCGTGGAAGTGGATTTGGAGAAAAGCTCATGCTTCCTGCCCGGCAAATGCAGCCAATGTCATGTTTACAGAAAGAAATATCATGTTTTCTCAGGTTTCTGAAGCTTTCTTCCTAGAAAACTCGAATGTGTGGCGTATTAGACTCCAGGTGGAACCAATTAGCGTTTGCCAGCTGAGAACAAAAACTTACATGCTAAAATGCATTCAAAACCATAAAGTCCATAGAGAATGTCCAGAAAACACAAACAAACACAGAGGCTGTAGCAAGATGTGGGATTGAGATAGCCACAACACACCAGATAGTTTTGTTTTCATCCAGAGTATCTGGACAAAATGTTGTAGTATCCCGGTGATATTTAACCAAAAATCACCGTGAAAGTGGTTTTGGAGAAAAGCACAATCTTCCTGTTCGGCAAATGCATCCAATGTCATGTTTACAGAAAGAAATATCATGTTTTCTCAGGTTTCTGAAGCTTTCTTCCTAGAAAACTCGAATGTGTGGCGTATTAGACTCCAGGTGGAACCAATTAGCGTTTGCCAGCAGAAAACAAAAAGGGTCCTGCTAAAATGCATTCAAAACCATAAAGTCCATAGAGAATGTCCAGAAAACACAAACACAGAGGCTGTAGAAAGATGTGGGATTGAGATAGCCACAAAACAACAGATAGTTTTGCTTTCATCCAGAGTATCTGGACAAAATGTTGTGGATTTCGGGCGAAACTTAACCAAAAATCACCGTGGAAGTGGTTTTGGAGAAAAGCTCATGCTTCCTGCTCGGCAAATGCAGCCAATGTCATGTTTACAGAAAGAAATATCATGTTTTCTCTGGTTTCTGAAGGTTTCTTCCTAAAAAACTCGAATGTGTGGCGTATTAGACTCCAGGTGGAACCAATTAGCGTTTGCCAGCTGAAAACAAAAACTTACATGCTAAAATGCATTCAAAACCGTAAAGTCCATAGAGAATGTCCAGAAAACACAAACAAACACAGAGCCTGTAGAAAGATGTGGGATTGAGATAGCCACAACACACCAGATAGTTTTGCTTTCATGCAGAGTATCTGGACAAAATGTTGTGGATTTCGGGTGAAATTTAACCAAAAATCACGGTGAAAGTGGTTTTGGAGAAAAGCTCATGCTTCCTGTTCGGCAAATGCAGCCAAGGTTATGTTTACAGAAGGAAATATCATGTTTTCTCAGGTTTCTGAAGCTTTCTTCCTAGAAAACTCGAATGTGTGGCGAATTACACTCCAGGTGGAACCAATTAGCGTTTGCCAGCTGAAACCAAAAACTTACATGCTAAAATGCATTCAAAACCGTAAAGTCCATAGAGAATGTCCAGAAAACACAAACAAACACAGAGGCTGTAGCAAGATCTGGGATGGAGATAGCCACAACACACCAGATAGTTTTGCTTTCATGCAGAGTATCTGGACAAAATGTTGTGGATTTCCGGTGAAACTTAACAAAAAATCACCGTGAAAGTGGTTTTGGAGAAAAGCTCATGCTTCCTGTATGGCAAATACAGCCAATGTCATGTTTACAGAAAGAAATATCATGTTTTCTCAGGTTTCTGAAGCTTTCTTCCTAGAAAACTCGAATGTGTGGCGTATTAGACTCCAGGTGGAACCAATTAGCGTTTGCCAGCTGAAAACAAAAAGGGTCCTGCTAAAATGAATTCAAAACCGTAAAGTCCATAGAGAATGTCTAGAAAACACAAACAGACACAGAGGCTGTAGCAAGATGTGGGATTGAGATAGCCACAACACACCAGATAGTTTTGCTTTCATGCAGAGTATCTGGACAAAATGTTGTAGTATCCTGGTGAAATTTAACCAAAAATCACCGTGGAAGTGGTTTTGGAGAAAAGCTCATGCTTCCTGTTCGGCAAATGCATCCAATGTCATGTTTACAGAAAGAAATATCATGTTTTCTCAGGTTTCTGAAGCTTTCTTCCTAGAAAACTCGAATGTGTGGCGTATTAGACTCCAGGTGGAACCAATTAGCGTTTGCCAGCTGACAACAAAAAGGGTCCTGCTAAAATGCATTCAAAACCGTAAGGTCCATAGAGAATATCCAGAAAACACAAACACAGAGGCTGTAGAAAGATGTGGGATTGAGATAGCCACAAAACAACAGATAGTTTTGCTTTCATCCAGAGTATCTGGACAAAATGTTGTGGATTTCGGGCGAAACTTAACCAAAAATCACCGTGGAAGTGGTTTTGGAGAAAAGCTCATGCTTCCTGCTCGGGAAATGCAGCCAATGTCATGTTTACAGAAAGAAATATCATGTTTTCTCTGGTTTCTGAAGGTTTCTTCCTAAAAAACTCGAATGTGTGGCGTATTAGACTCCAGGTGGAACCAATTAGCGTTTGCCAGCTGAAAACAAAAACTTACATGCTAAAATGCATTCAAAACCGTAAAGTCCATAGAGAATGTCCAGAAAACACAAACAAACACAGAGGCTGTAGAAAGATGTGGGATTGAGATAGCCACAACACACCAGATAGTTTTGCTTTCATGCAGAGTATCTGGACAAAATGTTGTGGATTTCGGGTGAAATTTAACCAAAAATCCCGGTGAAAGTGGTTTTGGAGAAAAGCTCATGCTTCCTGTTCGGCAAATGCAGCCAAGGTTATGTTTACAGAAGGAAATATCATGTTTTCTCAGGTTTCTGAAGCTTTCTTCCTAGAAAACTCGAATGTGTGGCGTATTAGATTCCAGGTGGAACCAATTAGCGTTTGCCAGCTGAAAACAAAATCTTACATGCTAAAATGCATTCAAAACCGTAAAGTCCACAGAGAATGTCCAGAAAACACAAACAAACACAGAGGCTGTAGCAAGATCTGGGATGGAGATAGCCACAACACACCAGATAGTTTTGCTTTCATCCAGAGTATCTGGACAAAATGTTGTGGATTTCGGGTGAAACTTAACTAAAAATCACCGTGAAAGTGGTTTTGGAGAAAAGCTCATGCTTCCTGTATGGCAAATGCAGCCAATGTCAGGTTTACAGAAAGAAATATCATGTTTTCTCAGGTTTCTGAAGCTTTCTTCCTAGAAAACTCGAATGTGTGGCGTATTAGACTCCAGGTGGAACCAATAAGCTTTTGCCAGCTGAAAACAAAAACTTACATGCTAAAATGCATTCAAAACCGTAAAGTCCATATAGAATATCCAGAAAACACAAACAAGGAGGCTGTAGAAAGATGTGGGATTGAGATAGCCACAAAACAACAGATAGTTTTGCTTTCATCCAGAGTATCTGGACAAAATGTTGTGGATTTCGGGTGAAACTTAACCAAAAATCACCGTGGAAGTGGTTTTGGAGAAAAGCTCATGCTTCCTGCCCGGCAAATGCAGCCAATGTCATGTTTACAGAAAGAAATATCATGTTTTCTCAGGTTTCTGAAGCTTTCTTCCTAGAAAACTCGAATGTGTGGCGTATTAGACTCCAGGTGGAACCAATTAGCGTTTGCCAGCTGAGAACAAAAACTTACATGCTAAAATGCATTCAAAACCATAAAGTCCATAGAGAATGTCCAGAAAACACAAACAAACACAGAGGCTGTAGCAAGATGTGGGATTGAGATAGCCACAACACACCAGATAGTTTTGTTTTCATCCAGAGTATCTGGACAAAATGTTGTAGTATCCCGGTGATATTTAACCAAAAATCACCGTGAAAGTGGTTTTGGAGAAAAGCTCATGCTTCCTGTTCGGCAAATGCATCCAATGTCATGTTTACAGAAAGAAATATCATGTTTTCTCAGGTTTCTGAAGCTTTCTTCCTAGAAAACTCGAATGTGTGGCGTATTAGACTCCAGGTGGAACCAATTAGCGTTTGCCAGCAGAAAACAAAAAGGGTCCTGCTAAAATGCATTCAAAACCATAAAGTCCATAGAGAATGTCCAGAAAACACAAACACAGAGGCTGTAGAAAGATGTGGGATTGAGATAGCCACAAAACAACAGATAGTTTTGCTTTCATCCAGAGTATCTGGACAAAATGTTGTGGATTTCGGGCGAAACTTAACCAAAAATCACCGTGGAAGTGGTTTTGGAGAAAAGCTCATGCTTCCTGCTCGGCAAATGCAGCCAATGTCATGTTTACAGAAAGAAATATCATGTTTTCTCTGGTTTCTGAAGGTTTCTTCCTAAATAACTCGAATGTGTGGCGTATTAGACTCCAGGTGGAACCAATTAGCGTTTGCCAGCTGAAAACAAAAACTTACATGCTAAAATGCATTCAAAACCGTAAAGTCCATAGAGAATGCCCAGAAAACACAAACAAACACAGAGGCTGTAGAAAGATGTGGGATTGAGATAGCCACAACACACCAGATAGTTTTGCTTTCATGCAGAGTATCTGGACAAAATGTTGTGGATTTCGGGTGAAATTTAACCAAAAATCACGGTGAAAGTGGTTTTGGAGAAAAGCTCATGCTTCCTGTTCGGCAAATGCAGCCAAGGTTATGTTTACAGAAGGAAATATCATGTTTTCTCAGGTTTCTGAAGCTTTCTTCCTAGAAAACTCGAATGTGTGGCGAATTACACTCCAGGTGGGACCAATTAGCGTTTGCCAGCTGAAACCAAAAACTTACATGCTAAAATGCATTCAAAACCGTAAAGTCCATAGAGAATGTCCAGAAAACACAAACAAACACAGAGGCTGTAGCAAGATCTGGGATGGAGATAGCCACAACACACCAGATAGTTTTGCTTTCATGCAGAGTATCTGGACAAAATGTTGTGGATTTCCGGTGAAACTTAACAAAAAATCACCGTGAAAGTGGTTTTGGAGAAAAGCTCATACTTCCTGTATGGCAAATACAGCCAATGTCATGTTTACAGAAAGAAATATCATGTTTTCTCAGGTTTCTGAAGCTTTCTTCCTAGAAAACTCGAATGTGTGGCGTATTAGACTCCAGGTGGAACCAATTAGCGTTTGCCAGCTGAAAACAAAAAGGGTCCTGCTAAAATGAATTCAAAACCGTAAAGTCCATAGAGAATGTCTAGAAAACACAAACAGACACAGAGGCTGTAGCAAGATGTGGGATTGAGATAGCCACAACACACCAGATAGTTTTGCTTTCATGCAGAGTATCTGGACAAAATGTTGTAGTATCCTGGTGAAATTTAACCAAAAATCACCGTGGAAGTGGTTTTGGAGAAAAGCTCATGCTTCCTGTTCGGCAAATGCATCCAATGTCATGTTTACAGAAAGAAATATCATGTTTTCTCAGGTTTCTGAAGCTTTCTTCCTAGAAAACTCGAATGTGTGGCGTATTAGACTCCAGGTGGAACCAATTAGCGTTTGCCAGCTGAAAACAAAAAGGGTCCTGCTAAAATGCATTCAAAACCGTAAGGTCCATAGAGAATATCCAGAAAACACAAACACAGAGGCTGTAGAAAGATGTGGGATTGAGATAGCCACAAAACAACAGATAGTTTTGCTTTCATCCAGAGTATCTGGACAAAATGTTGTGGATTTCGGGCGAAACTTAACCAAAAATCACCATGGAAGTGGTTTTGGAGAAAAGCTCATGGTTCCTGCTCGGCAAATGCAGCCAATGTCATGTTTACAGAAAGAAATATCATGTTTTCTCAGGTTTCTGAAGCTTTCTTCCTAAAAAACTCGAATGTGTGGCGTATTAGACTCCAGGTGGAACCAATTAGCGTTTGCCAGCTGAGAACAAAAACTTACATGCTAAAATGCATTCAAAACCGTAAAGTCCATAGAGAATGTCCAGAAAACACAAACAAACACAGAGGCTGTAGCAAGATGTGGGATTGAGATAGCCACAACACACCAGATAGTTTTGTTTTCATCCAGAGTATCTGGACAAAATGTTGTGGATTTCGGGTGAAATTTAACCAAAAATCACTGTGGAAGTGGTTTTGGAGAAAAGCTCATGCTTCCTGTTCGGCAAATGCAGCCAAGGTCATGTTTACAGAAGGAAATATCATGTTTTCTCAGGTTTCTGAAGCTTTCGTCCTAGAAAACTCGAATGTGTGGCGTATTAGACTCCAGGTGGAACCAATTAGCGTTTGCCAGCTGAAAACAAAAACTTACATGCTAAAATGCATTCAAAACCGTGAAGTCCATAGAGAATGTCCAGAAAACACAAACAAACACAGAGGCTGTAGCAAGATCTGGGATGGAGATAGCCACAACACACCAGATAGTTCTGTTTTCATCCAGTGTATCTGGACAAAATGTTGTGGATTGTGGGTGAAACTTTACCAAAAATCAACGTGAAAGTTGTTTTGGAGAAAAGCTCATGCTTCCTGTTCGGCAAATGCAGCCAATGTCATGTTTACAGAAAGAAATATCATGTTTTCTCAGGTTTCTGAAGCTTTCTTCCTAGAAAACTCGAATGTGTGGCGTATTAGACTCCAGGTGGAACCAATTAGCGTTTGCCAGCTGAAAACAAAAAGGGTCCTGCTAAAATGCATTCAAAACCGTAAGGTCCATAGAGAATATCCAGAAAACACAAACACAGAGGCTGTAGAAAGATGTGGGATGGAGATAGCCACAACACACCAGATAGTTTTGCTTTCATGCAGAGTATCTGGACAAAATGTTGTGGATTTCCGGTGAAACTTAACAAAAAATCACCGTGAAAGTGGTTTTGGAGAAAAGCTCATGCTTCCTGTATGGCAAATACAGCCAATGTCATGTTTACAGAAAGAAATATCATGTTTTCTCAGGTTTCTGAAGCTTTCTTCCTAGAAAACTCGAATGTGTGGCGTATTAGACTCCAGGTGGAACCAATTAGCGTTTGCCAGCTGAAAACAAAAAGGGTCCTGCTAAAATGAATTCAAAACCGTAAAGTCCATAGAGAATGTCTAGAAAACACAAACAGACACAGAGGCTGTAGCAAGATGTGGGATTGAGATAGCCACAACACACCAGATAGTTTTGCTTTCATGCAGAGTATCTGGACAAAATGTTGTAGTATCCTGGTGAAATTTAACCAAAAATCACCGTGGAAGTGGTTTTGGAGAAAAGCTCATGCTTCCTGTTCGGCAAATGCATCCAATGTCATGTTTACAGAAAGAAATATCATGTTTTCTCAGGTTTCTGAAGCTTTCTTCCTAGAAAACTCGAATGTGTGGCGTATTAGACTCCAGGTGGAACCAATTAGCGTTTGCCAGCTGAAAACAAAAAGGGTCCTGCTAAAATGCATTCAAAACCGTAAGGTCCATAGAGAATATCCAGAAAACACAAACACAGAGGCTGTAGAAAGATGTGGGATTGAGATAGCCACAAAACAACAGATAGTTTTGCTTTCATCCAGAGTATCTGGACAAAATGTTGTGGATTTCGGGCGAAACTTAACCAAAAATCACCATGGAAGTGGTTTTGGAGAAAAGCTCATGGTTCCTGCTCGGCAAATGCAGCCAATGTCATGTTTACAGAAAGAAATATCATGTTTTCTCAGGTTTCTGAAGCTTTCTTCCTAAAAAACTCGAATGTGTGGCGTATTAGACTCCAGGTGGAACCAATTAGCGTTTGCCAGCTGAGAACAAAAACTTACATGCTAAAATGCATTCAAAACCGTAAAGTCCATAGAGAATGTCCAGAAAACACAAACAAACACAGAGGCTGTAGCAAGATGTGGGATTGAGATAGCCACAACACACCAGATAGTTTTGTTTTCATCCAGAGTATCTGGACAAAATGTTGTGGATTTCGGGTGAAATTTAACCAAAAATCACTGTGGAAGTGGTTTTGGAGAAAAGCTCATGCTTCCTGTTCGGCAAATGCAGCCAAGGTCATGTTTACAGAAGGAAATATCATGTTTTCTCAGGTTTCTGAAGCTTTCGTCCTAGAAAACTCGAATGTGTGGCGTATTAGACTCCAGGTGGAACCAATTAGCGTTTGCCAGCTGAAAACAAAAACTTACATGCTAAAATGCATTCAAAACCGTGAAGTCCATAGAGAATGTCCAGAAAACACAAACAAACACAGAGGCTGTAGCAAGATCTGGGATGGAGATAGCCACAACACACCAGATAGTTCTGTTTTCATCCAGTGTATCTGGACAAAATGTTGTGTATTGTGGGTAAAACTTTACCAAAAATCAACGTGAAAGTTGTTTTGGAGAAAAGCTCATGCTTCCTGTTCGGCAAATGCAGCCAATGTCATGTTTACAGAAAGAAATATCATGTTTTCTCAGGTTTCTGAAGCTTTCTTCCTAGAAAACTCGAATGTGTGGAGGATTAGACTCCAGGTGGAACCAATTAGCGTTTGCCAGCTGAAAACAAAAACTTACATGCTAAAATGCATTCAAAACCGTAAAGTCCATAGAGAATGTCCAGAAAACACAAACAAACACAGAGGCTGTAGCAAGATCTGGGATGGAGATAGCCACAACACACCAGATAGTTTTGCTTTCATCCAGAGTATCTGGACAAAATGTTGTGGATTTCGGGTGAAACTTAACTGAAAATCACCGTGGAAGTGGTTTTGGAGAAACGCTCATGCTTCCTGTATGGCAAATACAGCCAATGCCATGTTTCCAGAAAGAAATATCATGTTTTCTCAGGTTTCTGAAGCTTTCTTCCTAGAAAACTCGAATGTGTGGCGTATTAGACTCCAGGTGGAACCAATTAGCGTTTGCCAGCTGAGAACAAAAACTTACATGCTAAAATGCATTCAAAACCGTAAAGTCCATAGAGAATGTCTAGAAAACACAAACAAACACAGAGGCTGTAGCAAGATGTGGGATTGAGATAGCCACAACACACCAGATAGTTTTGTTTTCATCCAGAGTATCTGGACAAAATGTTGTGGATTTCGGGTGAAATTTAACCAAAAATCACTGTGGAAGTGGTTTTGGAGAAAAGCTCATGCTTCCTGTTCGGCAAATGCAGCCAAGGTCATGTTTACAGAAGGAAATATCATGTTTTCTCAGGTTTCTGAAGCTTTCGTCCTAGAAAACTCGAATGTGTGGCGTATTAGACTCCAGGTGGAACCAATTAGCGTTTGCCAGCTGAAAACAAAAACTTACATGCTAAAATGCATTCAAAACCGTGAAGTCCATAGAGAATGTCCAGAAAACACAAACAAACACAGAGGCTGTAGCAAGATGTGGGATGGAGATAGCCACAACACACCAGATAGTTCTGTTTTCATCCAGAGTATCTGGACAAAATGTTGTGTATTGTGGGTGAAACTCTACCAAAAATCAACGTGAAATTTGTTTTGGAGAAAAGCTCATGCTTCCTGTTCGGCAAATGCAGCCAATGTCATGTTTACAGAAAGAAATATCATGTTTTCTCAGGTTTCTGAAGCTTTCTTCCTAGAAAACTCGAATGTGTGGCGTATTAGACTCCAGGTGGAACCAATTAGCGTTTGCCAGCTGAAAACAAAAACTTACATGCTAAAATGCATTCAAAACCGTAAAGTCCATAGAGAATGTCCAGAAAACACAAACAAACACAGAGGCTGTAGCAAGATCTGGGATGGAGATAGCCACAACACACCAGATAGTTTTGCTTTCATCCAGAGTATCTGGACAAAATGTTGTAGATTTCGGGTGAAACTTAACTGAAAATCACCGTGGAAGTGGTTTTGGAGAAACGCTCATGCTTCCTGTATGGCAAATACAGCCAATGTCATGTTTACAGAAAGAAATATCATGTTTTCTCAGGTTTCTGAAGCTTTCTTCCTAGAAAACTCGAATGTGTGGCGTATTAGACTCCAGGTGGAACCAATTAGCGTTTGCCAGCTGAAAACAAAAAGGGTCCTGCTAAAATGCATTCAAAACCGTAAGGTCCATAGAGAATATCCAGAAAACACAAACACAGAGGCTGTAGAAAGATGTGGGATGGAGATAGCCACAACACACCAGATAGTTTTGCTTTCATGCAGAGTATCTGGACAAAATGTTGTGGATTTCCGGTGAAACTTAACAAAAAATCACCGTGAAAGTGGTTTTGGAGAAAAGCTCATGCTTCCTGTATGGCAAATACAGCCAATGTCATGTTTACAGAAAGAAATATCATGTTTTCTCAGGTTTCTGAAGCTTTCTTCCTAGAAAACTCGAATGTGTGGCGTATTAGACTCCAGGTGGAACCAATTAGCGTTTGCCAGCTGAAAACAAAAAGGGTCCTGCTAAAATGAATTCAAAACCGTAAAGTCCATAGAGAATGTCTAGAAAACACAAACAGACACAGAGGCTGTAGCAAGATGTGGGATTGAGATAGCCACAACACACCAGATAGTTTTGCTTTCATGCAGAGTATCTGGACAAAATGTTGTAGTATCCTGGTGAAATTTAACCAAAAATCACCGTGGAAGTGGTTTTGGAGAAAAGCTCATGCTTCCTGTTCGGCAAATGCATCCAATGTCATGTTTACAGAAAGAAATATCATGTTTTCTCAGGTTTCTGAAGCTTTCTTCCTAGAAAACTCGAATGTGTGGCGTATTAGACTCCAGGTGGAACCAATTAGCGTTTGCCAGCTGACAACAAAAAGGGTCCTGCTAAAATGCATTCAAAACCGTAAGGTCCATAGAGAATATCCAGAAAACACAAACACAGAGGCTGTAGAAAGATGTGGGATTGAGATAGCCACAAAACAACAGATAGTTTTGCTTTCATCCAGAGTATCTGGACAAAATGTTGTGGATTTCGGGCGAAACTTAACCAAAAATCACCATGGAAGTGGTTTTGGAGAAAAGCTCATGGTTCCTGCTCGGCAAATGCAGCCAATGTCATGTTTACAGAAAGAAATATCATGTTTTCTCAGGTTTCTGAAGCTTTCTTCCTAAAAAACTCGAATGTGTGGCGTATTAGACTCCAGGTGGAACCAATTAGCGTTTGCCAGCTGAGAACAAAAACTTACATGCTAAAATGCATTCAAAACCGTAAAGTCCATAGAGAATGTCCAGAAAACACAAACAAACACAGAGGCTGTAGCAAGATGTGGGATTGAGATAGCCACAACACACCAGATAGTTTTGTTTTCATCCAGAGTATCTGGACAAAATGTTGTGGATTTCGGGTGAAATTTAACCAAAAATCACTGTGGAAGTGGTTTTGGAGAAAAGCTCATGCTTCCTGTTCGGCAAATGCAGCCAAGGTCATGTTTACAGAAGGAAATATCATGTTTTCTCAGGTTTCTGAAGCTTTCGTCCTAGAAAACTCGAATGTGTGGCGTATTAGACTCCAGGTGGAACCAATTAGCGTTTGCCAGCTGAAAACAAAAACTTACATGCTAAAATGCATTCAAAACCGTGAAGTCCATAGAGAATGTCCAGAAAACACAAACAAACACAGAGGCTGTAGCAAGATCTGGGATGGAGATAGCCACAACACACCAGATAGTTCTGTTTTCATCCAGTGTATCTGGACAAAATGTTGTGTATTGTGGGTGAAACTTTACCAAAAATCAACGTGAAAGTTGTTTTGGAGAAAAGCTCATGCTTCCTGTTCGGCAAATGCAGCCAATGTCATGTTTACAGAAAGAAATATCATGTTTTCTCAGGTTTCTGAAGCTTTCTTCCTAGAAAACTCGAATGTGTGGAGGATTAGACTCCAGGTGGAACCAATTAGCGTTTGCCAGCTGAAAACAAAAACTTACATGCTAAAATGCATTCAAAACCGTAAAGTCCATAGAGAATGTCCAGAAAACACAAACAAACACAGAGGCTGTAGCAAGATCTGGGATGGAGATAGCCACAACACACCAGATAGTTTTGCTTTCATCCAGAGTATCTGGACAAAATGTTGTGGATTTCGGGTGAAACTTAACTGAAAATCACCGTGGAAGTGGTTTTGGAGAAACGCTCATGCTTCCTGTATGGCAAATACAGCCAATGCCATGTTTCCAGAAAGAAATATCATGTTTTCTCAGGTTTCTGAAGCTTTCTTCCTAGAAAACTCGAATGTGTGGCGTATTAGACTCCAGGTGGAACCAATTAGCGTTTGCCAGCTGAGAACAAAAACTTAAATGCTAAAATGCATTCAAAACCGTAAAGTCCATAGAGAATGTCTAGAAAACACAAACAAACACAGAGGCTGTAGCAAGATGTGGGATTGAGATAGCCACAACACACCAGATAGTTTTGTTTTCATCCAGAGTATCTGGACAAAATGTTGTGGATTTCGGGTGAAATTTAACCAAAAATCACTGTGGAAGTGGTTTTGGAGAAAAGCTCATGCTTCCTGTTCGGCAAATGCAGCCAAGGTCATGTTTACAGAAGGAAATATCATGTTTTCTCAGGTTTCTGAAGCTTTCGTCCTAGAAAACTCGAATGTGTGGCGTATTAGACTCCAGGTGGAACCAATTAGCGTTTGCCAGCTGAGAACAAAAACTTACATGCTAAAATGCATTCAAAACCGTGAAGTCCATAGAGAATGTCCAGAAAACACAAACAAACACAGAGGCTGTAGCAAGATCTGGGATGGAGATAGCCACAACACACCAGATAGTTCTGTTTTCATCCAGAGTATCTGGACAAAATGTTGTGTATTGTGGGTGAAACTCTACCAAAAATCAACGTGAAAGTTGTTTTGGAGAAAAGCTCATGCTTCCTGTTCGGCAAATGCAGCCAATGTCATGTTTACAGAAAGAAATATCATGTTTTCTCAGGTTTCTGAAGCTTTCTTCCTAGAAAACTCGAATGTGTGGCGTATTAGACTCCAGGTGGAACCAATTAGCGTTTGCCAGCTGAAAACAAAAACTTACATGCTAAAATGCATTCAAAACCGTAAAGTCCATAGAGAATGTCCAGAAAACACAAACAAACACAGAGGCTGTAGCAAGATCTGGGATGGAGATAGCCACAACACACCAGATAGTTTTGCTTTCATCCAGAGTATCTGGACAAAATGTTGTAGATTTCGGGTGAAACTTAACTGAAAATCACCGTGGAAGTGGTTTTGGAGAAACGCTCATGCTTCCTGTATGGCAAATACAGCCAATGTCATGTTTACAGAAAGAAATATCATGTTTTCTCAGGTTTCTGAAGCTTTCTTCCTAGAAAACTCGAATGTGTGGCGTATTAGACTCCAGGTGGAACCAATTAGCGTTTGCCAGCTGAAAACAAAAAGGGTCCTGCTAAAATGCATTCAAAACCGTAAGGTCCATAGAGAATATCCAGAAAACACAAACACAGAGGCTGCAGAAAGATGTGGGATTGAGATAGCCACAAAACAACAGATAGTTTTCTTTTCATCCAGAGTATCTGGACAAAATGTTGTAGTATCCCGGTGATATTTAACCAAAAATCACGGTGAAAGTGGTTTTGGTGAAAAGCACAATCTTCCTGTTCGGCAAATGCATCCAATGTCATGTTTACAGAAAGAAATATCATGTTTTCTCAGGTTTCTGAAGCTTTCTTCCTAGAAAACTCGAATGTGTGGCGTATTAGACTCCAGGTGGAACCAATTAGCGTTTGCCAGCTGAAAACAAAAAGGGTCCTGCTAAAATGCATTCAAAACCGTAAGGTCCATAGAGAATATCCAGAAAACACAAACACAGAGGCTGTAGAAAGATGTGGGATGGAGATAGCCACAAAACAACAGATAGTTTTCTTTTCATCCAGAGTATCTGGACAAAATGTTGTAGTATCCCGGTGATATTTAACCAAAAATCACGGTGAAAGTGGTTTTGGTGAAAAGCACAATCTTCCTGTTCGGCAAATGCATCCAATGTCATGTTTACAGAAAGAAATATCATGTTTTCTCAGGTTTCTGAAGCTTTCTTCCTAGAAAACTCGAATGTGTGGCGTATTAGACTCCAGGTGGAACCAAATAGCGTTTGCCAGCTGAAAACAAAAACTTACATGCTAAAATGCATTCAAAACCGTAAAGTCCAAAGAGAATGTCCAGAAAACACAAACAAACACAGAGGCTGTAGCAAGATCTGGGATGGAGATAGCCGCAACACACCAGATAGTTTTGTTTTCATCCAGATTATCTGGACAAAATGTTGTGGATTTCGGGTGAAACTTAACTGAAAATCACCGTGAAAGTGGTTTTGGAGAAACGCTCATGCTTCCTGTATGACAAATACAGCCAATGTCATGTTTACAGAAAGAAATATCATGTTTTCTCAGGTTTCTGAAGCTTTCTTCCTAGAAAACTCGAATGTGTGGCGTATTAGACTCCAGGTGGAACCAATTAGCGTTTGCCAGCTGAAAACAAAAACTTACATGCTAAAATGCATTCAAAACCGTAAAGTCCATAGAGAATGTCTAGAAAACACAAACAAACACAGAGGCTGTAGCAAGATGCGGGATTGAGATAGCCACAACACACCAGATAGTTTTGTTTTCATCCAGAGTATCTGGACAAAATGTTGTAGTATCCTGGTAAAATTTAACCAAAAATCACCGTGGAAGTGGTTTTGGAGAAAAGCACAATCTTCCTGTTCGGCAAATGCATCCAATGTCATGTTTACAGAAAGAAATATCATGTTTTCTCAGGTTTCTGAAGCTTTCTTCCTAGAAAACTCGAATGTGGCGTATTAGACTCCAGGTGGAACCAATTAGCGTTTGCCAGCTGAAAACAAAATGGGTCCTGCTAAAATGCATTCAAAACCGTAAAGTCCATAGAGAATATCCAGAAAACACAAACACAGAGGCTGTAGAAAGATGTGGGATTGAGATAGCCACAAAACAACAGATAGTTTTGCTTTCATCCAGAGTATCTGGACAAAATGTTGTGGATTTCAGGCGAAACTTAACCAAAAATCACCGTGGAAGTGGTTTTGGAGAAAAGCTCATGCTTCCTGCTCGGCAAATGCAGCCAATGTCATGTTTACAGAAAGAAATATCATGTTTTCTCAGGTTTCTGAAGCTTTCTTCCTAGAAAACTCGAATGTGTGGCGTATTAGACTCCAGGTGGAACCAATTAGCGTTTGCCAGCTGAGAACAAAAACTTACTTGCTAAAATGCATTCAAAACCGTAAAGTCCATAGAGAATGTCCAGAAAACACAAACAAACACAGAGGCTGTAGCAAGATATGGGATTGAGATAGCCACAACACACCAGATAGTTTTGCTTTCATGCAGAGTATCTGGACAAAATGTTGTGGATTTCAGGTGAAATTTAACCAAAAATCACGGTGAAAGTGGTTTTGGAGAAAAGCTCATGCTTCCTGTTCGGCAAATGCAACCAAGGTCATGTTTACAGAAGGAAATATCATGTTTTCTCAGCTTTCTAGAGCTTTCTTCCTAGAAAACTCGAATGTGTGGAGGATTTGACTCCAGGTGGAACCAATCAGTGTTTGGCAGCTGAAAACAAAAACTTACATGCTAAAATGCATTCAAAACCGTAAAGTCCATAGAGAATGTCCAGAAAACACAAACACACACAGAGGCTGTAGCAAGATCTGGGATTGAGATAGCTGAAAACAACCAGATATCTTTGTTTTCATCCAGGAGTATCGGGACAAATTGTTGTAGTTTTGAAGTAAAATTTAACCAAAAAATCACCGTGAAAGTGGTTTTGGAGAAAAGCACAATCTTCCTGTTTGGCTAGTGCATCCAATGTCATGTTTACAGAAAGAAATATCATGTTTTCTCAGGTTTCTGAAGATTTCTTCCTAGAAAACTCGAATGTGTGGAGGATTTGACTCCAGGTGGAACCAGTTAGCATTTGGCAGCTAAAAACAAAAAATTACATGCTAAAATGCATTCAAAACCGTAAATTCCATAGAGAATGTCCAGAAAACACAAACACACACAGAGGCTGTAGCAAGATCTGGGATTGAGATAGCCACAACACACCAGATAGTTTTGTTTTCATCCAGGAGTATCTGGACAAATTGTTGAGGATTTCAGGTGAAATTTAACCAAAAATCACCGTGAAAGTGGTTTTGGAGAAATGCACAATCTTCCTGTTTGGCAAATGCATCCAATGTCATGTTTACAGAAAGAAATATCATGTTTTCTCAGGTTTCTTGAGCTTTCTTCCCAGAAAACTCGCATGTGTGGAGGATTTGACTCCAGGTGGAACCAATTAGCGTTTGGCAGCTAAAAACAAAAACTTACATGCTAAAATGCATTCAAAACTTTCAACTCTATAGAGAATGTCCAGAAAACACAAACACACACAGAGGCTGTAGCAAGATCTGGGATTGAGGTAGCCACAACACACCAGATAGTTTTGCTTTCATCCAGAGTATCTGGACAAAATGTTGTGGATTTCGTGTGAAACTTAACCAAAAATCACCGTGAAAGTGGTTTTGGAGAAAAACTCATGCTACCTGTTCGGCAAATGCAGCCAATGTCATGTTTACAGAAAGAAATATCATGTTTTCTCAGGTTTCTGAAGCTTTCTTCCTAGAAAACTCGAATGTTAGAGTATTTGACTCCAGATGGAACCAATTAGCGTTTGGCAGCTAAAAACAAAACCTTACATGCTAAAATGCATTCAAAACCTAAAAGTTCATAGAGAATGTCCAGAAAACACAAACACACACAGAGGCTGTAGCAAGATCTGGGATTGAGATAGCCACAACACACCAGATCGTTTTGTGTTCATCCAGGAGTATCTGGACAAATTGTTGTGGATTTCGGGTGAAATTTAACCAAAAATCACCGTGAAAGTGGTTTTGGAGAAAAGCACAATCTTCCAGTTCAGCAAATGCATCCAATGTCATGTTTACAGAAAGAAATATCATGTTTCTCAGGTTTCTGAAGCTTTCTTCCCAAAAAACTCGAATGTGTGGGTGATTTGACTCCAGGTGGAACCAATTAGCGTTTGGAGGCTAAAAACAAAAACTTACATGCTAAAATGCATTCAAAACTTTCAAGTCTATAGAGAATGTCCAGAAAACACAAACAAACACAGAGGCTGTAGCAAGATCTGGGATTGAGGTAGCCACAACACACCAGATATCTTTGTTTTCATCCAGGAGTATCTAGACAATTTGTTGTAGTTTTGAAGTGAAATTTAACCAAAAATCACCGTGAAAGTGGTTTTGGAGAAATGCACAATCTTCCTGTTCAGCAAATGCATCCAATGTCATGTTTACAGAAAGAAATATCATGTTTTCTCAGGTTTCTGAAGCTTTCTTCCTAGAAAACTCGAATGTGTGGAGGATTTGACTCCAGGTGGAACCAATTAGCGTTTGGCAGCTAAAAACAAAACCTTACATGCTAAAATGCATTCAAAACCGTAAAGTCCATAAAGAATGTCCAGAAAACACAAACACACACAGAGGCTGTAGCAAGATCTGGGATTGAGATAGCCACAACACACCAGATAGTTTTGTGTTCATCCAGGAGTATCTGGACAAATAGTTGTGGATTTCGGGTGAAATTTAACCAAAAATCACCGTGAAAGTGGTTTTGGAGAAAAGCACAATCTTCCAGTTCAGCAAATGCATCCAATGTCATGTTTACAGAAAGAAATATCATGTTTTCTCAGGTTTCTGGAGCTTTCTTCCTAGAAAACTCGAATGTGTGGAGGATTTGACTCCAGGTGGAACCAATTAGTGTTTGGCAGCTAAAAACAAAACCTTACATGCTAAAACGCATTCAAAACCGTAAAGTCCATAGAGAATGTCCAGAAAACACAAACAAACACAGAGGCTGTAGCAAGATCTGGGATTGAGGTAGCCACAACACACCAGATATCTTTGTTTTCATCCAGGAGTATCTAGACAATTTGTTGTAGTTTTGAAGTGAAATTTAACCAAAAATCACCGTGAAAGTGGTATGGGAGAAATGCACAATCTTCCTGTTCAGCAAATGCATCCAATGTCATGTTTACAGAAAGAAATATCATGTTTTCTCAGGTTTCTGAAGCTTTCTTCCTAGAAAACTCGAATGTGTGGAGTATTTGACTCCAGATGGAACCAATTAGCGTTTGGCAGCTAAAAACAAAACCTTACATGCTAAAATGCATTCAAAACCGTAAAGTCCATAGAGAATGTCCAGAAAACACAAACACACACAGAGGCTGTAGCAAGTTCTGGGATTGAGATAGCCACAACACACCAGATAGTTTTGTTTTCATCCAGGAGTATCTGGCCAAATTGTTGTAGTTTTGAAGTAAAATTTAATCAAAAAATCACCGTGAAAGTGGTTTTGGAGAAAAGCACAATCTTCCTGTTTGGCAAATGCATCCAATGTCATGTTTACAAATACAAATATCATGTTTTCTCAGGTTTCTGAAGCTTTCTTCCTAGAAAACTCGAATGTGTGGAGTATTTGTCTCCAGGAGGAACCAATTAGCGTTTCACAGCTAAAAACAAAAACTTACATGCTAAAATGCATTCAAAACTTTCAAGTCCATAGAGAATGTCCAGAAAACACAAACACACACAGAGGCTGTAGCAAGATCTGGGATTGAGATAGCTAAAAACAACCAGATATCTTTGTTTTCATCAAGGAGTATCTGGACAAATTGTTGTAGTTTTGATGTCAAATTTAACCAAAAAATCACCGTGAATGTGGTTTTGGAGAAAAGCACAATCTTCCTGTTTGGCTAGTGCATCCAATGTCATGTTTACAGAAAGAAATATCATGTTTTCTCAGGTTTCTGGAGCTTTCTTCCTAGAAAACTCGAATGTGTGGAGGATTTGACTCCAGGTGGAACCAGTTAGCGTTTGGCAGCTAAAAACAAAACCTTACATGCTAAAATGCATTCAAAACCGTAAAGTCCATAGAGAATGTCCAGAAAACACAAACACACACAGAGGCTGTAGCAAGATCTGGGATTGAGGTAGCCACAACACACCAGATAGTTTTGTGTTCATCCAGGAGTATCTGGACAAATAGTTGTGGATTTCGGGTGAAATTTAACCAAAAATCACCGTGAAAGTGGTTTTGGAGAAAAGCACAATCTTCCAGTTCAGCAAATGCATCCAATGTCATGTTTACAGAAAGAAATATAATGTTTTCTCAGGTTTCTGGAGCTTTCTTCCTAGAAAACTCGAATGTGTGGAGGATTTGACTCCAGGTGGAACCAATTAGTGTTTGGCAGCTAGAAACAAAACCTTACATGATAAAACGCATTCAAAACCGTAAAGTCCATAGAGAATGTCCAGAAAACACAAACACACACAGAGGCTGTAGCAAGATCTGGGATTGAGGTAGCCACAACACACCAGATATCTTTGTTTTCATCCAGGAGTATCTAGACAATTTGTTGTAGTTTTGAAGTGAAATTTAACCAAAAATCACCGTGAAAGTGGTTTTGGAGAAATGCACAATCTTCCTGTTCAGCAAATGCATCCAATGTCATGTTTACAGAAAGAAATATCATGTTTTCTCAGGTTTCTGAAGCTTTCTTCCTAGAAAACTCGAATGTGTGGAGGATTTGACTCCAGGTGGAACCAATTAGCGTTTGGCAGCTAAAAACAAAACCTTACATGCTAAAATGCATTCAAAACCGTAAAGTCCATAAAGAATGTCCAGAAAACACAAACACACACAGAGGCTGTAGCAAGATCTGGGATTGAGATAGCCACAACACACCAGATAGTTTTGTGTTCATCCAGGAGTATCTGGACAAATAGTTGTGGATTTCGGGTGAAATTTAACCAAAAATCACCGTGAAAGTGGTTTTGGAGAAAAGCACAATCTTCCAGTTCAGCAAATGCATCCAATGTCATGTTTACAGAAAGAAATATCATGTTTTCTCAGGTTTCTGGAGCTTTCTTCCTAGAAAACTCGAATGTGTGGAGGATTTGACTCCAGGTGGAACCAATTAGTGTTTGGCAGCTAAAAACAAAACCTTACATGCTAAAACGCATTCAAAACCGTAAAGTCCATAGAGAATGTCCAGAAAACACAAACAAACACAGAGGCTGTAGCAAGATCTGGGATTGAGGTAGCCACAACACACCAGATATCTTTGTTTTCATCCAGGAGTATCTAGACAATTTGTTGTAGTTTTGAAGTGAAATTTAACCAAAAATCACCGTGAAAGTGGTATGGGAGAAATGCACAATCTTCCTGTTCAGCAAATGCATCCAATGTCATGTTTACAGAAAGAAATATCATGTTTTCTCAGGTTTCTGAAGCTTTCTTCCTAGAAAACTCGAATGTGTGGAGTATTTGACTCCAGATGGAACCAATTAGCGTTTGGCAGCTAAAAACAAAACCTTACATGCTAAAATGCATTCAAAACCGTAAAGTCCATAGAGAATGTCCAGAAAACACAAACACACACAGAGGCTGTAGCAAGTTCTGGGATTGAGATAGCCACAACACACCAGATAGTTTTGTTTTCATCCAGGAGTATCTGGCCAAATTGTTGTAGTTTTGAAGTAAAATTTAATCAAAAAATCACCGTGAAAGTGGTTTTGGAGAAAAGCACAATCTTCCTGTTTGGCAAATGCATCCAATGTCATGTTTACAAATACAAATATCATGTTTTCTCAGGTTTCTGAAGCTTTCTTCCTAGAAAACTCGAATGTGTGGAGTATTTGTCTCCAGGAGGAACCAATTAGCGTTTCACAGCTAAAAACAAAAACTTACATGCTAAAATGCATTCAAAACTTTCAAGTCCATAGAGAATGTCCAGAAAACACAAACACACACAGAGGCTGTAGCAAGATCTGGGATTGAGATAGCTAAAAACAACCAGATATCTTTGTTTTCATCAAGGAGTATCTGGACAAATTGTTGTAGTTTTGATGTCAAATTTAACCAAAAAATCACCGTGAATGTGGTTTTGGAGAAAAGCACAATCTTCCTGTTTGGCTAGTGCATCCAATGTCATGTTTACAGAAAGAAATATCATGTTTTCTCAGGTTTCTGAAGCTTTCTTCCTAGAAAACTCGAATGTGTGGAGGATTTGACTCCAGGTGGAACCAGTTAGCGTTTGGCAGCTAAAAACAAAACCTTACATGCTAAAATGCATTCAAAACCGTAAAGTCCATAGAGAATGTCCAGAAAACACAAACACACACAGAGGCTGTAGCAAGATCTGGGATTGAGGTAGCCACAACACACCAGATAGTTTTGTGTTCATCCAGGAGTATCTGGACAAATAGTTGTGGATTTCGGGTGAAATTTAACCAAAAATCACCGTGAAAGTGGTTTTGGAGAAAAGCACAATCTTCCAGTTCAGCAAATGCATCCAATGTCATGTTTACAGAAAGAAATATAATGTTTTCTCAGGTTTCTGGAGCTTTCTTCCTAGAAAACTCGAATGTGTGGAGGATTTGACTCCAGGTGGAACCAATTAGTGTTTGGCAGCTAGAAACAAAACCTTACATGCTAAAACGCATTCAAAACCGTAAAGTCCATAGAGAATGTCCAGAAAACACAAACACACACAGAGGCTGTAGCAAGATCTGGGATTGAGGTAGCCACAACACACCAGATATCTTTGTTTTCATCCAGGAGTATCTAGACAATTTGTTGTAGTTTTGAAGTGAAATTTAACCAAAAATCACCGTGAAAGTGGTTTTGGAGAAATGCAAAATCTTCCTGTTCAGCAAATGCATCCAATGTGATGTTTACAGAAAGAAATATCATGTTTTCTCAGGTTGCTGAAGCTTTCTTCCTAGAAAACTCGAATGTGTGGAGTATTTGACTCCAGATGGAACCAATTAGCGTTTGGCAGCTAAAAACAAAACCTTACATGCTAAAATGCATTCAAAACCGTAAAGTCCATAGAGAATGTCCAGAAAACACAAACACACACAGAGGCTGTAGCAAGTTCTGGGATTGAGATAGCCACAACACACCAGATAGTTTTGTTTTCATCCAGGAGTATCTGGCCAAATTGTTGTAGTTTTGAAGTAAAATTTAATCAAAAAATCACCGTGAAAATGGTTTTGGAGAAAAGCACAATCTTCCTGTTTGGCAAATGCATCCAATGTCATGTTTACAAATACAAATATCATGTTTTCTCAGGTTTCTGAAGCTTTCTTCCAGAAAACTCGAATGTGTGGAGTATTTGTCTCCAGGAGGAACCAATTAGCGTTTCACAGCTAAAAACAAAACCTTACATGCTAAAATGCATTCAAAACTTTCAAGTCCATAGAGAATGTCCAGAAAACACAAACACACACAGAGGCTGTAGCAAGATCTGGGATTGAGATAGCTAAAAACAACCAGATATCTTTGTTTTCATCCAGGAGTATCTGGACAAATTGTTGTAGTTTTGAAGTGAAATTTAACCAAAAAATCACCGTGAATGTGGTTTCGGAGAAAAGCACAATCTTCCTGTTTGGCTAGTGCATCCAATGTCATGTTTACAGAAAGAAATATCATGTTTTCTCAGGTTTCTGAAGCTTTCTTCCTAGAAAACTCGAATGTGTGGAGGATTTGACTCCAGGTGGAACCAATTAGCGTTTGGCATCTAAAAACAAAAAATTACATGCTAAAATGCATTCAAAACCGGAAAGTCCATAGAGAATGTCCAGAAAACACAAACACACACAGAGGCTATAACAAGATCTGGGATTGAGATAGCCACAACACACCAGATAGTTTTGTTTTCATCCAGGAGTATCTGGACAAATTGTTGTGGATTTCAGGTGAAATTTAACCAAAAATCACCGTGAAAGTGGTTTTGGAGAAATGCACAATCTTCCTGTTCGGCAAATGCATCCAATGTCATGTTTACAGAAAGAAATATCATGTTTTCTCAGGTTTCTGGAGCTTTCTTCCCAGAAAACTCGAATGTGCGGATGATTTGACTCCAGGTGGAACCAATTAGCGTTTGGCATCTAAAAACAAAAACTTACATTCTAAAATGCATTCAAAATTTTCAAGTCTATAGAGAATGTCCAGAAAACACAAACAAACACAGAGGCTGTAGCAAGATCTGGGATTGAGGTAGCAACAACACACCAGATATCTTTGTTTTCATCCAGGAGTATCTAGACAATTTGTTGTAGTTTTGAAGTGAAATTTAACCAAAAATCACCGTGAAAGTGGTTTTGGAGAAATGCACAATCTTCCTGTTCAGCAAATGCATCCAATGTGATGTTTACAGAAAGAAATATCATGTTTTCTCAGGTTTCTGGAGCTTTCTTCCCAAAAAACTCGAATGTGTGGATGATTTGACTCCAGGTGGAACCAATTAGCGGTGGCGGCTAAAAACAAAACCTTACATGCTAAAATGCATTCAAAACCGTAAAGTCCATAGAGAATGTCCAGAAAACACAAACACACACAGAGGCTGTAGCAAGATCTGGGATTGAGATAGCCACAACACACCAGATAGTTTTGTGTTCATCCAGGAGTATCTGGACAAATTGTTGTAGTTTTGAATAAAATTTAATCAAAAAATCACCGTGAAAGTGGTTTTGGAGAAAAGCACAATCTTCCTGTTTGGCAAATGCATCCAATGTCATGTTTACAAATACAAATATCATGTTTTCTCAGGTTTCTGAAGCTTTCTTCCTAGAAAACTCGAATGTGTGGAGTATTTGACTCCAGGAGGATCCAGTTAGCGTTTGGCAGCTAAAAACAAAAACTTACATGCTAAAATGCATTCAACACTTTCAAGTCCATAGAGAATGTCCAGAAAACACAAACACACACAGAGGCTGTAGCAAGATCTGGGATTGAGATAGCTGAAAACAACCAGATATCTTTGTTTTCATCCAGGAGTATCTGGACAAATTGTTGTAGTTTTGAAGTGAAATTTAACCAAAAAATCACCGTGAAAGTGGATTTGGAGAAAAGCACAATCTTCCTGTTCGGCAAATGCATCCAATGTCATGTTTACAGAAAGAAATATCATGTTTTCTCAGGTTTCTGGAGCTTTCTTCCTAGAAAACTCGAATGTGTGGATGATTTGACTCCAGGTGGAACCAATTAGCGTTTGGCATCTAAAAACAAAAACTTACATGCTAAAATGCATTTAAAATTTTCAAGTCTATAGAGAATGTCCAGAAAACACAAACAAACACAGAGGCTGTAGCAAGATCTGGGATTGAGGTAGCCACAACACACCAGATATCTTTGTTTTCATCCAGGAGTATCTAGACAATTTGTTGTAGTTTTGAAGTGAAATTTAACCAAAAATCACCGTGAAAGTGGTTTTGGAGAAATGCAAAATCTTCCTGTTCAGCAAATGCATCCAATGTGATGTTTACAGAAAGAAATATCATGTTTTCTCAGGTTTCTGAAGCTTTCTTCCTAGAAAACTCGAATGTGTGGAGTATTTGACTCCAGATGGAACCAATTAGCGTTTGGCAGCTAAAAACAAATCCTTACATGCTAAAATGCATTCAAAACCGTAAAGTCCATAGAGAATGTCCAGAAAACACAAACACACACAGAGGCTGTAGCAAGATCTGGGATTGAGATAGCCACAACACACCAGATAGTTTTGTTTTCATCCAGGAATATCTGGACAAATTGTTGTAGTTTTGAAGTAAAATTTAATCAAAAACTCACCGTGAAAGTGGTTTTGGAGAAAAGCACAATCTTCCTGTTTGGCAAATGCATCCAATGTCATGTTTACAAATACAAATATCATGTTTTGTGAGGTTTCTGAAGCTTTCTTCCTAGAAAACTCGAATGTGTGGAGTATTTGACTCCAGGAGGAACCAATTAGCTTTTCATAGCTAAAAACAAAAACTTACATGCTAAAATGCATTCAAAACTTTCAAGTCCATAGAGAATGTCCAGAAAACACAAACACACACAGAGGCTGTAGCAAGATCTGGGATTGAGATAGCTAAAAACAACCAGATATCTTTGTTTGCATCCAGGAGTATCTGGACAAATTGTTGTAGTTTTGAAGTGAAATTTAACCAAAAAATCACCGTGAAAGTGGTTTTGGAGAAAAGCACAATCTTCCTGTTTGGCTAGTGCATCCAATGTCATGTTTACAGAAAGAAATATCATGTTTTCTCTGGTTTCTGAAGCTTTCTTCCTAGAAAACTCGAATGTGTGTAGGATTTGACTCCAGGTGGAACCAGTTAGCGTTTGGCAGCTAAAAACAAAAAATTACATGCTAAAATGCATTCAAAACCTTAAAGTCCATAGAGAATGTCCAGAAAACACAAACACACACAGAGGCTGTAGCAAGATCTGGGATTGAGATAGCCACAACACACCAGATAGTTTTGTTTTCATCCAGGAGTATCTGGACAAATTGTTGAGGATTTCGGGTGAAATTTAACCAAAAATCACCGAGAAAGTGGTTTTGGAGAAATGCACAATCTTCCTGTTCGGCAAATGCATCCAATGTCATGTTTACAAATACGAATATCATGTTTTCTCAGGTTTCTGGAGCTTTCTTCCTGGAAAACTCGAATGTGTGGAGTATTTGACTCCAGATGGAACCAATTAGCGTTTGGCAGCTAAAAACAAAACCTTACATGCTAAAATGCATTCAAAACCATAAAGTCCATAGAGAATGTCCAGAAAACACAAACACACACAGAGGCTGTAGCAAGATCTGGGATTGAGATAGCTAAAAACAACCAGATATCTTTGTTTGCATCCAGGAGCATCTGGACAAATTGTTGTAGTTTTGAAGTGAAATTTAACCAAAAAATCACCGTGAAAGTGGTTTTGGAGAAATGCACAATCTTCCTGTTCAGCAAATGCATCCAATGTGATGTTTACAGAAAGAAATATCATGTTTTCTCAGGTTTCTGGAGCTTTCTTCCCAAAAAACTCGAATGTGTGGATGATTTGACTCCAGGTGGAACCAATTAGCGTTTGTCGGCTAAAAACAAAACCTTACATGCTAAAATGCATTCAAAACCGTAAAGTCCATAGAGAATGTCCAGAAAACACAAACACACACAGAGGCTGTAGCAAGATCTGGGATTGAGATAGCCACAACACACCAGATAGTTTTGTTTTCATCCAGGAGTATCTGGACAAATTGTTGAGGATTTCAGGTGAAATTTAACCAAAAATCACCGTGAAAGTGGTTTTGGAGAAATGCACAATCTTCCTGTTCGGCAAATGCATCCAATGTCATGTTTACAGAAAGAAATATCATGTTTTCTCTGGTTTCTGAAGCTTTCTTCCTAGAAAACTCGAATGTGTGGAGTATTTGACTCCAGATGGAACCAATTAGCGTTTGGCAGCTAAAAACAAAACCTTACATGCTAAAATGCATTCAAAACCGTAAAGTCCATAGAGAATGTCCAGAAAACACAAACACACACAGAGGCTGTAGCAAGATCTGGGATTGAGATAGCCACAACACACCAGATACTTTTGTTTTCATCCAGGAATATCTGGACAAATTGTTGTAGTTTTGAAGTAAAATTTAATCAAAAAATCACCGTGAAAGTGGTTTTGGAGAAAAGCACAATCTTCCTGTTTGGCAAATGCATCCAATGTCATGTTTACAGAAAGAAATATCATGTTTTCTCAGGTTTCTGAAGCTTTCTTCCTAGAAAACTCGAATGTGTGGAGTATTTGACTCCAGGAGGAACCAGTTAGCGTTTCACAGCTAAAAACAAAAACTTACATGCTAAAATGCATTTAAAATTTTCAAGTCTATAGAGAATGTCCAGAAAACACAAACAAACACAGAGGCTGTAGCAACATCTGGGATTGAGGTAGCCACAACACACCAGATATCTTTGTTTTCATCCAGAGTTTCTAGACAATTTGTTGTAGTTTTGAAGTGAAATTTAACCAAAAATCACCGTGAAAGTGGTTTTGGAGAAATGCACAATCGTCCTGTTCAGCAAATGCATCCAATGTGATGTTTACAG
The DNA here is from genome assembly GCF_964237555.1 of Oryctolagus cuniculus. Taxonomy (NCBI): domain Eukaryota; kingdom Metazoa; phylum Chordata; class Mammalia; order Lagomorpha; family Leporidae; genus Oryctolagus; species Oryctolagus cuniculus. The sequence goes on from NC_091451.1 coordinate 1,340,521, forward strand.
AAAGAAATATCATGTTTTCTCAGGTTTCTGGAGCTTTCTTCCTAGAAAACTCGAATGTGTGGAGTATTTGACTCCAGATGGAACCAATTAGCGTTTGGCAGCTAAAAAGAAATCCTTACATGCTAAAATGCATTCAAAACCGTAAAGTCCATAGAGAATGTCCAGAAAACACAAACACACACAGAGGCTGTAGCAAGATCTGGGATTGAGATAGCCACAACACACCAGATAGTTTTGTTTTCATCCAGGAGTATCTGGACAAATTGTTGAGGATTTCAGGTGAAATTTAACCAAAAATCACCGTGAAAGTGGTTTTGGAGAAATGCACAATCTTCCAGTTCGGCAAATGCATCCAATGTCATGTTTACAGAAAGTAATATCATGTTTTTTCAGGTTTCTGGAGCTTTCTTCCTAGAAAACTCGAATGTGTGGATGATTTGACTCCAGGTGGAACCAATTAGCGTTTGGCATCTAAAAACAAAAACTTACATGCTAAAATGCATTCAAAACTTTCAAGTCTATAGAGAATGTCCAGAAAACACAAACAAACACAGAAGCTGTAGCAAGATCTGGGATTGCGGTAGCCACAACACATGAGATATCTTTGTTTTCATCCAGGAGTATCTAGACAATTTGTTGTAGTTTTGAAGTGAAATTTAACCAAAAATCACCGTGAAAGTGGTTTTCGAGAAATGCACAATCTTCCTGTTTGGCTAGTGCATCCAATGTCATGTTTACAGAAAGAAATATCATGTTTTCTCTGGTTTTTGAAGCTATCTTCCTAGAAAACTCGAATGTGTGGATGATTTGACTCCAGGTGGAACCAATTAGCGTTTGGCGGCTAAAAACAAAACCTTACATGCTAAAATGCATTCAAAACCGTAAAGTCCATAGAGAATGTCCAGAAAACACAAACACACACAGAGGCTGTAGCAAGATCTGGGATTGAGATAGCCACAACACACCAGATAGTTTTGTTTTCATCCAGGAATATCTGGACAAATTGTTGTAGTTTTGAAGTAAAATTTAATCAAAAACTCACCGTGAAAGTGGTTTTGGAGAAAAGCACAATCTTCCTGTTTGGCAAATGCATCCAATGTCATGTTTACAAATACAAATATCATGTTTTCTGAGGTTTCTGAAGCTTTCTTCCTAGAAAACTCGAATGTGTGGAGTATTTGACTCCAGGTGGAACCAATTAGCTTTTCATAGCTAAAAACAAAAACTTACATGCTAAAATGCATTCAAAACTTTCAAGTCCATAGAGAATGTCCAGAAAACACAAACACACACAGAGGCTGTAGCAAGATCTGGGATTGAGATAGCTAAAAACAACCAGATATCTTTGTTTGCATCCAGGAGTATCTGGACAAATTGTTGTAGTTTTGAAGTGAAATTTAACCAAAAAATCACCGTGAAAGTGGTTTTGGAGAAAAGCACAATCTTCCTGTTTGGCTAGTGCATCCAATGTCATGTTTACAGAAAGAAATATCATGTTTTCTCTGGTTTCTGAAGCTTTCTTCCTAGAAAACTCGAATGTGTGGAGGATTTGACTCCAGGTGGAACCAGTTAGCGTTTGGCAGCTAAAAACAAAAACTTACATGCTAAAATGCATTCAAAACCGTGAAGTCCATAGAGAATGTCCAGAAAACACAAACACACACAGAGGCTGTAGCAAGATCTGGGATTGAGATAGCCACAACACACCAGATAGTTTTGTTTTCATCCAGGAGTATCTGGACAAATTGTTGAGGATTTCAGGTGAAATTTAACCAAAAATCACCGTGAAAGTGGTTTTGGAGAAATGCACAATCTTCCTGTTCGGCAAATGCATCCAATGTCATGTTTACAGAAAGAAATATCATGTTTTCTCAGGTTTCTGAAGCTTTCTTCCTAGAAAACTCGAATGTGTGGAGTATTTGACTCCAGATGGAACCAATTAGCGTTTGGCAGCTAAAAACAAAACCTTACATGCTAAAATGCATTCAAAACCGTAAAGTCCATAGAGAATGTCCAGAAAACACAAACACACACAGAGGCTGTAGCAAGATCTGGGATTGAGATAGCCACAACACACCAGATAGTTTTGTTTTCATCCAGGAATATCTGGACAAATTGTTGTAGTTTTGAAGTAAAATTTAATCAAAAAATCACCGTGAAAGTGGTTTTGGAGAAAAGCACAATCTTCCTGTTTGGCAAATGCATCCAATGTCATGTTTACAAATACAAATATCATGTTTTCTCAGGTTTCTGAAGCTTGCTTCCTAGAAAACTCGAATGTGTGGAGTATTTGACTCCAGGAGGAACCAGTTAGCGTTTCACAGCTAAAACCAAAAACTTACATGCTAAAATGCATTCAAAACTTTCAAGTCCATAGAGAATGTCCAGAAAACACAAACACACACAGAGGCTGTAGCAAGATCTGGGATTGAGATAGCTGAAAACAACCAGATATCTTTGTTTTCATCCAGGAGTATCTGGACAAATTGTTGTAGTTTTGAAGTGAAATTTAACCAAAAAATCACCGTGAAAGTGGATTTGGAGAAAAGCACAATCTTCCTGTTCGGCAAATGCATCCAATGTCATGTTTACAGAAAGAAATATCATGTTTTCTCAGGTTTCTGGAGCTTTCTTCCTAGAAAACTCGAATGTGTGGATGATTTGACTCCAGGTGGAACCAATTAGCGTTTGGCATCTAAAAACAAAAACTTACATGCTAAAATGCATTTAAAATTTTCAAGTCTATAGAGAATGTCCAGAAAACACAAACAAACACAGAGGCTGTAGCAAGATCTGGGATTGAGGTAGCCACAACACACCAGATATCTTTGTTTTCATCCAGAGTATCTAGACAATTTGTTGTAGTTTTGAAGTGAAATTTAACCAAAAATCACCGTGAAAGTGGTTTTGGAGAAATGCACAATCTTCCTGTTCTGCAAATGCATCCAATGTCATGTTTACAGAAAGAAATATCATGTTTTCTCAGGTTTCTGGAGCTTTCTTCCTAGAAAACTCGAATGTGTGGAGTATTTGACTCCAGATGGAACCAATTATCGTTTGGCAGCTAAAAAGAAATCCTTACATGCTAAAATGCATTCAAAACCGTAAAGTCCATAGAGAATGTCCAGAAAACACAAACACACACAGAGGCTGTAGCAAGATCTGGGATTGAGATAGCCACAACACACCAGATAGTTTTGTTTTCATCCAGGAGTATCTGGACAAATTGTTGAGGATTTCAGGTGAAATTTAACCAAAAATCACCGTGAAAGTGGTTTTGGAGAAATGCACAATCTTCCTGTTCGGCAAATGCATCCAATGTCATGTTTACAGAAAGAAATATCATGTTTTCTCAGGTTTCTGGAGCTTTCTTCCCAGAAAACTCGAATGTGTGGATGATTTGACTCCAGGTGGAACCAATTAGCGTTTGAAAGCTAAAAACAAAAACTTACATGCTAAAATGCATTCAAAACTTTCAAGTCTATAGAGAATGTCCAGAAAACACAAACAAACACAGAAGCTGTAGCAAGATCTGGGATTGCGGTAGCCACAACACACGAGATATCTTTGCTTTCATCCAGGAGTATCTAGACAATTTGTTGTAGTTTTGAAGTGAAATTTAACCAAAAATCACCGTGAAAGTGGTTTTCGAGAAATGCACAATCTTCCTGTTTGGCTAGTGCATCCAATGTCATGTTTACAGAAAGAAATATCATGTTTTCTCTGGTTTCTGAAGCTATCTTCCTAGAAAACTCGAATGTGTGGATGATTTAACTCCAGGTGGAACCAATTTTCGTTTGGCGGCTAAAAACAAAACCTTACATGCTAAAATGCATTCAAAACCGTAAAGTCCATAGAGAATGTCCAGAAAACACAAACACACACAGAGGCTGTAGCAAGATCTGGGATTGAGATAGCCACAACACACCAGATAGTTTTGTTTTAATCCAGGAATATCTGGACAAATTGTTGTAGTTTTGAAGTGAAATTTAACCAAAAAATCACCGTGAAAGTGGTTTTGGAGAAAAGCACAATCTTCCTGTTTGGCTAGTGCATCCAATGTCATGTTGACAGAAAGAAATATCATGTTTTCTCAGGTTTCTGAAGCTTTCTTCCTAGAAAACTCGAATGTGTGGAGGATTTGACTCCAGGTGGAACCAGTTAGCGTTTGGCAGCTAAAAACAAAAAATTACATGCTAAAATGCATTCAAAAACTTAAAGTCCATAGAGAATGTCCAGAAAACACAAACACACACAGAGGCTGTAGCAAGATCTGGGATTGAGATAGCCACAACACACCAGATAGTTTTGTTTTCATCCAGGAGTATCTGGACAAATTGTTGAGGATTTCAGGTGAAATTTAACCAAAAATCACCGTGAAAGTGGTTTTGGAGAAATGCACAATCTTCCTGTTCGGCAAATGCATCCAATGTCATGTTTACAGAAAGAAATATCATGTTTTCTCAGGTTTCTGGAGCTTTCTTCCTAGAAAACTCGAATGTGTGGAGTATTTGACTCCAGATGGAACCAATTAGCGTTTGGCAGCTAAAAACAAAACCTTACATGCTAAAATGCATTCAAAACCGTAAAGTCCATAGAGAATGTCCAGAAAACACAAACACACACAGAGGCTGTAGCAAGATCTGGGATTGAGATAGCCACAACACACCAGATAGTTTTGTTTTCATCCAGGAATATCTGGACAAATTGTTGTAGTTTTGAAGTAAAATTTAATCAAAAAATCACCGTCAAAGTGGTTTTGGAGAAAAGCACAATCTTCCTGTTTGGCAAATGCATCCAATGTCATGTTTACAAATACAAATATCATGTTTTCTCAGGTTTCTGAAGCTTTCTTCCTAGAAAACTCGAATGTGTGGAGTATTTGACTCCAGGAGGAACCAGTTAGCGTTTCACAGCTAAAAACAAAAACTTACATGCTAAAATGCATTCAAAACTTTCAAGTCCATAGAGAATGTCCAGAAAACACAAACACACACAGAGGCTGTAGCAAGATCTGGGATTGAGATAGCTGAAAACAACCAGATATCTTTGTTTTCATCCAGGAGTATCTGGACAAATTGTTGTAGTTTTGAAGTGAAATTTAACCAAAAAATCACCGTGAAAGTGGATTTGGAGAAAAGCACAATCTTCCTGTTCGGCAAATGCATCCAATGTCATGTTTACAGAAAGAAATATCATGTTTTCTCAGGTTTCTGGAGCTTTCTTCCTAGAAAACTCGAATGTGTGGATGATTTGACTCCAGGTGGAACCAATTAGCGTTTGGCATCTAAAAACAAAAACTTACATGCTAAAATGCATTTAAAATTTTCAAGTCTATAGAGAATGTCCAGAAAACACAAACACACACAGAGGCTGTAGCAAGATCTGGGATTGAGGTAGCCACAACACACCAGATATCTTTGTTTTCATCCAGAGTATCTAGACAATTTGTTGTAGTTTTGAAGTGAAATTTAACCAAAAATCACCGTGAAAGTGGTTTTGGAGAAATGCACAATCTTCCTGTTCAGCAAATGCATCCAATGTGATGTTTACAGAAAGAAATATCATGTTTTCTCAGGTTTCTGGAGCTTTCTTCCTAGAAAACTCGAATGTGTGGAGTATTTGACTCCAGATGGAACCAATTAGCGTTTGGCAGCTAAAAACAAATCCTTACATGCTAAAATGCATTCAAAACCGTAAAGTCCATAGAGAATGTCCAGAAAACACAAACACACACAGAGGCTGTAGCAAGATCTGGGATTGAGATAGCCACAACACACCAGATAGTTTTGTTTTCATCCAGGAGTATCTGGACAAATTGTTGAGGATTTCAGGTGAAATTTAACCAAAAATCACCGTGAAAGTGGTTTTGGAGAAATGCACAATCTTCCTGTTCGGCAAATGCATCCAATGTCATGTTTACAGAAAGAAATATCATGTTTTCTCAGGTTTCTGGAGCTTTCTTCCCAGAAAACTCGAATGTGTGGATGATTTGACTCCAGGTGGAACCAATTAGCGTTTGAAAGCTAAAAACAAAAACTTACATGCTAAAATGCATTCAAAACTTTCAAGTCTATAGAGAATGTCCAGAAAACACAAACAAACACAGAAGCTGTAGCAAGATCTGGGATTGCGGTAGCCACAACACACCAGATAGTTTTGTTTTCATCCAGGAGTATCTAGACAATTTGTTGTAGTTTTGAAGTGAAATTTAACCAAAAATCACCGTGAAAGTGGTTTTCGAGAAATGCACAATCTTCCTGTTTGGCTAGTGCATCCAATGTCATGTTTACAGAAAGAAATATCATGTTTTCTCTGGTTTCTGAAGCTATCTTCCTAGAAAACTCGAATGTGTGGATGATTTGACTCCAGGTGGAACCAATTAGCGTTTGGCGGCTAAAAACAAAACCTTACATGCTAAAATGCATTCAAAACCGTAAAGTCCATAGAGAATGTCCAGAAAACACAAACACACACAGAGGCTGTAGCAAGATCTGGGATTGAGATAGCCACAACACACCAGATAGTTTTGTGTTCATCCAGGAGTATCTGGACAAATTGTTGTAGTTTTGAAGTAAAATTTAATCAAAAAATCACCGTGAAAGTGGTTTTGGAGAAAAGCACAATCTTCCTGTTCGGCAAATGCATCCAATGTCATGTTTACAAATACAAATATCATGTTTTCTCAGGTTTCTGAAGCTTTCTTCCTAGAAAACTCGAATGTGTGGAGTATTTGACTCCAGGAGGAACCAGTTAGCGTTTCACAGCTAAAAACAAAAACTTACATGCTAAAATGCATTCAAAACTTTCAAGTCCATAGAGAATGTCCAGAAAACACAAACACACACAGAGGCTGTAGCAAGATCTGGGATTGAGATAGCTGAAAACAACCAGATATCTTTGTTTTCATCCAGGAGTATCTGGACAAATTGTTGTAGTTTTGAAGTGAAATTTAACCAAAAAATCATCGTGAAAGTGGATTTGGAGAAAAGCACAATCTTCCTGTTCGGCAAATGCATCCAATGTCATGTTTACAGAAAGAAATATCATGTTTTCTCTGGTTTCTGGAGCTTTCTTCCTAGAAAACTCGAATGTGTGGATGATTTGACTCCAGGTGGAACCAATTAGCGTTTGGCATCTAAAAACAAAAACTTACATGCTAAAATGCATTTAAAATTTTCAAGTCTATAGAGAATGTCCAGAAAACACAAACAAACACAGAGGCTGTAGCAAGATCTGGGATTGAGGTAGCCACAACACACCAGATATCTTTGTTTTCATCCAGGAGTATCTAGACAATTTGTTGTAGTTTTGAAGTGAAATTTAACCAAAAATCACCGTGAAAGTGGTTTTGGAGAAATGCAAAATCTTCCTGTTCAGCAAATGCATCCAATGTGATGTTTACAGAAAGAAATATCATGTTTTCTCAGGTTTCTGGAGCTTTCTTCCTAGAAAACTCGAATGTGTGGAGTATTTGACTCCAGATGGAACCAATTAGCGTTTGGCAGCTAAAAACAAAACCTTACATGCTAAAATGCATTCAAAACCGTAAAGTCCATAGAGAATGTACAGAAAACACAAACACACACAGAGGCTGTAGCAAGATCTGGGATTGAGATAGCCACAACACACCAGATAGTTTTGTTTTCATCCAGGAATATCTGGACAAATTGTTGTAGTTTTGAAGTAAAATTTAATCAAAAACTCACCGTGAAAGTGGTTTTGGAGAAAAGCACAATCTTCCTGTTTGGCAAATGCATCCAATGTCATGTTTACAAATACAGATATCATGTTTTCTGATGTTTCTGAAGCTTTCTTCCTAGAAAACTCGAATGTGTGGAGTATTTGACTCCAGGAGGAACCAATTAGCTTTTCATAGCTAAAAACAAAAACTTACATGCTAAAATGCATTCAAAACTTTCAAGTCCATAGAGAATGTCCAGAAAACACAAACACACACAGAGGCTGTAGCAAGATCTGGGATTGAGATAGCCACAACACACCAGATATTTTTGTTTGCATCCAGGAGTATCTGGACAAATTGTTGTAGTTTTGAAGTGAAATTTAACCAAAAATCACCGTGAAAGTGGTTTTGGAGAAAAGCACAATCTTCCTGTTTGGCTAGTGCATCCAATGTCATGTTTACAGAAAGAAATATCATGTTTTCTCAGGTTTCTGAAGCTTTCTTCCTAGAAAACTCGAATGTGTGGAGGATTTGACTCCAAGTGGAACCAGTTAGCGTTTGGCAGCTAAAAACAAAAACTTACATGCCAAAATGCATTCAAAACCATAAAGTCCATAGAGAATGTCCAGAAAACACAAACACACACAGAGGCTGTAGCAAGATCTGGGATTGAGATAGCCACAACACACCAGATAGTTTTGTTTTCATCCAGCAGTATCTGGACAAATTGTTGTGGATTCTGAGTGAAATTTAACCAAAAAATCACCGTGACAGTGGTTTTGGAGAAAAGCACAATCTTCCTGTTCGGCAAATGCATCCAATGTCATGTTTACAGAAAGAAATATCATGTTTTCTCAGGTTTCTGGAGCTTTCTTCCTAGAAAACTCGAATGTGTGGAGTATTTGACTCCAGATGGAACCAATTAGCGTTTGGCAGCTAAAAACAAAACCTTACATGCTAAAATGCATTCAAAACCGTAAAGTCCATAGAGAATGTCCAGAAAACACAAACACACACAGAGGCTGTAGCAAGATCTGGGATTGAGATAGCCACAACACACCAGATAGTTTTGTTTTCATCCAGGAGTATCTGGACAAATTGTTGTAGTTTTGAAGTAAAATTTAATCAAAAAATCACCGTCAAAGTGGTTTTGGAATAAAGCACAATCTTCCTGTTCGGCAAATGCATCCAATGTCATGTTTACAAATACAAATATCATGTTTTCTCAGGTTTCTGAAGCTTTCTTCCTAGAAAACTCGAATGTGTGGAGTATTTGACTCCAGGAGGAACCAGTTAGCGTTTCACAGCTAAAAACAAAAACTTACATGCTAAAATGCATTCAAAACTTTCAAGTCCATAGAGAATGTCCAGAAAACACAAACACACACAGAGGCTGTAGCAAGATCTGGGATTGAGATAGCTGAAAACAACCAGATATCTTTGTTTTCATCCAGGAGTATCTGGACAAATTGTTGTAGTTTTGAAGTGAAATTTAACCAAAAAATCACCGTGAAAGTGGATTTGGAGAAAAGCACAATCTTCCTGTTCGGCAAATGCATCCAATGTCATGTTTACAGAAAGAAATATCATGTTTTCGCAGGTTTCTGAAGCTTTCTTCCTAGAAAACTCGAATGTGTGGATGATTTGACTCCAGGTGGAACCAATTAGCGTTTGCCAGCTGAAAACAAAAACTTACATGCTAAAATGCATTTAAAATTTTCAAGTCTATAGAGAATGTCCAGAAAACACAAACAAACACAGAGGCTGTAGCAAGATCTGGGATTGAGGTAGCCACAACACACCAGATATCTTTGTTTTCATCCAGAGTATCTAGACAATTTGTTGTAGTTTTGAAGTGAAATTTAACCAAAAATCACCGTGAAAGTGGTTTTGGAGAAATGCAAAATCTTCCTGTTCAGCAAATGCATCCAATGTGATGTTTACAGAAAGAAATATCATGTTTTCTCAGGTTTCTGAAGCTTTCTTCCTAGAAAACTCGAATGTGTGGAGTATTTGACTCCAGATGGAACCAATTAGCGTTTGGCAGCTAAAAACAAAACCTTACATGCTAAAATGCATTCAAAACCGTAAAGTCCATAGAGAATGTCCAGAAAACACAAACACACACAGAGGCTGTAGCAAGATCTGGGATTGAGATAGCCACAACACACCAGATAGTTTTGTTTTCATCCAGGAGTATCTGGACAAATTGTTGAGGATTTCAGGTGAAATTTAACCAAAAATCACCGTGAAAGTGGTTTTGGAGAAATGCACAATCTTCCTGTTCGGCAAATGCATCCAATGTCATGTTTACAGAAAGAAATATCATGTTTTCTCAGGTTTCTGGAGCTTTCTTCCCAGAAAACTCGAATGTGTGGATGATTTGACTCCAGGTGGAACCAATTAGCGTTTGAAAGCTAAAAACAAAAACTTACATGCTAAAATGCATTCAAAACTTTCAAGTCTATAGAGAATGTCCAGAAAACACAAACAAACACAGAGGCTGTAGCAAGATCTGGGATTGCGGTAGCCACAACACACCAGATATCTTTGTTTTCATCCAGGAGTATCTAGACAATTTGTTGTAGTTTTGAAGTGAAATTTAACCAAAAATCACCGTGAAAGTGGTTTTGGAGAAATGCACAATCTTCCTGTTTGGCTAGTGCATCCAATGTCCTATTTACAGAAAGAAATATCATGTTTTCTCTGGTTTCTGAAGCTATCTTCCTAGAAAACTCGAATGTGTGGAGGATTTGACTCCAGGTGGAACCAGTTAGCGTTTGGCAGCTAAAAACAAAAAATTACATGCTAAAATGCATTCAAAACCGTAAAGTCCATAGAGAATGTCCAGAAAACACAAACACACACAGAGGCTGTAGCAAGATCTGGAATTGAGATAGCCACAACACACCAGATAGTTTTGTTTTCATCCAGGAGTATCTGGGCAAATTGTTGTGGATTTCGGGTGAAATTTAACCAAAAATCACCGTGAAAGTGGTTTTGGAGAAAAGCACAATCTTCCTCTTTGGAAAATGCATCCAATGTCATATTTACAGAAAGAAATATCATGTTTTCTCAGGTTTCTGAAGCTTTCTTCCTAGAAAACTCGAATGTGTGGAGTATTTGACTCCGGGTGGAACCAATTAGCGTTTCACAGCTAAAAACAAAACCTTACATGCTAAAATGCATTCAAAACTTTCAAGTCCATAGAGAATGTCCAGAAAACACAAACACACACAGAGGCTGTAGCAAGATCTGGGATTGAGATAGCTAAAAACAACCAGATATCTTTGTTTTCATCCAGGAGTATCTGGACAAATTGTTGTAGTTTTGAAGTGAAATTTAACCAAAAAATCACCGTGAAAGTGGTTTTGGAGAAAAGCACAATCTTCCTGTTCGGCAACTGCATCCAATGTCATGTTTACAGAAAGAAATATCATGTTTTCTCAGGTTTCTGAAGATTTCTTCCTAGAAAACTCGAATGTGTGGAGGATTTGACTCCAGGTGGAACCAGTTAGCGTTTGGCAGCTAAAAACAAAAACTTACATGCTAAAATGCATTCAAAACCTTAAAGTCCATAGAGAATGTCCAGAAAACACAAACACACACAGAGGCTGTAGCAAGATCTGGGATTGAGATAGCCACAACACACCAGATAGTTTTGTTTTCATTCAGGAGTATCTGGACAAATTGTTGTAGTTTTGAACTAAAATTTAACCAAAAATAATTGTGAAAGTGGTATTGGAGAAAAGCACAATATTCTTGTTCAGCAAATGCATCCAATGTCATGTTTACAGAAAGAAATATCATGTTTTCTCAGGTTTCTGAAGCTTTCTTCCTAGAAAACTCGAATGTGTGGAGGATTTCACTCCAGGTGGAACCAACTAGCGTTTTCTAGCTAAAAACAATAACTTACATGCTAAAATGCATTCAAAACCTTAAAGTCCGTAGAGAATGTCCAGAAAACACAAACACACACAGAGGCTGTAGCAAGATCTGGGATTGAGATAGCCACAACACACCAGATAGTTTTGTTTTCATCCAGGAGTATCTGGACAAATTGTTGTAGTTTTGAACTAAAATTGAACCAAAAATCACCGTGAAAGTGGTTTTGGAGAAAAGCACAATCTTCCTGTTCGGCAAATGCATCCAATGTCATGTTTACAGAAAGAAATATCATGTTTTCTCAGGTTTCTGAAGTTTTCTCCCTAGAAAACTCCAATGAGTAGAGGATTTGACTCCAGGTGAAACCAATTAGCGTTTGCCAGCAGAAAACAAAAAGGGTCCTGCTAAAATGCATTCAAAACTGTAAAGTCCATAGAGAATGTCCAGAAAACACAAACACACACAGAGGCTGTAGCAAGATCTCGGATTGAGATAGCCACAACACACCAGATAGTTTTGTTTTCATCCAGGAGTATCTTGACAAATTGTGGAGGATTTCAGGTGAAATTTAACCAAAAATCACCGTGAAAGTGGTTTTGAAGAAATGCACAATCTTCCTGTTCGGCAAATGCATCCAATGTCATGTTTACAGAAAGAAATATCATGTTTTCTCAGGTTTCTGGTGCTTTCTTTCCAGAAAACTCGAATGTGTGGATGATTTGACTCCAGGTGGAACCAATTAGCGTTTGGCATCTAAAAACAAAAACTTACATGCTAAAATGCATTCAAAACTTTCATGTCTATAGAGAATGTCCAGAAAACACAAACAAACACAGAGGCTGTAGCAAGATCTGGGATTGATGTAGCCACAACACACCAGATATCTTTGTTTTAATTCAGGAGTATCTAGACAAATTGTTGTGGATTTCGGGTGAAATTTAACCAAAAATCACCGTGAAAGTGGTTTTGGAGAAAAGCACAATCTTCCAGTTGAGCAAATGCATCCAATGTCATGTTTACAGAAAGAAATATCATGTTTTCTCAGGTTTCTGGAGCTTTCTTCCTAGAAAACTCGAATGTGTGGAGGATTTGACTCCAGGAGGAACCAATTAGAGTTTGCAAGCAGAAAACAAAAAAAGAGTCCTGCTAAAATGCATTCAAAACCGTAAAGTCCATAGAGAATGTCCAGAAAACACAAACACACACAGAGGCTGTAGCAAGATCTGGGATTGAGATAGCCACAACACACCAGATAGTTTTCTTTTCATCCAGGAGTATCTGGACAAATTGTTGAGGATTTCAGGTGAAATTTAACCAAAAATCACCGTGAAAGTGGTTTTGGAGAAAAGCACAATCTTCCTGTTCGGCAAATGCATCCAATGTAATGTTTACAGAAAGAAATATCATGTTTTCTCAGGTTTCTGGAGCTTTCTTCCTAGAATACTCGAATGTGTGGAGGATTTCACTCCAGGTGGAACCAACTAGCGTTTTCTAGCTAAAAACAATAACTTACATGCTAAAATGCATTCAAAACCTTAAAGTCCATAGAGAAAGTCCAGAAAACACAAACACACACAGAGGCTGTAGCAAGATCTGGGATTGAGATAGCTAAAAATCACCAGATATCTTAGTTTTCATGCAGGTGTATCTAGACAAATTGTTGTAGTTTTGAAGTGAAATTTAACCAAAAAATCACCGTGAAAGTGGTTTTGGGGAAAAACACAATCTTCCTGTTCGGCAACTGCATCCAATGTCATGTTTACAGAAACAAATATCATGTTTTCTCAGGTTTCTGAAGCTTTCTTCCTAGAAAACTCGAACGTGTGGAGGATTTGATTCCAGGTGGAACCAATTATCATTTGCCAGCAGAAAACAAAAAAAAAGAGTCCTGCTAAAATGCATTCAAAACCGTAAAGTCCATAGATTATGTCCAGAAAACACAAACACACACAGAGGCTGTAGCAAGATCTGGGATTGAGATAGCTAAAAATCACCAGATATCTTTGTTTTCATCCAGGTGTATCTGGACAAATTGTTGTGG